>NC_139903.1:4015497-4615497 GCF_905171665.1 Trachurus trachurus
CTATCTATCTATCTATCTATCTATCTATCTATCTATCTATCTATCTGTATCCATCTATCTATCTATCTATATCTATCTATCTATCTATCTATCGGTATCTTTCTTTCTTTCTTTCTTTCTTTCTTTCTTTCTATCTATCTATCTATCTATCTATCTATCTATCTATCTATCTATCTATCTATCTATCTATCTATCTATCTATCTATCTGTATGTATGTATGCACTGTATCTATCTATCTATCTATCTATCTATCTATCTATCTATCTATCTATCTATCTATCTGTCTGTATGTATGCACTGTATCTATCTATCTATCTATCTATCTATCTATCTATCTATCTATCTATCTATCTATCTATCGTATCATTATCTACAATACAGTAATTTGCCTTCAAACTTTAGAGTTTGTCTCATCATTAAATGCTTAGTTACAGACAAACACTTTGTAGTTAGCCTCATGTCACTGAGTTGTTTTGTTTGTTGTGTTTTTATGGCCATGTCTACAGTCTTTCACAGTATCAAGCTTTTTATTTATTCATTATTCATTTTTTCATATTTTCAAAATGGAGCACTCAAGTACATCATTACTCTAGTAAAAAACTTAAAGTTCTGCTGCTATTGTAGCAATATCTGACCAGTAGATCAATACCTTACACTCTAAAATATGCTGGTTTTTCCTCTGTAAAAGACACCTTTAAACAGATAAAAACCCTTCAACTACGCAATTAATTACCGACATGTAAACATAGAAACATAGAAGTAGTCGCATAACTGCATCACTAACTGGCCAGAAATTTAAATATCCTGTCAAATGAATGGATCTCACTCTTAAGCAATAAAACACCCTTGTAATTAATTAATTAATTAATTAAAAGAACAGGCTTGGCTGATCAGCAGTGAAATTGGGCCTTGACGTTGTGGGGCGGCTTCTTGCTCAGTCAGTACAGTTGCACCATTCATGCAAAACTATCGCTGTCATCAAGCTCTTGAGATTGTAGAGAGTTGTATACAATGAGACATTTAAATGCTGTATCATATTTGACTGTAATAATTTATACATCACTTATAGTATTCAGGCCATTCAGTAATCAAGCAATCCATTCACTTTGCGGCTCCTGTTGCATAAAAGTATTTTAGGAGGTCTGTGTCTGGGAAAAGATGATGCTTACTGCAACCGTAGCTTTTCATTAGGATCATATCGAACATAAACTAAATGGGTGTTATGAAAAATTTACAGCATCAGTAAGCTTACCATGCATTATCTCATTAGCAAGTCACAGAAATGAAAGGCGGCGTAAGATGCACAACTCAGTGATTACTCAACTCGAAAATAAAACACACTCTCCTCAAAGAGGAACAAAAATGTGTTTATTTGAGTTATGTGAAGAATATGTAAATCTAAAAAATGCATAAAAAATACACAAAAACACTCCTTTTAAAATAAGATGCGTAGTTCAGATTCACTGAGGTAAGGATGATATTCATTTATATAATAATTATTTCATGCACTACTGGAAAAACTAAATTATGATTATAACTAATGACCAACTGACACACACACACAAATCAAATTACTGGATGGTTTCAGTCAAGATGATTGACATTTTTTAGAGTAATGTAAATGTTTGGTAATGTTAAAGGGATACGCCAACATTTTTTTTTGTGTCTTGCCTCACTCCCGAGTCCATGACCAGCAGATAGACACCATCCTTTCGACTGTGCGTGCAGTAACAAGGGAGATAGAGCCGTATCGCCCATAATTAGCTTAGCTTGAACGCTTGAAGTGTATAGGTAGTGTTAGCCTGCCTCCACCTAAAGTCATCAGAGAAACTCTTCAGCAACTCTAAACGGAAACCGGCGGGCCGATCTTCGTCTCAGAGCTGACAAAACTCTCCGGTAAGGCATCTTGAGCGGTCAAATGCCGCTAACGGGACGAGATCGGTCAAAACGGAGGGTTCAAGCAAAGACGCTTTATTTTGGTTCAAGCTAGCTACATCGAGGGTAGGTTAGCTTCCTATTTCAAAGTAAAAGCACAAATTCTATCGTCATGGTTTTCTGTATGTAAAGGGCAACGGGTGTTTTATTTTGTGAAAGTAACCGGAAGTGCGTTGGTCACAACGGCTAGCTTGAGTAGCGCTGGATTCGTCCGAACAAAATTGTAAACAGCTGGTATTTAGACAAATTAACGACACACTGCTGATCTAAACGGCTACTTTCTCACCTAAAAATGTTTGAAATGTCGATAAAGTGATATATTTACAATGTTTAGAGATAAAATGAAATCAGCTTCTGACTGCTGGCTCGGGTAGGAGGCAGGCTAACACTACCCATACACTTCCAGTGTTTGAGCTAAGCTAATTAGCGACTTTAGGTGGAGGCAGGCTAACACTACCCATACACTTCCAGTGTTTGAGCTAAGCTAATTAGCGACTTTAGGTGGAGGCAGGCTAACACTACCCATACACTTCCAGTGTTTGAGCTAAGCTAATTAGCGACTTTAGCTGGAGGCAGGCTAACACTACCCATACACTTCCAGTGTTTGAGCTAAGCTAATTACGGGCGATACGGCTCTATCTCCCTTGTTACTGCACGTACAGTCGAAAGGATGGTGTCTATCTGCTCGTCATGGACTCGGGAGTGAGGCAAGACACGAAAAAAAAATGTTGGCGTATCACTTTAAAAAATAACACATACAGTATCAAAGATCTATTTTTATTATTAGGATGAATTCAATCCCATCTACAAAACACTGGATTTAAATGAAAGAACCATTTTTTTTTGTGAAAACTGTCCATAAAACTCCAAACAGCATCAGAGCGGTAAATGAAGAGTCCTATCTCTCTCTCTCTCTCTATTTCTAGAAAAACAACAGCACATTAAGAGGACACAGAAAGCAAGAGGATCTTCAAAAGAAAGTGCTCCAAGTCACTGGAGAGCCGGGGAAAACACTATTTCCACCGACTCAGAAACACTCCACTGCGTTTGTTAAGAGTCAGAGAGACAGTCACACTACTTCATTAAATCTGGCACAACCACCACATGTGTACATTATTTAAATGATTACACTAAAAATACGGGATAAATCCTGTGGAAGAGGTTCAAAAATTCAAACCTCGCTGAGGCATCGGGCCGGTGAGCATCCTTTGATCATAGCTGGCATATTTGATGGTAATGAATGAGCTGCGTCCTTCGCTGCAAAGAGCAGCCTGGATAAACATTTAAAATTCAACAAATTAGCTAATCAGCCAAACAGAGCGAGCACACGACAGTGACAGTGCAGGAGAGATGCAGAGTGTAGTTGTTCTACAATATCACCGTCTGTAACTCTGCTGCTGTTTGAGATTATTTATGGAAACTGACATTTTACTGTACTAAAAATACTGTGTCTGCTCCTTTAATTAACTCTCATGTTAAAGTCTATATGTGTTGAGTAGCTGCTGTTTGATCAAGCAAAGTACATAAATGGTACATTCCTATTTTCCATGCAGTGTACCAGATGTCAAACTTACAACACAATAAACAAAATGTTGGCCTGAATATTCAGAGTTGCTGTCAGAAACGTCTGGAGGAAAAAGGGAAGATATAATGTGGAGTGAGTTAAGTTGTTTGGGAAAAAAATTTGAATTGGAAATTACACACAAAAAAAAACATTGAAAATCATGGAAACATTTTCTTGTGAGTTTGTTGTTTTACATATTTTTGTATTTATGACATTCACTAGTAATGAAGCGAGTCCTGCAGAGAGGTCAGCTGTGTGACGGCGGATATCTGTTCACGTCACAGAGGATGTTTTTCTCAAGTCAAACGCAGACATAATGAACATGAAAGCGCCGCGCCTGCCTGGATGTATCGGCCATGGCCACCACGAGCAGATACTTTCTCCTTCCTTGTCTGCAGTTCACCTGCAGGCCAACTGAATCACAAACAGCTACGGCGCGCACTCTCCAGTCTGTCTCCACGGGGGGAGACAATACAGGTGGGCACCATGAATGAATAAGGATGAGGAGAGACAAATGGTGGTTATAAATAGCTCAAACAAAGACAAACAGTGTTTCAAATGAATGCACAGTATATCCAAAGGAGCAGTGGGACTTTGTGTTGCTTCAAGCCGCACCATAAAGTTAAGCCCCCCCCCCATTTTATCTACTTAATCTAGCTTTGTTTCGTCTCATTTATATTTAATTTGATGCTTTTAATTCCTATACAAATGTGTCTTTGCATTGTCTCTCTGCGTCGTGTTGTGTTAATGTTTTATGTAAAGCATTTTGAATGGCCTCGTTGTTGTTGAAAGGTCCTGCTTTGCTCCATTTGATGCCAGTTTAATGGTTAGAATAGAGTCTCCGCTGAAAGTCGGGTTGGATTAATTGATCTAAGATATATTTGGGTTTTAATCAATTAATCTTAACTGCTGCTCTTAACCAAAGTATCCGTAACAGAACATCTCCTAAAACCTTAAAGGAGTAGCCATTTTTACAAAACATGATCTTTTATTTAAGTTGTTTTGCACAGAAACCAAACCAAACCTCAGACATATTGTCATAGAAAAAGATCTTACTGTTGTTTTTATTCCCACTAGCCTATATATTGATGATGATGAGTCAGCAAAACTTACTTTCTGCTGACAAACTTTTCAAGGAATATTCAGCCGCTGCTGAATATTAATCTGTGAGCTAGAAAAGTGTGAAAAGATCAGTCCATAATGCTATAACACCGAGATTAGCTGTGTGTCTGTGTGAACAAAGTTTTCCGTTTGTTCACAACAATAGCTCAACTCATGTAAAACACACCAAAGTCGATAGGGAAGTCCTAACTCGTTTAAAATGCTGCCTTTGTGTGTTTCCAGTTTATTTGTTTCTGGCTCTGTGCCTTGAAAACCCAGCGTGACTGCATGGTGTGGGTAAATAAACTGTTTTTTTTCTTTCTTTTCCAAAATTCATTACCAATTCTGTCTTTTGTTATGAGTTTATTGCACATATTCAAATCGTGATGACAAAAATTCAATGCATCAGTCAGTCCTAGTTGTTGAGTGACCCCATTCACTGTGATTGGTGCTTCTGCTGCGATATTAAAACACACATTAAATAGCAAATAGCATTAACAATCAGGAGGAGAATGGGAGATGTGGGGGACACACCTGCTGCAAATCAGACTCTGCAATTAATGATTCAGGCTTTTTATATATTAACAATGATGCTGTATTCAAAAGAGACAATAAAAGAACCACTGTGACCATTTTGGAGGCATTTCATATGCATAGTAGAGCCTGCAAAGTCAATGACATCAATATATAGCGCGGTTTTCCTTTATACACACACACAGCGCATAGCAAAAATCTGATCAATGCAACCCATTGTCTCCTGACTCCTGCCTGTTCAGCTTTTATGAAGCATTTGAGCCAAACTCTGTTGGGTTTACTCAAGAGACTTTCTTTTTTTGTTGCCATCTGACTTTTCACGCCATTTATGACTGTTGGTGTTTTATAAATAATCGCCGCCCTGAGTGACAGGCTGTCACGGCCATGATATGAAATGAAATTCCCTATCCTCCTGGTCCATGTGCTTGTACAAGATGGTGGTGCTGCTGCACTACGGGGAAGACGGGGCCACTGCACATAATCTGTTGGATCGAATTGGGGTCAATAGGATTTTGGAGCTTGTGATGTTCAAAGATAATTCCAAAGCTGTAAAAATAAATCTGGAGAAAATCAAGTTTGGTGATGTGTAGAAAAGATTTGTATTGGGGGAAAAGAGAGCGAGGGAGAAAGAGAAAGAGAAAGAGAGACTGTGAGACTGTGAATAAAGTCTGCACCAACAATGCACCAAAGACGCCCATGGGTGCTGAGATGGCTGCATGGCAAATGATAAAGAAACAAGTGACAAAACACACTCCACTTCTCTTTGCAGTGATTTGAACTGGGTCTAAGAAGTGTTGTTAAAACAATCAGAGCTTCCCTTTGTATTATGAAGGGTTGCAACAGAGCAGACTTACAAGAGAGCATGAAAAACCCTCTAAACCCATAGAAATCAATTAGACAAAAACTTAATCTAATCACATCCTTACACTTTGACTTTTTGGGAACAATATTCGTAAGCTTGCTGTTTTCAAACCGAGATATGATGTCAACCTTTCCAACCAGTTCTTTCTGACAATGCCAACAAAAGCCACATACAGTAGTACCAACAGGTAGCTTTATTTAGCTTTTTTTTGTATTTAAGTGTGCAACATTTCTGAGCAGAACAAAATACTGAGATACTTGTTGTGAGGTGTGACGTCTTCCAGGCTTCACACCCAGAGGGTTCAACCAGATGCCAAGCCCATGACTGTTTACATGTAAAGACGACCGGCTCTTGGAGCCAGATGAACCGGTGACTGCTAACGGCCGGTGGAGGGTCACGTTTGAGATTACACAGACCTCTCTCAGAGCGGGGGAGATGTAGGCTATAGTCCTGTCATGACCTCTAGTCTAGAGTCACTCCATCAATTAACTTGGAACTTAAAACTAAAGGTGTAGCACTTCCTCCACATAGAGAGAGTCCAACATCACCAGACCAACAGATCTAAGAGGGAGCTCTACTACTACTACTACTACTACAACAATGTGTCTGCACCAGTGGCACAAAAAACAGTGTTTCTAAAGTTTCTCGGCTCATTTGAAGAAGCACAAGATGAGATTCTTGAGGAGTTGCAGTACTTTTACTGTATTTGCAAACTCTCGTAAGCCTCAGTGCACACTCTCCCCGTCTTTTGCTCACAACATGCATAATCGATCGATCTTACTGTCGATCTTCCACACACATGATAAATCACAATCAGTGTGTTTACATGAACAGCTAAGTCAAGCTTTATGCTCATAACTCGAGTCGGGCGTCTCATCTGAATTCTGTCCTTGTCCCAGTTTAGAAGCTCTGGGTAAAACTGAGTAGTTGACGGAAACATGTCCACCTCATTAACATATGAGGCGACTTGCATCGTTTCATCGGGTTAGTACTAGGGTTGCAAAGGGGCGGAAAATTCCCAGTAAGTTACCGGTAAATTTCCAGAAACTTTCCATGGAAATTATGGGAATTATTGGGAATTTATGGGAATAAACTGAAATTGGGGGTAATTGAAAAAAAAAAAAAAGGCCCATTCAAAATGTTAAACGAAAGGAGCCCCCCTCTTGTACTTTGGGCTCAAAAGTGTGACCTCCAGGGTTCAAGAAATCATCTGTGCATGTGATGGAGGAATGCACGGTGCATGTCGGGGGCGTGGCCTCAATAGCCCTGCAGTAAGCAGTGTGCTATGTGCATGTGATTGAGGAATAGCATATAGATATAGATAGAAGTGTACTTGCATTAAATCTGGTTGTTTTAGCCAAGATTACTGTATGCTACAATATATTTTCCCCAACTATATTTAAGTTCCCTGTTAAGGGCCAACCTTAATATTCCCGCTAATTCCCATATTACAGTTAATTCCCATGGAAACTTTGAAAATTCACAAAATTTTGCAACCCATAGTTAGTACAGACCCCTTCCACATTAAGTACACAACAGAAAGTTCTCAACTACGAAACCGACTGGTAGTCCAGGCTGAAAATATAAATGACACGGGTCGGGCTGCAGGCTTCTTATTATTATGTTTTTTATAAAACACATCTTTTTGCTGGTCGATGCACTGAATCTGTATCTGAACAGTCATCTGTCAAATATCTCTGGATTATCTTCAATCTCTGGATTATCTTCAGTGTGCAAACCTCCAACGGGTCACACCCACAAAGATTCAGAGCCGATTCAGAGCCGTCTCTATAGGAATCAACTCACTCACTTTTTGCAACCAAAGTAAAAATGACTATTGGCTCTAAAATGATAAAATCCCATAATTTGTGCAGGACTTTGATGCAAACTAACTCTAACTACCATCCACAGTCGAGCAGCTGGGTGTGTGATCTGGGCGAGCTGTGCTTTGTTGTGTTGTGTTGTGTTGTTATCCTGTGGTGGAGCATGTTGTGTTGTCGCTCCTCTATGTTCCACTCTTAGTTAGTGTTCATAAGAATATGTCACGCTGGCAGCTCCATGTTACTCAGAGGGTCTCGACTGGCCAGCAGCACACCAAGGACGGATGAGCTCACTCACTCACACACACACACACACTCACACACACACACACGGACGCCCAGACAACTGACAGTTGATTATATAAACCCGTGAGATGCAGAATTGAACGGCCAATTTAATGTGCACAGTAGAATTTGTGTAGTTAATAGAATTTGGAAGATGTATTGTATGTGTTTATGTTTGATGTAGTGTTTGTGTGTGAGTGTGTGTGTATATATAATATAACTGAGGTGAGAAAATATGTGTTGAAATGCATCAGTCTGTACATTTATGTCAATGTGTTTTCTATGTTCCAGATATGGTAGTGTGTATGGGTGTGATGAACCCCTGCAATGCACCATGGGAACACAGACACTGTGTATGAAACAAAAAAGTGTACTTGAATCTAAATGATCTGATGTTTTGAAGATGCTGTGCTTTAATAAATGCTACGAAGGCAGACTATCTGGTGAGAGCATGGGAACCAACTCATCCATCTGTCTTATTAAC
This sequence comes from Trachurus trachurus, assembly GCF_905171665.1. Lineage (NCBI taxonomy): Eukaryota > Metazoa > Chordata > Actinopteri > Carangiformes > Carangidae > Trachurus > Trachurus trachurus. Next base: position 4,024,084 of record NC_139903.1, read on the forward strand.
TTTTGATTTTCATTCTGCGCACACTGTTTTGACAAAAAATTGCTCCGACAGCTTCCCGTCATAGACGGATTATCATGACCATGGGCCCTGGACACAAACTCGCCACGGGCCCCTGTCTACACATGCAAACAGTGTGCGCGCAAAGACGCTCATCCCATTACGCATATAACAACACCGGGCAACACACAACAACACAAAATTACTGTCATTTTAGGTCTTTTTGCGCGGGGGTTGTGCTCCCCTGAACCGGGCTCTACTACAAACACTGGTGCGCATCATGCCACGTAGCAATGGGATTGGATTATTAATAAGAGCCTATTGCACAACTGAAAAACAGAAAATATTGTAGCGACACCGCAGTAACGTTCTTGTTATGTTTAAATTCTGTGATTTCTGACTGACTGTGAATGTGTACGGTACAGTACGGGCAGGTAGGGTATGGTTGGATGAGGGGCCGGGGTGAGTGTGAGGATGACAGAGTCCTGTGTGTGTGTGTGGGCGTGTGTGTGTAGGTGAGTTAGTGAGGAGGAGCAGATGACGAAGTGAGAGCTGTCAGATAAATTTGTGTTATGTTGTTATAGTTACGTCGGATCGGACACGACAATGTCAATAAAAACGTGAGTTTACCATAGACGTCGGACGTGAAATAGCGGCGCAGTGGAGCCAGTTTCCTTTCTGCGCCGTTTACAGATTGTGCCAGATGCGCCAGAGCGCGCACCTCTGTGCCAGGCTCGCGCTCTGCAGCGGTTTCTGTTTATTCATTTAACAGAGCGCGAGAGAGATTAACACACAGGCTACACACACACATAACCAGGGGGTTGGACTGCACTCGGATGCCGAGTAACCTACTCGAGTACTTGGATATCGGCTACAGCCTATAGAAACTACTCACCAAAACCACCGGCTTTTTCCTGGAAAAGTCCTTGATAAGGTAGTCCAACACTCGGATCAGTCTGTCCTCTACGGCCACTTACATAGCGCAGTTTCAGCCGTTTCAGCTTTTTCTTTCCTTTTTTTTTTAGTCTAGCAGCAACAGCTGATCCACTGAGCGCCCGCGTCTCCATTTTAAAAACGCACTCTATATTTGACCCCAGCGCACGTAGGCTACGTCATTGTGTCATATAATTTCTAAAGCATTCAATTGATTTTATAATCATAGTACTACATTTTCAAAACCACATTCATTCCAATATATATATTTATTTTTTTTGTACAAAAAAAAAAAAAAAAAAAAACTCTGAAGGCCAAGGGCCCCTATTGGATCTGGGGCCCTGGGCACACGCCCACTTTGCCCATGCGGTAATCCGTCTATGCTTCCCGTACATACACGGGTAGCTATTGTATAAAAGCCAAAACAGAGGAAGGTCTTTGTTGGATAAACCCACTCTGAGGCTCCTGTTATCCCTACAACTGTTCAACTGTATTACAGTTTATTCTGACAGAAAGTGTAACCATCAACATGACACCAGGAAGTACACAGTGCCCATGATCGACATGAATCTCCTTTTATACTGAATAACAAAACTAGCTAACATCTGGTTTTTGTCATCAATATGAAAGGGTACAATCAGGATTCTAGTCCAGATCAAATGACCGCACTAATCACAGGTATTTATCAGCCCAGTTCTCCAGTCAGTGGTGATGTAAACACAACATACAGCGACAAGGTGCTGTAACGTCACTGTAAATATAGTCTGTAATAGTCACCTACCAAGCATTAGTGCTGCTGAACCAGACACAAAGAGGCTACACCTTCAGTCGAAGGTTTCAAGGAGATTTTGGGTATAATATCATATCTTATATCATGTTATTTATTTTATTTTATTTTTAAGGTAAAATGTCCTCCATTTAATTAATTGCTAAGTAACAGTTCATCAATTATCAGCACATATATAAAGAGAAACCCTAATCATTATTGCTATTGAGTCCTATAGCCCTTCAAATACAGTATATCCTTGTAGGCTAATTTGGGCATATGCAGTTACACAGTCGAGCCAAAATGTCTTTATATGCAGACGACTTTCTTTTGTTTCGTTTTGTTTTGTTTCAGATCTCAGTTTGTCTCCATCTGAGGTTTTAAATTGTATGCAGGTTCCACAATAAATCTAGATAGAAACCCCCCTATTTTAAATAAGGCACCATAGTTTGACATACTCAGGAATCGAGATTGCTGCTGTAAAAAAGGATCATTACTGTACACCTCCATTCAAAAAGTTTGTAGACATGAGGAGGCAGTAGACAGCGATATCGGTTTGAGACTAGAAACAGGAAACAGACTGATGTCATGTCATGTTAAGTCCTCATCTCTCCAGTTCTGAATTTATTTAAGACGTAGAAGAGATTACATACATGAAAGTGTGATTCTGTGTGTGGTTTTTCATTAGTCACTGGCTCCATATGTGTTTTTTTAGGCTTATTTTGGAATTAGAGGACTTAAAAGAACTAAATTGAGTCAATTCTAAACAGTTTTGCATAAGTTAAGTACACCTTGCAGCAATATACTCAGATGGTATTTCTGACTTGCATATCAAAAAAGAAAAACTTCTGAGCATTTCCCCAACTTTATTTTACTCAGAGATGCAGTCAGCAGTTTTCTCTGTATGTAGGCCTACAGTATATGACCTGATAAGCCCATCCTGATGGCAGATAGATAGATACCCAGGTAATTCAGACTCATCTTCTCTGATGAAGCAGAAGCTTATTGGTCAAGTCAGCCCCATTTCAGCAAATTCGCAGCCATGGAAATCAAATTATTGAGCTCTAGGGGCAACGGCAGAAAATTAAATCCTGTTTTGTATGCTTGTGATCAGCTCTCTTTTCTGGATTTTTTTTTTTACCCCCCCCCCCCCTCCCTTCTCCAAATCTCTGCTATGAAATTTCAGGACAGCTACCCAATTAATTTCAAGCCAGTGGTATGTCAGTCCTATCACTGCAGCCAGCGTTACTGTTGACATGCTTCTGGGACTCATTCCTCATCCAGCACTACTGACAGATAAGCCTTATGTGTGCGTGTTGGAGGGGGCAGTAGTAATCCATTCGAAACATTTGTTGCCCTCTTGCACACTAAACTCAAATATCCCCCCCCCTCCATGATCGGGCCTATCAGCAAAAAAGGAAGCACATATGGTCGAGGCTGTGTGATGGATGGATGGCTGTCTGTTATTTTCTCCTTTGGGCGGGATTAAAGCTTCTGAGAAGAAAACGAGATTAGGTCAAAACTTGTTCTTGTTCGCCTGTGGTCAAGTCAAATCCATGATTTTAATATACCCGACATCGTCTGGCAAAATCACCAAACACACAAACGAAAGATAAAGACTGTGCTGTGATTTCAGCTGTGTTTATTGTGAAATGGCCACTGAAAGAGAAAGAGAGAGAGGTAGAAGAGACAGACTATATCTCTTTTCTCTTTAGCCTCGATTTCAGTCAGGTTGGAGTTGAACCCAGACCCCTGAGACAAAGACTAATGCCGGGATCAGACTACACGATGGTCATCATGTCAGATTAAATGATCACAGTGGCATAAATTCTTGCCGTGTCTTGGTCAGTACAAGTATCACCCCGACCAATCATGACCCTGCACGAGTTCATAGGCCACCGGGGGAGGCGTCACAACAATCTGTCAATCATGGCTACTGTAGCAGTGTGTGTGATGCTAGCAGTCTTTAGCTCAGACCAAGGGGGGAGTTGTTATGTGGGTTCTGCAAGTGAAGACCACTTCCGCTTTCAAAAAGCTGCAGTTCCCGTCCGGCCTCTGGGGGCTGGCTCCAGAAGGGAGCAACTCCAATTGAGCCCCATGTTAAAATATCCGACTTTACAGCTTAAAAAAACATATTTACAGCCTGGTACATTTTATTTTTTTGGTCTCTACCGATAGTTTCCACCTCCGTGAACACTGTGGTTGTGTACCACAAGCGTTTTAGTATTGTTTAGGCTTCAAATTCGTGCATAAATTACGTTGCGTGACAGGTTCACAGACAGTTTACCGGCCGTTAATTGGTTGCTCCGAGTTCAGTGGGCGGGTTCTCAGCCAGCTAACCGCCACACCTCTCCAAATATGGAAAGTAGACTCCACCTAAAATCCAAGATGGCGCAGTTCAAACCCCCGTAGTAGAGGCACAAAACAGACTCCCCCCAACCAATGGGTGACGTCACGGGTGCTACGTCCATTCTTTTTACAGTCTATGGTTCAGGCACAAAAAAGAAAAGGAAGAAAAAACAATTGTGGACCCATTCCTGGGTCTAGTGAAGAGGACAGTATGGACTGTCTGTCCTTCAGAGAGAACTTGAGTTATGTAAACGAATGCGTAGGCTACACCTCAAAACCATTCACTTACATTGCGTACATGAAGAGAGCTAACGTTCAGTAGCTTCAGCGTTGCCGACGTTAATAATCGGGTCTGATGCAGAAATTTGTCTGCCAAGACTTAAAGGTATAATGTGTAGGAATTCCCCCCATCTAGCGGTGCGGTTAAAAACTAAAATAAAATAAAAAGTCACTAAGGACAGACTGGGTTTCATCTTCCAGGGGTTTGGGGGGGGTCAACATGGCATTTTCATATGAGCCGTTTGGGTTTCCAACCAAATGACCCCAAATTCCCTGATGCTCCGGCCTGGCAGGTTTCCAGGCTGGGAATACACTGGCCTCTATGTTGTCAGACAATTGCAGTCCGACTGAATCTGAATCTGGCTGCAGTTTTTAGATTATGACATTTAAAATCTCCTGGAGACCAGCAGTTGAGAATTTGGAAAAGGTTTATGCATACTATTACATATCAAAAATACTCAGCAAGGAAGTATTATTCAGGGATATTTTAACACTATCGTCACACAACTATTTACCAGGATGTGGGAACACCAGAGGTAGAAGCCTTCACATGTCAAGGCTTTATTCTTGAATTTCTGGGTTTAGGGTTTATATATTTTCCACAGTATACACCTGAATTAGCAACAACTCAATGCATTTTTTTTTTTAAATAATGGCAAATGAGCACATTTTGAAATCACAGCAGGCCATTAAAACCAGGTTCCAGTACAGGAGCACGCAGCCTTATAGTTGAACTGTCTGAGGTCTAATTGGTAAACAGCTGATGCGAGAACAAAGACAGCAGCCATGTTTGCGATGCAGTGACAGGATGAAATCAATGAACTCCAGCATCTCAGCAATGACAAAAGCAACTTGAAGGTTTCCCAACATTTTACTATTGAAGGGCTTGAGAGAACAAAATCATCACACATCACACAAAATTTAGGCTCAATAATCTTGAACATCTTTTTTTTTTTTTTTCATATCCTGAAAACTCAGGGGAAAAGTGCATCATTTTTTTTGTCCCTCCTTCCTTCTCTTGTAAATGTTATGTATTTTATGTTGCATATCTGAACGTATTCTTGATGTTGCATTCACCTGAAATCGGGCAGACGTCAGACAGACAACAGACGCTGCATGTAACAGGATAAAAGCGTCTATGTAAACAAGTGGTCCGCCAGCACGAGGCAAAACAATACAGGCGTGACAACATGTTGTCATGGTGATGTCGTATTGTTTACCTGACCCACGTTTTACTGTCTTTCTCTCGTCGAGTAAAGTGACACCCGGTTGGTTTGCCGGCGGCCGTCTGCCTGACTGCACCTGAATGCAACACCAGTGCCTCCGTCCTTCCTCACACTACACAGCGGTGACAGTTTTAACAGGCCGAGCCCACAGCTCCGCTGAGTTTCCGTGGTTACCTACGGTCACGCTGCCACTGAACGTAAGAAATGGCGATGCAACATGGCCGCCTCGGTTCGGTGCGTCGCCCACTTATGTATTTATAACGACTTGTAACAACTCATTCTAAGGTACGAGAAAGCTTTAATTTGTATGCGGTATTCAGTGAAATACGTATTTATGAAAGCAATATTTGATATTTGCTAATAAAAAGCCAGATAAGTTACATACTGCGGCTTTAATCGTGTGAAAACTGGCCTGAATTGTTGTAGTCTGACTCTGCCTTTAATTCAGACCACACATGCTCCACCAGGTGAGCCTGGGACACCCACTGCAGCAAAAGCAAGTCCACATTTCTCATTTTGTCTTGTGCACAGCTCACAGCTTGCATCTGGAAACATAAACAGGCTTTCATTAGAGGATTGTCCAACTCCCTCTGTTTGATATGTAGAACTGGTCATGGCACTGTCATCCTGCTGTTTTGCCGTGCAGCCAAAATACCTCAGAGTATCTGGTGTGGGAAGATAACCTGGAATTTAATTATTCAAATTTGTGAATGTAATTGAGTGACGGGGTAACGGGAGGCTTTCACATCTCCTTTGGAAAGACGGACTAAAGAGAAGTTACGGCACAAACATCAACTACAGCACAAAACATAAACTGATGAAACTACAGATTTAAAATCAAATCATATTTCAAAATTGTAAGCTCATGTCCTTTTTATTTTTTTTTTATTTTTTTTTTTTTGCTCTTTACAGTAAATTCCTTAAAAGCATGTCAGTATTAATGTATTATCTCTGTGCTCCTCGCCGGTGCTACAGTACTAGCCAAGCTAATGCAGTAATTGAACACTCCCCACAACTGCCACTGCACTGCTGCTGCTGCTGCAGTGACTCAGAGTATGTTGTATTTTTAATCTGCTGTCTAAATGCATGTCAGGATTTCTGCCAGAGCAGTTTAGGGCCAAGTGACTGGACTCACAAAAGGAAGTGGGTGGCGTTGACAAGAGCTCAGTCCCCAGAACATGGGACTGCATAAAGCACCTTCTGAATGACAGGGACACACAGACAGACAGGCCTGGTGTTGTGTCAAAGTCTGCTCCCCCCCCCCCCCCCCACAAGTGAGATAAAGTTTCCCTCCCATTGCAAATGCATTTCCTGTAACACCACCCTCTGTAGCTGGGGTTAGGCTATAGGTTACACGTTGATCTCAGGGGACAGAAGAACTGAGTGACACATGAAAAGGACTGACAAGGCCAATAAAACCTTGATTTTTTTTACCTAAAGACTTCACTACAATACAGAGGAATTCTGTTATGGAATGAACATAGTCAACTAGGGCTGGGACAATATGCTTTTCTCCCGATTCGATTCTTCTACGATTTTTTGGATGGCAATTTGATTTAAATTGCGATATTGCCGATTCTCTCGATTTTTAGTCTGCATTTTTAACATTTATCTGCACACAAATACTGTAGGAGCCTATAAATTAACATACTCCATTATAAAGTGAACTTTATACCCTTATAACCCTTTTCAAAACCTGTACTCTCTGTATGTAAAAAAGGCTAACAAATGCACATTGCAAAATATTTTTTAAAAGTTCCCCCCCAAAAAAAAAATTCAATTTTTTTTTTTCAAATACAAAAAAAATCGATTTTTGAAAAGAAAAATCGCCAGAAAGGATATTTATGTGAATCGATTTTTTCTCCCACCCCTATAGTCAACTAGCTGACAGCTCCTCCTCCTTGGCAATATAAGAAACTACTGTTAAAATTAACAGAACATCAAAACATGGTTTGACTTTTTAATTCTGCTTTCCTATAGCGCCCCATGTTTTTTTTTCCCCTTTTTAGTGTTTACTTGAACTTTATTCATCTGTACCAGTTCTCTTCTTTTGTCTCGCTTTTTTTCTCACCTCTTTTCATTTATTTATTTAGTGTTGTTATCATACTACTTTTATTTTTACTATCAACATCTTCCCCGTATTTTTCATTTTTTTCATATCTTTTTTTTTTTTTTTTTTTTACATTTTTGTTATTTCTATACCTTGCACAAGGTATGTGATTATTATTTCTTTACTGTGCTTCAGTTATTTGTTAGATCAAGGTGAGGTCATGTTATAAGCCTTTCGGGTTTCAGACCTCACCTGCACATTTATTTTATCATATCTTTCTTACTAGTAAGAGAGATAAGTAAATGTTTTGTTTTATTTTATATGTGCAAATAAATAAAGTCTAAAAAAATTTAAATAAAATAAAAAGTCACTAAGGACAGACTGGGTTTCATCTTCCAGAGGTTTGGGGGGGTCAACATGGCATTTTCATATGAGCCATTTGGGTTTCCAACCAAACGACCCCAAATTCCCTGATGCTCCGGCCTGGCAGGTTTCCAGGCTGGGAATACACTGGCCTCTATGTTGTCAGACAACTGCAGTCCGACTGAATCTGAATCTGGCTGCAGTTTTTACATTATGACATTTAAAATCTCCTTTGGAGACCAGCAGTTGAGAATTTGGAAAAAGGTTTATGCATATTAAATATCAAAAATATTCAGCAAGGAAGTATTATTCAGGGATATTTTAACACTATCGTCACAAAACTAGTTACCGGGATGTGGGAACAAGAAGCCTTCACATGTCAAGGCTTTAAACTTAGATTTCTGGGTTTAGGGTTTATATATTTTCCACAGTATACACCTGAATTAGCAACAACTCATTGCATGTATTTTTTTTTTTTAAATAATGGCAAATGAGCACATTTTGAAATCACAGCAGGCCATTAAAAGCAGGTTCCAGTACAGGAGCACGCAGCCTTATAGTTGAACTGTCTGAGGTCTAATTGGTAAACAGCTGATGCGAGAACAAAGACAGCAGCCATGTTTGCGATGCAGTGACAGGATGAAATCAATGAACTCCAGCATCTCAGCAATGACACAAGCAACATGAAGGTTCCCAACATTTTACTATTGAAGGGCTTGAGAGAACAAAATCATCACGAGGGCGAGGTCGCAGCTGAAATCGTGCACCTTTTCTCTGAGGCTCTCGTTTTTTAACTTCAATCACACAAAATTTAGGCTCAATAATCTTGAACATCTTTTTTTTTTTTTCATATCCTGAAAACTCTGGGGAAAACTGCATCATTTTTTTTGTCCCTCCTTCCTTCTCTTGTAAATGTTATGTATTTTATTTTTTCCAAATCATGGTACTTCACCACAAACAAGCCAGTGTGGGTATCTGAGCAGGAGCAGTAACATTTTGGTCTGTTTTTTTTTCTTTTCTTTTCTTGGAAGCCTTGCACACTGCAGTTAGACTGTCACTCTTGCTAAGCACCAAGGTAGGAAGACCTAGAATAGAAATAAGACAGAGTCTGTGACAAATACAGGGAAGCAGGAGGGGAAATAACACCTGCACTGACACTAAATACCTCCACAAATATCAAAGAAACAATCACTTTGTCTTCAGTATAGAAGTTTCGGTGAAGAAGAAAAACGAGTGGTAAGTTTGCGTGATTAGATAATTTCACACAAAGGTTGTGCTCTCCAGTTTAGACAAAAGAAGGCTGCTCTTTATATATATATTTGTTTTATTTCTCTCTAGCCTTCAGAATTAGATTGGCCTCTTTGGTGCATTTCCACACATTCAATCTTGAAATGCAAACCTGTATTTAATGATAAGATCTTGAAATGTGTTTTCAGGTAACCCTCCTCAAGGATAATATAGACAATATGTCTGGCTGCAGGACGGCTCTATCCCAGCCTAATGATTCACAGAAGACATTGGGAAAACATCTGTATGCAAAATGTGCAGAAAAAGGAAAACAAAGAGGGAACGGAGGAGCAGGAAATGTGAGGGAAGGAGAGAGAAGAAAGCTTAATGTAGCAGAATTGCTTCATAAGCATAGCAGTTCCCCCAACGTCAGCTTAATGGGTGACTTGATAGCCTCGGCAAACAGGGATCAATTTTCACTCTATTTGCTTTTCATTTCCAGCCTCATTCCTGAAACTTTGCAGCTGGTGGTTGTGGATGCAAAAACACCCCCAGCCCCCCTCCTCAGAAACACACATTCACTCAGAACAAGAAAGACTGAGCCTGTCAATCAAACCTGCAACATCGACTAACTCATATTAAAGGGATAGCCCAACATTTTTTTCTTTTCGTGCCTCACTTTCGACTGTGCGTGCAGTAACAAGGGAGATAGAGCCGTATCGCCTGTAATTAGCTTAGCTCAAACACTGGAAGTGTATGGGTAGTGTTAGCCTGCCTCCACCTAAAGTCATCAGAGAAACTCTTCAGCAACTCTAAACGGAAACCGGCGGGCCGATCTTCGTCTCAGAGCTGACAAAACTCTCCGGTAAGGCATCTTGAGCGGTCAAATGCCGGTAACGGGACGAGATCGGTCAAAACGGAGGGTTCAAGCAAAGACGCTTTATTTTGGTTCAAGCTAGCTACATCGAGGGTAGGTTAGCTTCCTATTTCAAAGTAAAACCACAAATTCTATCGTCATGGTTTTCTGTATGTAAAGGGCAACAGGTGTTTTATTTTGTGAAAGTAACCGGAAGTGCGTTGGTCACAACGGCTAGCTTGAGTAGCGCCGAATTCGTCCGAACAAAATTGTAAACAGCTGGTATTTAGACAAATTAACGACACACTGCTGATCTAAACGGCTACTTTCTCACCTAAAAATGTTTTAAATGTCGATAAAGTGATATATTTACAGAGTTTAGAGCTAAAATGAAATCAGCTTCTGGCTAACACTACCCATTCACTTCCAGTGTTTGAGCTAAGCTAATTACGGGCGATACGGCTCTATCTCCCTTGTTACTGCACGCACAGTCGAAAGGATGGTGTCTATCTGCTGGTCATGGACTCGGGGAGTGAGGCAAGACACGAAAAAAAAATGTTGGCGTATCCCTTTAACACCTCAACAGAGAAGCTGTGTGGTCAGGTAAAGTGTTGTGGTTTCTTCTTCCATGATGGGGGAAATGTTTTGTTTTTTTGCTGTTGTTAAATCACCAAACTTGAAAGTTGAGTTGTCACATTAGAGAGAACAACACACACACACACCAATCGGCTGTCACTCACTGTCTTTGCAGATTTAACACGAGGCAGATTCAGAGCCGTATACTTTCTGATTGTTTATGATGAGGAACGTTACTTTGAAGAGAACTTTTCAGACAGCAGACGTGCCCTGCAGCCGGCTTGTCAGAGTGATCAAATATTGTTGATTTACAGCGTCAAGACTCAAAAACTCAGTCAAGCCTCCTCAGAGAAACCAGGAATAGATTACATGTACGTCTATAGCCTAGCCTACTGCAGTATCGGCCGGTCGGATCACAGGTATTGACATGGATGCAGCATGTCGTGTGTTAGAGAGAAACCCTTGTACGTCCTGCATGTGACTCGAGCGTGGCCGCGCTCATCAGCAGCATCCTTCCTTCCTCACGGCTCCACAGTGATCCAAATGAATGTTAATGAGCAGGACAGTGAATCACCAGCAGCCACCAGCATGATGGCTGTCTTTCAAGACCGTTTGCCTCCGACAAACAACTCTGTTTCATTGACGACCAACCTCTGCAAACACAACAGCGCCAAATAACCAGGGCCGTTGCTAGGAATTCTGGGCCACCTTAAAGAATACTAAAGTGGGCCCCTCCCCCTAACTTTTCCTTTTTTTTTTCTTAGACTATGTATTATCGTTTTTTATTTAGCCTTCTTTGTTTTGATGCTAATGCAGCATTACACTGCAAAAACTCAAGTATCTTAGCAAGAATATTTGTCTTATTTCTAGTCAAAATGTCATTTCTAGTCAAAACAAATAGCATTATACTTAAAATAAGACACATCATATTAAAAGCAGCTTATTTGTAGACACTTTTTACTTCTTTCAAGCAGATTTTCACTTGGAATAAGTAGAAAAAATCTGATAGTGGAGCAAGTTTTTCTTCCTTATTACAAGCACAAAAAACTTACTTTCACTGGCATATTTTTCTATTTATTGTGAATTTAAGTGAAAATGATCTAAAAACAAGTTAATTTTTAGGTGATGAGTCTTATTTTAAGTGGAAAGAGATTAGTTTTGACTAGAAATTAGACATTTGGACAAGAAATAAGACAAATATTCTTGGAAAGATGTTGAGTTTTTACAGTGTACTATGAGTATTAGTCAGGGTCTTACGCAGAATAAATCGGTCATACAAAGATTAGACTACTGGGGTTTTTTATGGGCCCCACTGGGCGCTGGGCCCCTAGAATTATCATCACCTTTCTCCCCTATACAACGGCCCTGCAAATAACTGCAGCACATTTGGAGAGAAAAAAATTTAAAAAACGCACCCACATGTCTGAGTGAACAGCCTAAAACTCTGTGGAGTGGGTGGACTTCATAATGCAAGACAAATATTTTGGAAATGAATATGAACCACATTTCTTGCAGTGAAAACACAGAGAACATATGGTTTCCATCTCAGGAAACTGGAGTCGTACAAAAAGTCTCAGCAGACAGGCAAGAGGGGAAGCTTCAAATACCAAAACTCAATTAATCCTGACATTTAAGAAGAAAAGACATTTTGGAGTATTTGCTGAACAAAATGCAGCAATTTGATAGAAAAATAATCCCAGCTCCCCTGGATCCTGGAAACGGGCTCATGAATTTCATGTGACAGAACTTTCCCATTGTTTTAATCCCTCACAGCGAAGAAAAACTGCTTTTGAGAGTGTGATGGCCACAGCCACACAGGAGAGCAACAACATTTCAAACCTAATTCAACACATTAGTTGTCAACACAGCCAAACAACATAATTTGCAGTCAGTTACATCGATGTTAAATCAAACATTCAACATCCCACAGTTTGAGTGCTTTCTGTCTATTTGCTTTAACCACACTTTCTTTGATATGTAGTGCACACATTTTAACACTGTAGGCACTTTTTATATGATGTTATTCACTTGTGTTTCTCTGTGGCCATTTTGTTGGCTCTTTCTTCATCAGCCTCATTATTATACTGTTGCTTTGTAATAGGTGGGTAAACAACAGTTCTTTTTGCCTCACTGCTTGGTCGCCAACAGTCAGTACTTTTACAAGGCACTTGAAAAAAAAGGCTTTAGTCCATCTATAACTGGACTGTGCCTTAATATGACTGAAACTGGACAATACATGTGCGCATGTGTCACAACAGTAGAGACGGCATAAAGTGTAGCACAGAAGTCGGTCTGAACCTGGCCAAGAAAAAATAATGTGCCTGGTCTAAAATGATATGATAAAAGAATTAATTTGCCTGCCTTGCCTACTTACTTACCTGCCTGTCTTATTTTTAGTTAGTTTATTTTCAGATTTTTCATTTTATTTTATTTTAAAAAAAAATTCTATTATTACTATTTTTGACCTCCATTTTGTCTGTTGTGTTTGATGTTCATTTTGTCTGTTGCAATAATGAAAATATAATAAAAACTTTGAATAAAATTTTTTTTTTTTAAAGTGCCTGGTCTGATGTGTCAGCGCCGATTCAGTGCATTTCACAATAAACAACACACAGAACAACCAGCAAGAAGAAGAAGAGGCCCGACCCGACCCGACCTCATTCATTTGTATATATTTTCGGTCCGAACCCGGCCGAGTGCGTCCAGTCAGTTGGTCAGTTGAGAACATCCCAGTTGTTTACTAGGTGATGGAAGAGGTCAGCCAGAAAGGGGTTCGTATTAACCCGCTGAAGCAACGCACATCACCACCATGTTGAGCAGACAGACATGTTTCCATCAACTCTTTGATTTTCCCAGTTGCATGTGAACTGGGACAAGGACAGAATTCCAATGAGACGCCCAACTCCAGCTATGAGCATCGCTCCACTTAGCTGTCACATGACTCCCTAAAAAAATTATCATCTTGCAACCATCCGCACAAGATTTAACCCTCCTGTTGTCCTCCTGGGTCAAAGAAGGAAGGACGGAAGGAAGGAAGGAAGGAAGGAAGGAAGGAAGGAAGGAAGGAAGGAAGGAAGGAAGGAAGGAAGGAAGGGAGGGAAAAAAGGAAGGAAGGATGAAGGGAAAGAAGGACGGAGGGAAAGAAGGAAGGAAGGATGAAGAGAAAAGGGAAGGCAGGCAGGAAGGATGAAGGGAAAGAAGAAAGGAAGGCAGGAAGCATGAAGGAAGGAAGGATGAAGGGAAAGAAGGAAGGATGAAGAGAAAAAAGGAAGGCAGGCAGGAAGGAAGGATGAATTGAATTCAATTGAATTCCTTTATTGTCATTCATACCAAGGTATAAACGAAATTTAAATGCAAACCTCCATGTGGGAAAGAAGAAAGGAAGGAAGGAAGGCAGGAAGCATGAAGGAAGGAAGGGAAAAGGGATTGTGGAAAGAAGGAAGGGAAAAGGAAGAAAAGAAAGAAGGAGGGAGGCAACAGATTAGGTCAAGGAAGGAAGCAGAAGGATGGGCGAAGGGAAGGAAGGAAGGAAGGAAGGAAGGAAGGAAGGAAGGAAGGAAGGAAGGAAGGAAGGAAGGAAGGAAGGAAGGAAGGAAGGAAGGAAGGAAGGAAGGAAGGAAGGAAGGAAGGAAGGAAGGAAGGATGGAGGAAGGGAACATATTGGGTCAATTTGACCCAGAAGGACAACAGGAGGATTAAATAATGTGGCTGGGAAAAACAACTGCATTGAATATTTGAGTTTCTGAACCAATCAAAACTAAATAGTCAAACGTCACAAAGTGTTTCTCTGCCCGTTGTTTTCTCCTCCTCTCCTCTGACATCTGCTTGAGATGGACGAACAGAAAAACAAAAACTCTCTATTGACAATTAGCGAACTCCTCGAGGCGCCCGCCCCGTCATGTACATACGCACGCACACGGCAGAGAAGCCTTTAATCTCTGCACAGTAAACACGAGGCCCGAAGCTCTTTGGCTGCAACACAGCTGATTTTTATAAATAGCCACTGGCTTGTATGGATTGGTGGATACATAGCTGCTTCCCAAAGTCTCCAGTTGTGTTGTGTTTTCCGATAGAGAGAGAGAGACTGGACTGGACTGGTTGTTTGGATGGAAAGAGTACGGGGCAGTGAGGGACGGACGGAGAGAAGAGGACACAAGGTGAAGGAAGACAGGGAGAGAGAGAGAGAGAGAGAGAAAGGGACAATGGTGTCACAGTGATTTTTTGTCAGCTAGCTGAAGAGCGGCTCCATAAGGGGAAGTTCCTCCTGCTGCTGAGCTCAGCTAATTAAAACTCACCCTTTATACACACACACACACACACACACACACACAGACAGAGAGACATGCTGCACGGGGTGATGTCATGCATCTGCTGTCAGGAGGAGAATCTATACCAGTAATTTAGTTTCAGCTCGTGCGATAACACTGTTATAATAATAAGACTATAATACTGTAATAAGACGTCAACTATAAGAGCTCTACTATTGTTCAAAGATAGGACAGGACACAGGCTCAAGCTGCTCAGCATCTTTCTATCTAGGATCAGCTTTGTGCTAATTTGGGGTTTAAGATGAACTCGATCACTTCATCCTCTCTGGGTCTTTAAAGGGATAGTTCACCCAAAATTGAAATTTCTTTACTCATTATCTACTCACCCTCATGTGGACTAAGGGCTGGGAGAAGTTTCAGAGTCCTCCGTGGCTTTTCTGAGTTACAGGGGGTCTCGGCGTAGCAGTGCATGTCCATATGACGGTTGCAAATGGATACCAACTGTCTTCATAACAAAAAGACACACCAAAAAACATCCAAATACATCCATGCTGCTCATATGTAATGTCCGTCTTGTATTGAAGCCCCAACATGAGAAATTGTTCCGCCGGTCAGTTCAAATCACGCGAGATTTGCACTGACACAGGAAGAGCAGTGAACTGAGACACTGGGAGCTTCCGCTACAAACAAGCTTAAAATATAGACTTATTTAATTTTTTTCGGAACAATTTCTCATGTCGGGGCTTCAATACAAGAGGGACATTACAGACGAGCACTATGGAGGTATTTGGATGTTTTTTGGTGTGTCTTTTTGTTACGAAGACAGTTGGTATCCATTCACAACCATTATATGGACATGCACTGCTACGCCGAGACCCCCTGTAACTCAGAGAAGCCACGGAGGACTCTGAAATTTCTCACAGCCCTTAGTCCACATGAGGGTGAGTAGATAATGAGTGACATTTCAATTTTGGGTGAACTATCCCTTTAAGGCAGCAGTCAGTGCGCCGGCCTGACTTTAAGATCTGAGCAAGACACTGACAACCCAAGGTGAGTCTGGACTAATTCAAAGAAGAGGTGGCAAAGAGAGAGAGAGAGGAGGAGTGAAGACCATGGACGCTCTGCTCCTTTATCTTAAAGGGGAAATGACAAATCTAAAAAGCTATCCACCTATCCGAGTCTCTTCTTCGCTGTCAAAGTCACCTATGAGACACACACACACTGCAGAGGCAGCGGGAAGAGACAAGAGGGATGACGGAGGAATGAGGAAGGGAAGGGAAGGGAAGGGCGGCTGCCAGGGATTCGAGACCAGAGCGCTGCAAGATGTCACATCCTAACCTCTGGCACTGGAGACTTCTTTCATCTCCGCACTTGACAGATCCTGTGGCCCGCCGCCGGTGGTGATCTACTCTATATATAGAGACAGAGGGACGGACGCGGCTTAACCCATTGTTTGTTTGTGTGATCAACTCACTGGGAGGCACCTGACACACAGGGCATGTCACATTACACAGGGAGGAGCAGCAGGCGAACGCTGATCCTAGAGGATATCTATCTGAGATATGTCTCTGCTGTACTGCTCAGGACACAAGGCTATAAAAATGAGGTTGTATTAAAGGGATAGTTCAACATTTTGGCAAATTGGCCCATTGCCATAATCACTATAGTCATAGCAGTAGGTTCGTTACTTTTAATTGTCGGTGCAAGCTATTTTTAGAACGGCGGAGCAGAGCCGTGAGCTGCTCAGAGCTACGCTACGGAGGCTCATGGGATTTCTTGGTTTCCCTCATCAAACTCATCAAATACAAAATCCAACAACTCCACAACGCTCTGGTGGACAAGTTGTGACCTGCACATTCACCACGCTATGAGATAATAACACAACGTTACCACACAGAGTTGTTTTAGAGGGAAATTCATGCAAAACCATTGATGCGCGTTCGCAGGGACAGTTTTTCATCAAGCAGTCTCTGTATTTCCCTCTAAAACAACTCTGTCTGGTAACGTTGTGTTATTATCTCATAGCGTGGTGAATGTGCAGCTCACAACTTGTCCACCAGAGCGTTGTGGAGTTGTTGGATTGTGTATTTGATGAGTTTGATGAGTTTGAAACCAAGAAATCCCATGAGCCTCCATATAGCGTAGCTCTGAGCAGCTCGCGGCTCTGCTCCGCCGTTCTAAAAACAGCTTGCACCGACAATTAAAGGTAATGAACCTACTGCTATGACTATAGCGATTATGGCGATGGGCCAATTTGCCAAAATGTTGAACTATCCCTTTAAGAAAAAAAAGTGCATTGAAAATAGAGTAAACACTGAAAAGCAACTGAGTGAAGGAGCCAAACACAAAGGAGGAGTTCATATAGAGAATGTACTGTACATTCAACCTATAAAAGGACACACAAGCCTCATTTCCTCATGGTGGCCTTGGCCTATAAATCCTGCGAGTTATTCATTCAGTCCCTGACAATTACAAAAGCATTTCATCGGGCTATTTGCTGTAGCACTGATGGCAGAAAAAAAAAAAGATCCTGTAAAATTGCAATTATATGATATTGGCCTACGACACTCTACTACAGCACATTCATTCTCAAGGTCACATTAGCAGGCGTTTGTTGGACGATAATAGCTTTCAGCATGGCATGACTTGGAAGTCTTCCTACCTATGGGGTATGAAGCTGTGTTTCAAAGTGAGAGGTGAATTATTATTACAGACTCAGCACTGCAGACCACCCTCACACAACATGTTCAATCAAGCACTACAGTACAGTATGTAGAGAGCTTGGTTGCAGTCTTTTTTAGAGAAAATGTGACAGTTTTCATTAAAAAACTATCTAAAAAAATCTAATTGTGGCTCCATTCGATTTATTCAGCTGCATTTAATCTGTGGGAGAAGCGATGACGAGTTTCCAACTGCAGAGCGAAGGAGGCAGCGCCATGAGGTAGAACATGCTGTTTTCCTTTTTTCTTTCTTTCTTTTTCTTTTTCTCCATGGCCTGTCGAACTCGCTCTCATAATGCAACTAATGAAAGCTCCCTTCACCCCATGGACAACTAGGGCTAATTGTGAGGTCAAGGCCCCCGCGTGTTGGTGCGATGGCTAAAGCGTGAGGCTGAGATGCGCTCATACATGTCTGCTGCATGTATCTAGTAGCCAGAGGACGACAACACACAGACAAGCGAGAAAAAAAATCATTAAAAGTTCATTCTCACTGGACGTGCGGTTTGGCAACAGAGTCAACAACTTGGTTGCCATTTTCTTTTGCACCACAAATAGTTGCACAAGGAAGGCTAGAGCAGCAATATCAGATGAAGAAGTGAAGGAGAAAGTAAATATCGTTCAGAAATAATTCACTTATTGAACAAAAGGCTCAAAAAGTTGAGTTTCAGCAGTAAAAAATGTTGCAATCATTATGTTTGACAATCAGCAAACTCCCCGTCTATCACTGACAGCGTTGATGTGGCCAACCAATGACTCACTGCACTGGATGGATCATCAGTGGTGCTACTGTGGTGGTGACATTTATTAATTCTCACAGATAATGCAACATATTGTCAGAGAGCTCAGCACTTCCACAAAGAAAGATGCTGTTTGCAAACCAGTTTAAAATACAGCAGCGGTCCAGAGGCAGAGAGCCACCGTGAGCTGTTAGATAAAGAGCTGCAGGCAATCTCCAACTTCTCTCTGCCAAGTAACCAAACCCTTTTTTTTTTTACTGAAGCCTTGCTGTTCACAGATGCTTGCATCATATAGAAATCCAGAGGCCGCCCACTTCTTTCATCATATGGAAGTGGGCGTGGTTGGAGAAACCTTCTTTTCTTTTTTTAATGGCCAATTGTTGCTTGATTTCCTCATTAATATTAGACTACTGTACTTGCCTGCAGATCTGTAGCCTACTATTAAACCACATTTCTTCCCTGTTAAAATGGTTTTCTATGGAGTTTTTCCTCAGTCGATGTGAGGGTCTAAGGACAGAGGATGTTGTTGTGATGCCATGTAAAGCCCTTTGAGACAAACTGTTTGTAAAAAACGGGCTATACAAATAAAATTGCCTTGCCTTGCCATTTACTGTGACCTCTAGTGACAACTTGCCCAGTTTGGCACTTTTTAAAGGCCTGAACATCATAATTTTCCATTTCAACAAATTACACAATGCATTTTCCTATATTAGTTGGTGTATCTGTTTTCTGCAACTTCACAACAGCTTCCATAGCAATCCTATAATATCAATGTGAAGAGTCTTAATTGTTACAGCAGCCTTTGTTATATTATATATACACAGTATTGCACAGTTATTTCCATATCTTTATCACTCATTGTGCTGCTCCTTTTCTTTCTTTCTTTTCAGTTACCAGCAGCTACTGCAACATTTTCATCTTGTGTCTGTGTCATTTTCACACATTCATCATCATTACTCTTGGAGCCTGTTTATCCTTAACTCTGTTTTTAGTGTTTTGTTTGGTTTTTATTCTGTTTTATGCTTCTTTTTTGAATGTTTTGTCTTTATGTAAAGCACATTGAGTTGCCTTGGTATGAAATGCGCTATATAAATAAAGATGCCTTGCCTTGCCTTCTATTGCAACCCAACCCAACTCATGTAAAACAACTTCTCTGGGCACCTGTCTGCACAATATGAACGTGAATGATTTAACACACACACACATATGTAGGCTACGCACACTCTCCCACACGCAATAGTCTCGTTCTTCAGCATACAGTAACATTGGCGATCATCGCAGCACCAGCGGGGATTCAGAGAACATATGAATGAACTTACCCATGAGCGCAGTGAGCAGAGGAGAGGCAGACATCCTGGTATCCAGCAGCAAGGACACACAAATCAAATCCCAGCAGCAGAAATAAAAAGAAAGAAAGAAGAGGAAGAGGAGGAGTGGATGGGCTCGGGTTGGAGACTTTACAGTAACTACGGTGTGAGCTGGCAGCGGAGTGCAGAGTGCCGCATGTCTCCAGTAGAAACGCCGCGCATGCAGCCTAGTACAGCGTCAGCAGCATCCACATCCACACTGAGTCAAAGCAAAGCGCAGCAGCATCTTTCTGCTTTGTTACACTGCTCGAAAAAAAAGAAAAGAAGCGACTCTTCTCCTTGAGCTCACCCTCAGCTTTGGGTGTTTCCCTAATAATAATAATATAATGCACACGAGTCCACACGCAGCAGCAGCAGCAGCAGCCCCTTGCCGGTCCGTCCTGCCCAGTGATCCACTATACTGCATGGGAATCAGAAGAGAGAGGAGGTGCAACAAAGGTGTGTGTGTGTGCGTGTATGGAGCAGTCGGTCGGTAGAAGGGGGACCTCTACAGTTGGTGTGGGCGTATACCTAGGCTGTTTTTCATGATTCAGTTATACAGTCAGTAGGTACTGTACTGTAACACTGCGTCCCGACACAGGCAGGCAGGCAGGCAGGCATCCTCCTACGGGACAAGGAGGAGGATGACATTCAACTACCCTCAGTTTCTATATCATGAAGCTGTTTCATAAGGTTGTTGTAGCATTATGTCAAACAGGAATCACCACCATTTAGGCTATGCACCACAGGATGTATGGGATGGGAGAACACTATATGGGATATTTGTCCTTCACACCAGAAAGAAACTATATAACCAACCAATCTCTGACTGAGCCTGATAGAGATGAGATAGAGATGCATCATAATAATAACAACCACTTTAGGAGAAACGGGTCTAAAATGCAATTTGGAATATTAGTTACAAAGCTTTTCTTTTGAAATTTTGCTTTGTCTCTTGAAGTTTATCTGCAGTATAAGTCAATGAATTTAGGACATAGGGAAGGTTATTATCCAATTGAAAGATTTCACTTTAACCTGTAGTAGCCTAATTAAAGGGGAATCGCCGCTTTTTACAATCTGGACCTTATTGCTAGCATAAAATACGATAATTTACTCACCCAGATAACTTTGGTGTCATTAAGAGTCCTTCCGACGAAATTAGATCCAATCAAGAGCCGCGTATATCCATCTAATGCGAAAAGGCCTACAGGGCAGCAGAATGCAGCCTCTAAATAACACATTATCTGCAGAGAAACTCGTTCATTTCACCAATATTTAGTTATGATACGCTAGTGCTATTCCCCTCTGAGTACGGGGTTAGCTCTTATCAACATCCGGGGTCTGGCTGACCTCACCTCTGACCTGGATGATATCGCTGCGCGGCTTGTTTACCTGAAAGTTTTATTTTTATTTTTTATTTTTTTATTTAGACATGCCACATTACATGAATAATGACATACTCAAAGATAACAGTTCTTTTACATACATAAATTAAATTCACACTTGGATAATTCAAACTGAGGTAGTGTATCGCTTATCACATATAAAAAAAATAAACATATGACAGATCTTACATGAAAAAAGAGAGAAAGGAGAGTAAAAGAAATAAAAGAACAATTAAAAGAAAAAAATATTTTAAAAAGTGAGTCCATACTAAACAAATACAAGGGGTTTAGGGTTAAGTTTTGCTATAAATGTGTACAATTTATCTGCATGGGGATTATTTATTTATTTAAAACATTTTTGTAACAAGGAGATTGTTTACCTGAAAGCTGCTAATACTATGGTTCGTTTCTGTGTGTATTTTATGCTAGAAATAAGGTCCAATTTCTATTCCCATTTAATGCCCAAAACAATACAATTCTTACTCCTCACAAGTAGTGTACACAATTAGTCTTTCAAGGTCATTAACAACATATGAGCATTGCAATTTGTTCCAATTAGAGCATATGGTGGACTCGCCTTCTTAAAGTGTGTTTAAACTTGTTCCCTGACAGCAGCTCCACCAGAGAAAGACACTCTTAATTTCTATCTCTTGCAGCTGCACAGTCAGTGCTGCACAGTGCAAGCACAACAGCTGGCGGCATGGCACTGATGATCAAATAATGTACAGCGTAGCCGTCTCCAGAGGGAAACTAACTCACTCTACCTGCCAATACGCCACCTCAAGTCAGCAAACCATGGACAGACTGAAGGATGTGAGTTAAAGTGGAAGTCAGCCCTGAAACTGGAGGTCAGATGATGAAAATGAAAAATAAAGTAAGAAACACCACCACACTGCACCTTACACACTTCATACAAACTATAACCCTTGCGCTACCAAGGACCGATGTTGACCCAAGTGCAGGGCGTGCAAAGGGGATTTCCATTCCCAACTAAGGCACCATTGAACAAAAGCACACAGGAAGAAATTGTCAGTAAGTTCTTAAAGAGGAGCTCACTCCAACAGGTTCACAGTTGTCAGTCCAACAAGATTGAACCAAAATACAGGTCAAAACATAAGAACATGTGTCCAAAAAAACAAAAGAACTAAGGGTAGTACTCAACAGCAGAGAGCGCGTCAATCTAAAAACTCAACTCCAAGACTTAGACCAGTGAAGTCAAACACAAAACAATACTTACAGAAGGATAAAAAAGACTCAACAATGTCCAAACCAGAGGACAAAGCAGGAAACAGGGTTTAAATACTGTGAAACATTAGGCCAGGATGATCACATGATTAAGAAAAGGGTGTGTCAAAACAAGAAACTTAATAGCGGCACCTAGTGGCCAGCAACAGTCCCAGTGGTGACACTTCTCACCTTTTTAAAATCCATTGCTAATGAGCAAAACATGCAGCAATCTGCTCAATAAGCACAGAAACACTATGGCTGCCAAAGAAAGACAAAACATTTGGTTCACGATATGATTAACTACTTCTAGAGTTTACTTAATTAGCCTAACATTTACACTAAAGCACAGGCCACATGATTGACCAACAAAAAACAGTTTGTAAGCCAGTGGCCAAGTGTTTTAGTTGTTTTATGGACACATACATTGTCAAGAAGAGTAACATGTGCCAACATAAGCTCTTGGTGAGTCAGATGGAAAATTACAAAACAGCCCAAGATGGTCGGAGCTTCATTGTGATGTGTTGCTACCTCCTGGTAAATCCTCCACATGCTTCACCTCAATTTGTCCAACGTTTCATGAGGAACTGAAGATTCATTCTTTTCTTCTCATAAAATATTTCTTCTGCTGTGATATTATCTGCCATTAGCTACTTCACTCAGCCCCCTCAGGCACACAAAGCTGCTGAGCCAGGGCTGTGCTCACCGATCAGGGCTGGGAATCATTGATCGGTGTGACCCGATGTGATCAATGACAATATGATCAACCGAATGGTGTTCGACTTTTGAAGGGAATGGCACATGGTGCTATAAATCCTTTTATTGGATGTCCCAAAAAACAGAACAAACTTTCTGAACCAGTGGAACCAACCCAATAAGTCCATCCATCCATCCATCCATCCATTGTCTTCACTGCTTATCTATGGTGAGCTAGAGCCAATCCCAGCTGACAAAGGGCAGGGGTGGGGTCTATCACAAGGCCAACATATAGAACATAGGGCAACAACACATACACACACACACTCAAATTCACACCTACAGGTAGTTTTTAAAGTCACCATTAAAACAAATCAGCATGTCTTTGGACTGCAGGAGGGAAGCTGGAGAACCCATCGAGAACCTACACTGGTACAGGGAGAACATAGCTACAAACTGTTGTCAAGGAACCAGGGAAGCCAGGGAATTGAACCTATTAACCATAGTCACAGGGTCCCCATCTTTGCTTGAATCGTCACTTGGGGTGGGAACATTCAACGCTGTCATATAACGTTACTGTTAACGTTAGCAGTTGCAGCTAATAACGGCTAACGTAACCGATTAGGTTACGTTAGCCCTTTGGACGTTAAAGCAGAAGTAAGCGATCCGGTGGTTTTGGCTAACTTCTTGTCAGCCGATGGAGTTAGCAGTCCCCGCCCTCGTCCCTACGTCACCACATTCACGCGCATCCCTTGGCTGCACACACAGAGAGGACTGCCCCTTTATGCCGTTCTCTCTCCTCATTGGATAAAGGTTGTATAGTAGGATACAAGGAAAGTTTTCTCCTCGGCTTACAGCAGAGCAGAGTGACTGACAGACCCGTGTTTCGGACCAAACACTCTATATAAGTGATTGCTGTCGGAAGATATAACTATTTAAGACTTATATTAACACACGTTCCGCTTACTTCTACTTTAATAATCCATGCCTTCCTTAAATCTGTATCAACCGGGAAGCGATGAAAGCCAGGGACGCAGCAGTTTGTTTACCCACCCCGAGTGAAGACGTAGCCTAAGGAAAGATGGGCTGGCGACGCTGTGGTCAATATGGTCAATAGAGCCTTCTTGCTGAGAGGAAAAAGCACTAACCACTGCACCACAGTGCAATGACCCAACATGACTTCCAACCTATGGGTTGTTCTTTCTAGCACCCCTTGACCCTTGGACTTTGGCTGTCATGGTTACCATGATAAACACAACTGAACAGTACAATCAATTCAGTTACACCTTGATTAGGTTTTTGAACAAAAATGACTTCATTACGGATAGGAAACAGTTGTGATTTGGGTTAGAATATGTACTTCCTCAGTATTTTCCCGGACCATTGAAAACAACAGGGCCGGCCGCTGGCATAAACACTCTCTGTGGTTGTTTAGGGCCACAGCCGTTAGGTGGTGGGCCACATGATCAGAAAGATACCGGGGTTCATTCAAGTCATTTAAATATCCCGAGGTCTGCATGTGCACGCTATGAGCTTTATATGTAATTTGAAGTCAATATTCAGCTTCTTTTATCTCACATTTGAGACATTTGGTGAAAATAGAACGGCAGAATGACAACATTTGTGCTCAAAAAACAATCTTACAAAATGTCATTTTAGACTTGTTTTCTACACTTATCTATTACTGTATTCATATCCTATTTCAAGCACCAAAACAGTTCATTCTCATGACTGAAGGAGTGTTTTCACAAGGGATTTGAAATTTTTCAAAAAGCAGACCTCAAATTTCCAGCATTTGGCCTAAATTATTTCTTTATACAGTGTTCTAGGACAAATTGGCCTCAGTGTGCTTAGAGCGGAGGTTCTAATATTTAGACATAAAACACTTGAGTATTGTTACATCTGCAAGTATCTTAAAAAGTTAAATTTAAGAAAATATGTAAAAGTCGACAAAATGGCCTCAAACCTCAGAGGGATAAACACGTCTGTATTCAGTTTTAACCAGTGATTTGGTGTTTGCGCTTAGAGTGCAGGGCCACAAACAAAAATCTTGTTTAGGGGGCCACCAAAATCCTAGGGCCGGCCCTGGAAAACAACATAAATCTGTATCTGTGATAATGTGTTTACTTGACCCTTCTGTCCACCATGACCTCCACCTGACTTGGTCTTTATACCCCTTCACATTTCTATTTTCCCCTGTCACAATCACTGCAGCCTCGGTCGCCTGACAACAAAACAACAGTAACTATGGTTCACAGTCACATTATGATGCATAAACAAACTCTGGGCTGGTGGAAACGATCTCTTCAGACCATTTGCTTTGGATCATTAAAACAGAGCCTGATATCTCCGGGATCTAATTGAGAGTAATCACTACAAAATAATGTGATTTCCCTATTTTTTTTTAGATTGTTTATATGATATGGGTGACAATGATTGAAACTATCATTAAAGCTTAAATCTGTAATGAATCCCATTGGTGGGTGCATCCTAATCAGAGCCACAGCAGGTGCTCGTCCTTTGACAGCTTCATTGAAACCCTGCTGGCTTATCATTGTTAGAGGAATATGTAACGTGATTCAATGTGGATTTACCCTTTAAATTGGATCTAAGGGAATGCATATGAATGATACAGCTATAAAAAATAGACTAGTAATTTTACCCACCGCTGTATTTAATCATAAATATCACCATTTGTAACATGGGGAACAGCATGGGCTTGAAGGTCCTTAAAGAAAATCTGCCAGAGAAAAGTTGCAAAGAGTCATTTTCTGAGTTGTGTCTCATTAACAAGGTGTTCCCGTCCACAGAAGCTGCTGCTGTTCACGGGATGGTTTTGGTTTCTGTCTCCATTCTGAGTAAAAAAAAAAAAAACTCTGTGTGCGAAACTCCCAGGAGATCAATTTCAGAAACCAGTTCATCCAACACTGACAACCCTGCCAATGTCAAAGCCAATGAGATCACACTTTTCTTTCCCCCTAATTCTCATATTTGTTTGAACATGAACATAAACTGAAGCTGGATGTTGTTGCTGCCACTTGATTGGCTCATTAAACCTGCATGGTGTACAGGTATCTCTATTAAAAGGGCAAATGTTGTAGTTTTTTATTGTAGGACAGTGCTTTTTTTGCCATCGAGTGGATTTTTCTAGTTTAAATTCTGTCCTATAACCTGATCTGTATTTATACCATTAATCTCGAAGTGACAGACATAAACAGGGCTCAGCAGTGGAAATATCACCAGCCACCGACTGTTTTGTGGCAAATAATAAAGACTAAGGGTGTGTACATGATCAAATGTCTGTTGACTGAAAAATCCTCCTGAAATAGCAGGGAGTAGAACAAAGACAGTCTCATTAAAAATGTATCAAGGGTACACCAACCCTTGTGTTTCTACTTGCTCAGGGATTCTTCATGGCTCAATGAAGGCTGAGGCCATTATCGTCACATTCAACAATGCCCTTTTTTTCTCCACTTCATTTGCACTATTGTTTGGAGCGGCTTTAAGGATGCCGACGACTTTCCTTTAGATCTCAAATTGCCCCTATATCATACAGAATCACGTCAACGCTGTGTCCACTCTGAGACATTTGCTCTTTTTTTTCCCAGCTGGCTTTCACAACCAGAACATGTCACATTGATTAATTGTTTAAACATGTTATTATCAACCACAAGCTCTTCTTGTAAATCCTCCATTATTCATGAGAGTTAAAAACACTGTCAGCATCTAGATGTACTGTATGTCACTCTAGGTTGATGTGCCATTACAGCCCCAGCATATGCAAAGTGACACCAAATGGACAAACTTCCTTTGTCCATTTGGTTTTGTGTGCGCTGCGGCTGAGTCCATTGATGCACGTCAAATGGTTAAAGGGTAGTGTGGTGCACTTAAGACGAACTCTACAAGTCTTCCCAAATGCACTCCGAGGTCCACTCCGAGGTTTACCCCCCTACTCTCCCTCCTCTAAGGACCAGCCAAAAAAAAGTATTAAAATGTGCAAAGAAACTTGTTTCCTTTTCCTTAGTATTGGCTACCTGTGGTTAAAGGGATAGTTCACCCAAAATTCAAATTTCACTCATTATCTACTCACCCTCATGTCGACTAAGAGCAATTTCTCATGTTGGGGCTTCAATACAAGATGGACATTACATACGAGCAGCATGGAGGTATTTGGATGTTTTTTTGTTGTGTCTTTTCGGACGAAGAAAAGTGGTATTCATTCACAACCATTATATGGACAAATACTGCTGCGCGGATCCCCCCGTAACTCAGAGAAGGAACGGAGGACTCTGAAACTTCTCCCAGCCCTTAGTCGACATGAGGGTGAGTAGATAATGAGTGAAATTTCAATTTTGGGTGAACTATCCCTTTAACAACTAATTCTAAGCTACAAGACAGTTTTCATTTGTATGCGGTTGTGATTAGACTTCGGTAAATATGTATTTATGAAAGCAATATTTGATTTTTGCTATAAAAAAAAGTCAAATAAGCTACATACTGTCCCTTTAAAGCCTGAATCATGACAAGGAAGCATCTGAGATTTTCTTTTTTTGGGTGACATCTGTGTATTGAATGACTCTCTCTCTGTTCACCTCAAATTCCTCAGTGTTATAATAAGTGTTGAATTGTCAGAAATGATTATTTTATCTTGTCAAGTGTTGTGTTGTTTGTCCGGTCTGAGTGCTGATGTGGCTCGAGGGCGTCTGTTCAAAACAACAAGTGTTACATTTAGTCTGATGGGTGTGAAATCTGGCGTAACGTTATTTTTACACCCACTGAGTGAAATCCATTCAGACTGTTTTGCTGCGCACAACACTTGTGCCTCTTTTATGTATGTTGCTTTCATGTCGACCGTCCATACAAAGCGCTCGGCACTTCCCCCCTCCCTCCCTCCTTCCCTCCCAGAAGTGCTCCAAGTCGCTCATTATAATGAAGCAACTTGCGGGGGGGTAACCACAGCTCTCCACTGAACTACGAGATGACTCAAGAGCTTTCACCACTTTTTTCTACGCTCGCCCATGTGTAGCTACAGCCTCCAGTTCTGTCATTTGAAAAGCTGTATCATGTCACAGCCAGATGCAAATCTTCCTCCAGTCCCCAGATGGTTCGATACTAAAGGCAAAAATGTCTTCAAGGGAAGGAATGTCCTTATGTTTGACCACCCTATTTCCCCTCTTAATAAGGCTTTCATTATACAGTCCCCTGTGTGTCACTACTCTGGTATCATAGTGATGACACTGTATAGTGTTTTTCTTTTTCTGTTTAAAGCCTGTAATTCATCTCATTGTTCTCAGGGTGTACAGCAAATACACCTTTTCTCTCAATCACAACTTTATATAGACACAGCGAAGTCGAATACAACACACAAAGTCGAATGCGTCCAGAAACCTGAAGGTATATTAGGGAAAGAAAGACGTTTATTACAGAGATGTCGTGTAACCGCATACAGACAGAAAAGACACCACCTTATTACAAAATAACTATGATGAGTGTGGCCTCACTGCAGTGGAATAAGGGCCTGTTGTGCGTGTGTGTGTGTGTTAGGAGGAGATGCATCCCGTGATTTGAGCAGGAGCACTGGGATGTGTTATCAGAGACAAACAAGCGTGTGATGTTGGGTAAGACGCCATGATGATGTGAGCAATTTCTGAAGCCAAACCAAACACAAAGATGTTCATGATAGTAAGTTTAGCCTTGATTCTTATTATTTTTATTGTTATAAAACATTCATTTAATTTAATTTATTAATTTATTATTATTATCTTTTTTATTCTATTTTAATTCATCCATTTTTATTCTATTTTATCCTACTACACCTGTCCTTCTATGCCTTTTTACTTCATTTTATCTAGTGTCTTTCTCGTCTTCTCATTTTATCTATTTTACTTCATTCTATCTGGTGTTTTCCCCATTGCAAATGATTGAGTGTAAGATAGCGTTTCCCCGATGTCTCTAAAATCCAATGTGCTAAAATTATTGTGTGAATGCGTACTGTATGTGTATGCGAATCCATGTGTGTCTCCCAATATGTGTTCCCTACTGGATGTTGCTTGTTTTTATCATGTGAAGCACTTTGAGCTGCTGTGGGCATGAAAAGTGCTATACTGTATAAATAAAGCCTGATTGATTGATTGATACAAGTAATAATGATTTATAGGGATGTTATAACAATTTCATTATTATTATCATCATCATTCATGTTATCATTAGAATAGAAGTACCACAGAGCATGATTTTATATACATCTCTCTATATATATTTCATATGTCTATATATCTTGTCTTGTCCGGACAAGACACATATTTGGTTCAGTCAGTGAATATGAATTTGTCTTCAGATGATGTCCCATCTTCAGACATCAGATGTTGTATTACTGCAGACAGGGACTATCTTTGCTCCTCAGCTTACATTATTGTCTCTGGGTTATGAAATGGACAACTTCAAATGCCTTTGCCCCCTCCCTACCCCCCACTACCCCCCACTACCAATTATTCATGAAGGTCTTCTTGTGAAAAAGAGAAACACGCACTGGGAGTTTGCAACTTATTATCATGACCTAATTAAAGCTAAGTAGAGAGCGGCAAACAGTGAAGTACAACCAGTTCATGTTCAAAGTTGACTGCTGGGGAACAAGAAAAGAAAAATAAAAAAAATTAAGGTACGTGGCCAACTGGAGAACACAACGCCCTGTGATCAGAGCATTTATTTATTCATGTCTTTATTTTGGACCAATAAACCCTGTAATATTCAGGCTGAGCATGTCGTGATTGTCAAACACAATATTAATATATAGTATTATAAAGTACATGTTTTTTTTTTGTTTTTTTTTTATATTCAAAGTTTTTCCAGTTTATGGAGACAAGACATAACATAAACCAAACACACGGCTGGTATAGAGAGGACAAAATCACACACAAAATAAAATGTGGGAGGGGGCGGGGGTACATGATACTCCAAAACAATGTCCGGGGAAACACAAAAACTCAATGAGCATATGATGCTGGAAGGACCAAATCTAATTCAAATATCTCCTAATAATATCCCATTGTCTACCAAGACCCCTATCAAAATCTTTCAGGAAACCGGCTGCTCTTTCCACGTTGAGGAGATCTAAGTATTCCTCAAGCCATACTTCCTTTGAAAAGCAGGCCGGCTTCGGCTTTCGCTCTTTCCAGTTACAAAGGATCAACCTTTTGACTGTGAGGCATCCCAGCGCCCATATAGGCGATTGATAATGGGGCAGGTTATGTTGTCAGGCTTACAGCCCAAAATGCATACCATGGGAGACAGGGTCAAAGGTGACATCGAGGATCTCTGTCATAATTGCATGCATCTCCAACCGTAAAGTTTGGACCGCTGGACATTCCCATAAGAGATGTAATAATGAGCCACGAAGGCCACAATTATGCCAACACAAATCATCAACATTTTCCGACATCTTTGCTAGTCTGACAGGAGTCGTATAGGCTCTGCATAAAATTTTATACTGAATCATCTTGTATCTTACACATTTAGACAAATGTATGCCGGAATTCCAAATAAAGGTCCACTGTGCAATTGACAGAGATAATTTAAGGTCACCCTCCCATGCCACTTGAGTGGAGATATACAACTTATAACAATCAGATGACAAAAATGTATAAATACAGGAGACAGAACATCTCGATCGAGAAGCTCTCGCGAAAACTTCATCCTGTTCTTGGCAAGAGGCAGGCTCTGTCCCCTCAATGTGCTTTTTTTTCAAAATAGATTACTATTTTGAGTAAAAAGTACATACAGTATCACACCTCCTTTCAGGAAGAGCTTTACTCAACCGTGTGTCTGTACAAAGCTGTTAACACACAGTAACTGGACTCTATGTCCATAACCTCAAGCAAACAATCGTTCTTTTATTTTATACCTTTGTGTCAGTTTCTTTAACTTTATTTAAAGACACCGAAGAATATTAATTAAATAGATAAATAATAATTGAATAAATTAAAATGATAATAATAAGTTGAATGGGTAACACTTTACAATAAGGGTCCCTTAATTAACATTAGTTAGTACATTATTAAGCATTAATTAACTGTTTACAGATATATTAACAATCATTATTATGTATTACATAGGATTAGGAAACATTAATTAATGTATCCTATTAGTAAGCAGTTAATTAATGTTTACTACTCAAATTTAGTTAAAGTTGAATGATGTAATAATTAGTTATCATTATGTATGCATTACTCAGCATTAATTAACACATTAGTGTAATGCTTAATCATGTACTAACTAACGTTAATTAAGGGACCCTTATTGTAAAGTGTTATCATTGAATGTTAGTTAGCTGTTTCCTCCTGACACATTACTACTATTTTTCTGTCTTCTTTCTATCTAGACATAACTAACTGCAGTCTTGGCTGTGAATGGCTGCGAGACAAATATACTGTAGTGTCCTTCCACATCTTTCTCCATCACCCCAGGGCAAGGACACATCACTTCATTCATTCACTCACACACACACACACACACACACACACACACACACACACACACACACACACACACACCCTCACTGAGAGTCGGATTCATTTCTGTGACACGTTGGCACAATCCATATGAATAAAATGGTTTCAAGAACTTACTGTAAAGCGTTCCTGGTCGTTATGTGTATAAATAAACGACTGACTGTAAAACATCCGGTGTAAATAATAATATTACACTGTAAAATGGCAGAAGGAAAGAAAAAGAGAAAGACTATAGTGAAAAAGAGAGGAGGTGCAGTGCAGACATTAGTGCCCGCTTAAACACGCACAGTCGTCACACTCATTTAAAAACAGAGATGGGAAAAGGACAGACACTTAATTAACTATCCTCACGTGAGGCCTGAAGTGTAGCACCGGACTAAAAATAGACCAAATTGTTTTTTGTCGGGTAAATTATAGATATACCTGAAGCTCTGCCTCCCCTCTCCTCCCCTCTCCTCCCCTCTCCTCTCCTCTCCTGTGTGCTGCACTGTGTGTTTGAGAAGAGTAAGCAACACAGGTAAGAGAAGAGAAGACTGCAGCTCTATTTCAAGGTCTCCAGATGGATGAAGGGGGATAAACACCAGTGTTCAGGCAGAGACACACCAATGACTTATTTTGGAAATCTAAAACTCTAAAATTAAAATTGTTTGATTTGGTGGAGCATAAAACAGCCCAAGTATTATATAAAGCAAGGAACTACTGTATGTGCTACCAAGAAATATTCAGAGAATGTTTCATGAAAGAGAGCAAGGTTATGATTTAAGAGAGAAATCAAATCTAAAGGTTGGCAGAGCTCGCGCAACAAAGAAAAGTTTCTGTATCACCATTTGTGGAGTAAAACTGTGGAATAATACAGTATGAGTACTGAAATCCAAAACATTTCGAGTGTAATCATGTTTAAAAAGAGACATAAAGAAATGATTCTCCAGAGGTACATTGAATAATTCACACAAGGTGTTTGCTTGCTTACTATTTGGATTAAAATGTGGCAGGAAACGGTACATAGTGTAATGGAGGAATTAAATAATAAATGTAATGTCTTTGTGCTTTTGATTTTAATTAGAACATATAGTTAAAATTATAGGGGTAGGATTAGATAAATTTATACTTCTTCCTACTCCTTTTCGCTCATGTAAACTGCTTTTTTTGTGTATACATTTACATATACACTTATTTCCTTATTATATTATTATTTTATCTTATTTATTTAATTTTTTTACATTGTCGTTTACATGATCGAAATAAAGATATCAATCAATCAATCAATCAAAAAGAGGGGGATTTGCAGCAGGTTCATTTCCTGTGTTGGGAGATGATTTGCACTAATTAACCTTGGGACAGTGAGAGTTAGTGGCTCGCAACATTTACAGGTAAATAAATTACACACACTTCTCTTTGATAATGCAGATCCAACTCATTATATACTATATATATGTAACTGTTCCAGACCAGAAACACATAAAGACCTCAGAGTCTTCCAGTGTGGTGTGGTGGAGTGTGCATCAATCACTGTCCACACACGTCATAATCTTAAGTGGGTTATTTAAATTCAACAAAGACTGCAGTAGGAGATTCTGCAGGAGTGCTAACCATTAGACTTGCAAATGATGTTAGCTTTATGACTCTCAGTCCTAATCCACATTTAGTCTGAATATCTGACCGTACATTTGGCACATGCTCTCTCCACAACACCGGACGGATTGCAGTGTAGCTACTGTATGAGTAACAATGGTTGATGACATGTAATGACTTTCTAATTTAATCATTTTAAAGATGTAAATCCCAAATAATCACACATTTCTGCCATTTGCCACCTTTTTTAATGACCAATGGACGTTCCTGTTGGCTTTGATAGTCCCACGCACACCGCACCTCCAGCTGTGCTTATATATGATATGAGTCGACCTTGAAAAAGTTAAAGAAGAGAGGGGGGAAAAAGAAGCTATAACACGGACTTTGAACTTCTTTTTTGACTTGGCTAAGTGTCAGAAATGTATTATAGGCATTGACATTCAGTCCGCTAAAAACCGAGGAGAGACTTGAGGGAGTTTTATGGATTCATCCAGACATCAAAAGGGGACCTCAAACACATCACATCAGCAGCAGCTATGTTGAGCTTCAAGCTGGTTTTTATCAATGAGCCTCCAGTTAGCCGTTTGTGGAATTAAATGCAGGACCCAGAAGTCATATCAGCCAACAGCATGTTCAACTGTGTTGTAAAAAAAGAAGAGATCATAAGAACAACTTGATTTCACCTGAAGAACAGCAACTTAACATATTCTGCAACACAAAGTCAAGACAATCCAAAACGATTTACTGAACAAGGTCTGGTAGAATATCCAGTTTTACTATGGATGCAAAGGCAAATAAAGACCTGAATGATGAAGCAAAATACAAAGAGCAAAG
Source organism: Trachurus trachurus (assembly GCF_905171665.1). Taxonomy (NCBI): domain Eukaryota; kingdom Metazoa; phylum Chordata; class Actinopteri; order Carangiformes; family Carangidae; genus Trachurus; species Trachurus trachurus. The sequence continues at coordinate 4,057,995 of NC_139903.1, forward strand.
TAAGGAATCACCTTTGTCCCATACCCAAGCAAAATTCCACCAGGTGCAAAAAGAAAAAACCTCTCTATCTGCAGCCGAGGAAGGCAGAGACAGAGAGCTTATGGTATACTGCTGCTCCTCTGGGGATAAGCCAGCTGTCACTAACGCTACCCCTGGATGTGCAAAGAGGCAGTAACACGCACCTTTTACACCGACCGAAGCCTGAGAGTCGCTGCCACGCAAAAAACTGTCTCATGGTCGGACTCGAGATTCTGTCAGTAAGTAGGAATAGGTTAGACGTCACGCTTTATACAAACAGACAACAGACAATGCAATATGAATGAGTCCTCATGAGAACATAGGGAATTTGTCTTGTAGGTCTGAAACATCATTAAAAAGTGACAGGAGAGCTGTTAACCCATCACAATCACACATGTCACTAAAGTGAGTGTCACCACACTCTTATTCCACTGGTACATAATTAATGGAAACATATGTGATACCAACTAGCTGGCCTGAGACTGAATAGTGTTGTGTCATGGTTATAATATTGAACATGATAAAAGGTTATGTTTAACTAGGAGCTTATGGCTGAAAATAATAAAACCTGATTAAAAAGATAGTTCATGATTTTCATAATATACCAATTCATTAGAAAGAGTGATCAAAAGGAATAATAATTATTTATTTTCATGTGTCTTGAGTTAAAAAGGTTAAAATGAAGCGGAAGCTTCCGCTACAAACAAGCTTGAAATATAGACTTATTAAATTTTTTTTCGGGACAGTTTCGCATTTCGGGGCTTCAATACAAGACGGACATTACATACGAGCAGCATGGAGGTATTTGGATGTTTTCTGGTGTGCCTTTTTGTTACGAAGACAGTTGGTATCCATTTGCAACCGTTATATGGACATGCACTGCTACGCCGAGACCCCCTGTAACTCAGAGAAGCCACGGAGGACTCTGAAACTTCTCCCAGCCCTTAGTCCACATGAGGGTAGAGAGTAGATAATGAGTGAAATTTCAATTTTGGTGACCAACTGTATCCCTTTAACCTCTGCAGAAACACGGCTTTTCGCTTCTGTTGGCAGCGAGCTGATCGTCTCCGAGACGCTCTTGTCTTGTCTTGTCTTGCGCCCCCGCTCGGTGAATTAGATAACTTGATTTGAGAGTGGTGGTGACTGACTAAATTTCAATTTTGGGTGAACTACAGTATCCCTTTAACCAAATAAATTATGCAATAAACATAATAAAACATAATCTGTTTTTGCTTATTAGTGAAATGATATGGCACCTGTAAAACTGTTGATTTGGTTTCCTACTCTTGCTTTTTTTTTCAACATCAGCTTGTTTGTATGGTTGTTATAATGTTTAAACCTCCGTGTAACAGGTCCACAGACCTGTGGACTGGATTTTATTTAGAAGAGATGTTAGCTTGGCTTGGACTGGAGGAGGACTGTGGGGGTCTAGCAGGTGAGGAACGGTGGATCGGTTCAGGAGGTTTCTGGGCTGAAGAGGTGGCAGAGAGGCAGCAGGCAGGAGGTGAGTGACTCAGTCTGAGTCGACGGAGGGGAAAGACAGGGCTGAACCGGAGCTGAGGCAGACGGACATGAGATGAATGATCCTGAGGCACAAGAGTGATGTTAGAAATAATAAGGAAGAAGCTGAAATATTGCTGGGATGGTCGAATCATCAGGTGTGCTGAGCTGAGTGTAAACCAGGGAGGGGCACACACATCCACACACCCACACACAAACAGAAAGACAGAGAGAGAGGGAGAGAGAGGTAACACATGGAGGTAGAGTTAGACCATGCAGAGTCATGTATTTTTAATATGAACATAACTAAACCGACTCACATACAGTCAGCAGCAGTGAGCATGTCAGACTGCAGAGTCTTGTTCAGCCTAGCAGGTCAGTCAGGCTGGATGCAGCTGCCTCAGGGAACGGAAACTACCAGAAAACATCGAGAAGAATGATATACTGTCTGTATATTTGTTTTTATAATAATAAGAGTAGCACTAATTAAACAAATTACAAGAAACTGGTTACTGTAAAAGATGACAATTTAAGTAATTCTAAATAGAAGGATCTGGTTAATGAGATATAGGATAGGATAGGATAGGATAGGTTTTATTTGTCATTCTTATGCGTCACATAAGAACGAAATTATGTTTCACACATCCACCGTTGGAGATCAAGATCAGTGCATTAAGAGCATATATAGAAAATAACAATGAGAATTAGACATCAAGTTTTTGTTTTTGAAAAAAGATGGGAGAAATGGGTGAGATATATACTGTAACAAATAATGTGTTTAATTGTAACTCATGTAGCCTATTTGTTGTCGTACCTAGTGCATATATTTATGAAAATGTATCCTCTGACTGAAACCTTCATGTAATTATTAGAATTAGTACTTGTTTGTCTGTTCATTAAAAGAAAGAGTCTTGTTCAGTCTAGCAGGTCAGTCAGGCTGGATGCAGCTGCCTCAGGGAACGGGACAGAGACTCAGTGGATCTGCTCTGCTCCAATAATGAAAGATGAGCAATATCACAGGTGGGAAAGTTTCTATAACAGCAGAAACAATTAAGGAGATAATGGACGTCGCCAACAGCAAAACATCAATAAGCCGCTGATTACTGACAAAAAAAACCTGTCTGTCACTGGAGGGATTATCAACAGATTTGGATATTTATAGATCACTGTGTCTGCTGAGGAGCAAAAGCTGCAAAGTTTTCCTTTTTTTTAATTAGGCAAGTGAGGAAAAAACACGAACACAGAGGGACATGAAAACAACTTATTACAAGGATTGACAAGATAACTTAGAGATATTTTGATGTTAGCGGTGGTGGAAAGTGCATATACAGTATATGTGAGTATGTGTGTGTGTGTGTGTGTGTTTATAAAAGTGTAAAAGTGTGTGTGTTGTTCTGTGTGTGCCTATGAGCATTGAAGAGTACAGTATGTGCTGGGGATTGGGCTGAGGTTATACGGGAATGACTTAATAAAGCTAGAAAAAAGAAAGAAAGGTGAAAGCAAAATAAACAATGGGGGGGGAGAGAGAGAAAAAATGATAAAAGGAATAAATAAAAAAATAAATAAAAGTAGCAAAGTTAATAAATCCTAGTAGGGGAGTGCTACTATTTTTGACATGACTACAGCTTTTTGTGGTTTTCTCGTGTCTACTGAGATTAAATTTCTAAAGAGACAGGGATGAAATTCTCCAGTCTGGAGCTGCTTTGCGTTTCCTCAAATGGAGGAATAGCCCCAGTGTGTTGGGTAGCTGATGCCCACAGACACACCTCCACAATCCCCAATAAAACAGTCACCTGAACCTCAGCTCTGCAAAATGTCAACATGATTCACATTGTTATCTTCCAGGATTTGGTTTCTAAGATCACTGGACTTTCTGGAATGACATTGTTGGCGACAGTTTCAAGGCTGAGCAGGAGCAGGAAGACCGGCGGTCCCGGTCTGCAGGGCTTGGATCCTGGGGTTCGTGTTGGCAGGTGATGACGACTGGATGCTGGACGGCAACACGGGTTTATCCTCCAGTTCTTCTGTGTGTGGAGCGGTTTGGCTGAGGGGTTGAAACAGAAACACTGGCTCCTCTGGACCGCGGTGCAGCTGCTGGAGCTGCAGCTGCAGCTGCACCGTGGGAGCGCTGGTCCCTTTGTCATGGCAGCTTTCCTGAGGACAGAGGAGCTGATGAAACAAGCAGGCAGGGCTTTGATATGGATGATTTCATGCAATAATGCAAAAAAATAAAATAAAAAAAAATCTCTGCTATATTTAAAGGGATAGTTCACCCAAAAATCAAATTTCACTCATTATCTACTCACCCTCATGTGGACTAAGGGCTGGGAGAAGTTTCAGAGTCCTCTGTTCCTTCTTACAGGGAATCTCGGCGTAGCAGTGCATGTCCATATAATGGTTGTGAATGGATACCACTTTTCTTCATCCAAAAAGACACACCAAAAAACATCCAAATACCTCCATAGTGCTCGTCTGTAATGTCCCTCTTGTATTGAAGCCCCAACATGAGAAATAGTTCCGCCGGAGCAGTGAACTGAGACACTGGGAGCTTCCGCTACAAACAAGCTTAAAATATAGACTTATTTAATTTTTTTCTGAGCAAATTCTCATGTCGGGGCTTCAATACAAGACGGACATTACAGACGAGCAGCATGGAGGTATTTGGATGTTTGTTGGTGTGTCTTTTTGGACAAAGAAAAGTGAGCCCCATTCACAACCATTATAAAATTTGAATTTTGGGTGAACTATCCCTTAAATATATGTGTTTTGTCTTATTTCATGATTTATCCTGAGCGTTTGTGCCAGTGCCACAGACATGAACTCAATCCTGTCCTTTTCTATTCTATCTACCTCCTCATGAGACGCTGCAACTGGAGCCAAAGTGGCTTTCTGGAGCTCGGACACCGGCTATTTACCGATGCAGCAGGGAATAATAACATTCCTACGTGCCAGATAGGATCTCCACTATAGATGGAAACAGCACTTGGATCGCTGATGCTGTGAGTCCATGATGCAGCTGATCTGCCAAGGATCCTCAGTGTGAATGGGCATCAATATGGCAAGGAGGACCAGGGGTAAGTTAGAAAAAAAAACAAAAAAACATGCACCAACAGCCTGGGCATTCTCAAAAGGGACAGTTTGAAAAGCAGCTTGCAGAGGAAGCAGGAAAGGTAGGAGGGCTAAAGCAGCTTAAATAAAGAGTCCTGAGTGGGATTCGCCTTTTAAATGTATAGAAGGGAAGGAAATCTGGTGCAATCAGCTGCTTTTACATTTTTGTCATTTGATAGGGTAGAAATCTTTTTATTTTTACAATGTCCTTCCCATGCCCTCTTTAGGAAAATTACAATTCAGACTAGCTAACACAAACACATACTGTACAAAACCTCTGTTTCTTGTTTATGATGCGCACAGAAATAAAACTGCACAATGCTTAGGCTATAGGTTAATGCAGCTATATCTTTATGATGAATTAAATTAATGACTAATAGCTGAATTTAGAATAACTTAAATAAACACATCAACCTCTGTCTCGCATTTCTTTCTTTTTTTTTTTTTTACCGCCGCTCAACACTGACCCTCATCAAGACGAATTAGCCGAACTGTCAGTTAATGTTTCAATGTTTTTGTCGTCACAAAGGACAGGAGTCAGTGGAGTGGCTCACAAAAAAAAAATACAGTCTGCATCATAGTCTCTCTCTCTCTCTCGCGTGTGTGTGTTTTCTACTAGAACATTGTCCAATAAATGCAGTTAAACGTATTCAGGGCCTGGGAGGTTTATTAGTCTAATGGATGCTCTTTGCAGACTTCCACATACTGTAAACACGCCTCCACAAAACAGAACAATCAGTGACACTGACAGTCCCGTGATCTGCAAAAAACAAAGTATTTCCATTGCGTCCCGGAGCCATTTGATGAGTGAGAAAAGCTGCAGATCATCGTCTCTGAAAGCTGCACCAACAAAACAGGAAAACATATTCCTGCATCTGACCTTGTCTCACACGATCCAACGTTTCATTTCCACTCCCATTTGACATCGACGAGACCCTCCTTTTCTTTGCCTCCAGCCAAGATCTGCATCTCTGTGCCTCTGAAGACGGCCTCCATCGCTGCAGCAGCTGTCATCTCTTTGGAAATGTAGGCACACATCTTGTCTGGAAAGATTTGCTGAGCCACAGACCAAGTGAGTGAAAAATGTGTTTGTACAGAGTTATCTAAGAAATACAAACCTTATGCATGCAGGGGGTTTGATTTTTGACATGTAAATATCTGATTCATGGAAGTTTTATTCAGTGTCAGTGTTCCTGTTCCTCCCACAGAAGTGATGCACTTGGACATAAATCGAAACAATCTCAATGCATTTCATGGACAACAGGGATACCATATTATTTCTTTCATTTCTACTCATGCACAATGTGGCCAAACAATTGTGTGTGTTTGTGTGTAAGATGCTATGGTACGCATTATGATGCCAGTGGGGGAAAAAATGTTTGGAGTGTTTTTATGTCTCAAAATAGACTAAATAAACATAATCTAAAGAAATTTAAAAAAATTATTCATTTTTGGAAGTTTTGGGGATTTTTTGCCTGTAGGCAACATTGTACTGTACTATTACGGTTCATCATCTACTGTATTAGAAACACCAGTCTCTGTAGACTTTCACCTTCACTGGCCTCATCCTCATCCCAATTCTCATTCTCATCTTCCTCATCATAATAGCCTGATGTTTACTTTACTGCATCCAAAATCTAATTTATTAAGGATAAAAGACAAAATTATGATGAATTATATGTTTTTGAACATGATATTTACACCTAAACAGACACTACCATAGTCTCATAATGCAATTTTGATTCCATAATGGTCCACTGTCGCCTCAAGGCAACATTGCAATTTTCTATAATGGTACGTTGTTGCTTTCGGGCAACAGGTGCATTTTAACAAGTTTCCATTATTTAATAAGTAAATAAATTGCATGGAACTATTAAAAATTAAACTTTACTAATCTATTAGTGTAAATATATTATTTTCCAGATGAAAAAGGGCCAAGAAGTTACTGTATGTTTTCAGACCGTTTTAGTGGAGCAAAATGGCAAACCTGGGTTTCAGTATGGCTTCTTGAAAGTCATGTGATAAATTAAAGCATTGTTATTGGTTCTCTAAGGTCTCCTCTCTTTTTTAAAGTATACAGCAATAAATGGGATGAATTGTGGAGATGTGACAGGGCAAAAAGTGGTATGTTACCTGAGGGCAACATGGTACCATAGAGGGTTAAAAGCAGGGTCATCTTGGGAGAAGCCCGGTCACAGCAGGAGCAGAGACACCACGGCCCCTGAAGACTGCTAAAGAAAAAGCTGCCATGTTGGATTGTAGTCCTGCATGGCTGCACTGAACATGGTCATTCATCACACATATTCACACTCTTTATGGATTTAAAGTCATCTCATTCAAAAAAAAAAAAAAGAAGAAAAAAAAGATGACGATGAAGCGGTACTGTATGTTTTTAAAGGAGGTTTCACACATGCAGCAGCTTGTTATTTCAAATCCTGGAGCCATTTCCCTTTGAAAGTGGGTCTTTGTGCAAATGAGAACACAGCACTAACTTTCAGGTTTAGACAAAACCACTCGGAGGGTTCTTAGTGTTTGCCAACGTTGCAACTATATCAACTCTGTATATCTTGTAATTTGTGGTGTATAATTTTTGAAGTCTCTTAATTTTGGGTAAACTCTCAGTCAGTTGATTTTAAGCCTTTAGTTTAAACCAACAATTAAACAAGAGTTTTCCTCCACTGTCAAAATATTTCTTTACTATTTTTTGTATATGTGGGTTAGAATTAGAGTAAATCTCATAAATTTAATTCATTTTCTTCAGCTGTGGATGGTCAAACTTGTTTGACAGGACCTAAAGAATTTAATATTATATAAGGAAAATCAACGGCAGGACACAGAACATGGGTGAGGTCAAAAAAGTAGGGACAAAATGAGAACAGACAGAATAGACTCTAGAGTAGGTAACTCTCCCTGCATCAAAGAGACATGACAGAAGTCTGTGTTGTGTTGATACTGTAAAACACAATAACATCTGTTATGATGGGATGTTTCAGCAGTGGAGTGGGAACAGTGCAGTGGCATGGTGTGCAGTGCACCACCCACACTTTACTGATTAAATGTGAGCGACAAAGACGAAGGAGATGCTGTAGATTCAAGGAGGAATAGGACTAAAGGAAACACCATTTCTATCCTCAGAGAGGAGGTGGAGACGTTGGAAAGATTCAGCTACCTGGAGGTTCACTGGGTTCACCTTGACAACAGACAGGACTGGAAGTACAACACTGAGGCTGAAGAGACAAAGAAACTCTACTTTTTGACAAAGTTGTGGTTCTTTAAGGTGGTCAGCCAGCAGAATGTTGCATATATGTAGACACAGTTTTAAACTTTTAAAAGCAACTTTTATCCATCCTTTTTCAATTTTGTGGTTTATATACAGTCTCTAATACTGTAATTTATTATTCTTTTGGCAGAAACAGGTTCAAGTGTTGCTCTAGGTTGCTGTTTTTGTTAGATAAATCAGAATTGTAGAAAATAAAGAAGAATCTGCTCTTGCATCCCAGCCAGGTCAACCACTTTTTTTTAGCATCCCCTGGAAACACTTCCATTGCATTTCGAGAATAGCAGCATGTTTGTGTATTGGTCAACTAGACCATTATCTCCTGTCTTGCTGCCAATCATCAGGACGGCATGGTAACATCTGAGTGTGTGTTGGTTACTGGTGGAGCTGGCCAGATGAGAGCGTTTGGTTTGGTTTGAGTTAAATTTAGTGTGAAAAATGGAGGCGGCCGATTCTTCTTGTCTAGATTTGCCTCGTTAAGCTGTAAACCAACCAAGTGGTTTGAGAAATAGACTGTTTTGCTAATTCCTACTGTCACTGTTTATAGTCATTCAGCAAAAGAACACAATACAACATAACCTTTTTACAACAACGTTCTCACATCACGCTCCCTCACACACTGGCAAAATGGGGTTGAAACTGTATTGAACTATGGGGTCTCTTCTCTCAACATTTATTTGCTTCTGGCTGCCTGACATGCTGCGTTCAATAAAAGTGAACATGTATATACGCACTGATATGATGAACACACAAACACAAACGCAGTCTGAAGACTTGCTGACAGGGTGAAACCCCCGTCGTTTCGCTGAGGCAGGGATCTGTGGCAGCTTGTCTCCTGATTCCCTCCATTAGAGCTTCAGCTCCACACAGTCTCATCCTCCCTGTAGTCAGTCACCAAGTCTCAAATCAACTAATCTAATTCACCGAGCGGGGGCGCAAGACAAGACAAGACAAGAAGAACGTCTCGGAGATGATCAGCTCGCTGCCAACAGGAGCGAAAAGTCTTGTTTCTGCAGAGGTTAAAGGGATAGTTCACCCAAAATTGAAATTTCACTCATTATCTACTCACCCTCATGTGGACTAAGGGCTGGGAGAAGTTTCAGAGTCCTCCGTGGCTTCTCTGAGTTACAGGGAAATGCCCGAAATGCGAAATTGTCCCGAAAAAAATTAAATAAGTCTATATTTCAAGCTTGTTTTGTAGCAGAAGCTCCTTGAAGCTTCAGACCCTGGTTCGTCCAAATTTGAGGAGCTTCCGCTACAAACAAGCTTGAAATATAGACTTATTTAATTTTTTTCGGGACAATTTTGCATTTCGGGGCTTCAATACAAGACGGACATTACATACGAGCAGCATGGAGGTATTTGGATGTTTTTTGGTGTGTCTTTTTGTTACAAAGACAGTTGGTATCCATTTGCAACCGTTATATGGGCATGCACTGCTACGCCGAGACCCCCTGTAACTCAGAGAAGCCACGGAGGACTCTGAAACTTCTCCCAGCCCTTAGTCCACATGAGGGGGAGGAGATAATGAGTGACATTTCAATTTTGGGTGAACTATCCCTTTAAGGCATTAAACAGTAATATGTAGCACTTTATCTCAGAACTGTAGGTTTTATTAATTTGACCGGTTTTACCATTTTTGTATGGTTTTATTGTTTTATTATTCCTATACGCAAATCCTGAATGAATGAATGTAGCACTTTAGTTTATTTATGAACCGTTGGTTTTATTCTATTGGTTTAGTGTTTCTTTGTATTGAACCACCGCGCACGGAGCACTGCTGGTTTGATCAGTTTTATGGATTTATTGATTTTATTGATTTATTTGTATAAGAGTGGAAGCACCCTTCACTGTTTTAAATGTGTGCAAGCACTTTGTATGAATGTCTCGTATCATGTATTGTTTTGTGTATTGCAGTGGCTCAGAGCCCAAAAAACAAAAATTTCCCTTTGAGACAATAAAGTACAATCCAATCCATTGAGGCTCCTGCTGTGTGTTACTCAGTAACTCAGGTAAGAAGACGATGACCCTGATTACAGTGGTGAATTGAGTAAACTCTGTGGTGGCAGCTGATATAAAGTTACACAACCTGCAGGTCGTATTTACAAACCTCTTCTTTACCGAAAGCAACTAATAGTTTGGTCCTTGAGATTCAGGGTAATTGTATGGAACGTTTTTATTTTTACTTTTTCCTATATTACTAATCCTACACTATTACATTTAATGGTGCAGTAACACCTTTAGTCCCTGAACGTTAGTTAGTACATTATTAAGCATTAATATATAAACTAATGTGTTAATTAATGCTGAGTAATGCATACATAATGATAACTGATTACATTATTCAACTTTTATTATTACTTAATTTATTAACTAACTTTGAGTAGTAAACATTCACATAGATGACATTAATTAATGTGTTTCCTAATCCTAAGTAATACATAATAATGATTGTTAATATATCTTTTAACAGTTAATTAATGCTTAATAATACTAACTAACATTAATTAAGGGACCCTTATTGTAAAGTGTGACCAGTGGTGCAAATTTTTATTGAAGCACTGTAAATGTCAGATACTTTCAGACTTTTACTTAACTGGAATCATTGTTTGGTAAGATACTTGTACTTTGACTCAAGTATTGCTTTCAAGTACAAGACTGGTTGTAACACACAGAGGTGGAGGACCAGGACACAACGGAGGCTGTTACTATGGTTACATCTCAGAAATATGTTTCAGATGTGACACTGAAGTTGGCTCTTTTCTGCACTGTACCTGGCTGTGTGCGAAAGTAAGGCCTTTCTGATATCTGCTCCACTTTAACCAAGATCACAGGAGTTAATGTTCCAATGGACCCAGAACTTTGTTTATTGGGAAACTTCACAAGTATATGCAGTTCTATGAACAATGCACAACTCAAATTCATGGAAGTTGCCCTATGTGTTGCTAAGAATTGTATCGCAGTGTCATGGAAATCTGATTCCCCTCTTCTTATTGACAGGTGGTCTTCTGAGATGAATAGTTGCATCCCCCTGGAAAAAATCACTTATTGTCTTAGAAAACGATATAACGCCTTTTTGAAAATGGCAGCCATATCTTGACCATATCGGTACATCTGTTACACCAAGTACTTAGTCATTTGTATTGACCTTGCACACTGACTGACCTCTTTTTTTTTCTTTTTTTCTCTCAGGGTGGAATAGGGTGGGTGGTGGGTTTATAGAGTAAGGAAGGTTAATCCTCCATGTTTTGTGTTGTGTCTTTATACTGTTGGTATATGGATGTTTGTTTGTATTGCATATATATAAAACTGGAAAATAAAATGTTAAAAAAAAAAAAAAACTATGGTTACAGCACAGGCCAGGCCATGCTTGTAAAAGAGTTTTTTTTTATCTCAAGCAATTTGCCTGGTAAAATAAAGGTTAAATAAACCAACGGCCGCAGCAACAGTGTGACAGGCTGTAAACTCCTCACACCAAGTCTTGTCAAACCACCAAACTGAGTGGGAGTGGACACAGTGGTGGAAGTGGACTGTAGTGTGACTCTCAGCTCCTGTTTTCCTATAACAGAGCAGAGTTACGACAAGACACTAATGTTTCCTCTTTCTGACAGTGTATAAGATCAGGTGCCTACACATCCCACATCATAAACAACACAGACATCAAATGAGAGTTTTTAGGTCAAACATGAGCATCATAGAGCACTATGGTGTCAGGGTGACTCAACTGGCATTACATAAACACAAACCAGAGGCTGAATGATGTATTTGTTCTACTTGTAGATGATGTGTTATAGAAAATACTGTAATGCATCAGTAATAATGTTGAGTGTGTACAAAAATGAGAAATGTGAATAAGAAAAGGCACCAACAAACCACAAGCACCTGACAAATGAATAAAGTAAAGATGTCACCTCCCCGTCCCACACCGGGAGTTAGAAGTGCTGACTCCCAGTCGACTATGAAAACCCTGACTCAGGGACAGTCCTAAAAAAAAACAAAAAAAAAAAACTTGCACACAGACAATTGCAGATAATTGCAAATATCTTGCTGCCAGTGGAAATGGCTCCGGTGTTGAGTAATTAAATCATATCACATGAGAAATGAGAGGGGCTTTTTATGGATTAATGTGTAATTCATCACTAAATTTACCTTGTTTATTCGCAGTTTAGTGTTCATCATGTCAACATTTTGATGGATGGATCTGTCTGTTAAACGCTTAAAGGGATAGTTCAACATTTTGGCAAATTGGCCAATTGCCATAATCCCTATAGTCATAGCAGTAGGTTCGTTACCTTTAATTGTCGGTGCAAGCTGTTTTTAGAACGGTGGAGCAGAGCGGTGAGCTGCTCAGAGCTACGCTATGGAGGCTCATGGGATTTCTTGGTTTCAAACTCATCAAATACACAATCCAACAACTCCAAAACACTCTGGTGGACAAGTTGTGAGCTGCACATTCACCACGCTATGAGATAATAACACAACGTTACCAGACAGAGTTGTTTTAGAGGTAAATACAGAGACTGCTTGATGAAAAACTGTCCCTGAAGGCAACGCGCATCAGCGGTTTTGCATGAATTTACCTCGAAAACAACTCTTGTCTGGTAACGTTGTGTTATTATCACATAGCGTGGTGAATGTGCAGGTCACAACTTGTCCACCAGAGCGTTGTGGAGTTGTTGGATTGTGTATTTGATGAGTTTGATGAGGGAAACCCTAAGAAATCCCATGAGCCTCCGTAGCGTAGCTCTGAGCAGCTCACGGCTCTGCTCCGCCGTTCTAAAAATGCAGCGACAATTAAAGGTAACGAACCTACTGCTACTGCTATGACTATAGGGATTATAGTGATTTCTTTCAAAAGGCATCTGTTTAAATTGTACAACCCAAAAGCCAGAATGAGAATTAAAAAAAACACTGAATCAAAGTTGTGTTGCCATAAAGAAGGGGAAGGAGCCATGATGAGTCTGAACCAACTCTATATCTATAACAGCTGTTGCACGGATGCAGTGTTTCTAAAAAAATAAAAATAAAAACTTTGCAAAAGGTAAAAGCATCGCTCACTTGCTCTGTGTCATTTGAAAAAGGTTTGTGTGAGACTGAGGAGTCTACAGCACAGTCTGCCAGGCCAGACATACATCTCAAAAATGTTAAAGAAAAAAGAAATGAAGTTAAAAAAAAAAAAACAATGAAAAAAAAACCTGATTTGACAGACAGCTTGGCAGCAACATCAGGAGTCAGGAAGCGGCCACAGAGTTTTCACACCACAGCATGGGAGCACAACACACAGTCTAGGTCAGAACACTGCCTATCCATCTCCACACCCACTCCCTCACTCTGGAGATGGGTGAGCAGCAGCTTCTTCGCCTTCCCTTTCATGACCTGCCTTGTCAGATTAACTTAAGTCTGCAGGGCTGATACTGAGGCTGTCACATGTTCACAGTGTGAATGTGTGTGTCTCTCTGTGTGTGTGTCTCTGTGTGTGTGTGTATGAATAGCACAGGTTGTCTGTAACCTCTCCATTTGGATTTGGAAAGGGAGATGGCAGTGAAGAGTAGCAGAGGTAGGATGAAGACTGCGATGAGTCTATTTAAATTGTAAAAAAACAAAAAACAGAATGAACAGAACGATGACAATTCTCTTTAAAAAAAAAATCCTTATTTCAATTAAAGGTCCCATATTTTGCACTTCTTGAGTGTTTGATTTAAAGGTATAGTATGTAGGAATTCCCCCCATCTAGCGGTGCGGTTGCATATCGGAACGCATTCTTGATGTTGCATTCACATGAAATCGGGCAGACATCAGACAGACAACAGACACTGCATGTAACAGGATAAACAAGCGTCTATATGTTGTCATGGTGATGTCGTATTGTTTACCTGACCCACGTTTTACCGTCTTTCTCTCGTCGAGTAAAATGACATCCGGTTGGTTTGCCGACGGCTGTCTGCCCGATTTCACGTGAATGCAACATCATTCGCGCCAGTTTTAACAGGCGCTACCTGGAAAACTTTCTCCCCGAACCCGAACATAAAAAATGGCGATGCAACATGGCCGCCTCGGTTCGGTGCGTCGCCCACTTATGTATTTGTAACGACTTGTAACAACTCATTCTAAGGTACCAGAAAGCTTTCATTTGTATGCAGCTGTGATTCAACTTCAGTGAAATATTTGCTAATAAAAAGCCAAATAAGTTACATACTGGGGCTTTAAAGTGTTGACGTCTCCTCTCTCAGGCCTTCTTCTCTGGAGCTTTAGTAACAACAGGTCAGTGAGCCAATCAGTGGAGAGATGTCCCTCCTCGGATTGGCCGATGTGTCCTGAGTAACAGACAGCGGGGCCAACCGCAGGTCATGGATTGTAGCCGACTTGTGTGTAGCTTGTTAAATGTCACCTATAATGGCGATGGTCAGTCGGCGCTGAGCTGAGCCAAACAGACAATAATAGCAGTCAGACTGAAACGCTCCCAGGCCGGCTGGATGGATGGATGGATGCTGTGCTGTATAACTGCAGAGCTAAACATTGGATCCAGATGCAAACCACTGGATAATCTGGTGGCATCAGGTTGATGCAGTGCCACAGTCTGCTGCTCCCGCTCCTCTCAGCTGCTGTAGACCCTGTCCCAGTGCACGTTGTGGCAATATGCTTTGCTTAGACAAACAAAGCTGTGCAGCACCTTATCCTTTTTCTTTTTTTTGTCTCTGGGCAGTGGACATCATCCCTGAATTGTGAGAAAGCAATCCACACAGCCATAATAATAGCTGGTCTTCATGCAACTGTAAACTTAAAGGAGAATTCAGGTTATTTTTGACCCCTAAGTCCAGTCGTTGTCCTGATGGTCACCCAGTGTTGGTTGGAGCAAAAAACCTGACTAAAATTGATGCAGGCAAACCAGAGTTACCATGGCTACCCGGCACTAGGGATAGCCACAACACTAACCTATGGGGGCAATTCTTTCAACCACAACAAACACTCAAAAAACAATCAAATATCTCTGGTACATGACTGGAATCCAGTATAAACAGTATAAACTTTGTGTTTTTGCATGTAGCCACTCACCTCAGATAGCCGAACTCTGAAACATCCTGGAAAGACATTACTATCCCATCACAGAGCGCCTGCTCTCCCCGCCACAGAAACTAACACTTTTTCCTTGTTGTGATTATTTCTTTACAAAAATAAACGGTCGAGCAGTGCAGTGGTAATGTCCAAAATATCTCAGATCGTTTATTTTTACAGAGTTAGGCTATCTGAGGTGATGACTACATGCAAAAACACAAAGTTTATACTGTTTATACTGGATTCCAGTCATGTACCATAGATATTTGATTGTTTTCTGAGTGTTTGTTGTGGTTGAAAGATTGCCCCCATGGCGCCGGGTAGTCATGGTGTAACTGGGTGACCATCAGGAAAACAATTTAGGGGTCAAAAATAACCATAATTCTCCTTTAAGTTTACTAATAGTGTCTTGGACATGGACCCAACAATAGACAGATTTCAGGTGGACACTAATGTTTGTCTTGTGTTATATTTTTGTTATAATTTTCTAATGTTTTGTCTGATGTGGCATTTTGTCTGATGTTTGTTTGGTATTATGTTGTGTTATATTTTGTAATGGCTTTTGTTATGAGAGACAAGTGTCTTGGATGCAAGAAAAAATTGAGAAGAGATTCTGACAAATACAGTACTCAACTCAACTCATAAAAGACGATCTGACAATCAAAAATGAGACCTTTCCAACCTTTCGTTTTGGTCATAGAGCTCTTTGAGTTTGTGGACAGTTAGCTCAATGATTATTCAGCTGTTTAAATTTGTGTTCTTGCTGAAACTTTGACCAGGACTCACATCAATAAAGTTGTACAGTACCTTCAGAGATTTAAAACATTTCACTAGATTTAGGAGATCCTGAATAGATAAAACTGCCATTGTCTCTCAATCTAAACAAACTGTGATGGAGAATTAATTTCCTGTTTGCTTTCATTTAAACTGAACACTGTGATGTCACTTCTTGAACTCGATCTTCTTGGTTTTTTACCCACATAATGATTTTAACGATTGCCGCAGTTCATTTAACTTCTGAGTTATAGCTCTGTATCGTTTTATAAATTCACCTCATGTTAATATTTCATCTGTCTCCATCCATCACATTCTCCATTTTCTCTAACAGTCATTCTTCATTTCTCCCACCCCGTCAGACCGAGGAGGACGCTGTGCTGTAATTCATATCAGTCTAGGTAGCACAGTGCCATCTAGTGCTGTGACTCTGAACACCACACACTGCTTCTGATTTACTGCTCTGGTAGAGGATAAAGAAACTAGGTACTTGTTGGACCATCTTACAATAAGTTATTATTATAATGAATGTCTGTGTTTTATATGTTTATAAAACTGAAATTGAGCCTTAGCTTTAGACAGGAAGATAGTTCATTATGGGACGGTAGCATCAAAAATGACACCATACAACACATCACAACACTCATAGTGTCTCAAATAGGTATGTCACGAATCACGATTATAGATTTTCTTGGTACGATTATTGTCAGAGAAATAATCACGGTATTACGATTATCACGATTATTATGCATTCATTAATTTCCCAACACTACGTATGTGTAAAATCAAATATAGTCTAAATAATTACGAAGCTAATGAAATATTTTAAGTATCTATTAATAAAGGAGCAATTATATTCCCCAGGGGAATTAACTGTCATCTTTACCAAGTGTTTAAGTTTATTTTAATCTTTTTTCTTTGTTTTTTCTAATTACAAATGACATGCAAACTTTTAAATTCCTACCGATTCAATGTTACATTAGGTAACTGGACCAGTATCTGTGCATTTACCTTTACTTTGGCGCACATGATGGTACCAACATAATCTTTTTTGGAAAGTGACGGTATTTAGGAATCTTTGCGATAAATTAATTGTGGCATTTAATACCGCGATTAATTGTGAAAACAAGTAATTGTGACATCCCTAGTCTCAAATATACTAAATATAATGTAAGAAATGTGCGTGTACTGTAGTGTGAAAGGAAGTTGTGAAGTTAAGGCTATTTCCCTTTCAACATTGTTAGCCAGAAAGCTAATTTTTACAGTCTTGGAAATCCGAAAGGGCTCCTACATTTGAAATGTGGTTGAGAGAGCTTGGAAATGTATTATACTTGGATAAAGTCAGGTACATTATATTATGCTAAAAAGGAAATCTTTCTTAAAATCTGGCAACCTTTTCTCGATTTAATGTCTAAAAACTGAATTAGTGCTATTCTGTCGCTGGGCCATTTATTTTATACCTATGTCCTGTTTGTCGCATGTCAAAAACCTCTGTCAAACAAAACCTGTACTGTTTTGTGTAGCACCACCAACTATTGCTAATATGTAAAATACAAAAAATAAATACACAAAAAAAAGAAATGTGTGTGTACCTTTGTGTTTGGCAGATGACAGTGTCAAGGTATCTGGACAGTGTTTTTTTTCTGATCACAGTTTATTTGGTTTCATTTTTAAAAACAAGGGAAAATAAAGTCAAATGCAGGCTAAAGAGAAACTACAAAAACTGCAAACTACCGAGGTACATTTTTCAAATGTTACAAAAAAAAAGTTTCTTCTTTTAAATAAACTGTTACTTTTGCTTTCTTTGATGAAACCTTTACATTTTCAACTTTCTAACAAGACTAGAACAAATAATCTCCGGGCAGCTAAATATGAACAGAAACTAAAATCAGTGAAAACAGTCACTAAAACCACACTGGGTGTTTGTGGACTGCTTTCCTCTGGCTGCACACGCTCATTCGTGTGAACTAACTTTTGTTGTTGCCTCCTCCGTTTTCTATAATCTTGCGCTTCTTCTCCTGTGTGGATGCTTTGAAGACGTTGACTCTGTAAAACTGCAGCTCTTTGATGCTCTCCTGTATGTCGTCCAACGCTCTAAAAAGGACACAAAAAGAGGTTTTATTGTATTACTATACTACTATAGTGCTTACTATAATGCATGCCGGTTAAAGGGATAGTAGCATTTTAAATCTTTGGGCAGGGCTATGGGCTGGCGTTGCTAACGGGAGGAGTGCAGAGAGTCTTCTACTGCAATTAAAGTAGTTAGGGGCTATTTGTAGATCATACAGCCCCACTTTAAAAAAAATGCTACTATCCCTTTAACCCGAGTGAGAAATAAACGAGTACATTTATTTCAACTTGGATCCTATTTTTTGAGGTTTTTGCGATCAATGCTGCTAGAATTCATCTGATGAGGCAAAAATAAAACAAGACCTGAAGTAAGTTTAAGAGAAAACAAAGCTAAATTTAATCTGACAACCCAAACTATCTATTATAAAGCCATATGTCTATAACAGCTTCACACAGAAGTGAGTGGTGCCTGGGGCAGAAACATCTGGCGCAAAATCTCCCTCCTGCAAACATATTGTTTGTAACAGAAACAAACAAATTGTTCTGTGACTATTCAACTATTCAATACTTGTTAAAAAAGCAAGGACATTACTACTGGAAGTACTCAGCAGAAAGAACAACGTGCTACACATAAGTGATTACTTTCACAATCAAGCCGTTAGCTACACAAGTGGTTTGTTTCACGACTTCAAGGGTGAATTTCAATTCCAATTGCAACTCTCAAGCTCAACCCTTAATCTTAGTAGCCCTCAAAACCAAGTGTTTAGGGTTATTTTGTGACTTAGAAATAAATGGGACACCCCTTAAATGCAGATACGTCTTCAGACTGTGGGGGGTTTGGCATTAGTTTTTTTTTTTTTTTTAACCCTGCCAGTTAATGAGGCAAAAAAATTCCATTGTTGTTCTTTTTAAAGGTTGCCTTGTACAAACTGGCAAAGGGACAATCGATGAAAACTAGCTTTTTAAGCTAATTCGAGTGCATTTACATGTGTGTTTTTTTAATACAATGTTTATTAATGTGCATTGTACCTTTCAAATAAACTAAAGTGAAGCCAGTTTAATCATAAGCCACAAACGCAGCTACTGTATCACCGACGGGTCCATCAGGTCCATGTGTTTGAAATCGTTGAGGACTATCTGTCAGCTATTACTTCAGTTATTAGTTGTTTTTTAGCCTATAAGTTAGTTGAGTTAGTTATAAATTGATATTCAAACAAATAATCTGTGTAAATACCACAACCGTGGACATATTCAGCTGAAAGTTACCGCATACCACGGCTTATTGAAAGGTAAACACCAACTGTTAACTGTCCGTCTGCTGTCTGCCCAATTTCAGGTGAATGCAGCATGAAAAATACTAATAATAATTGAGTTGCTTACGATATACAACCGCAACGCTAGATGAGAGTAATTCCTACACAATGTACCTTTAACAACTACATTACCACTGAGAAAAATGACTCACTAGAGACTGAGGGTTAAGATAGGAATTGAAATTCACCCCAAACTTTCCTGTTGACCTACATCAGGGGTGCTCATTGATCGCGAAGACATTTGGGTCGATCGCGTGATGAAGAACAAAAAAAAAAAAAAAAAAATTAAAAACACAGTTGTCTGGACAGCAGGCATTTTTCCTCACAACCGACCCATAGACTGTAAAAGAACCGACCTCAAAAGCGAGGGCAGGTCCGCCGAAGCATCATTCCGGGTGAATCAAGCTCTCCGCCCCGTTGTCTTTGTTGTTAATTTGTTGCCGCTCCAGAGCGCACATGGCTACTTAATTATGCACGTGCTGACCACATATGGTTGTGCTGTGCTGAGGCATTCTGGGGGTGGAATATGAGGTGTGTTCATGTCCGCACCATTCTTGGGTCCGGTGTGATTTATCAATGGAATATTGCGCAGAGTTGAGACAAAAATTGGTAGATCATTTTGACTTGGTCACTTTAAAAGTAGCTCTCAGGCTGAAAAAGTGTGAGCACCCCTGACCTACATGATGTGACTAATGGCCCTTTTCAACTCAACTCGCCTGTTTTGGGAAAGTTTAGCTAAGAACTTGCCTTTTTTTTTTTTTTTGTAACACCTGACGCTCCCACCAAGTTGAGGCGATACTACAGACAACTGATTGCAGAGATAACTGCCACTACTGCATCATCGTTGTGTGAGATGTGAAACTCTGAATCAACCCTCTGTTTTCAAAACGCTGTTGACAGCTCGCTGCAGAGTCAGACTGTCAAATTCCTGCTCATTATTGCTCAATACGTTCACTCAGTATGGAAATCTTTGAACCCTGTGTTGTTGTCGCGTGTTTTTCCCCATTGGTTACCTGTGGGAGGCTTTCTTGTGAGGTACCATCTTATATTCTTCTGGAAACCACCGTCTGGAAGTGTAACAGAACAAAAATAAAACCCCAAATCAATCTCCTTTTATGTTTTAAATTCTGATGCATCACTGAGAGGATTTTTTATCAAAGCTGTAATGAGATTAGCAAAGTATCCATTTGTCTTGCTAAACAGTCTGGAAAAAAATCTATAGTGTCCATAATGTTTATGGAGTGCTTCTATGTGGTGGATGACAGGTGAGACGAATGTGGAGAGAGTATTAAAGGGATAGTTCACCCAAAATTGAAATTGCACTCATTATCTACTCACCCTCATGTGGACTAAGGGCTGGGAGAAGTTTCAGAGTCCTCCGTGGCTTCTCTGAGTTACAGGGGGTCTCGACGTAGCAGTGCATGTCCATATAACGGTTGCAAATGGATACCAACTGTCTTCGTAACAAAAAGACACACCAAAAAACATCCAAATACCTCCATGCTGCTCGTATGTAATGTCTGTCTTGTATTGAAGCCCCAAAATGCGAAATTGTCCAGAAAAAAAAATTAAATAAGTCTATATTTCAAGCTTGTTTTGCAGCGGAAGCTTCTCGAAGCTCCTCTTCCCGGTTCGTCAAATTTGGACGAACTGGGAAGAGGAGCTTCTGCTACAAACAAGCTTGAAATATAGACTTATTTAATTTTTTTCGGGACAATTTCGCATTTCGGGGCTTCAATACAAGACGGACATTACATACGAGCAGCATGGAGGTATTTGGATGTTTTTTGGTGTGTCTTTTTGTTACGAAGACAGTTGGTATCCATTTGCAACCGTTATATGGACATGCACTGCTACGCCGAGACCCCCTGTAACTCAGAGAAGCCACGGAGGACTCTGAAACTTCTCCCAGCTCTTAGTCCACATGAGGGTGAGTAGAAATTTCAATTTTGGGTGAACTATCCCTTTAAAATACTTTTCCATCCATCCAGACATAATGACATAACATCATCTGACCAAAACCCAAACACTCACAGAACAAGGGATCATTGCAAAGAACATAAAAGCTGAGAGACTCTAATACAAACAGTACATCAACTCCCACTACTCTACAAATACTGGCCTGCAAATCTCCTTAATGGTGCTGACATCAATGATTCTGTAATGGAGGTGGTACATAAACTGTGGCATGTGCTTGTCCAGGAACCTCTTGTCTGCGTGCACAGAGTTTCCTGCAAGGACAGAAATCACAAGACATGAGTGTTGGGAGTTCAAAGTCGTTCTGAGTCTGAATAACAGTTCTGTTGCTGCTGCTGCCGCTGAAGAAGAACATAACTCACCAGCGAGGGGACACTGTCCTGGCGGGGTGTGCTGTCTGACGAAGGACAGGAACTCGTATTCTGCTTGTTCCAGGGAGATTTTACTGTCCCGTACAGCCTGAGTCAGTCCTGACTGAGACACAGAACCAGCAGCTGTTTACAGTGTGCTCACAAAGTTGTCCTGAAGTTGAAATTGTCCCGAAAAAAATTAAATAAGTCTATATTTCAAGCTTGTTTTGTAGTGGAAGCTTCTCAAAGCTCCTCTTCCCGGTTCATCAAATTTGGACAAACCGGGAAGAGGAGCTTCCACTACAAACAAACTTGAAATATAGACTTATTTAATTTGTTTCGGGACAATTTTGCATGTCGGGGCTTCAATACAAGACGGACATTACATACGAGCAGCATGGAGGTATTTGGATGTTTTTTGGTGTGTCTTTTTGTTACGAAGACAGTTGGTATCCATTTGCAACCGTTATATGGACATGCACTGCTACGCCGAGACCCCCTGTAACTCAGAGAAGCCACGGATAACTCTTTGGGTGAACTATCCCTTTAATACCATTTTGTCTGGAATATTTTAACTTCACTGTGCAAAGGGATGTTTCATGTTAGCAAAGTAAGAAAATACTGATACACTAAAATACTGTTATATTTTATGATGTGATACTTCATCAATAGTTTACATGGTGGCAGTGGCTCTGTGTTGTATTTGAGCCTCCAGTTGATGCTTGTTCATAAAGCGCAAAAAGTAGTCAGTCCCTCCAGAAAAACGTGATTATGCAATAAGCAGCCAAAGTCCACACAGCCACACACGGCTGCATTTTTTCAAAGACGCCGTACTTTTGTTGCATAAAACACTGATTTCTGCGCAAAATACGCAGGGCTTGCATGATTTCATAATCCAACCTTTTTCGTTGCAAAAAGGTCACATTTGTCTTCGCAGAAAGTTGAAAAATGTTGCGTTTACTTAACACAAGAGCAGCCATTTTCCTCCGGTTGCCTTGGGAACGTTATGAAGTGACATCATTGGAAAGTCATTCAGGAGTTGATGCAACTTTACAGTCGGAAGATTGCACTTTTTTGTTACCAGTTGGTTAAATCATACTAGTTTAAAAAACCTTACAGTTGTAAGTATATTAGTAGTATGTAAATTTATGTTACAGTAAGAGATTGCACTTTGTGCATTGGAAGCACTTATTTTAACAGATGTCTGTTTTGTATAGCTACCTCTGTAAAACAGGAAGCACACATTTTATTATATTGTTTAATTTATTCATTTTTTCAGAAGTTGTAGTGTGTTTGTTTTGTAAAGCTACAGAACTTGTTTGACTCATCAACGTTTTGTAAGTTTGAGCCATGTGTTTATTAAGGTCTGAAATAAAACAAGATGAGAACTTAATTATTCAGCACTTTCTGTGATGTAGTATGCTTGCTTATCATAGGAAGTCATTAGAAATGACTCTCTACATTAAAGTAGTAGCCTAGTGAGAACAGAGTGTTGGGGAATCCCTTTTTTTTCTTATTCATCAAACTGCAATTTTTGCAAATTCCTGCAATTTCATCACATAAAATTGCATAAATATCCCGCATATTCCATCGCATTTTTTAAGAAAACGTGCCGCATAATCAAAATAATCAATCAAAACTCTGCATTTTTCTGGAAGGACTGAGAAGTACTAGTCCTATGACGCACTATGTATTCCCTTATTTACAGAATCCAACTTTATCATATCACCACCATGTTGTATGATTAATGTTGCCAGATTCTTGCCAATACGCAGCGCAGCTCTGTTTGATGTATGAGTCTGATGCTTGGAATATATTCACAGCTTTACAGATTGTGGTACAGTATGCCAACAGGACTGTGCTCAGCTGTTTTTTTGATAATGTTTTGAGTAGATTAATCTCCAAATATTTGAGTAGAGTGAAACACAAATACGGTAAGTTTTTCCTCTAAGTCCAAGCACTTAAACGTCTTCTTACCTTTCCATGATGCTCTTTACACCACTCCGACATCCCATCCAGCAGCTCGTCTGGCTGGTTGATGATCAAGTTGGGCCCCTGCCGACCGAGAACACTTTGAGTTAAATTCATAGGATGGATAGAAGATAAGAGGCAGTCCAGTCAGTGGTGTTTAGGTTTATATTACCTGAGCCAAAACGTTGAGGTCAGAGTCTGTGATGATGCAGGCCATTTCAATGATCTGGTCCTTCTCAATGTCCAGACCTGTCATCTAAAAGATAAATGGGAGTTAATGCAAAGGGAGTTAAGATTTCTGTGGGTGTGCTCTGTGCATCTTGGCAGCAAACAGACAAATTCCTACGAATGAGAACATAAACTTTGAGCCTGTTGTCACACAAAATTAAATTACGCATCACTGAGGTTGACCAGTTGACCAAATGTGGGTTGAATTATTACACAAATACACAATTTATCAACAGTGAGTGTGTAAATATAACAGTGTTGACATCATATCATAGTGTCATCGTGTGTAAACAAACTTGCGCTGTTGTAATGATTGATTAGGACCATGGCAACAAACCATCGAACCACACCTCAGTGACATTTATTTGCAACAAGGTTTTCCTGCTGTGTAATGACGGCTGCTGCTGCAGCCTGTTAGTCATGTTGCCTCTCTGCCTTTTCGCACTGTGAAGGTTTGTTTGGGGATTCATTCAGGTCAGGATTAGATGTGCCTTCTTGTTTGTAACTTTAATTGTGTGACATTAAAGTATGCTAATATCACTGTGTGCTGCTGCCTGCTCACATTAATACTTAACATACAACCTCCATTTAAAGGGATAGTTCAACATTTTGGCAAATTGGCCCATTGCCATAATCCCTATAGTCATAGCAGTAGGTTCGTTACCTTTATTTGTCGGTGCAAGCTGTTTTTAGAACGGCGGAGCAGAGCCGCGAGCTGCTCAGAGCTACGCTACGGAGGCTCATGGGATTTCTTGGTTTCCCTCATCAAACTCGTCAAATACAAAATCCCAAAACTCCAAAACGCTTTCGTGGACAATTTGTGACCTGCACATTCACCACGATATGAGATAATAACGGAACGTTACGAGACTGAGCAGTTTTCGAGGGAAATACAGAGTCTGCTTGCTGAAAAACTGTCCCTGAAGGCAACGCGCATCAGCGGTTTTGCATGAATTTCCCTCTAAAACAACTCTGTCTCATAACGTTGTGTTATTATCTCATAGCGTGGTGAATGTGTAGCTCACAACTTGTCCACGACAGCGTTTTGGAGTTGTTTGATTGTGTATTTGATGAGTTTGATGAGGGAAACCAAGAAATTCCCTTAGCCTCCATAGCATAGCCCTGAGCAGCCTGCTGCTCTGCTCCGCCGTTCTAAAAATAGCTTGCACCGACAATTAAAGGTAGCGAACCTACTGCTATGACTATAGGGATTATGGCAATGGGCCAATTTGCCAAAATGTTGAACTATCCCTTTAAGTGGACAGTTGGAGGAACAGTATACCATTGAACTGGTGCTAAACTACTGTTAAACAAAACAAGAGCGTAATTTATCTATCTATTTAAAATCTAATCCAGCCTGTCCAAAGGAGGTAATAATATTCATTAAATCAGCTGGTTGCTAGTTGTTAGAGATAAAGCTAGCAGAGGACGCCACAGAAATTCGCCGGTAGGATTTAGCTGATCTGGGAACTGATCGGGTTTTTCTCTCCGAATCAAATTTGGTCTTTACATTGCATTAATGACAAGGTGTGGTGTGTTATGTTATAAGGCTCAATGTTAGCCTTGTTATAGCCTATAGCTGCTTAAATCACAAACTGTGTCATTAGTTCATTTGCCTGGTAAGAAATATCTACACAGTGGCAAGTTATGATAAATTAATAAATAGAAGTTCACAGATGATATAGGCTACCTATAAGAATTTTGCATGGCGACATGTTTCAGACCTAGGAAATATAGGATGATGAGTAGATGGCTGGTCTGCAGCTATTATTTTCATGTATTTTATTCTGGGTTTTTTCTTCTATTTTTTTTTTTGTTGCTTTAACGTTGTATATTATCTAATTTGTGAGAGGATTTCTTCTTTTTTTTTTGTATTGAACTGTTTCATTTCTATTTTTTCAATGAATGAAACAAATAAACTAAGCTAAAACTAAACTAATGAGCTTTAGTCCTGTCAGAATACACTTGTTAATCACCCACCACCACAACTGTTTAACAACAAAATAAAATGCATTAAGAAGAATAATGGTGGTAAATGACTGAAACACCTTTAACTACTGTAAGGAACATGGGAATGCCTAAATAAAGAGGTATATTACACTTGTCCTCTTATCAGCGTTAATGATTTTGCACTTTTCCCTGCATTAGAACCAGTGTTGGGAACGTTACTTTTAAAAAGTAATTAGTTATAGTTACTAATTACTTCTCCCAAAAAGTAACTGAGTTAGTAACTCCACTACTTCACTATAATAGTAACTAGTTACCAGGGAAAGTAACTATTGCGTTACTTTTTCTTTCTTTTTTTTAAGTTTAAATATGTCGAAGAATTTGGATTTTTTTTCTCTCATTTTTAAATTGTATTTTATTGTTTTCATATATTTCACTGATCGCAATTATGGAATGCGAGTGTGTGTTTTATTGAAAGCGAGGCTGGTGTGCCTATGAAAATAGGTTACAGTGGGTTTTTTAAGTGCTGTGGCTACAAGCAAATCTCATATTGTCTCTGTACAAAGACAACAAAGACCTTTTTAAATGTGAAAACAGCGGAGACCTATTCAAGATTTGCGTTTAATAACAGGCGAAACATCGAAATTAATTTATTCATGGCCACATTAAGTGAAATTATTAACTTTACCGATTATCCATCTGATTATCTGTCCTGCTGCGAGCGCACAACAGGGTATCTGCGGATCCTTAAAAAGTCTTAAATTCATGTATCTAAAATTAAGGCCTTAAAAAGTATTACATTTATTAGAAAATTCTAAGATGGTCTTAAATATATAATACACAGCATCATAAAATATGTATGCACTTAAACTTTTATATGAAATAACAGGGTATGCGCGCGGGGTCTTAAAAAGTCTAAAATGTGAAAATCTAAATTTTAGGTCTTAAAATGTCTTAAATTTGTTGAATTATTGTGTTCAAGTCTTAAATAATTTTAGACAGGTCTTACATTTTCTTATGCCCACCATGGGCGAGCATTTCACTCGCATTTGCCCCTAAAAAAAAAAAAACATGTGTGAACCGGAAAAATCACAAAAAGAAAGAGCACACGATTGGTCAAAAACTACAAATCCCACAATTCTCTGGCCTCAACAATAACAGTAGTTAGTGTAAGTAAGGGAGAGTGGAGCTGTAGGTGAAAAGAGGAAACAACGCCACGTCTGGTCCTGTTCTATGTTGTTCGTTCACACCGTCACCGTTTATTCGTTACGTCCGCGGTGTAAAAGGCCGTGACGCAAAGACGCGATTAGGCGCGAGACGCGGTAGACGCGACTTTTTTTTTTTTGCGACGCTACACCCGATTGTTTTATGGCGACGGGACCTTCGCGTCTTCGTCCTTTTCATCGTGTTTGGCGGGAAGACCCGCAAGGGGCTTCCCGCCAAACACGAGGAACGCTTTTTTTTCGCTCGAGTTTATACGCGCGACCAAACGCGAGATACGCGAGAAATGCGATTTATCGCTCGTTTTGACTTTGTGTAAATTCGCGTCTTCACGAGCCCGCCCATTTTCACTACAACAACAACATTTCTGCTCTCACCAACCATGGTTGAGGTCACAACGCTGATGTAGCTGCTCTGGAAGAGTTCCAGCTGATGAGCTACAGAGACTTTAGAGTCTAAAGGAGCAGTGCGTCGCTGTGTCGGACTGTTTGGATTTAATGAAGAAGCTGCACAGAGTCAGGTGAGCAGAAGCTCAGGACAAACACTTCGCTCCGGGACATAATGTAGCTACACCTCACATGTTCTTGTCTTTTACCTCAGGGAGATTAAAGTAGTGTCTGTTTCCACTTTCCCTCCGATCTCGGCAGCTTCCCTCTGCTAGTTTGTGTGTGTGAGGCTAAACTGCGTGCGTGTGTGGTTTGTGTACAAACTGAACACTGCCTCTGATTGGCTTAGCATGAAACCTTACTCTGCCTCAACCAATCATCATCACTTATGCGGTTGTCTCGTCCCTCCCTCCTCCCCCCTCCCCTCACCAAAGGAGAGGAGGAAAAAACAACAACAGTTTAGCAGCTTCTGTGTCTGAGATGAGATGAGCCAAGTCGGAGGACAACGGCTTCAAAGTAGTTTGTAACGCGCCTCATTTAATTGTCGGTAACGGTAACGGCGTTGTAACGGTGGAAATAGTAATTAGTTAGATTACTCGTTAATGAAAAAGATAACGCCGTTAGTAACGCCGTTTATTTTAACGCCGTTATTCCCATCACTGGTTATGATAAATTAATAAATAGAAGTTCACAGATGATATATAAGAATTTTGCATGGCGACATGTTTCAGATCTAGGAAATATAGGATGATGAGTAGATGGCTGGTCTGCAGCTATTATTTTCATGCATTTTATTCTGGGTTTTTTCTTCTATTTTTTTTTGTTGCTTTAACGTTGTATATTATCTAATTTGTGAGAGGAGAGGAGTTGCATTATCATTGTTTTCTTTCTTTTTTTGTATTGAACTGTTTCATTTCTATTTTTTCAATGAATGAAACAAATAAACTAAGCTAAAACTAAACTAATATGCTTTAGTCCTGTCAAAATAAACGTGTTAATCACCCACCACAACTGTTTAAGAAGAATAATGGTGGTAAATGACTTGACTGAAACACCTTAAACTACTGTAAGGAACAAGGGAATGAATGCCTATATTACACTTGTCCTCTTCTCAACGTTAATGATTTTGCACTTTTCCCTGCATTACATGCACTTTTTTTTTTTGCTTTAAAAACCCAAAGTTATGCCCTTATATATGACGAGGGGAAAACATGAAGTCAGGATGACACAAGGTACAAATGCTGTTTCAAAACATCCATGACCCACCTGCACTCGTCTGGTCTGTCTGTCAGTGACATGGCAGCTTTTATCTTTCACATTAGCCTAGAAACTTCCTGTCAGGTACTGTGCCAATGCATTTACACCACACGCAGCTTTACTATTACACACACACATGCACACACTGTATTTGACTGTATTTTGCTTTCAATATCGTGAACATCCGCATAGGTTCGTCTACTATCTCTGGTTGTTAGCTTGGTGTGTAGCTAATGATAGCAAACATACACAGAGATAAACTGCGCAGCTACAAGCCTAGTGTTAGTGTGTGTGGGTTTTATTTAGTAGGTTTTAATTAATTAAAGCCTGTGACTTGCCTCCAAGTCCACCCACACCATCCTCTGGGACATCGCCGTGGACGACATGTTGGCTCTTCTCTGGGACACCTGGACGTCCAAAGCTGCTGGTCTGAATCTGGTGGTGTTAGCAGCAGCAAATGGGTTTGTTTTACTGCTGAACAACTGCACGTTTTTCTGCAAGACACCGACAGCGATGACAGCGTGGTGTGAGTCGACAGACCGAGGTAGAGCTTGTCTGGGTCTAAACTTGCTAAGAAGAAACCCAGTGCGTGTTGTTAGAGCCCATGCCGAGGTCCGCAAACACACCACCGGCATCCTGGGCCGAAAAGCGAGCTGAACTGTCGTAAAAACAGCTCGTCACCTGACGTCACGACACCAGCATCATCAGGTCGACCAGGTCCCAGTGGTAAAAAAAATGTCAACGCACGAGGTCGCACTCACTGCAACAACGACTGGGGAAAGCTATTGCATTTAAAAAATACTACATAACATATGGGGGAGACTTTTTGTATTCAGGATCACTACATCAAGACAATTATAGTTTTGTTGCTAACTAACACATCTGCATATATTTCAGGATGTTTTGCATCCCTACAAATTATCAGAATGAGTGTAAATATAACTGTTTTTAAAATAGGCTATAGCATGTTCAAAAAAAGTGGTCTTGTGACTCAACTTACCCCACCATAGGAGTGGGGTAAGTTGATCAACCCCCCCTTCTTTCCTTCCATCCATCTCCTACCTCCCCCTGTACTTAATATTTCATCTGTCCAGGTGGTGAACACAAACTGCAGGGACTTCCTGCTGAGCCACCAACTCACTGAGATTTGGGGAGTTTTGCAATTACGTGGCATCTTGGGAAGAATCCCAGATATTTTTCTTTGAAAGTAAAGTTTGGCACACTATAAACAACTTTTCCTGTTTATGGGAACATACTTACTGTAATCACAAACATACAGAATCTTGATTTAATTATTTGGACATACATCCATAATACATTCACATTAAGTGTATAGGATAGGTGGCTCGACTTCCCCCTGGCCAAATGGATCAACTTACCCCGCCACAGCTACCTTAGCTTGGGTTTGTTGCTCTCACAGCTAAAATGGTGCAGTTTCATGCTAAGTTTACTACCTCATGTTGTAGCTCATAGATACCACAACCCATGTACTATAGCCTAAAACAAATTTGCAATCATCGCTTTTGGTCTAAACACAATTCTCATGAAACTTATGATCGACAAAATTCACTCGCGAGGGTGAAAAATGATTTTATGGTCATAAATGTTAAACCACTTTACTCACGTGGTTCTAATATTCACAGACTCCATGAAATGATGCCTGCCTCCCAAATATTTGGTCACATGCTAACTTTTTCCTATAGTTTCCTAGAAACAAGGGGTGGGTCAACTTACCCACTGGCTCATCTTACCCCACTCTCCCCTACCCTTCTAAGATGTAGATTTCAAGATTCCTTGACATCGAAAACAAATGTACTTCTTGTAAAATTGAACTTGAAAATGTAACCCATTTGTTTTATGGTTGTTCATATAGTAGTACAGTTTGGAAAGAACTTGAGAATTATATATTATGTAAAACAAAACACAAAATTAACATTGAGGGGAAGAACATTATCACTTATTTTGATTTCAAAGAAAATAAACTATGTACTAGGCTATAGTAACCCTTTATATTTTATTGGGGAAGTTTCATATCCATATAGCCTAAATGCAAATTTCAGAATTATTCACCATCATTTAAGTTGTTTTTGATTGAAGTTGATTATTATTTTAAGTCTCTTGATTTAATTACAAACAAGAAATGTATATCAATAATGAACATACATTCAGAAATGTTTAACGAATAATCTGTCACAGTAACTATTATTGTAATTTTCATGGGATACAGGTCTGTCACCAAATGTATTTTCCTTTATTGTTAACTTGATTGTTTTGTTCTCTTTTATTTAACTTTTGTTATATAGTCATAAAATTGTGACTTTACTGTACTGTTACTGTTGTAACGAGCTGGAAAGACTGAAATGTTGTACAACTTATAAATAAAGTTGGGGGAAAAAACGACTGGGGAAAGCTGCAGGACAAGAGAGAGTATTTAATGAGTATTTAATTGAATTGAATTTCCACTGTGCTGTTTTGAATCATGGACTCTATAAAAAAATTTTTTTGATTGCTAATAACAAAAGATATCAAAACATTATTCAACTTAAAATGTGGTCATTTAAAACCAAGATTGTTTAAAGCCACATATAAGCATGTTGCAAAACAGAACCTAAAAAAAAAAATCAATTATGTGGACTAGGACTTCAACCAGATTCAAGTCATAAATTTACTTAGGCTACTTTATTTGAAATTACTTTAGACTTCACAACTCATGGCTTTAAAAATCCCGTTGACTTGCAAATACTTTATAGCCTACCAAGTCCAAAAAGTATTAATTAAAACTTTTTTTTCTCAATCAACTAATGTTAACTAACTAATTTGTTCCTGGGGAGTCAACACTTTCTCATTCAGTTTCATTATGCAGCAATGATCTGAGTCCAAACTCCCATATAGAAAATGTATGGAGACCTAAGGTCATCGATGCATGAGGTGTTTAAGAGGAACTGTCATGAAGAATGGGATTAATTTCCCAAATCCATTTGAGCTGCACTCACCATGCAATAAAAATCACAGTAAGACCAAGTGCAATATATAAATTGCAGGTGCTGCAATGTTTTATTTGATAAAGGTAAAATGTGCGACAACATTGATGTTATGCAAATCTTGTGTTGCTACATCCTGGCCAGTAAGTCATATTCTTAAAACATAAAGGGACATGCTTGTGTGGTTTAAGGTCCAAGTTACAGAAATCACATAATCTGTCTGTGTTAGGCTATTTGTTATTTGTAGGGTCAAGGAGTCACGATGTCCCTTCACCTATACAATCTCAGCCTGTGCATTCTGTATTTCTAAAATCACAAAAATAAAACAAGCCATGACATATTCTTTACTTTTATTATCAAGTGCTGTTTTTTTTGTTTTGTTTTTTCATCATCTTCTTCTACTTTTTTGGTTTTCATTAAGTTCTCAACTGCAACCACAGGCTTTTACTCTCTCGGTGTGGTTTAGCTGGTGGAAACACAGTTATGCTTGTGCTGCTATTTAGCTTGTTAGACATCCAGACTAGAAGAGGGTGTTTGGGCACCAATTGTAGCCTAATGTGCTGGTGGTTTAGGTAGAGAGCCACCAATATGCAGCTAATTTACTTTGCATGAGTGTCAGAATAACTAGTTAGCACATAGAAACAGCTACTTAACTGGACCAGAACAGTTTCCTTTCCACATTGGTATTTTGCTCCGTAGCCCCTAGTATTTAACCCTGCTCATACAACACATGGCTCATACCACTTGCTCCAAGGTGTGTTTCTCCACGGTGTGAAGAGATTCTTGGCCTCTAACAAGGTGCTAGGAGTGTGGAGAGAGGAGTGTGCTGCAGTGTGCTGAGGAGGTGTGATGAGGAGGAGAAGTGAGCCAACACCTCCCCTGACAGAGGGGCAGAGGTGTGAAGAGCAGGCAACTTATAGTCAACAGAGGGCCACTGTAAGGTCAGACCCTAAAAACAGAGGACAGAGGAAAAAAATGTGTAAAGTTCAGAACTGCTGCATGGATGGAAATGCTATATTTAACAATAGACAACAGCTTTAATCAGCAGCAGACTGAACATAGTAGCCTACTTGGTCTGAATCAGTGCTGAATGACGCAGGAGTCTGACTTTTTATAGTTATTTCTCAATCCAATGAAGAGCCCTTGAACAATAGGGCATTTATTTACTGTTGTACACTTCAAATCACAGTTGAACAATGACGTACTTTGTGCTGACTGGAGTGTGTCTGAATGCACTTCACTGGTATAGATGCAGTGTGTGTGTGCGTGTGTGTATGGTCATACGAGTATTTTAGTAGTTTGTGCTGCACATTTGCTGTTTTCATGTTCACTGAATAGTGAATCTGTCAAAAAATTCTGTTAAATAACTTACCTTGAAAACAAGATTTGTGGCCATTATTCTAATAGACTGGCAGATAATATCAGTCTTTGTATTGTATCTGCTTAAATGACACTTTCTTTGATGAATTTGATGCTCAGGAATTAAGATAAGGGCTCATAGGTACTAAAGACAGCAGCTGGTGGCTGATAAGCAGCATTCCTCACTCAGCACAGAGGAGGAGGCTCTACCCCGCTATCTGTGCTGCCAGCAAATGTGAAAACAGTGGGGGTAAACTCTCTCTCACACACACTGAGCAGAGCATTTGGATGTGTGGACAAACTTTTGCTCCTGATGTCCATTTTGGTGCAGACTTTAAGACAGGTCATGACCCTGAACAGGGCATACGAACTTAGACAAAGACCCGTTTGTAGAGTGATAGACTGAGGAAAATGACACCAAACTCTACATATACTGTAGAGATATTATTATTATTTTGATTATTGATTGATGATTATTTTTCATTTAATTTGTGACCAAAACAGAAGTCCAAAACAGAGATTTGTACCACACAAATCTTTAATTGTGTGCTCAGTTCACAAGCTGTTCACCAGATTAAACCGACTAAAGTATTTTGGATTTGTGATGTTGCTGCTTGAAGACTACACTTTGCTGACATGCATCCGAAACAGATTAAAGTGGGTTGAATCTTTTCGGTAGCAGCACAGCAAACAAGAAAATAACAAAAGTTGCCGAGGTAATTATGATATTCAATTAATTAATTCTGCACTGCAGTGTCTGCAAGCTTCAAAACCACATAATCCCTCTGTCTTTACAAAGATGTTGGTGCAGATAAAGCCCTCCTCATTAGCTGATAATTTGACTGAAAGAGCCTGCATGTGTTTACAGAGGTATCTCCAAACAATTACCTGACCCATTATGAGGCCCATTTGTGCCTTTTGCACCAGTTTGCTTCTCTCAGGCTCTCAGCAGGCGACATGTGGCTCCTGCTGGGCCCTGACTGATTGTTTGTCCCACACGAAAAGGACATTAGAGGACATTAGTCCCAGTGAGGATCTTTACACCATTGTAATGAGCTGCACATGCAGTCAGTAATTCACCAAAAAGTATCTTTGCAGTGCATGCTCTAAATATAAAAAAAGATTTCAGAAAAAGAAAAGAATTGAAAAGGAAAAAAAGCATATTTTTAGTAGGTGTACCTATGTGTTTCAAACCCACTTTTTAATCATGTGATAAGAGGGATGTAATAATATAAAGAACTAGTGTAAACTTAAATGGGAAAACAAGAATTAAACTCACAATTTTGTGGTGCCTTCCCACTAGTGTGACATTTGTAATAAATAAAATGTGCAAAATAGGGATATGTGGTTAGACTCTTACATATGGGCTATGTAAGTGTCTGCTGTCCGCTGCAATGCTCCCTGCAGCCTGGTACTGCTGTGATTGATTAGCGGTGTGGTGTGAAGCCTCCTCTCTTGTCAAAACAGCACAGTGCTGCAGATGGTGAGAAATCTCAAACCACCAGGTTGTCTGTAAAAACAATGAGGAGAAAAGTTAGACACCATCTGTGAGAAAAGCAGCAGGGGGCAACAGTAAACTAATTAACAAGAGAAAATTAGATTGACTTAAGAACAACACTACCCTCTAAAGTCATATCATGAAGTTCATATTCACAAAACAGGGATGAAATAGAAGTTGTACATAGTTCAGGTTTAAAAAAAAAAAGTAATAATAAAAGCATCATCAGATATATAAATTGCAGGTGCTGCAATTTTTTATTTGATAAAGGTCAAATGTGCGACAACATTTATGTTATGTAAATGTTGTGTTGCTACATCCTGGACAGTAAGTCATATTCTCAAAACATAAAGGGACAAGTTACAGAAATCACATAATCTGTCTGTGTCTGTGTTATTTGTTATTTGTAGGGTCAAGGAGTCACGATGTCCCTACCTATACAATCTCAGCCTGCATTCTAAAATCACAAAAATAAACAAGCCTTGACATGTTCTTTACTTTTATTATCAAGTGCTGGTTTTTTTTTTTTTTTCATCATCGTCTTCTGCTTTTTTGGTTTTCATTAAGTTCTCTGCAGCAACCACAGGCTTTTACTCTCTCTGTGTGGTTTAGCTGGTGGAAACAAAGTTGTGCTTGTGCTGCTATTTAGCAGCTAGTTAGATTAAAAATACATCATTTTCAACAGGCTGTTTTTCAAAGGCTATTAGTTATACCCTGATTAGGTTCTTCTCTGGCCAACTATACAACATCATGCTTTTACCTTTTTTAGATTCAAAACATTTCATTATTTTCTGATGATGATGATGATGATGATGATGAAGTAAACTAAGTGGGCTATTAGGGCTAATATTATTATTTTTAAAGAGAAAAGAATGAGAAAAGTCAACTCTGAGTCCCTCATTTCATTTGTCATCTGGCAACATTTGTCACCTCCAACTGCAGCAGCAACACAAACACACAAGGCGCCTACCCCCCTCCGAGCACCAGGGCTTTAAAAACCCTCCACTCGTCCCTCACTCCCTCACTCCAACCACCCCGGCTTTACCGCTCACACCACCGGTTCAACAGCTCCTACAGCCCGGTCCTCAACCTTCTTCCTACGGATACAAAGAACAGACCTGCGATTCATTTTTTAAAAAGTAAAATCTCAAGTATCTTGGGGAAATAATTTCCTCAGAGGGAAAAACAAGCTAGATAACGTTAGAAGAATGAGTTCCGCTGCATGCGTCGTCCGGAAGCAGCCGTCCTGCAGCGCAGTGCCGTGGCCGCGCTCGGTGAGCAGCAGGTCGGACACAAACACCAGGTAGGTCCCGGTGGTCGGAGGGAAGGAAGGTGGATCAATGACTGCATTGATTAGAAAACAAATGATGTACGTTACCGGTACTTGTTAGCTGCTGTTGCTGCTGCTGCTAGCGTATTTTCTGACGTGTAAAAATCGACCAAGCTGTCTTGTTTACGTAGGTTAATTAATGACTGTTTGTTCTGACATTTAAATACACTTTATTAGTTTCGCTACATGTTGTTGTTACTGTATGTTAAAAGACGTGTAGTGGTGCGGCTAACGCAGGCTAGCTACCTTAGCTAGCGTTAATGCATTGCAGAGTCCAAATGGTTGCTAGGCGACACTAGTACAACAGCTTCGATTTATCCAACAGACCAAGAGGAAAACGTTTTTATCAAGCAGTTATTACTAAATTACTCCAATACAGACGAGAAATTATGATTTTCTTTGCCATTTTCGTCACTGTGCGACATTATTAGACAGTCTACCTTAAACACAACTGTCTGTAGAGAGCTTTAAAGCTAAACTAAACTAAAAAATATTTTAATGAGTTACAAATTTTGCCCAGTGTAGGATTAATACATGAATATCTAATCTCAGTGACCCATTTAACAGTTGTTGTTGGCTATGACTGGATGATTTCTTCGACTCTAAACAAACAATCCTCTTGTGTTCTCTCCTCCCTGCAGCCAGACCTCCCTGTGGAGACCGTGGTTATCCAGCAGCAGCAGGGATGGACCAGAGAGATGCCCACAGAGGAAGCTGTCCCATGTAAGTTTACAAAACCTCCATTGACTTATTTTTCTTTTTTTAGATAACTGCTTCAATATGATTTTTTTTTTATAGTCTTACATTGAAAGACAAAATGGGAGAGCAAAACAAAATGTCTCACACAAAGTTATGAAGCAAAATAGCGCTCAACTTTTTGCTGCACAGGCAAAAATAATTGAATTTGTTAGAATACGAGAATTTGTCTTGTTTACACTGCATCTGACTGCTTTGAACTTTCTGTTCTCTGAATTCATCATCCTACTGTTTGAGCACAAACCTAAATCATTGGTTTTGTTGTTTCTATCCAACAGTGATTATAAGCATTTTCTCACTATTGTTTCTTTCTCCCTGCAGCCTTACTCCAGACCCACAGTGCCAGGTTGCTTCTTGACAAAAGCTCAGTCCTTCCAGCACCCTGTCAGGTCAGTATCCCTCACTACCCTAGAAATCATCTTTTCAGTAAATCAAACCAAGCTATTTCTTGTTTTTTTAACGCCTAAAGAAAAAGTTTAAGAGCAAACCGTTGAAACATATGATTCAATGCCTGTTAAAGCAAAACACAAATGAACAGGACAGACAGAGAGTTGGTAAAGAGACAAAAAATGTTCTTGTATGTGACCAACCACACTGTCCTTTTGTTACTTGCATTACACTATTCTATTAACATTCAGCCCTACAGCCCATATTATTGTATTTTAATGATCAGGGGGTGTAGTCACAAGTGGTTCGTACTGTAGGTAACAAAATCAACAAAGGCAGTGAGTGATACCTGTACAAATTATTTGTGTTAACTCTTAATTAGATCTATCACTGCAGGAAAACTGGAAATTTACCAATTTACCCTAAAAAGGAAAGTGAAATTTCCATGAAAACTGGAAAAATCTGTAGATCTATCACTGCAGGAAAACTGGAAATTTACCAATTTACCCTAAAAAGGAAAGTGAAATTTCCATGAAAACTGGAAAAATCTGGTGTTTAAAAACTTTTCCTTTCTATTTTTTGATTACCATCAGAATGAGTAACCACATGAGATTATGTGTTTACATGATGCTATGTCTGTGCGTATGAGATTGTTAACTGGAGTTTATTTTTTGTCTATCAAACAGGCTGTTCTGGCCCAAAAAAAAGTCATTTGACTATCTGTACAGCGACGGAGAGAGCTTACTGAGGAACTTCCCCGTTCAGGCAACAATCAGCTTTTATGATGAGTCTGACAGTGAAGATGACGATGATGATGAGGATGAGGAAGAGGAGGACTGGGAGGAGGATGGTGACTCTGAGCAGTGCCTCAAACAGCAGTCTCATTTCAGCTCCTACAACTGAGCGACTGAAAGCTTCTGTCTTCCTGTGCAAAAGCTTGAGAGACTCCAACAAAACAGTTTCTGCACAGCTTTAGACTTTAGTTGCCTTCACATCTCTGTAACCGGTTTGTCCACAATCGATGCTCCCGTTAAGACTATTATTAAGATTTGAGGAGGAGCGATAACTCTGAATTGAATTATACTGTGCCAGGCTTCATTTGCTTGGCATATTGTCAGTTAAATACACACATTGTTGTGTGTATTGTACCCTGTAGTGCAATGGTATGCAGTATCTGCTACACAGTTGAATTTTCAGTGTGTATGGTGAGAGAAAGAAAGAGAGAGAGAGAGAGAAGCCATGTGTCACATGTTCCTATATTTGGAATATTTATGTTTACAGTCAGTCTCAGGGCCTGATCCTTGCCAATGTCGATAGAATGTAATATACGCACATTTCTAACTTATAATGTATATTGTACAAAGGTTGTACATAAACACATATTTATGTTGTCTTATTTTTTTATATATGTCTCGTTCTGCACTGTCTAAAAACCATCAAAATTAAGCTTGTATGAAAAATAAATGTGCTTTTTGACCTACTGTATTTATTCTCATCTCTTTTCTCCTTTATCTTTTTATTGTTAGAGATTTTAACTACCACAATATCTCGTTTTGTAGTTGGTTTTACGTACAATACAAAGAAACCAGCACTGTAAAAGCACAACACGTGTCTTTGCTGGTTTCCGACTGATACAATCCAGTATCTATGTTTCAATAGCAAATACACTTTCGGCCATCTGAGTAACTATACCTGTGTTGCTCTAGCCAATCAGAGAGACACTATGTGACATGGGAACAGAATTACAAACTACATTGACAACTCTTTGAATTCAGACTACATTTAACAAAGCCTACTCATTACCGTCATGTCATAGAGTACATTTGTGAAGGCTTTATAACTCACACCTAAGTGTAATTCATTTGGAATGATATTTAATCTGACCCTCCAACATGATCGTGCAAACAAAGTGGGTGTGGGGTCAAATTATTTCACATTTTTTACTTCCTCCCTTTGCTCTCTGTTTGTTTTGGATAATAGCTTGTGAAAGCATAGTTGGAAGTCATCATCATCCCATGATAGGAGATGATGCAGCTACACACAATTGTGGTTCTGAATCAACAGTGAGCTCTGTGTTTATACTAACATGTTTGTGTTTCTTGTAGTAGTGTTAACATTTGGTTTGTTCTTTTCATTCTTGTTTGTTATTTCTTTCTTCTTCTTTTTTGATGCTTACAGGCTACAGTAGCTACCTTATTGGCAACTGTGCAAACGCAGTGTTTGACATTACAACTCCATGAGCTGGTGTGTAATTCCCTCAAGCAATTACTGTCTGCAGACTTATGGAAAGTTTGCAAACATGGCTCAAAATGTCAGCAAGAGGACCTGAAACATGCACTTCAATGCTTTGTCAGTGAGACAAGAGAGTCCCTCAAAGTCTCAGAGTCTAGGAGGGTGGGTGAGTATTGTCACTGGGCCTGAGAAGAATTGAGGTTTTGGGGCTGGATTTGAAATAGGCCTGTCCCAACACTGCAAAAACTCAAAATCTTACCATGAATATTTGTCTTATTCCTAGTCAAAATGTCATTTCTAGTCAAAACAAATCTAATTCTACTTAAAATAAGACTCATCACATTAAAAAGTAGCTTGTTTTTAGACACTTTTTACTTCTTTCAAGTATATTTTCACTTGGAATAAGTAGAAAAATCTGATAGTGGAGCAAGTTTTTCTTTCTTATTACAAGCACAAAAAACCTGCTTTCACTGGCAGATTTTTCTACTTAACTCAATTTAAAATTTGTTTGAAACAAGTGAAAATTATCTAAAAACAAGTTAATTTTTAGGTGATGAGTCTAATTTTAAGTAGAAAGAGATTAGTTTTGACGAGAAATAAGACAAATATTCTTGGAAAGATTTTGAGTTTTTGAAGTGAAGTAGGTTCTGTCTCCCATAATGATCTGATGCCTGTTTACTGCCCACTTGTGGCAGCAGCTGGAAACTGCCTCTGGAAACTGACCGGCTGCTGTTTATACTTCAAGTTTCTGTCATTTTCATGCATGGCCCATTCAATTGTAGTTCTTTTTTTCCCACTTATTAGTCACAGAGAATATGAGAACACAGACTGGACAGTAAAGCAGTGGACATATTTAGCCTACATCTCAGTGAATGGATCTGGATCTTTCTGTAATCATAAGACTGTGAATAGTTGAATTAGCGTATTCGAATTTATTCTCTCTCCCACCCGACTTTGGCCTCCCAGGAATCTTTGTAGCTCCTGTTTATCTCCTCTGCAGCTTCTTTACCTGACATACACCAGACCTAAGAGGGAGGGGGGGCAAAAAGTGTGATCTGGATCTGCTCTGGCCAATGTTGAATTCCCACCACCATTGTTGTCTTAGTTCAGCCCTGCTGACTAATTAATAGACATGCGTGAACACATCATCTCCTTGGCAGTGGTATGAGTATGACACTCACTCCCAAACCTGGAGTCTGACATGTTTTCCAAGTCCATTGATGTCGGGTCTAAACTAAGTCAAGTCTAAAGTGATTGTGTGTGTGTGTGTGTGTGTGTGTGTGTGTGTGTGTGTGTGTGTGTGTGTGTGTGTGTGTGTGTGTGTGTGTGTGTGTGTGTGTGTGTGTGCGTGTGTGCGTGTGTGTGTGTGTGTGTGTGTGTGTGTGTGTGTGTGTGTTTCTCAGGTGCAAATCTTCTCCCAGCTCTTCTATGCCAATGCTGGGAGTGTTGAACATCTGTCTGTCTTAAAGCGTAAACAGTGTAGTTTAACAGCCTGTCAGACATATTGAGGACAAGAATCATATATTTTTCTTAAAGCAGAAGTAAGTGGAATATTTGTGTTAATAATAAGAATATAAGTCTTAAATAGTTCTATCTTCCGACAGCAATCACTTCTATAGAGTGTTTGGTCTGAAACACGGGTCTGTCAGTCACTCTGCTCTGCTGTAAGCCGAGGAGAAAACTTTCCTTGTATCCTACAACCTTTATCCAATGAGGAGAGAGAACGGCATAAAGGGGCGGTCCTCTCTGTGTGTGCAGCCAAGGGATGCGTGTGAATGTGGTGACGTAGGGACGAGGGCGGGGACTGCTAACTCCATCGGCTGACAAGAAGTTAGCCAAAACCACCGGATCACTTACTTCTGCTTTAATAAATAAAAAACACAGACCAGCTCTTTAGTTTTTCTGCAGTGATGAAAATCCCATAAACATAATTAAACAAAAAGAGGAAGCTGAACAGTTTAACATAAATAACATATTTCCTCAAGACAAGAGAAAGATATACTTACAATAATTATACAGTAAACAATGTAAATAAGGAGACAATATGCAAAGGAAAGGACCTGAATGAAAACATTCAAATGGGAGGAAAATGCCACATTTCAATAGTCTATTTTTTTTTAGAACATGATTTCTTTGTTAAAACATGAAAATGAGTAGAATGTATCTTTAATTTGTTTATTTTTTGGACTTCCTCTGTGTTACCTCCCTCTGCCTCAGTCTGGATCACACATTACAACCTCATCCACCCCAGTTGTCCCGTAGGTCCCGCCCCTTCCCTTTGGAATCAGTCGAGACTTCCCAGCGCTGTGATTGGCTGAGCTGCAGGGATCTCTCCTCTCCCATTGGCTGACGGATACGTGGCTCACAGTCGCTTTTGGTGACTCATGTGGGAGTTCCCCTGAGTCTGGGATGGAAGAGGAAAAGGCTTCTCTCTTCTCTCTTCTTTTTTTTTTAACCAGGCGGAAGGAAGGAAGGAAGGAAGGAAGGTAAGGGATAGTTTCTTTCTGTCTTCATGGCTGTGACACGGCTGAACCGTTACTTGCCTCTTTATTTCAGCTTCTTCTTGTCGTTTGTTGATACGCGACATTTCATTTCACATCTCTGAGTAAATGTCGGCTGGTTGGGCAGGGGGAAAAAATGACGTAAAGTGAACGAGTCTTGCTGATTAATTTTTCATATGCAGTTATATAGTGGCATATAAAGCTGAGATTTGTGTGTGTTATTCAGTAGATAAGCCTGCCTACCAGTCTGTTAAAATACATGTTTTTGCTTATGTTGGGTTGAAGAAGTAGTTTATTGGGTCACAGTTGTAGAGACTAGAGGCTGCTACGTGATAAAGACCATTTTGTGTGCTCGCTTTACCTCAATCTGTCTTCAATAGTTTATTAGTGCAGAGACTAGGGCCTACTTTAACAACATTTATATATATATATATAGCCTATATGTGTGTGTGTGTATCCATACTCTCTCCATAAAACTGTTGCCTCCCTGTCTCCTAATAATTATTCAGGTTGAATCCAGGGCCTCCCTCTGTCTCTGTTGCTATGGAAACCCTCCACCCCATCCCTTCTCATCTAGGCTATATTTATAGTATCCTATGGTGTAGTAGGGGGGGCTGAATGAGTTAGTGGTGGCACGCATTTCTATAAAACTCTTGTCTGATTCCCAGAAAATATAGGCTGCTAGGCTATAGGCTTTATGTCAGACAGTCCA
Source organism: Trachurus trachurus (assembly GCF_905171665.1). Taxonomy (NCBI): domain Eukaryota; kingdom Metazoa; phylum Chordata; class Actinopteri; order Carangiformes; family Carangidae; genus Trachurus; species Trachurus trachurus. Next base: position 4,100,201 of record NC_139903.1, read on the forward strand.
AAGTCAGTGCAGTTTCCCATAATGACATGAAGAAAAGAGTGAGACAGATGCAAACGCTGTATAGCAAAGATAATATGCCATAAAAGTACGTCTTGTGGATCTGATAAAAGTCTCGTGTATCCTGAAAAGTGCGTTACAGGAAGATTTGTGGTGTCAAATCAGTGGATTTGTGCAAGACAGAACGTGTTAGATCGCCACTCTGTACTCAAAGCATGATTCACCCAGACTCTTATAATGAAATCTGTTTAAAAAAAAATCTTGATGTGGAAATGTTTCAACCACTAGAAGTGTTTAATTCTCATTTAAATACCTGTACAGGTTCAGGTAGGTAGCCTATCACATAGTTTTACTACCTTCCTTACTTCCAAAACAAATCTATTTGCATATACTCGAACCCAGCATGAGAAGTGATGCAACAACAACCCACTTCTTCTAATTTAAGCACGATGCCATTATTGCTTGCTGCTCAAACTCTTCACACCCACTCCTCAATCCGAGCTGCTCTGTGTTTTCAAACATACGTGATGCTCACATGGTTCTCCACTGACACAAACGGCCCCTTAAGTGGCCACATGGGACGACATCAGTTATATATTTAAGAGACCTGACATGTACAGCAGCTGAGGCTTCTGAATCTGTAATAGTCTTTGTCTAATCATGATTATCTATGTAGCCACTAAAATAATCCCCTGTTATTCAGTCGAAGTGTGCGCTCACTCAGCCTCTGTCGGTGAGTAGAGTAGCTGTGTCAACATGTTGCTCTGAGGTAGATATCTGATTATTATCTCTAATGCTCTTAAAACATTGTCTTGACTTTGTTGAGTTTGAGTTTGATTGAAACTTATTTGATCAGAATCAATAGTTGGAAGAAAATACATTTGTTTTTTTTTTGTTTTTTTTATTATTATAATGTATTTTGGGGTTTTTATGCCTTTATTACAGAGATGGCAAAATAGGGATGGGAAATTAAGCTGTAGCTCTATTCTGATTGGTTGGTTTTTAATGTTTTTGATATGTTAATTTTAATTTGTAGGTATATTCTAAGTAGTTAGTGGTCCTTTTCTGATGTTTTTTTTCTTCTGGAAGTACCAGTAGTCATGTCTTGATTGATTTATTCGTGCAGAATCGTCTCCTGCTGCTTGTTTTCACTGAGCTGCACTAGAGGGAGGATTTGTTTTTGTGTATTTGTAGAAAAACCATTACAGACGTGTCCTGTTTTCTGTTGTGTACAGTGAGATATAATGAAAAAGGAAAATTCAATTCAGTACCTTGATGAAAAATAATATTTACATGTATTCTGTTTTTGGGTTTGTCGTCCGTCTGGCCTTCTCACTGACCCTCCATTTGTCCCATTCTCACGAACGCAGCTCCTCATGCCATCAGGGAATATTTTTCAAATTTAGCCCAAACATTTATTTGGACTCAGAGATGAACTGATTATTGGAGGTCAAAGGTCAAGGTCACAGTGATTTCAGGAAAAAATACAGTTTAGTTTTGGCCTTGTGAATCTGATATCTCAATAACACCTGACTCTATAGGATGAACTAGATGCTGATGAATTAGATTTTGGTGGTTGAAGGTGAAGAAGGGTCAGGGTCACGGTGACCTCGTAAAACATGATTTTGAGGTCAAAGGTCACGGTCAGTTCAGCAATCCCGGGTTTTGTCCTTGTGAACACAATAACTTAGAAACGTTTCAACGGAAATCAAGGAGATCAGCTGGTTAGATTTTGGTGGTGACAGGTCAACGTTTATGCTCACTTTGACCAAATTATGAGAAAATTTCCAACAAATTTTTATATAATTCTGGATGAAGAGGGATGTAACCCAAAACTAGTCTGTTCGATGAGATTAAAGCTTTCCTGTTGTGCTGCAGCAATATCAGCGCGTATGCAACTGGTTGTACACTACGTACTGCTGTTGTTACAAGGAAATTAATCATTATTATAACCAAATGGAGATAGTGAAAATGCCTTTTGAAGTCTCTTATGGAGCGTGTCAGGTAGGAACACAGACAGGAAGCGTGAACCTCCTCGGCAGTGACCCATTTTCCTTGTTGAATAATTCTGTCAATCATGTTGTGCTGTGCTCTCCTTGCAGGTCTGCACTCTGTTAGTGTGTGAATAGCAGGGCAGGAGCATGGCTGCAGGTGAGCGCAAACCACACACACATCCGTTTGCCCAGATCAACAATGTTCATAAATATAATCAGAAACATTATGTGTAACTTGTTTTACCCAATTACTTTGTAATATAGCTAATTAAAAACCTTGAATAAAGAATGAGTAAGAATAAGTAAAATGATTTTTAAAGTGATACGCCAACTTTTTTTTTCGTGTCTTGCCTCACTCCCGAGTCCATGACCAGCAGATAGACACCATCCTTTCGACTGTATGTGCAGTAACAAGGGAGATAGAGCTGTATCGCCCGTAATTAGCTTAGCTCAAACACTGGAAGTGTATGGGTAGTGTTAGCCTGCCTCCTACCCGAGCCGAAATCAGCAGTCAGAAGCTGATTTCATTTTAGCTCTGAACTCTGTAAATATATCACTTTATCGACATTTCAAACATGTTTAGGTGAGAAAGTAGCCGTTTAGATCAGCAGTGTGTCGTTAATTTGTCTAAATACCAGCTGTTTACAATTTTGTTCGGACAAATTCGACGCTACTCAAGCTAGCCGTTGTGACCAACACACTTCCCGTTACTTTCACAAAATAAAACACCCGTTGCCCTTTACATACAGAAAACCATGACGATAGAATTTGTGCTTTTACTTTGAAACAGGAAGCTAACCTACCCTCGATGTAGCTAGCTTGAACCAAAATAAACCGTCTTTGCTTGAACCCTCCGTTTTGACCGATCTCGTCCCGTTACCGGCATTTGACCGCTCAAGATGCCTTACCGGAGAGTTTTGTCAGCTCTGAGACGAAGATCGGCCCGTTTAGAGTTGCTGAAGAGTTTCTCTGATGACTTTAGGTGGAGGCAGGCTAACACTACCCATACACTTCCAGCGTTTGAGCTAAGCTAATTACGGGCGATACGGCTCTATCTCCCTTGTTACTGCACGCACAGTCGAAAGGATGGTGTCTATCTGCTGGTCATGGACTCGGGAGTGAGGCAGGACACGTAAAAAAAAAGAAAAATGTTGGTGTATGACATATGTCTCGGCCAACCAAGGATAGAAACACATCAAAGATGAACGGTTAAAACCACAACCAATTGTCTACAACCAGAATCCATGTTGAGCATAAAACAGACAAAGGTGATGCTGAGTGACATATATGAATGCTGCCTGGTCCTTGACCTCATTCGTGTGATGACCCCTGAGTTATCACACAGAATAATGTGCCTTGGCTTAATATCCAATTGAACAAATCCCTTACAAAGTACTTGGAGACACACATACACGCATAACAATGCAGACAGACGTGTCTTTGAATGCATTTTACACCAGATATCTCAAGTGAGTGATGATGAGTGTTCCTCGGATGGTTGTTGCCGCCTTGCTTGAGCTGTGTGGATTTAGTTTCATTTCTGTGTTGCAGCCTTCCTCGATGGGAAGGATGCTCATTCTGTCCTGAAGCGCTTCCCTCGAGCCAACGGCTTGTTCGAGGAGGTGAGGCAGGGGAACATCGAGAGAGAGTGTGGTGAAGAGAGCTGCAGCTTCGAAGAGGCCAACGAAGTGTTTGAAAACAAAGAGAGAACGGTGAGCCGATGTTTGACAGCGCAACAAGTGTGTGTTAATCAATTAAAGTGGCAGTGACTGCTGAATTAGTGCTACCAAGAACCTCTACACTGGGAAAGGCTGAAAAGATTAACATCTTTACTTCAGTTCGTGACAACAACCAGAGAACTGGGAAGATACCCAGTCTATATATTTTTTTTACATCCACCACAGACCAGAAGGAGAGATTAGACTCGATATCAAATTTGTGTCTGGGCCCAAACAGACTTGGATATGTACTAGAACAGTCTGTTATTCTAAAACTGGTCCCAGACCCGCACAGATCCAACAAATACCTGATCTGAGCCCATTTTTTTCAAAGCAAAAATTTGTGTCATGCCTAATAAAGTTCACCTGGCCATGGTATAATACTCCACTCCACCCTCCTTGCTAACATTTGACACCAGTTGGTCATCAGGTAACAGTCTTGACATGAAAAGTCCAAATTAATCCCAGGCCATAAATGCAATCTGGACAAAACTTTGCACGTATCACTGAAGTTTCAACAGAGTTCTTCTGAGCCATGTTGTGTGATGTTTCCGTTCAACATTTAAATTGTATTTAATGAAACTAATTGAGTCAGGAAATTGGGTTTTTTTTTCTTAATACGAGGCCTCTAAATGAGTCAAAGTTGTTGTATTGCATCCAACATCCAAAAACATTTTTTGTCTGACTTTGACTTAATAGTCTTAAAGGGATAGTTCAATATTTTGGCAAATTGGCCCATTGCCATAATCCCTATAGTCATAGCAGTAGGTTTGTTACCTTTAATTGTCGGTGCAAGCTATTTTTGGAACGGTGGAGCAGAGCCGCGAGCTGCTCAGAGCTACGCTATGGAGGCTCATGGGATTTCTTGGTTTCCCTCATCAAACTCATCAAAAAATACACAATCCAACAACTCCACAACGCTCTGGTGGACAAATTGTGACCTGCACATTCACCACGCTATGAGATAATAACACAACGTTACCAGACAGAGTTGTTTTTGAGGCAAATGCAGAGACTGCTTGCCGAAAAACTGCCCCTGACGGGAACACGCATCAGCGGTTTTGCATGAATTTCCCTCTAAAACAACTCTGTCTGGTAATGTTGTGTTATTATCTCATAGCGTGGTGAATGTGCAGGTCACAACTTGTCCACCAGAGCGTTGTGGAGTTGTTGGATTGTGTATTTGATGAGTTTGATGAGGGAAACCAAGAAATCCCATGAGCCTCCGTAGCGTAGCTCTGAGCAGCTCGCGGCTCTGCTCCGCCGTTCTAAAAATAGCTTGCACCGACAATTAAAGGTAACGAACCTACTCCTAAAACTATAGGGATTATGGCAATGGGCCAATTTGCCAAAAGGTTGAACTATCCCTATATATATATATATACTGTATATATATATATATATATATATATATATATATATATACTATAAATGTCTCCTTCGTCCCTGCCAGATGGAGTTCTGGAAAACTCGCAGTGCCTACACGGTGAGCGGCAGCGGCGAGGGACGCTCGGAGCGCGCCGACACCGTGTACATGGTGGTTCCTCTGCTGGGCGTGGGGCTGCTCATCATCATCGGCCTCTTCCTCCTGTGGCGATGCCAGCTGCAGAAGGCCACGCGCCGCCGGCCCGCCTACACCCAGAACCGCTACCTGGCCAACAACCGCAGCGCCCGCAGCCTGCCGCGCATCCTGGTCTACCGGGAAACGGCGTCGCACAACGAGAGCTCGCAGGCCGAGTCCAGCTCGCACCCGACCGTGGTGGTGAGCGGCGTCGAGCGAGGAGGAGGAGGAGGAGGAGGAGGAGGAGGAGGAGCTTCCTCCCACGGCCTCAGCCAGCAGAACACTCGCGCCCTGTACGTACAGGACTCGTCCGCGTCGGTGGCCTCGCGGCTCTCCGGGGCCACGCCGCCGCCGTCTTATGAAGAGGTGACGGGACACCTGGAGAGCGGCGATGAGACCTCGGCGCCTTCGTACAGCGACCCTCCACCCAAATATGAGGAAATCATAAAAGAGAAATGAAAAGAGCAAAGAGGCAAAGATAATGATGATGAAGCCATGGCTGTTGTTGCTCCCTCACTCACTGTGTCTGAACGAGGTCAAAAAAAAAGCTGTTTCTGCCTGGCGATGGCTGCGTAAACACACGTTATAATTCACATTTTCAATACCTTTGTGTCACTCATGGGTGAGGTCTAATGCCAGTCACCCTCAAGCTTATGAGTGTCACTCAGGATTATCACTCTTTATTTACCCACGCACCTCGTCAGATACTTTATTTTACTGTGGATGGCGACTAATGAGGTGTATGGAGGGGATGGTTGCTCGGACAGTGGCAGGAGAAAGTATGTGAACTGTTCTGCTGCTAATTGTCGATGAAACGTGATCTGATCTTTATCTTAGTGTAGACAAACACTTTATTAACTAGCGTCATCCTTATTTGGGATGCTGGTGTCTGGTGTTTTATGAGTCAAGCTGCTCTTTGACAAACTGCGGGTGCATTGGTGGCTTATGGAGAGCATGTAGCAGTAGCTGTAGCAGTGGCAGGTCAGCATGCTCCATGACTCATGAGCAGAGATGTTCACTAGCTCCACTGATGCCTTTAAGGATTTAATTGAGACTTTACTCATGATTCTGTGTCGTGTCTTTGGAGACATCTCAGCAGGAAGCCTCAGCTATTCCTCATCCGAAGCTTTAGGGTCAGGGCGTTGAATGCTTTTACCAGTCAGTGTATCTTCGATCTGGTTTCACTCACTCGATATGAATAATATTAACACACAATTAAAAAAATAGATTGTGTTTTTGTAACTTTGATGAAGATACACCATTGCAGTAGCCTAGAAATCTAGCTAAACCCTAGCGGCAGCAAAAATATTTGCTCCGTAGGTGGGTCTAGAAACGAGCCATAGGAACATTTTGAGTCTCGAACACCGTTTGTGTTTACCAATCACAGCGCTCTATCTGTTTAGAGAGTCGTTGGGCGGGCTTAACGCGATGACGACATACATTTTAATTGGCTTGTCAGGCTAACATCATCCTGCTCTTTGCTCTGATTGGTCGTAGCGCTACCCTATTGGTGCAGAGGCAGTTTGAAAGACAGCCTTCATCCCGCCCCCTTGGATTGAGCCGAGGTCTACCGGTCGTTGCCAGACTACACTGCAAAAACTCAAAATCTTTCCAAGAATATTTGTCTCATTTCTAGTCAAAACTAATCTCTTTCCACTTAAAATAAGACTCATCACCAAAAAAAATTTACTTGTTTTTAGATCATTTCACTTGTTTTAAACAAATTTTCACTTGAAATAAGTAGAAAAATCTGCCATTGAAAGCAAGTTTTTTTTGTGCTTGTAATAAGAAAGAAAAACTATCAGATTTTTCTACTTATTTCAAGTAAAAAAAAAGCTTGAAAGAAGTAAAAAGTGTCTAAAAACAAGCTACTTTTTATGTGATTTTACGTATAATGAGATTTGTTTTGACTAGAAATAAGACAAATATTCTTGGGAAGATTTTGAGTTTTTGCAGTGTATACATTTTAATGATATAGTCTGGCTTGTCAGGCTACCATTGCAGGTAATTTTGAATAGTTCACTTACTTTTTCATGCCACTGTTTGTCTTCTGCCTCGTAGCAGGCTAGAGCAGCAGGAAGGTTTATTGTACGTGCCAAACAAGGGATGGCAGAGGCTCTGTCGTCAAGTATTATTTTAAACTATCAATATAGCATAACAGCTTGAACTGTAACCATTAGAAGATGGTAAACTGTGGCCATAAAGGAAGAAAGGAAGGCTGTGGCAGTCTGACCATTGATTGATATGGTATGAAGGGCCCAACGTGTGCCAAACAAAAAACACACAAAAACACACACAGCTCCACCACCTCCAGCCTGGACGGACCAGACTGACACAAGGCAGGTTGAGTCCATGGATTCACTCACTCAGTCGACACTATCAGCAGAAATCCAGATTCACCAGACCAGGCAACATTTCCCCACTCTGCATCTGTTGAGCTTTAATGAGCCTGGTAACAATGATAATTCCTTAAAGGGATAGTTCACCCAAAATTCAAATATCACTCATTATCTACTCACCCTCACGTCAACTAAGAGCTGTGAGAATTTTCAGAGTCCTCCGTTCCTTCTCTGAGTTACAGCGGGGCTCCGTGCAGCACTGCATGTCAATATAACGGTTGCAAATGGATACCAACTGTCTTCGAAACAAAAAGACACACCAAAAAACATCCAAATACCTCCATGCTGCTCGTCTGTAATGTCCGTCTTGTATTGAAGCCCCGAAATGCGAAATTGTCCCCAAAAAATTAAATAAGTCTATATTTCAAGCTTGTTTTGTAGCGGAAGCTTCTCGAAGGTCCTCCTCCCGGTTCATCAAATTTGGACGAACTGGGAAGAGGAGCTTCCGCTACAAACAAGCTTGAAAAATAGACTTATTTAATTTCTTCTGGGACATTTTCCCCTGTAACTCAGAGAAGGCACGGAGGACTCTGAAAATTCTCACAGCTCTTAGTCGACATGAGGGTGAGTAGATAATGAGTGAAATTTGAATTTTGGGTGAACTATCCCTTTAATATCGGCAGGGAAAAAAACAAAACAACAACAATCTGCATTTATGTCTTCAGTCATGGATAGATTTCTGATTTCTGCAAGTCAGCAGCAGCAGCACAAGCCTGATGGACGGTCACTGTGACTGGAGGGTCGCCTCGCCGTTATCATTTCATATCTATCACTGTACATATAAACTGTAACTCTCTGAAGTGTACATACATACATACAATACACAGTCGATAATGAAAGTATTGGGACTCTGAGCCAAAGTTGGTGTTAAGTTTCTTGGATATTCGCATGGTTTTATTGTGGTTTGTTTTTCACAGGTATAATGAGAAGTTTGAAGGGAAGCAGCCGAGTTGGGCTTTAGCTTCATTCTCTGATGCTAAATCCAACTTTTTTTCTTCCTCTGAGATGACTTTACTTTCCTAAAACTTAAAGTACTGATTGTATTCTGATTGTTTATTCTGACCACATCCACACACCAGCTGTTGATCCCTTTGCTGGAAGAGCAAACCCCTGCATTTATGCTTCCTTTTCACCTGCTCACTACAAACTCGGCCTGAAATTACACGTCATCACTGCCTCATGAATAACGGTGCCTGCCATTGCTTTATTACGGTGATGATCCAGGTATACGACTGCACTCTCTTTAGTGCTTTAGGTCCAAATGTGTGTTTGTGCACTGAATGATTCTCATGGTCACCAAGTCCTTAGTAATAAATAATCCCATCAACCCTGTGTGCCATACAGAGGCAAGTTTACACTGTCTGTTGCCAAACGTGCATTGTCGTCGTAACACTTAAAGGGATAGTAGCATTTTTTTTAAAAGTGGGGTTGTATGATCTACAAATAGCCCCTAAGTACTTTAATTGCATTAGAAGACTCTCTGCACTCCTCCCGTTAGCAACGCCAGCCCATAGCCCTGCCCAGAGATTTACAACATACATTGTTGTGAATGGACCCAAAGAAACGGCCTATTTTCGCGGCCTAAAATACGTTTTACGTGAAAAAAAATACACAGTTCGCTGTTAGCTCCAAATAAAAACTGTGTTTTTTCTGCACTTTGAGGGGCTGGAAAAAATTATATTATAGCGAACAATGGAACTGTTTTTCAGTTCCATTTTTTTTCAGGTAAAACCTCTTTTAGGCCACGAAAATAGGCCGTTTCTTTGGGTCTGTTCACAACACTGTATGTTGTAAATCTCTGGGCAGGGCTATGGGCTGGCGTTGCTAACGGGAGGAGTGCAGAGAGTCTTCTACTGCAATTAAAGTACTTAGGGGCTATTTGTAGATCATACGACCCCACTTTTAAAAAAAATGCTACTATCCCTTTAATATCTGTGCTACTATACTAACGATCACCAGTGTGGACCAAACTGAAATCTTTCCTTCAGGCCTTCTTCCTGCTGCAGTTTCTATTAGGAGCTTTGTAATAATCAGTTAAGGGTTATTTTTTCTAGCCCCACAGACCAGCCTCCCTAGTTCTTGTATATTTGTTAGTATGCAGTTAGTTGTATTATTTGTGACACAATTAGTAAAAAATCAACAGAAACTAAATCAACAACTTTTTCTGATAATACATTTATCATTTAGGTCATTTATTTAAGTGAAATTAAACTGCCAAACTCTTGTTCCAGCCTCCACTGTGGGGATTTGCTGCTTTGCTCTCTTTTGTATTGTTGTAAATTATTGGATTAGATTACATGGAAGGATTAATGATACAGCTAACGGCAAGTTTAAGTACTGTACATCATTTGGCCGTGCCGGGCTCAACACTCATGCACACCACAAAAGCTTTTAGACACAGGGAGAAGAGTCAGTATCGTTAACCTTCATGTGTTTGTGGATTAAAATACCACGGCTACAAGTTCTACAACCATACAGTACGCAGTCGGCTGTTTTGAGCTGCGGGGAAATCAAGAGAAGAGCACATTCAGCAGTCTGGGCTCAACAACAGCGTAATGAGTCAGTGCAGCAGTGTTATTGTGTGAAGGCTAGATATGAACAAAGTAAATAATTGGAGACAGTGGAGACATGACATTCTGTGATACTGACAGATGTGCCAGTGCCACGCTGAACTGGGCACACTGCAAAAACGCAAATATCTTACCAAGAATATTTGTCTTATTTCTAGCCAAAATGTTATTTCTAGTCAAAACAAATCTCATTATACTTAAAATAAGACTCATCACATTAAAAAGTAGCTTGTTTTTAGACACTTTTTACTTCTTTCAAGCATATTTTCACTTGAAATAAGTAGAAAAATCTGATAGTGGAGCAAGTTTTTCTTTCTTATTACAAGCAAAAAAATGTTGCTTTCACTGGCAGATTTTTCTACTTATTTCAAGTGATAATATGTTTGAAACAAATGAAAATTATCTAAAAACAAGTTCATTTCTAGGTGATGAGTCTTATTTTAAGTGAAACGAGTTTAGTTTTGACTAGAAATTAGACATTTTGACAAGAAATAAGACAAATATTCTTGGAAAGATTTTGAGTTTTTGCAGTGTAGACCTAATTTTAACAGCCTTTATTGTCACTGTCCACATACTTACTGTAGATGTGGAGACTTGTTGCTCTCAGTGGTAAAATAAACAAAAACATTTGAACGAATCATTCATCTTTCTAAACTTTAGCAGTCAGTGTGGGTGAATGACCATGAACCTGGCTAAATACTGAATGTATGTAGTCTCTGTCTCTGTTACAAATTATGTATAACCATAAATCTCTGATGCACTTTTTTCCCCCCAAATCCTCATCCTCTTGATTTTGGCTTTAAACTACCATACATTACCATGCAGTGTTAGTGTAAAAAAAAGAAAAGAAAAAAGAAACTTTATGCAGACTTGATGTTTAACATAATGGATCACACACATCAAGTAAGTTTCAAGAATCTGTTAGCATGTTTTCATATTGTACACCGATGGATTGTAAAAAACAAAAGTGTGGAATATTGTATAACAGTCGCAACTTTAGCCACACAACTTTCTATCCTATATGCAAACTCATGTGGGAAATAGTGAAAAAATGCAAAAAAAATGTTGTTTACTTTCTCACAAATTTGCAAAATGGGAAGAGAATTTCATCGTCGTTCTTCTGTTCTGTCCAGACTAATACTTGTTGTTTCCAGTTATGCAGACAGCTACACAACACACCTACTGTACTGAGCTTTGGTTTTTTTTGACGCATCACGTGAAAATATCTCAAATTTTATTGATCGACTTGGTTTAATAGACCAAAATTATAATCAGTTCAATCCAGTTTTGTTTATATTGCACTGAATCACATCAGACAATGATCTCAGGTCACCTTAGAGCAGGTCTAGAGACTAAAGAGACTCCACATTCCCACTGAGCGAGCACACACACACAGTGCACTCACACCTCTTCAAAACCTTGGTACACACAGCTGGGTGTATAATGTTATTATGTTATTTACTAAAAAACAAAAACAAAAAAGAAAGTCACATGTTCAGTCTGCTTCACTGATGTGCCTGAGGTTTACATCGTTGTTGTATATTAGTGGAGTTTCACTATATGGCTTATTATTATTATTATTATTATTATTATAAGGTGCATTTCCACCAGTGGCTTATTTTGTATTCTGCTTTCAAAGTGATCCCCTGCTTTTCTTACAGCGAGCTACTGTTTCACACGGGCCTTTGTTTTATCACATTGCAGGAGGAAACACCCACAGTCTGAAAAATAATAAATGAACACATACAGAATGATTTCATTCTGTATGTTTCACAAACTGACTGTTCTTTTTTTTTTTTTCTTCTTTCCCCCACCCAAATACACGTATATGTAAATATAACTGTACCACCCTCTTGTACTACTTTAAGATCCTTTTTTTTATATATATATATTTATAGATATTTTTCAGCCAAAGCTGTGTGGAGGAAATTTTGTACTTGGTCCACCTTCACAAACAGCAGACTGGTGCTGTGTGTGCAGGTCTGTACGGGTCTAGCTAGACCACTGCCTCACCAGCTCTAGTGCAGATTCTAGTGTGACCAGCAAGAAGTCCATCTCTTCATGTCCTCCTCTTTGCACTGTTGCTTTACTGTCACTGCCAGCCCAAATGTAACTGATTTAACCCTACACTGCAAAAACTCAAAATCTTTCCAAGAATATTTGTCTTATTTCTTGTCAAAATGTCTCATTTCTAGTCAAAACTAATCTCTTTCCACTTAAAATAAGACTCATCACCTAAAAATGAACTTGTTTTTAGATCATTTTCACTTGTTTCAAACTAATTTTCACTTGAAATAAGTAGAAAAATCTGCCAGTGAAAGCAAGTTTTTTTGTGCTTGTAATAAGAAAGAAAAACTTGCTCCACTATCAGATTTTTCTACTTATTTCAAGTAAAAATATGCTTGAAGAAAGTAAAAACTGACTAGAAACAAGCTACTTTTAATGTGATGAGTCTTATTTTAAGTACAATGAGATTTGTTTTGACTAGAAATAAGACAAATATTCTTGTTAAGATATTTGAGTTTTTGCAGTGTAGGAGTGCTAATGCAGCATTGTTGCAGCACGGTGCTGCACGAGTGTCTTCTGACACACTCCAAGCTGCTGTTAATGCAGCACAGAAGGATGAGTATTATTCACATAAAGTGCACAGGAAACTCTGAAATAGATTGTGTCTTTGACTGCAACACCAAAAAGTTAAATACCTGCAGTCTATGTTCTGCAAAAATGTCAAAGACTCACTCAGGTCTGCCACGTTTCTCTCTTTTTATTTCATTGCAAATTGAATACTTTGGGGATCATGTTTTGGCTCTGGGATTTTTAATTTTACAGACAATTTAATTGAGAGGAATCATTAACTAGGAGTAAAAAAAAAAAAAAAAGTTTATCATATTACGCTGGATTCAGAAGGCTTAAATGATCTTTAATATTCCCATGAAGGTGTATTTTGTCAGTTTATGATGCACAGTGTTATTTGTACAATTACTGGTTAACTACTGTATGTACAATGGGTGGGAGAGAGTGGGTGTCCAAACCGTAAATAGTGAAGTCTCTGTTGTCTTCCTTTATATTCTGAACAACATATCCACTACTCTTGAGTGTGTGTTAAAATAAATCCTGTGGTTTTTGGACTTTTTTTTTTTTTTTTTTTTTTTGTGGTTTCTTCCTACTTATTGTGAATCTGAAGCTGCCAGTTTGTCAGCCGAGGCTCTCGGAGACATATTACAAACCTTCCTCTGATGTTATGGTGGTTTTATGTCTCTCATGGTTTCTTTTTGTAATATTCCCAACACTCCTGATATCACATTTGCGGATGGAGGCGAGGCGACTGATCCACGACCAGTTCCTGCTAACAAATGTGATATACTGATTGTTGGCAGCTTCGGATGCTGACGTTCATCTGGTTGTCTGTGATTTACAATTGGCAGGTTTGGTAAAACAACAAGTGTGCGAGTGCTGGTGGTGAGATCCTGTTAAATCCCAGCGTGGCTGTGTTGGTTGGTGATCACTGTTTTCTTCACGCTGGAGTGTCAAAAAAAGAAAGAAAATGTAGCAAAACATTTGATTCCTGTACACAATTGTAATGTAATTGGCAGATTCAAATAAAGCATTTAAAATGTGTGTTTAATGTCTTTGGCCTCTCTCTTTTTCTCTCTGAGTGGATAAAGACTGGATTATCACACCAGACTTAATATTATTTATTTAAATTCCACTTTTCTGTCATGGAGTCTGTCATTTTGTGTAGCGAAGTGTTACAGCAGCAAAAATAGGAGACTAACTAAACCAAAAAATAGATAGGCCTACATTTAAAGCAAAGTTGTCAAAAAATAAGAGGAATCTGTTAGATCTGCTCAGCCAATGTTTCACCACAATGCCCCACTAAGTGCAGACAGATCAGTGGTTGTCCCCCATTACTACTGTGTGATGATTTATAAGATATAATCAGCTGCATGCATGATCCTAATGCACCTGAATTTGTCATCAATAGCTTACTTTCAATGCGTTCCTCCAAGGCTGAAAGCCCATGCATGTTGTTTAAGTTGGGGCCAGACCAGAGTCTTCTAAGATGAAAACATGGAAGTGATGGAGGAGAAATTACACATTAGGCCTATACCTGCTAGAACAACACTCCTGCAGATCTATTTTATTCTGAAAAGGAGTAATGTTGCTAAGACCTACAGGCTGCAGTTTGTTTATTTTCACATATCACACATTTGTGAGGTACAAAAAAAAACCGTTCATACATAATAAATACAAACATGGTTTAACATGATTTAACATTGTACAATGCAATACAAAAGCTTAATAAACAATAAAACATATGATACAAAATATAAAGTAATCCTAATTTAGATAGGTAGACCATGTGGAAAGTATCTGGTTAGCAGGAGTGACTTTAGTGCTCTCCTAAATTGTTGTAAAGATAAAAAAGAAAAGAAAAAGAAAGTGCAGGCAGGTAATAAATTCCATATTCAAGTAGCTATACAGAACTGTGATTAGGAGGTACAACAATAGTAGCCTATAGATCTTATGATCTTCATGGACACTAGACTGCTTCTATTAAAAACTCCTGTACTAACCTTAAGCTTTTTGGTGTAAAATAAGCTGACAGAAGGAGGAGATATGATCTATAAAAGAGGGTCTGAACTTGTGTCAGTGGGGTCAGTGAGGCCTTCAGTGAACCAGGCCAACATGCATCACATCAAGCACCGCGGTGGCTCCTGCTGGTCGGTGCCAAAACGGGTCAAATCCAGCTTCAGCCGCACTTGGAAAACTGCTGCAGCTCTAACGTCATGTGACTTTGCAGCAACAACCGGTTAAAGTCACACCACACCAGCAGCATGGATTGTGTTAGGAGGTTAAATCCGTCAAGCTTCCCCCTAGCAGCCTAGTGCCACATAAAGTCAGACGCACCATTTACCTCATTCTCCCCTGCGCCAGCCATATCCGCCCTAATGATGCTTTTATTCTGAAGGGGCGGGGGCTTTTATTCTGAAGGATTCTGACCAGCAGCAGCAGCAGCAGCACCAGAGCTGGAAGTAACGTTACAGAAGTTAATATGCAAAGCAGAGAGTGACAGACTCACTTTTGTGCACCATAATCAAGGTTTGTACACCGTTTACCGAGCTGTTTTACGTCGTATTGACACATAAGTGACGCTGCTGACGTCAGACCAGCGTCCGGTCAGGAGTTCCGAGGTTTGACCTCTCGTTAGCAACCCGTTAGCAACCTGTTGCTAGGCCAACCAACCTACAGTTACCGTAGTTATCTAGTCGGCTAACGTAGCTAAGTTACTGCTAACTGTTTACATTGACGCAGCGCTGTCAGTCGGTGCTAGGTAAGTTTTTATAAGAGTTTTTTTCAGTAACGTTAAGAAAAAAACCGAGAGAGAAGGAGAGAGAGTTTAACTTTAGCACTGTAACTTTAGTTTAACATTTGACCTCGTGAACTCTGTCGTAGTCAGCTCTAGAAATGAGCAGCAGTGACATTATTATGACATTTCACACTGCAACATCAGCAATGTAGGATACATGTTAGTTAACTTACAGCACTATCTGTACTGAACACAAGTAAGTTACCATCTATTAAACTTGTTTGTGTCTTTAATCAGACTTTGAGAACAGTTATATAAGGATATATAGATGCATTATCTTTGGATTGTGCATTTCTTTAATGTGTTATCCATTCATTTGTAAAAGAAAGAGGAACCTTTCTTATGCTAATCAGAGCTTTACAGTATAACTTATAGCCACATGTTCACTATAGAGCTGGACTGATAGTGGATTTTTTGGGGGGTTAGGGTCCATACAGTAATGGTAGCAGGGAAAAGCAATAGGCTACACATCAACATCTCAGATATCTTGGTGAGAGTCAGTGCAGTCAGTCAGGGTGATAGTGATACAGCACATTTTAATCACAATAACCCCTTTTGTCCCCAGTCATCATCGCCTCCTGTTGAAATGACCGTGACTGACAACGCAGGCTGTAGAAACTCTGCTTCCACACCATCCAGAAATAACAGACGAGGATTTTAATTCTTGTGTTTTACTTTGTACCCAAATTAGATGTCCCAGGACCCTGGTCGTGATCCAGCCTTCATGGAGGTCATCAACAAACACATGCATGTCCCAGAGCACCTGAGCGTTGGCCCGAGGCAGCAGCGGCGTGCGGAGGAGGGAGACGAGGCCATGACGTGGCCAGAGGAGCCCCCACCTGCTTACAGTATGCAGGTCCCCGAGAGGCTGACGTACACAGGTGGGTTCTCAAATCCTCGCTGTTTCCATACTGCTCTGCTCAATGATGTATTGCAAGTGCAAATGTAGCTTTCAAAGTTCAATTCTGGTTTATTTCTATTGCACAAATCCTTACTAGTTATCTCAGGTCTACTTTTCTTATGCTGGTTGTCGAAATTAAATCAAACCCATGTAGTTAAAGCAGAAGTAAGCGGAATATTTGTGTTAATATAAGTCTTAAATAGTTATATCTTCTGACGGCAATCACTTATATAGAGTGTTTGGTCCGAAACACGGGTCTGTCAGTCACTCTGCTCTGCTGTAAGCCGAGGAGAAAACTTTCCTTGTATCCTACAACCTTTTATCCAATGAGGAGAGAGAACGGCATAAAGGGGCGGTCCTCTCTGTGTGTGCAGCCAAGGGATGCGCGTGAATGTGGTGACGTTGGGACGAGGGCGGGGACTGCTAACTCCATCGGCTGACAAGAAGTTAGCCAAAACCACCGGATCGCTTACTTCTGCTTTAATTTTTTTGTATGCACTATTGTACCTATCTCCTGGAAATTATTTGGTGACATAATGGCACACAAATTCAGAATAATGAAAACAAACAATTTATTGCATAATTTATTTACACATCTAATTACTCAAATGTCACAATTTATTTGATTTTTTTTTTTTTTTAACCGAGAAGTCTGGAAATTAGAGTCTGGAAAAAAGTATGGAATTATGAAATTTCAAATGTGTAGGAACCTGTGGTGGCAAAAAATGTTGTTCCTTCACCAAAGTATTTAAAAAAGGATAACTGGACACGTCAGCTGTCTTTCTTGAGTTTTAATAAAAAGCATTCATGAATGGAGTCACACAACACAACTGAACAGGAGTCCAGTCAGTGAGCGAGTGAGCTGAAGAGGCTCACCCGGGCGCTATCTTTATAGTTCCCAAAACACATTTGAACAACAGACAAAATATATGGCTGTGATAGCTGTGCCTGGCTTCACCGCCAGGACACAACTCCCCTTGTAAATTAACACAGAGCACCGGTCTGACCTTTAACCTGCTCTGTGTGGATTCAGTGATTTGTGTCATACAGGTATCAGAAAAGGATTAGCTGAGTACCACTTTCCACAAGGTGAAAGGAAGTTCACTTAGTTAACATGGTTATACAACCCTTGTACAGCATACAATGGGTTACACCAAAATTTCCCATTACATTCCACCCTTTTTAGCATTTTAATGCTAAACCATAATAATAGGAAATTTTGTAATTATCTACCCCATGTTCTCTGTTTCCCTGCCCCGCACCAGCCAAACACTAGCGCACCCAGTCTCCAACTTGGGAGTTTAAAACCCCAGGCAGAGAAACACAGTCCACAGGAACAGAGGAGCCAAAATCCCCCCCCTCACTTGACAAGAGGGGGGCAAAAGACTCATCCGTCTAGCTGCACTCAACCTAAGAAAGGGGAAAAACCTCTGATATAATGAGGAAAAAATCCCATATTCTACTACATAACTAAACTACTTCAAATAATATGTGGAAAGATAAATCAAAGTAACAAATGGTATGATTAGAAAAGATACAAAGTTATTAAAAGGTATAAAACTGAAGTGTTTTGGAAATCACCCCTGTAGTATTGACGTAGTCATATCAAAACAGGAAAAAGCAAAAACACTATCACATGAAAAATCAAAATCACCACTTCAAAGGAATCATATCCATTGACAAAATCTCACTGTAAAAGATAAGCAAAACATCAAAAATCACATCTCTAGTAATGCATGTGAATTAAACCATGGTGTTCTATGATGAACCTAACTCAAACATTTTTAAGAATCAGCTTATTACTTAACATCACTCAATGCAGAAAAAGAGATATAAATGAATAAACTGAAAATATGAAAAACTTAAAGGAGCTCATCCTGATCCCCATACGGGGGAACCCACTCCTCTTCAATCTCTTCCATCTGCACAAACCATTCAGTAGCAGACGAGATCATTGACGTCACCAATGATCTGACTAGTGGCACAACACAACACAGGACAACACTCAGACCTACAAGGACAGCCCGGACTGGGGCAAACAGATGCAACAGTGTAGTTTGCCACCCGGTAGATGGAGCCCAAGACCACCAACCATTACCTGCGTTCTCTTCCGTGTCTCGGCTCTTCTGCAAATGCAACAAATCATTCAGGTGTGCAACAACATGGGTCATATTATCAGATATGTCAGGAATATAAGTACAGCAATCAGTACCCACAACATGACAAACCCCCCCTGGTCTGCTAACACCATGTCCATAGAGATAGAGAAGATAGAGAATACTTTATTCATCCCTAGCAGGGAAATTCACGTTAGTCCAGTAGCTCATACAACAATGACAAAAAAGATGAACACAAAAATACATTTTAACAAGTGTTATATAAAACGATTGCAGCAGGAACAAATGATCTCTTAAAAAAATGGCCACCCTGTTCTGCAGAGCCACATTGCTGAGGCCCTGCACGGCTGGTGTGAGTGTCCCAAAACCTGTGTCCCCTGTGCCAGTGAGATCTTCCAAGTCCAGAGCAATGTCATTGATCTTAAATGCATTGTTCGTTGCACCATAGCCAGGCAGGAGAGCACCAAAGATCTTCTCCACAGTGCTGACTTGGTCATGCACTGTGTCAGTGTCTCTCCTGGCCCGGTGTGGTGGGTAGTAGTGGTCGTAGTTAGTGTGGAAGTGATTCAGGTCAGGCATAATCCTGACAGCCGGTAACAGTTTGGCTATATAGCAAGTTCCACACCAACCAGGTCGCAAAGCCTGATAGACATGTTTTCCACACACCCAGACATGATGTCTCAGTGATCCATAGCCATCGGTGGATGGCATGTAGACGATGGGGTTGTCGATACCAGTGCGATTCAGACTGGTGGTACCTGTGAGATTCAAAGCACCAACATATGGCATGTCCCCTTTGCAATCCTTCATGTTGTCATCCCACAATACCCCACCTAGCATTATTTCATCAGTGATACTCTTACTGTCATAATAGGAGTGTATGTGTGTACTGCAGCGCAGGCATGATGTGACGTCAATGTGTGTGTGTGCTCAGAGCTGCAGCACAACAGAGCAGGGGGAGAGTTACTTTCCCCCGTAGCATGATTTGTGTGTCGGGGTGGTGGAAAAACATTGATAGTTTTCTACCCTTATGTCACTTATACTCCGTCTAGTGTACAAATCAAAGATAAACCTAACAAACAAATACAATCCTTTTTCACCAATTTAAAAACTGGACTTCTGTCATAGCTAAGGAATGAGTGTTTGAAATTTTTCCCAAATTAGGATCAAATGCATTGTAGTGGAGCTGTGTATCTTTAAAAAAAAAAAAAAATTACCTCCCACACCAACTGTCTACTGATACGTGGCGCTGAGTTTAAGCTATTTATTATCAAGTTCACGGCTCCTTACTACAGAATCAGTGGCCCCGGAGTCGATTAGAGAGAAATTCAACATGCCTATCACCATTGTGTACCTTGTTGCATGTCTTTCTGTTCTGTTTCGAGGCACTGAACATCTTGTATGAGCTCAGTGTCAGTGTCAGCATTAGGGTGTGCAGCATATGTGTCTGTGTATCAGTGGGCTTGAGTGTGTGTTAGCGTGGGTGTTCTCACGTGTTTCCAGCATGCTCCCAGCCGGCTCCGTGTCTCCACCAGATCCGTCCTGACTCTCGCTTCCACCATCTAGTCAATCCTCTTCCTCTTTGGACATGCGGCAGTCCCGTGCCCAATGTCCTTTCTTCCCGCAACGAAAACAACTGTCTCTGTCTCCAGCACCTCGGCCAGCTGCTCCGCGTCCGCGGCCACGGCCTCTGTTTTGCCATTTGCGTCTGCGGTAGTCGCGGTTGCGTTCACTTTCTGCAGCCAGCGATGCCATTATGTGGCTTTGTTTTTTGTCCGCCGCTCTTTTTTCAGCCTTCAGCTTGTCCTCCTTGGCCTTTTCAAAGTTCTGCTCTGCCCCCTGTGCATAGCTGGCGATCACTTCCAGGCTTGCGTGTCGCCATGGCAAGAAAACCTTTTGCACATGGGCGGAGAGCTCCTGTCTCAGTCCTACCACAAAAGCAGAGGTGACCTGTGATCTGTATTTTCCACCTGCTTTTCCTTCCGCCTCTTCTGGTGTCATGCCACCGTGAGTTACCATAGCTGTTTTCAGTCTATGGAGGTATGCAGCGACAGTTTCGTTAACCCCTTGGTCAATGGCGGCTTTGTCCCAGTCTACGAGAACGGGAAATAACTCTTTGAGCTTGTCGCATAGCTGTCTGACAATTGCCATGTATCCGTTATTGTCGGCATGTTCCATGTCGCAATTTTTCATTTTCAGATTGTCTGCCCCACGCACTGTGGGGGCAATTTTGTGCCAGTCCTCTTTCATGTGCATTGCCAGCAGCCGTCTCAGTTCATCGATCGTTGGTCTGTGTGAGTCCACCAATGTCAGGATTGCTTTGGCAAACTTCTCGCCTCCCTCTGATATCTGTGGCAGGTGTGTGCTGGCATCAGCCAGGTCAGGCCCGGTCCAGGGCCTGTACACCAGTTGTACTTGCCCATCTCCTGCGGCCACTTCAATCATGGGGGCTGTCATGTGTCCCTCAGCTCCTGGTTCGGCCGTGGCCGAGTCTGTGTTGTTTTTGAAACCCAGGCCCGACCTCGTTGTGGAGCTGAGGTGGGGTTGGGGATGTGGTGGCTGTGGTTGGGGGTCAGGTCCAGGCTGATCCTCGGGTGGAGGTGGAGGTGGGGTTTGAGGCTGGGGCTGGGGCTGGGGCTGGGGCTGGGGCTGGGGCTGCTGCGGCTGTCGAGGTGCAGGTGGAGCAGAGTCCAGGTCCGGATCCAGCTTCACACACTGGGGCGCGACTTCCTTGGGAGCCTGCCTACGCTTTGCCTCTTTCATCCACATCTCAAAAGCTTTCCAGTCTACCTCAATCTCTTTTTCTTTTTTCTTTGTATTTTTTGATTGCGCTTCCTCTATTAGCTGTAATCTAATTTGTAGAACCTCTAGCTGTTTAACGCTCAGGCTTCCTGTTCTTGGAAATTTTAATTCTCTGACCCACAGATCTAATTGGGCTAGGGCTTCCTTCCCATAGTTAGTCATCATGTACTTTACATTTGGGGCCTCATAATCTGGTCCCTCGGATGGATTACCTCCAGAGGGTTTACTATTTTCTGCTCCCATGATTATTCTCTCAGACGTTTGCAATTTTATTTAAAAGAATCAAATTTAGATTTTACTTTTTACTCACTATTACTCCTTTAATAGTAATAAAAAAATATCCCTATTAAATTATGATTTTGTTTTAAACAGACAAATTTAGGTTTACTTTTCTTTAGGTGTTATTTTTATTTTTACCTTGTTCCTTTAAAACTATCATAAAAATAGTGCTACTAAATTTGGGTTTCTTTATTTTAGATTAAAAATAGCAGATTCCAACTTTAATTTACTCTTTTTATTATTTTATTTTTTCAGACAGTCAAAATTGTTAAGCCGACCTAAACAGGCAAAACAAATAAACTTCTAAGTCTAGTGGTCCCGGACCACAAGAATAAGGTCCCGGACCTTATGTTTAGCTTTTTCTTCCTCCCCCCAGATCCCTGATCTGGTTTTACCGCCCCGGACGGTAAATTTCTGTCGATCCCTGATCTAGAGCCCTAGGTTCCGAACCTAGGGAAACCTTCTCTCTCAAACACTGTGTTTATCTTTCCCCGGGAAAGATATGATCTCCGGCCCGTCTGTCTACTCTACTCTTAGCAGTAGGCAGAGAGGCAAACTTTGCGCATTCAGGCCTTCCACTACCTAAAAAAAAACTCACCAGAAAAAACAGCGAAGTGTCTTCTATAGCCACCGAGTTCGTTAGACCCCAACAGTGAGAGGACTCCGTTTTCCCAGACGTCAGGCCCTCTTCTCAACCTTCCTTTGGGGAGTTCGAGGTTTTTCCAAGGGCTTGGCCCCTGGAGCGCGCGTTCTAGCACCCTCGGTCCAGAGGTCCCGGAATCCGCTCACGGATGAGGTCCCTTCGTGGTCGCCAGATTGTGGTGGCAAAAAATGTTGTTCCTTCACCAAAGTATTTAAAAAAGGATAACTGGACACGTCAGCTGTCTTTCTTGAGTTTTAATAAAAAGCATTCATGAATGGAGTCACACAACACAACTGAACAGGAGTCCAGTCAGTGAGCGAGTGAGCTGAAGAGGCTCACCCGGGCGCTATCTTTATAGTTCCCAAAACACATTTGAACAACAGACAAAATATATGGCTGTGATAGCTGTGCCTGGCTTCACCGCCAGGACACAACTCCCCTTGTAAATTAACACAGAGCACCGGTCTGACCTTTAACCTGCTCTGTGTGGATTCAGTGATTTGTGTCATACAGGTATCAGAAAAGGATTAGCTGAGTACCACTTTCCACAAGGTGAAAGGAAGTTCACTTAGTTAACATGGTTATACAACCCTTGTACAGCATACAATGGGTTACACCAAAATTTCCCATTACAAACCCTAAAATCATTTCTTCTTTCATCACTTGCAGAAGCCCCTGATATGAGCCCCAGACCTCTGTTCAGCGCGCCCAGACCGATACTCTGCAGCCCTCTGAGTCTGGAGCCGTGTTGGGAGAGTCCATCTGGAGAGGTCTTCTACAGAGAAACGTTGCAGGTATACAGCTGGGCATGAGAGCTTTTCTTGAAATTATATTGTGAACATCATCATCACATCAGTATAAATTGTCACATAAGGTGCCGGCATGAAGTTGTCTTTGGCTCCTCTCGCTCTCTCACACTCACAGACACACTCCCCTGCCCTTGATATGTAATAGATACTAACAATTAAATTAGGTTTCATCAAACTTAAAGCAGAAGTAAGCGATCCGGTGGTTTTGGCTAATGCTGCGTTCCAGGCAGGCTTTTGAAACAGTAAATTACAGCTTCAAGTCACAACTTACGACTTTGTAGCGTTCCAGGCAACCCACTCGTGTTTTTCCGACCTGTTTTACCTGTGAAAGTCACTATAACGGCCACTCGTAACTTCCGACCCATGAACTCGTACCAGATCGAACTGGTACGACTTCACAGGTCGGAAAAACACGAGTTACGGGTTGCCTTGAACGCACCATAACAGTCCTCGTCCCTACGTCACCACATTCACGGCGTCCCTTGGCTGCACACACAGCCCTGCATGCCGTTCTCTCTCCTCATTGGATAAAAACTGTAGGATACGATAAATGTTTTCTCCTCGGCTCAGAGCAGAGCAGAGTGACTGACAGACCCGTGTTTCAGACCAAACACTCTATGTAAGTGATTGCTGTCGGAAGATATAACTATTTAAGACTTATATTAACACAAATATATCACTTACTTCTGCTTTAATAGCTCCTCCACCTCATATGGTAGGGGCAGCGGGCTGAGCAGCACGTTGAGAGGCACTGATGCTGGGAGTGTGTGTGTTTGATGTGCAGTTACATCAAGGAGTATGTATGGTATTAAAATCTGATCTGTAATCAATAAACAGAAGGTGTAAATAGCTTCCCTTGCTGATGTCCAGTAGAACTATAAAACAGCATATAAAACGACTGCTCTGATAACGACAACAAAAGAGAGTGAATGTATTTGACTTGTGCCTCAGGGCTGCAGGACATTTATTGAAACACAACATGGACAAAACGACAGTTTAGCACGATTTGTAGCAGAAACACAAAAATAAAACAACCCTCCGTTTATAATTGGTCCATTTTGAGAACAGGATTTTTTTGCTTTTATGTTATAAGAAGTTGTTTCCATCAAAGCCCTACATATGCATCACAGCCTGTCTTACCTCTTCTTGTATGACAGAGTCCCATACGGAGATCTTACAGCGACCAAAGCTTTGGTAGGACGCCGCCCGGCACGCCGACACAGCTGAAACAGGCGCTGGCGTTGCCCAGGCAACCACCATCCTCGTAAGTACTGTACTTCATGGCATCAAGTTACGTCATCATTGTAATGGTCACATACAGGTGCATCTCAATAAATTAGAATATCATGGAAAAGTCAGTTTCCAGTAGTTCAAGTCAAACAGCCTCATCCAAGTTTTGAGTGCATATAGGTGGACATTTTTAATTAGTCTTTTGTAATATTCAATTTTTTTGAGATACTGAATATTAGGTCTTCATTAAATGTGAAGCCGTAATCAAAAAGAAATTAAATAAATAAAGACATAACATGCTTAATTCTGTGTGTGATGGATCTATTAATGTATTAGTTTCACTTTTTGAATTGAATGACTGACAGAAGTAAACTTTTCCATGATATTCTAATTTATTGAGATGCACCTGTATTTCATTGACTAAAACTACACAGAAAAATAACTGTGATAAGAACAGTGTATCAGCTTTTGTATCATGTCAACGTGTCTCAGCTGTAGTATATATAGTTTAATTGTCTCCATTGGAAGAGATAAGAGACATAGGGGGATTCTGGGATGTGAAAGTAACACAGGGTTCATGTACCGTAAATGGCAAGAAATGTGTGAAACATAATGTTTCCATGTGGCACCACCACAGTCTTCAGTGAGGGAAACACCTCTTTGTGCAGCTTCCAGACCAGTGCATGTGTCTGTATCTCTTTCACTTATGTGTGTTTACTATGTATGTAAACATACAGAGTCCTGGGCTGTGGGGATGGGGCGCCTTCTGTCTCCTCTGCTGTTATCTGTTATCTCGAGGGAGAGCCAGAGCACTGCTCCACTTTTTTCACAGGCTCCACGTGAAGCCAGTTTCAGTCATGTGAGTTTCACTAGAGCTATATATGGCATCTGTGACTTCAAAGCGAGTGTTAGTGTGGGGGAATCCAGCATTCCTGTCTCTGTCTTCCTCGATGTGAACCATCACGTAAACTGAAAAACAGGCATTAGGTGATCTTGAAAGCACAATTAAACCTTGGTGCCATGGCTGCAGATTACGACTTTAACTGTAATTCAATATAGCACCACCATAAAGTTGGCTAACAGGAAGGTCAAGGGGCCAAGCAGTAGAGTCTGAAATAACTGACTTTCGGTCAAATGCCCCCACAATGCAACTCGGTGGCTTCTTTTGATCTACGTGCATGTGACATCTCAAACTCTTTATTCTTAAAGTCTTTCAAGATGATGCTGATGACATTCAATTATTTGTTCTAATGCTTTACAAAGCTACTCCAGAGACAACAAAGAAACTGTTTTTTTCTTCTTTTCCTCAGTTGAGTTAAATTATATTAATGTAAAAAAAAAAATCTGTGGAGATGTCAGTGTGAAAAGAATAGAAGGAGCTTGATGCAAAAAGATTGAATATGAGTACAGTATGAGAACCGTCACATCTGGAAAGTGGGCGTTAAATGTGTTTGTTGGGATTTGTGTTTTATTTAAGGCTGCAGCTACAAAGTAGAATTGATTCATTATCAGTTGCATTTTTGATTAAACCAGTATCATTTCTTTGAAATATACCAGACAGTAGTGAAAAATGGCTATTTACAGGTCTGTGAAGAAAGTGTCTTTTCCACCAACAGTCTAAAGAAATCCATGACATTCAGGATTCAATCATATAAAATAGAGAAAAGCCGTTCATAGTCACATTGATGGAACTGGAAATATTTGTTATTTCTGCTTTGATAAAAAAAAACTCAAACTTTTCAGTTATCACAATGTATTGATCCATTTTCTCAAAAGAAAATAATGAACAAATTGTTTGTCTTCATCAAAGTACTGATGATGCTCCTCTGGGTTTTTGCCAGAGTACAACACCCACTCACTGGATTAAGCTACTGGGTTTTTCAGCCTCCTTGTCTAGAGAAGTGTTAAATCCATTAAGTCAGTACTCGCAGATAAATCCGCTCACTCTTATTTGACCTCGGCTTCTGTCACTCTCCCTTTTCACCCTCTTTACCTCTATTGACAGAAGAACACTTTTTCTTTTTGTAGACAGATTGCACATCTGCCCATCCTGAGTGAGGGATCCCTCCTCTGTCCTGACGTTTCTCCAATTGTTCCCTGTTAAAAGGGTTTTCTTGGAGTTTTTCCTTAGTCGACGTGAGGGTCCAAGGGCAGTGGATGTTGTTATGATGCTGTGTAAAGTCCTTTGAGACAACTGTTTGTAAAAACGAGCTATACTGTACAAATAATACAATTGCCTTGCCTTGTTCTAGGCACTAGATGGCTGATGGCTACCAGGGAGAACATTATTAATCTTCAATGTACAGTTGATTTGATATTAACCTCCTAAGTTCAAGAAAAGTTTCCTGTCGTCCCTTTTTAGAGGAAATCAAATCAAAGGCCTGTGCTCCGTTTCTAATTTTAGGCTGCGCTCTGGATGACCTGCAGTTTTCTGAAATTCCCAAACTATTTTTGAATCTTGAGCCTCTCTAGTAGTAGCTGATGGGCAACAAAACATTTCTTTGTCCTGTCTGCCATCAGCGTGTCCTTCCTGAATTGTAATCTTTGCCCCCTTCTCTCCCAACCCTCACCTCCAACCCTCCGCTCTCTATTATTATTCTGTCCTTTTTCCTTCCTCTCTCCACTCTTCCTGCCTGCTCCCTGATGTACTTTTCGTACATTGTTTGCTTGTTCTTGACCTCGTCTGTGGTTTTAAATGTCAACCTGTTGGTGTTCACCCACTCCCTCCCACTGACCTCCCATCACGTCTCTTGGCTGTAGTCGAAGTCCGGGCCGCCATGTCCACCAGAGCTCCAAAGCTCCTCTTACCACCCAGACCACCGTCCCTCAGACCCAGGCCGAGCCTTTCCCCGCCAACCCCCTCGACTGCCTGTCTCCACACGCCGTGCTGCAGGCGGCCCGGCAGCTCGGCCTGCAGACTTCTCAGCGCCTCCTGCAGATGGTCAGCCAGAAATACAGGTCTGAGACATGTTGCAAAACATCCAAAGAGCACACTGCACTAACCCCAACCTTAACCTCTACACGAGGAACACAAGAAGATGACGTTTATTTCAGTTTGAGTTCAAAGAAAACACACATTTCATTGTCTGGCACTGATCTACAATGAGACTATCTAATCCTCCATTGGACAGGCAATTGAACCCATTCCCCTGTAATGATAAAATGCTGTTTAGAAGCTGTAAAGAGCAATATCACTCACTCATTTTGCATTTTAAAATCAGTGCCCTGTCCTTCATCCATGCTCGCAGACAAAGTGCAAATAAATCCACATGCAAACAGACAAAACATTAATCTGTTGGACAACATGTGTCATGATCTGCAGATAGATTTTTACAGCACAACAAGCTGCTGTGTGTTTATTTATTTGATTTTAATGTTTATTTAACAGGGACAATACTGTACATACAACATTGCCACAGAAAATGTGAAAATGTGATGCAATTTGCAGTCTTTGTCCCTGGTCAGGCTTTAGAATAGAATAAAATACACTGAATACAACAACAACAACAAAAATGCAATGATACAAATACAGTGAATAATACAAGTTAAATTTAACATTAAACATTATTAAAGTACTGTATTGACAATGACTTGTGCAGAACTAAAGAGGTTTAGTGTGAAAGTTAAACACTGGTTCAAGCAGCAGCAGAAATGTGAACATTAATCTCTCACATTTGTCTGTTTGGTTGTGTTTTCTGAGTTTGCAGCATGTTGAGCTCTTGTCTCAGTCACCGATGAAGTTTCACTTCAGGATTGACTTTGTTTCTGTTTTTTAAACTGATTAAAATGCATTATCATCACTCTCTCATCTGACCAAACAGTTGAATAGGCATTTGAAAAGGCTTAGAACCCACATACATATTACTTACATATACTTACATATATCTCAGCTGATAGTAAATCCTCTCTGTTAAAACTTCAGTATGACGATTTTATCATGCTCTCTACTTCTCCCAGTAGAAACAGCTCCAAAAAAAGACATGGCTAACTAACTGAGTGCTCCTCATGTACATTTTTTATTCACTTTTTAAACTGTGCATGTGTTGTCCTCCGTCTCTTTTTGTCGGCCACTCATCAGTTCTTACATTAATTTTGCATGATATTCAGCTTTGGCTCCAATTGGTGCACACACACGCACAAAAAAGGACAATTCATGTCTTTTCCACTGAGGTCCACTTGACGTAAATGTCTCGGTGCACCCACATCAGGAAGGGTCTGTGTGGAAAATGTATATCATTATTCTTTGGAGGTTGTAAAAAACCCCAAATGTCTTTGATCTCCTGGCTCCACTCTCCTTAAAGGACCACACATTATATTTTCTGCTGGCTCTCTTTTCACTTTTTACTTTTCAATCTCTGAAGCAGCTTGCAGACAACATTATAGAGTATAACTAACTGTGTGTGTGTGAATCGGGAAACGTGCATGCGCGTAATGCCAAACTGACACAAACCGCAGCCCCGACTGCCTGCTACTGTCCATGGATGGAAAATATTATGTCTGCGTGTCAGATGTTATCATCATGCTCTCATTCCAGTCCATCCTTTGCCCACACCTCTGTCTGGAAGTCATCTTTTCTGCAGTTGTTAAAGGAATAGTTCAACATTTTGGCAAATTGGCCCATTGCCATAATCCCTATAGTCATAGCAGTAGGTTCGTTACCTTTAATTGTCAGTGCAAGCTGTTTTTAGAACGGCGGAGCAGAGCGGCGAGCTGCTCAGAGCTACGCTACGGAGGCTCATGAGATTTCTTGGTTTCCCTCATCAAACTCATCAAATACACAATTCAACAACTCCACAACGCTCTGGTGGACAAGTTGTGACCTGCACATTCACCACACTATAAGATAATAACACAACGTTACCAGACAGAGTTGTTTTAGAGGGAAATTCAGAGACTGCTTGCTGAAAAACTGTCCCTGAAGGCAACGTGCATCAGTGGCCACTGGTTTTGGATGAATTTCCCTCTAAAACAACTCTGTCTGGTAACGTTCTGTTATTATCTCATAGCGTGGTGAATGTGCAGGTCACAACTTGTCCACCAGAGCGTTTTGGAGTTGTTGGATTGTGTATTTGATGAGTTTGATGAGGGAAATCAAGAAATCCCATGAGCCTCCAGTCCGTAGCGTAGCTCTGAGCAGCTCACGGCTCTGCTCCGCCGTTCTAAAAACAGCTTGCACCGACAATTAAAGGTAACGAACCTACTGCTATGACTATAGGGATTATGGCAATGGGCCAATTTGCCAAAATGTTGAACTATCCCTTTAAACGAGCCAGTGAGCGCATATTTAAAAAATAAAAAGATAAACACGCTTTGCTTTAAAGTGTGATGTGCTGCTTACTTGTCGCTCGGTGGTGGCTTCTAAGACCTTTTGTCCTTTTGTCATTATTATTATTATTATCAGCTAACAGACTAACATCGCCCCTCAGCAGCCACTAAAACCCCCCACTTCACCCCCCCCCCCCCCCCCCCCCCCCTGCTGGTCACCTGTCATATTGTTGGAGGGCCAGATTGCAGTGTCTCTCTCTTCTCGTCTCGTTGTTGGAGTAAAGGTTTAACAACCAAGCGACGCCTCCGCCAGCCAGAGTCGTGCCCGAGGTCCCTGCTGCTTCAGCACGTGTGGAGAACTATGATAAAAGGTGACTGAAAGGAAAATGTCCTCCTGTTTGTGCCGTGATTTACCCACTGCAGCTTTAAACGTGTCCTGGGGGGGTTGGTTGGTTGTTTTTTAGTCCAGTCTGTGGAGTCATAATCTCATGGTGCCACGAGTATGTCTCATTCAAACGAGCAGTTCAAACCTTCCTGTTGTGCATACCAGTGTAATTTAGAGAAGATACAATTACAGTCGCTTTCCATCTCACAGTATTATTATTAACTCCTGCACAGTATTCAAACTTCTACTCAAATTTGCCTTTCTTAGATGTTTTTTATTGTCCTATCTGTACTTGAAGCAGCCCCTGGCATTATTTTTAACAGTTTTTGGGACGATGTTTGAGTTGTTTTGGTTTGAAGGTGAGTTCAGTGCAAAGAAAACTCATTCATCTACATGTGGGTTATACTATATCAAACCATATAAATGCTGAACCTCAGTTTACATCTTTGTGTTATAGACACTTTTCACCAAGAGAGATGGGTAAAGTGTTGTTGTGCTGCCTCCTGTGAGAATATCTTGCTGGTCAAATGGTCAAAATGGTTCCTCACGGTAATTCAGATTTCTGCTGGACTTCCACAGATCGAGCTGAATGTTTCAAAGGAACTGTCCATGCCACCGAGAAAATACAGTTTCATGACAAATCTTCTTTTTCATACAGAAGACAAATATAATCAGCAAAACAAATTTAAAAAATAAAAGCACCACAGTCCACAGTGTGGGACAATCAGCTTTGGTTTTAAGCTTAGTTACCAGGATATGAAATTAACTATTTGAAATTTTAGCGGGCAAAATATGTTTTCACCACTGAACTGCTCACAACACAACATCATTAATAACAGCAGTGTTTCCTCCAGTGGTTAATAGCTGTAGTTAGGTGGCCACATTAACAATACACCTCCCAACTAAACTAAATTGTTGGTTTAGGCTAAAAATTAGCTGAAATATAGACACGTCATCAATGTGTTGCATTGGAAACAGCTGAAAACTCAAAACATTAATGACTGACATGAATAATTCTGACAGTGACAGGCCTGTGGTGATACATGATCACTTAAAAGTTGGTTGCAAGAAAATATGAAGAGTGCTGCTCATTTAAAGTGCTTTAAATTGTTACCAGTGGACATGAGGAACAAGCTGAATATCCAACTTCTGCTGTACATTGTTAAATCTTCATTAAACAGCTGCCGAGGGGAAACTGTGGGAACATTAGATTCCTCGGGTTAAGCTGAGCGCAGTCTGACCCATGACATCAATTTCTGCCATATTGGATTTGATGTGAAAGTGTTTTCTCATTGTTTCTGGTTCAGGCGGCTTCAGTCTCGTCTCAGCGACTGTGAATGTGAATTTTCTCCTTCACTCATTTATATTTGATACAGCAGCTTCTCTCACCAGTCTATCAGTGTTGTTATTTCAAGGCTGATGGGTTCTCAGCTCAGAGATTTACTCAACGGTGGTCTGGAAAAAAACTTTTTCAGTTTAATGAGGTATTATTATTGTTGTTATTAATAGTAATAATTAATTAAATAATTAACGTATTAAAATAAATTATTTCCCAACGATGTAAAGATAGATGGGCATTATATATTTGGGGTAAACCAAAACTGCCTACTTACTGTGAAATAAAACAGGTATTTGGCCCAGAAAATTATGTTTTGTATAATTTGTCTAAAAAGAAAAGATCCCTGTGTGCTCAATTGAGAGCTGGTAAACTTGGTCTTCATATTGAGACAGGCAGATATGTTGGCACAGCATGAATGAAATGCATTTTGTGTTCTACTGTCCTTTCTATGACTCTATAAGACCAGAATTGTTTAGTAAGGTAGATCCAAATAAGGAATTTGTGTGGTTAGACGATGCTGAGAAGCTAAAACATCTTTTTCAGTTGAATATACAGTATTTGCATTTTCTTTATTTCTTGAAAAGGCTTGGGCAGTGAGACGAAGAGCGATATATAGTTGAGTTGAGTACTGAAAGTAATCTGAAATAATTTATTTATGTGTCACACCTGTGTGGCAGGTAATACCAACAGGAAGGACTGTCTAGTCTTTTTTCTTGTATTTGTTATTAAATGGACAATGAGGAGTTTTGGAAAAGCGAAGTGTTTTCACACTACATTTATGAGCCTCCATGCGCACCGTGAAATTCTTTGACCGGCGCAAGACAGACTCATGTTTTCATTCATTAAGAATTAAAGTCAGAGGTTGGAAGACGATCACATACCGTCATAGTTCCGACTATAAACGGAGATTCGGCGGCGTTATTCTCATGACTCGCCGCAAAACCAAAAGTAAAGAAAGCTGGTCGGCTCGACCAGCATTTCCACCACCACTAATAATAACAAAATAACGATAGAGACAAAAGATATATTTATCGAAAATGGACCATTAACAAGTGGTAACGTAGATTCATCCACATTAACGTGAGACTTTTTTTATAATCAAATATAAACTCCTCGTTGTCCCTTTAAATGTGTTTTGTAATCCCATATGGGATGGGCCACAGTGGTGGCATGACACGAAAATGAAAATTCATTGATTCATTGATTGATTCATTCAATAATATAATACAGAGATTAGACCTGTCTGTCTCTGTCTGTGTTCAGGGCGATGGAGAGCTGGAGCCAGGAAGAGGAAGGAGGAGCTGTGGTGGAGTTCATCATCCTCAGGAGACAGGTAGGCAGAGGAAACGTCTGTGTAGTCTCTTTTTAACCCCTAACTGGATGTGTCATGAGTGTGTGTGTGTATATGTATGTCTCAAACTGTCATTTATGTATTTTATGTATATAGGCAGCTTTTACCATGCACTTGAGTCCACAACAAATTTCCCCTGTGGGACAATAAAGTTTATTCTATTCTATTCTAGTGTAACTCACTCCTCACTTGTTCACCACGACGACTCTCAGCTGTCTGTCTCTCTGTCTCTCTGTCTCTCTGTCTGCCTGTTTGTGTGTGTGTGTGTCTGTCTGTGTGTGTGTCTGTGTGTGTGTAGGTGATGAAGATGAGTCGGCGTCTGGCCGTCCTGGAGCGACACAACGCCGAGCGCAGGAACACCGAGGTCATCCTGTTCTCCCTGCTCTTCTCTGCCTGCCTGCTCAACGCCTGGCTGTGGATCCGCAGATAACACACACTCACTCTGACACACACACACACCGATGAGCCAAAACATTATGACCACTCCTACAGTACATACCCAATAATATACTGTTGGCTACGGTATCTCTGCTGTGGGTCAGTGTGTTGGAAGTGTGTTATGAGATAATCAGCCTCATCATCATCTGTGATTGCTCATAATGTTTTGCCCCATCTGTCAAAACACACACGCACATTTTGTTTGACTAGCGACTTGCGAGGACCCACAACCACATCCAGTCCAACATTATTATTATTATTATTAGAGACTGGAAGCACTGATGGGACACTTTGCATTTCTTGGTGCGTTCGTTGTCATCGTCTTTTCGACCGTAAATTCAGACTTTTGTTTTTGTCACTCTGGGTGAAGAACTCAGTCAGGAACACACGGAGAAATTAATTGTAATTAGTCAGTTTGGTTTAATGAATACCGGTACTTCACTTGTGCATATTTTTTTGGGGGGGAGAGTAGGAATTGTAGGAATTGCTGAGGATTTATCCGTCACAGAATGAGTGTGACCCGAATCAGCTTTCTCAACTTAAAGGGATACCTGCCTGCGGTCTAGTTTCGTGTGTATTTCTTTCGGAAAATTACATTATCTGCTAATATTAGTGTAAAAATAGATAACGTAATATAACGCGAGTCACAATAAGCACACCGGACGGTTTAGAGTTGCTGAAGAGTTTCTCTGATGACTTTAGGTGGAGGCAGGCTAACACTACCCATACACTTCCAGCATTTGAGCTAAGCTAACTAGCGGTGCGGCAGCTCTGCCCGTATCTCCCTTGTTACTGCACGCACAGTCGAAAGGATGGCGTCTATCTGCTGGTCATGGACTCGGGAGTGAGGCAAGACATGAAAAAAAAATTCAAAAAAAAAAAAAAATTGGCGTATATAAAGTGGGATCTCCCAAGAACAGCCAAACGAGTGCACGCACGCACACACACACACATTGTACCGTTCTGTTACTCACTCAACAGAGTTTCATACGTAAGTGTCCGTTAACCTGATGACAGTGTTGTTGTTAGACACATCACTGTCAGAGCTAATAGCACAACCGTGTAGCACCGTGTCAACATTATATTGTGTGTGTGTGGTCGGTTCAGAGTATTCAGCTCTCACCGTCGCCATCAGATTAACACCACATACAATCACTCTAAACATCTAGTTTGTGTAGTTTTCGTTGGTTTGTTTATGCTGTGTAACAGTTTTTTTTAAACTTTATTATCACACTCTTTGGACTGTCACTGAGGGATTTAAGTGACATAAAAAAAAAATACATGAATTCTAGTGAGTAACACAAAAAAATATTTGAGAGAGTTGTGCGTTTTCTTGTCTGCAGTGAACATTTGAAGTTTTTGTGTGAAGGTTTTGATCCAGACAAAAAAACATTGTTGTTGAAACATTTACTTATCATGTCGTCATCATCACTACCAGTTTGTCTATTTATTTCATTTTTTTCCCTCAAAGCTCTGCCATTACTGCTGAATGTTTATTTAATAAAAGTAGATTTTATATTTACATTGAACTTGGTGGTGTTTTTTTTGTTAGATTTCACTGTAGTTTGACCAAAGACGGTTTATAAACCAAGACCTTATGCATGTCACCCGAGGCAGCATAGAGTGTATTGACTCCAATGGGACAATTATTTAACGTCGTGAACACAGATTATGGTCGAGTCTTTCTCCCCACAGTCACTGAAGTAAATTTTGGACTCATTTTTCACAAGCCACATCTCTTCTGAACAGTTTGACACCAAAATGGCGATTTTCAGACGGACACATCAGGAGAAAATCCACTTTGTTCAAGACCTGTCCTTGTCTCTACGACACACACACTATGCAACGTCAAACAAACGGTCGCAAACTCCCGTGAAAATGATTTAAATTATTTTTGTCATGCTAAAATATGACTGTTAGTAGTGTAAATATTTAATGTTATCATAAGAAAATATAAATATCTCACTTTCATCTACCTACAAATTGTATAAATCCACACACACGTTCACAGAACTAGAGAGACAGGAAGTGTAACCATTTCTATCATTGGAGCAGCCTCTCATGGAGAATCTTTCCGTATATTGAATATCTTTGGTTTGACCTTATAAACACAACATCTCCACAACACCTGAGGGAATTTCTTAAAATCTGGTAAGACAAAAACTAATGTGACTAATGTGCACCGACCGAGCGCTAAGTGAGCTCATGTAAATGCAACTCGACACCAGCAACAACCAGTCTCTGCATTAATTTATTTAACAAAAAGAATTAAGTTAATACTAACTTAACTCATTTATATTATATAACAAACAATTGGTTATTTTGGAATTTGTCAGAAAAGGTAAACAGAAAGAAAAACTAAATGACTTCATACCATATGACAAGAAACTATGAGATGAATGTTGTAAAAAAAAAAAAAAAAAGGATGATTAATCAGAAAATTGCTTTTTATGTGAACTGTGATTGTACAGCAATGACAAAATTAAGCAGCATG
The DNA here is from genome assembly GCF_905171665.1 of Trachurus trachurus. Classification (NCBI taxonomy): domain Eukaryota; kingdom Metazoa; phylum Chordata; class Actinopteri; order Carangiformes; family Carangidae; genus Trachurus; species Trachurus trachurus. Next base: position 4,135,864 of record NC_139903.1, read on the forward strand.
TATTTAAACAAGACGGGGAAAACACACGTAGCCTTTAAACAAGAGGAACTACAACACAGACATTTGTTCACAGGACGTAAACATTAACAAGTGCTCCAACTTCAGGTTTTTGAGGCGAAGTGAAGCATGATGGGACAAATTATGCTCCTCCGACCTTCTACATGTCCACAACAGTAACAGTCTCATCTGAACCGTGGCAGGTTGTCGAGGCACTTGTGACGTGATTAGAGTTTTTTTTTTTTTTCCTTTTTAAAGGAGGCGACTGACTGCATAGGTCGTAGGAGCGACGTTTCATAATAATAATCCTCCAGAGAAACGGTTTCCTCCTGTGAGCCGTGGGGATGCTTTGGTGCAGAACCGAGGCCTGTGGTGGTGGTGGCGGTGGCGAGCGCTCAGGTGGGTCAGCTGACTGAAAAAAAACAGTTTCTGTCCAAACTTTTTAGATGCTTAAAAAAAACCAAAAAAAACCTCAAAGACTTGAAATCAACATAGGCACAGAAAACATTTAGTAACAAACACAATATGGAGGAGTGCTAGCGAATAAACTGAATATTTATTGGCAAATATTGTTGAAAGTCGATGTTAACTGATTTGTTTACGTATTAACGGCATAAAAGTCCACAGGAACCAACAAATCTCAAATGTAAATATGTTAATTTTATATATTTTCAGCTCCTTCTGTGCCATTCCTTCAAGTTTTTTTTGTTTTTGTTGAACTCAACTCATCCCAACAATACAATCCTTTTCAATATTTGGCATTTCATCATCTTCTAAAACCAGCGATGAAAAGATATTTGTATTTTTAAAGTGTTCTGGTCTGATTGGCTCCTGCTTGAAACATCGATCAGTCGATTCACTACAACTATTCAATTTGTACCACTTCCATGACCCCTGGACAAAATTTACACATCAGTTTCTCCCAAAATATTTGTGATACATATAGGGCTGGGTCTTGACTAAACATGACAATCATTTTTGACATGGGTTTCAAAATTTTCAACCCCTTCCTGGCCAGTTGTTTTAGCTGCAAAAACGCAATATTTCTATGGGGCTCTATGGGGTTTATGGCTGGTGACAGTATTTTAGTGATAAAAAGAGAGATATCCAAAATCCCCTTGGTGAAAACTTCTGACTATAATATGTCAACAAAATGAAACAAGAATTTTTAAAGGGGCTTTATCCATTGTTTAGATTTCGGTTCTGGAAATTAGCCCATATTTAATCAGATATTGCCTCATTTACATATTTAAACATAAAATTTGACAAAACTTGTAATACAAAAAATATTTGTCTTAATGTGAGTGATAAACTTGGGAAGTTTCATAGTGATATCTGTTAGTTAAAATTGGACATTGCAAAGGGTCATGGATGTGGTTAAAATGCATTACGGGTCCAAAAAAATTGACTTTCATTCTGAAATTCGGGACATCCAGAGTTTACCCAAAGATACACCTCCTTGCCAGAGAAATCAGGCCCCAGTGACCTTTCATTTGACCGTGGAGAGTTGGGAAAGTGTGAGAGATGGTAAAAAGGAGGGTTTAAGCGCTTACAGTCGTTTCCTTGTGGCCACTTGAAAAAAGAAAAAAGAAAAAGAGCAAAAACAGCATCTTTATGGACGACTTCATGAAGGTTGCAGTCTGACCTGCACTGATCCCACCTGAGGCTCCACATGGTCCATTGTCTTCAAGATTCAGCTGAGTCCAACAACAACAACAATGTTACAGTACCTCTGTAAAGGACACTTAGTGATGTGCTGGTGATGGAGGAAGGAGAAGGAGAAAGAAAAAAAGAAAAAGCGGTGAAGTGTCTGTGTGAGCGGCTACAAACAAACACACGCTTCAGTCAAAAACACTGAGAGCTGCGTGTTCGTGTGCCGCGAAGCAAACACACAAAGAGGAGGAGGAGGATTGTAGGTTTGTGTAAGTGGAGAAAAAAAAATGAACACAGAATTATTTTGGCTGATGAGGTGAAGTAGTGGTCTAAGTCCTTATTTCCTTGCTCAAACGGTGTAATTCAGTTACAACATTTATCAGTGCTCTCCTAACGACGTTAGTCTGATGAAACGGTCCTATAGTCACCACCCACTCTGATCACTCCGAGCTTCTTTGGTCCATTATATTTGGCTTTTTAAAAATTTTTTTTTTTAAAGTGGGCGTCTTAAATCTACAATAACTATTAACTTAATGGAAATGTAAAAACTCAACCACATATACGTTAAGAAAAACAAAACAAAACAAAAAACAAAATATTTGATTTGTATAATAAAGGCTCAGCGACTGTTAACTTTGTGGCTTGACTTTCACGTGGAGCTTGTACACTGCAAAAACTCGAAATCTTTCCAAGAATATTTGTCTTATTTCTTGTCAAAATGTCTCATTTCTAGTCAAAACTAAACTCTTTTCACTTAAAATAAGATAAGAACAAGATGTTTTTAGATCATTTTCATTTGTTTCAAACTAATTTTCACTTGAAGTAAGTAGAAAAATCTGCCAGTGAAAGGAAGTTTTTTTGTGCTTGTAGTAAGAAAGAAAAACTTGATCCACGATCAGATTTTTCTACTTATTTCAAGTGAAAATATGCTTGAAAGAAGTAAAAAGTGTCTAAAAACAAGCTACGTTTTAATGTGATGAGTCTTATTTTAATTATAATGAGATATGTTTTGACTAGAAATGACGTTTTGACTAGAAATAAGACAAATATTCTTGGTAAGATTTCGAGTTTTTGCAGTGTAGGTCGATTACAAACGGTCCTCTGATCAATACAGTTCATTTAATGCTAATATCTGGAGATCTGATTGGTTATTCACCTCAACACCAACCCTATTTCGACACCTTTGGTCAGCACTCCACTTTGCATAGTAGTATAAAGTAAATGCAAACATGCCCTTCCTCGCCTGGTGATTGATTCAATTCTATTCAATAAGCCAATAGAAGAGCAGATTGTGTCCAGCGCCGGGTCTGGAAATACTTTTCCTGGTTTGTTTGAATGTTTTTTTTTTCCCCAACAGGTCCAAGTCACAGTGGGAGGTATTTATTTAATACAACTTGTGACTTGAGATTTAAATACTCGCAATAAAGTGTAGATATTTTAATTTTGTGGCACGACGTGCTAAAAAAAAGAAAAAAAAAAAAAAATGAAGCCATGTTGATGTTGTTCCAACAATGAGGAAGTGAAATACTGAATGAATGAATGAATGAATGAATGAATGATTGTGCTACTTGAGTGTGTGACCCCCAACCAGTGGGGGCTGAAAACACCGTCACCCTCCACAGCGCCACACTGCAAAAACTCTAAATCTTAGAATATTTTATTTTACACTTTTTACTGCTTTCAGCATTTTTTCACTTGGAAAAATCTGATAGTGGAGCAAGTTTTTCTTTCTTATAACAAGCACAAAAAACGTGTTTTCACTGGCAGATTTTTCTACTTATTTCAAGTGAAAATTAGTTTGAAACAAGTGAAAATGATCTAAAAACAAGTTAATTTTTAGGTGATGAGTCTTATTTTAAGTGAAAAGAGATTAGTTTTGACTAGAAATGAGACATTTTGACAAGAAATAAGACAAATATTCTTGGAAAGATTTTGAGTTTTTGCAGTGCAGCGGCCGCTGTGCTTCCAAAACACAAAAGACTTCCCTTCATTGACGTGGACGCACTAAAGGCAGCGGCCCATTTGGATCTAGCCAATCTGTGCAAGTGTACTAAGTCTTGGGGGGTTGGGGGGGGGGGGTGCAGACTGTGGGCTCTGGCACGACAAACCTCTTCAAACAACAGCAACACAACTCACTGACAACACTGCAAAAACTCAAAATCTTTCCAAGAATATTTGTCTTATTTCTTGTCCAAATGTCTCATTTCTAGTCAAAACTAATCTCTTTTCACTTAAAATAAGACTCATCACCTAAAAATGAACTTGTTTTTAGATCATTTTCACTTGTTTCAAACAAATTTTCACTTGAAATAAGTAGAAAAATCTGCCAGTGAAAGGAAGTTTTTTGTGCTTGTAATAAGAAAGAAAAACTTGCTCCACTATCAGATATTTCTACTTTTTAAGTGAAAATATGCTTGAAAGGAGTAAAAAGTGTCTAAAAACAAGTTATTTTTCATGTGATGAGTCTTATTTTAAGTAGAATGAGATTTGTTTTGACTAGAAATGACATTTTGACTAGAAATAAGACAAATATTCTTGGTAAGATTTTGAGTTTTTGCAGCTCTGGAAGTGTAACACAGCTGCAAAGTCTCAGCTCTCAGATCCTCTGCGGTGCCATTACAGTACATACACAATATAAATACTATATAGTATATATATAGTATCATAATGTTTTATAGTTTACATCATTTCTGATTACCCAAGTGCTGTGTCTAACTACAGTATAAAAACATTACACATAAATACATTCCCTAATATCAGAAGTCTTAAAGTAATATAAGAAAAAAAAGAAAAAAAAACACTTAAAAATAATAATTAGTGCAATAAATGCAACAATAAAAAGGTAGCCAAGACATTTTGGTCCAATGGAGCTAACCAGCCTCCAACACTGCACAGGAGATTTTTTTTTTTTACAGACCTCTATCATCATCACGTGTCCCGACTGTAACGAGCTGCGTCCTCTTATGGCTAATAAATCCTTGTTGCACGGCCACTCGTCGTCTCATTAAGTCTTCATTCATTCGCTCTCATGTTGGGAAAAAGGGAGAAATGCTACATGCTACATGCTACACCTCCCGGAAATCTGCTGAAACGCCGCAGTTTTTAGTTTTAAGTAACACGATCACTATTCAGCCTGCACGCACAGCGACGACGACGATGACACTTAAAACCCTCAGGTCAAAAACTAGTGCATTTAAACAAAAGCCTTCGTATCCCCCCTCCCCCTCCCCCTCTAACCACAGCAAAAAAAAAAAAAAGTCCTTCACCTTCAATGTAAAAACTAGAAATACACTTGTGTGTGTGGCTGAGTTTGCTCTCTGTGATTAATTTTGGCTTTCAGCTGAGTCTATACTCTTCTTTCTTTTTTTTAAATGTATATATACAGTATATGTATATACTCTCTCCGTCTTGTTAGTGTGAATTGTGCCGACTTTTACAAAATGTAGTACACCACACCGTGACTGGAAATACTCAAGATGCTCAACCTCAACTTCTTCCAAACACAACAAGTCACCAAAGTTGAATCCATCACCATCACTGTTGTGAGGGAAGAAAAAGGCACCGGGGTTATAAAATAAAATAAAATATGAAGCTCTGAACTGAACTTCTGCTCCTCCACATCGACACGTGTTCAGAGGAAGCGACAACAAGAGCTGAAGATGTGACAGGAGGAGGAAAGCGTCACACTTTTTTGATTTCTGGGTTTTCCACAGTGAAGGAATGTGAGAAATGTGTGTGTGTTCAGGCTGGAAATGTACGATGATGATGAGCCGAGGATGATGATAGACACGTCCGACAGCGCTGCAGCAGCGTTCCTGTTCCTTGCGATGGAGCTGGACAGTTTTTCCCCATTTTTTTTCTTATTAATGGCAAACTCTTCTTCTCCAGAGGTGGTTGTTGGGGTCAGATGAGGATCTCCACCATGTCGTTGTCGACTTCCTGCTGGCTGGATGGTGTCGGAGCGGGGAGCGGCGGCGGCTGAGGGTGGGACTGGACCGGGAGCCTCCTCTCCAGGGTGCTGCTGTGAAACATGGACACATCTACAGAGACAGAGAGAGACAGAGAGAGAGTTAAGTCATCTACTGAGAGAAAAAAGAGCCACTGCTGTCGAATGAGGAAAATATGTTTGTGCGCCTGTCAAAAATAACATTTGTACATTTACGTTTCGATGGTTTTCAGTCGTTATAGTTGCGGTAAACGCATACGCATGGATCTAATTAACGCTGGCTTTTAACACGGATGTCAATTTGTGTGATATCCATTGTTAAAAGCTGCTGTGATGATCCATGCGTTTTACAGATTTTCATTGAAAAAAAAAAAAAAAAAATCCATGCATTTACCGCGACTACCAAAACCATGGTAACATAAACATAAAATTCCACCAGAAGAGCAAAACCGGCTTACGTTTTTGACGTTCGGAAAAAAGTGGATATGTATAAAAAAAATAAAACTACTTTCATAATGTAGTAATTCGGTTACTAATGCAGTTACTTTGGGGGAAAGTAACTACAACATGCCTAACTGGTTCTAAGGTCTTTATTAATCACTGAGTATCTAACTGCCTATGGTATTGGGAAATGTTTGTGTTTACCTGAATGAGTGTGTGTTGATAGAGTTGATTAACCTCAGCTACAGTTCAAGCTGCTTGGAGAACAATAACCATTTTTGATAGTATACTATGATTTATCATATTGAACCTTTGTAAATATTTTCCTTTCAAAGGCCTTTATTTTGGTTAATTATTTTGGTACTAAATATTACCTCACTTTAAAGTTTCTGTATATATATATATATATATATTTTTTTTTGTCAATACACTTTACTCTCTTTGCAATTCAGTCGTGTGCGTCGTTAATTCTCCGCAGCTCCTGAGTCGAACCTCCTTTTCCTACTAGTCCACCTACAGGTCAATTTTGGTATTCTCTTATACCAAAAAATATAATCTGTTTTGTATCTTAAGTGCTACACTTGTGTGTGTGTTGATGTGTGTGACCGACCTGCGATGCGGTCTGGGATGTAGACGGGGCTGGGGCTGGACAGGCGTGCGGGCAGCGTCATGCTCTGCAGCGCCGGCGTGCTGGGCTTGCTGCTCTCCTGACTCTGACTCTGACTCTGACTCTGGCCCTTCTCCGTCTGCGTGCAGCTGTCCCTGCTGCCCGTCTTCGAGTGGCCGGCCGTCATGGGGGTGGAGGGCAGCACCGGGGACGGGGACGAGGAGATCGACTCGGTCCTCAGAGACTCTGTGCGATACTCTGGACCCAGCAGAACCCCTGGAGAAGCAGCGTGAGAAGAAGAAAGCAACACAAGAAATATTAATCATCATCATCCACATGCTGACAGTCGCTACTAGCGCCCGTCAATCAAAACACTTCTCCACCATTAGTCAGCGTTATTTATAGAGCACATTTAAAAACAACAAATGTCAACCTAAAGTGCCTCACAATTATGTGCAAAACAAGAACAAAAATATAAAAAGAGACAAAAAGACAGAGAGAAAGAACATTTAAAAACAGTGGGTAAAATAAAATAAAATAAAAATCAGAGGATGATGGAGTTGTTATACTATGTCGAATCAAATGCTATAGATAAGAGATGGGTGTTTAGCCGTGTTTTGAAGAGTTCAGCAATATACTCAGGTGCTAGTCCATGAAGTATCTTAAAGGGATAGTTTAACATTTTGGCAAATTGGCCCATTGCCATAATCCCTACAGTCATATAGCAGTAGGTTCGTTACCTTTAATTGTCAGTGCAAGCTATTTTTAGAACGGCGGAGCAGAGCCGTGAGCTGCTCAGAGCTACGCTACGGAGGCTCATGGGATTTCTTGGTTTCCCTTCATCAAACTCATCAAATACACAATCCAACAACTCCACAACGCTCTGGTGGACAAGTTGTGACCTGCACATTCACCACGCTATGAGATAATAACACAACGTTACCAGACAGAGTTGTTTTAGAGGTAAATACAGAGACTGCTTGATGAAAAACTGTCCCTGAAGGCAACGCGCATCAGCCGTTTTGCATGAATTTCCCTCTAAAACAACTGTGTGGTAACGTTGTGTTATTATCTCATAGCGTGGTGAATGTGCAGGTCACAACTTGTCCACCAGAGCGTTGTGGAGTTGTTGGATTGTGTATTTGATGAGTTTTAATGAGGGAAACCAAGAAATCCCATAATGAGCCTCCATAGCGTAGCTCTGAGCAGCTTGCGGCTCTGCTCCGCCGTTCTAAAAATAGCTTGCACCGACAATTAAAGGTAACGAACCTACTGCTATGACTATAGGGGTTATGGCAATGGGCCAATTTGACAAAATGTTGAACAATATATTTCTAAGTCTTTGATGGACAGGAATGATTTGAGTTTGGCGAATAGATCTTAGATGGAAGAATTCAATTCAAAGAACTTTATTGTGTGTTTCTTCTTACCCAGGCTGCCCTTCCAGCTGGTGTCCTTGTTGCGCTCCTCGGTGATGGGGGAGCTGCTGAGTCCCAGGCTGTGGGAGAGCAGCCCCGAGCCGCCGCCGCCGCCGGTGTTGGAGATGGACATCAGGGACTTGGAGGGTCTCATGGCGGACGGCAGGTCCGACTTGATGGGCTCCTTCCTCGACCGCTGGTGCAGCACCTTGATCATGGCGTCTTTCTCTATGATCTGGGCGTGCAGGTTCTTTATCCTGCAGCAGAGAGAGAGAGGAGCCACAGTTCACAGCCTGTTGCTCATTTCTCTCAACGGTTTTCATCATCGGATTACATCGGATCACATTAAAGTGCCTCATGTGTTTGTTTATCTCCTGTATTGTCACTGGGAGTTCAGGAGAAATTATTTCCTCATAGCATCTTCAGTCAGTTATACTGTTTAAAGGGATAGTTCACCCACAATTCAAATTTCACTCATTATCTACTCCCCCTCATGTGGACTAAGGGCTGGGAGAAGTTTCAGAGTCCTCCGTGGCTTCTCTGAGTTACAGGGGGTCTCGGCGTAGCAGTGCATGTCCATATAACGGTTGCAAATGGATACCAACTGTCTTCCTAACAAAAAGACACACCAAAAAACATCCAAAGAGATAATGAGTGCAATTTGAATTTTGAGTGAACTATCCCTTTAATGTTTTAAATGAAGGAGTATATTTTTGTTATTTCATATGGAGGTAATTAAAAACACACAGATGTTTAAAAAGGAACTGTATATGTTTACATAACGGACCCAATGTTCTCCGCTATCAGTGGTGTCAGGTTGTTTTGTTTTGTCGGTATCGAGCCCGGTATGATAGAAGAAGAGAAGAATTAAGTTTCCTTAACTCCGTTTAGTTAACAAAGCCAAGGAGTTACATTTATTTATTTTTATACATATATTATTGTTGTTTATATTGTGCTTTGTAACCTTCTATGTGTGACATGAAGTTAACTTTATCCAGTTCTTATGGCAGTTTCCCCAGCATGTTGCATAGGAAATAAATGCCTGTGACTTGAAGAACGACTTGGGTGATGATTGACTGAATCTTGTGCTGTGATGTTACTGTAATAATCACTGAGGTGGATTTGCTCATTAAAAAAAAAGAGGCTGCAACAGACGACACACCTCACATTTTCTCATGAATGAGAACAACAGGCAAAGGGACAAATATGAAACTGGAAAAAAGAGGAAACAAATAGATACGAGGTAACGAGATAATCAATAAGTCAGTGCTAATAACAGTGGATTATTCTTGCTCTTGTTCTTCTTATTTGCCTATCTGAGGCTGCCAGCGGTGGAGAGAAGCTTTACCTGCTCTCCATGTCCAGACAGCGGCGATTGGCCATGAGAATCTCTTCTTCTTCCTTCTGGATTCGAGCCTCGACCGACGTGTCGTAGCTGCTGCTGGGAGAGTGGCAGATCATCGTGGAAGACGTGTCCCTGCCAAACAGAGAAACAGCAAACAGAGCCTCGCGTTAGACTGCAGCAGCTAGTTCACAACAAACACAGGAACCAGAGAGAGATTTTAAAAATGTTTGTATTTCATGTGAATGGGTGAATGCGATGTAAAGCGCTTTGGGTATCGTTACAGGTATAGTAAAGCACTATATAAATACAGACCATTTACCATTTACCATTCATCCACAAGAGAAAAAAGTTCAGCAGACTTGTCAGGTCATTTATAAACCACAACCTGCCCATGTCACAACCACTGTCCCTCTGAAAGGCCAAGTGGATCTCATAGTCTGTGGTTTAATTCACTAAATCCAAACCAATAATGATGCTGAATAACTGTAATAATTATAAATAACACATTTTTCAACAACGACTGAAATGCAGAAGCTGCTTGTGATGAAATCTGCCTCTAAAAAAACTAAAATCTAGGATAGCTGTGTGCTAATTGGTGATTCATACTGATAATATGGTGAATAAGGGTGTCACGATTATCACGATTATTATGCATTAATTAATTTCACAACACTATGAATGTGTAAAATCAAATATAGTAAAAAAATAATGACATTACTCATTGTTTACACAAAATATTTCAAGTATCTATTAATATATGACCAATTATTAACCCCCCGGGGAAGCGTTTGATATATTCAGGTCATGTAAATTGTCATCTATACCAAATGTTTACATATCGTTTTTTGTTTTGTTTTGTTTTTTTTTTAAATACAAATGACACTAACATTTAATTTCCTACCAATTCAATGTTACATTAGTTAAATGGACCAGTATCTGTGCATTTACCTTTATTTTGGCGCAACACCTGCCGATACGGTTCCCACATAATCTTTTTTGGGAAGTGACGGTATTTAGGAATCTTTACGATTAATCAATTGTGGCGTTTAATACCGCGATTAATTGTGAAAACAAAGTAACAAGTAATCGTGACTTCCCTAATCCTATATCCTATAACACGTATGCACATGTCATGTACCTCTGGGTGGCAACAGAGGCTGCAGCGTCCAGGGCGAACTGCCTCATCACGCTCTCCTCCAGGTATTTCTGCTCCCACTTGGTCATGTCGGCCTCCAGAGCCAGAATACGCTCCTCCTTCTCCCTCAGGTGCTCCATCAGCACCGTGGCGTTGTACTCGGACGGGGCCGCGCCACTGTTCTGAGAACCGCCGCTCCGCTACGAGAGAAGAGGAGGAAGAAGAAGAAAACACCAGTAGAGGTTAAAAATAAGAAAAGGAAAGGATCTAACAGGGAATAAGTTGAATCAAATGTGGAGTTAATGCTGTAGCAGGTGCTCAGAGGGAGAATCTGTAGATTTTTACACCTTTTCTCTGGTGAGTGTATCATATGGTTTTGAAGCACCAGGACTCAAGAACGATTTTTTGTAAAAAATAAAACACACCAGCAAAGGGATAGTTCAACATTTTGGCAAATTGGCCCATTGCCATAATCGCTATAGTCTTAGCAGTAGGTTCGTTACCTTTAATTGTCGGTGCAAGCTGTTTTTAGAACGGTGGAGCAGAGCCGTGAGCTGCTCAGAGCTACGCTACGGAAGCTCATGGGATTTCTTGGTTTCCCTCATCAAACTCATCAAATACACAATCCAACAACTCCACAACGCTCTGGTGGACAAGTTGTGACCTGCACAGTCACCACGCTATGAGATAATAACACAACGTTACCACACAGAGTTGTTCTAGAGGGAAATTCATGCAAAACCGCTGATGTGCGTTTCCGTCGGGGGCAGTTTTTCATCAAACAGTCTCTGTGCAGGTCACAACTTGTCCACCAGAGCGTTGTGGAGTTGTTGGATTGTGTATTTGATGAGTTTGATGAGGGAAACCAAGAAATCCCATAATGAGCCTCCGTAGCGTAGCTCTGAGCAGCTGGCGGCTCTGCTTCGCCGTTCTAAAAATAGCTTGCACCGACAATTAAAGGTAACGAACCTACTGCTATGACTATAGGGATTATGGCAATGGGCCAATTTGCCAAAAATGTTGAACTATCCCTCTAATAATTGAAAATATAAAAACATATTCACTGTCTTTTGACTCTGTGTTTGGTCTCCACCAGCTCCTCTGCTGCTGAATGCTGCACTAAGTTCACCAGCTGACTGATGAACAGTTACTGATTGTATACCAATCAAGTTTACACCGTCCTGGTGTTTTACCTGCTGCATGCGTAGTGACTCCAGTTCTCTTTCCAGTCGGGTCCGGAGTCGGTGCTCGAGTTGTTCTCTCTTCTCACAGGCGGCCTGGAGCTGAGCCAGAGCCTGCTGCATCCTCTCCACCTTCTCCACATAGACCTGCTTCTTCTTCAGCTACACACACACACACACACACACACACACACACACACACACACACAGAAACAGAAAGAGGGAAATATTTACGTCATGGTAAAACAGGACAAAAAAAAACTTCAAATATCAAACACACCCAGGTTTTCATAAAGCACTGTTACAGGATCTGGTTAACTGTTACCACAGATGTTTTTTTACTGCGCAGCAACACTGTGGTGTGTGTGTGTTATAAGATATGGAGGACTGAGTGGCTGCAGCTGAAAAAGGCAGAAAACACAGATGCCGTCTTATTCAGACCAAGGGGGCAGTTGTCGGTCTGAGAAGTGAAGCTCACTTCCGCATTCAAAAAACTGCAATCCCCTGGGCTTCCTCTGGGGGCTGGTGTCAGAAAGCAGCATTTCTCCATAGACCCCCATGTTAAAATCGCCGACTTTACATCCTCAATAAACATGATCAAAGCCTGGTGTCAGAACGTTTTTTGGTCTCAATCGATAGTTTCTACCCCCGCACACGCTCTGAGGGGGGTGAAATTTTTTTTTTAACTCTACCGTTTTACTGTTATTAGGTTATAACTCTGGCCAATTAGGGCGCGGAAACGTTGAGTGACAGGTCCGAGCAGCTCCGTGGACAGCTGCTTCGAGGCCAGTGGGCGGGTTCTCGGCCGGCCAATCCAACATGGCGCTGTCCAGGCCGCCATATTTGAGTCACAAAAACGACTCCCCAAAACCATTGGGTGACGTCACGGAGGCTACGTCCATTCCTTTTACAGTCTATGATTCAGACCCTAAAACCAATCTGAACCTAATAACCGAGATATTACATAGAATTATTAAAGTTTATACAACAGTTACTTCCGACCGGTCCCAACCGAGCAATTTGATTGGACAACGAGACATTCCATAGTGCTGATATACAGTATAACAGCACTGGGACTTTTCACAGACATAATCACTCCGCTGTTCAGCTGGACAGGAGCTAAGTCAGAGCCAGGCTCCCCATACAGGAGCTGCCCCATCTCTCTGCTGCTGCTGTTGCTGCTGCTGCTACAGTTATAAACGGACCTGAACATTAAAACCTGGACCTGACCTGGTCCGTCTAATTGGCGATAAATCTCTACTAAACCCGGCTGGGGAAAAAATCACCGCGGGGGCAACTACGTTTTGACGGTGATGTGTTTTGATATTAGCGTTAGCTGTTGTTAGCCACGTAGCTCAGCTACTTAGCTTCAACTGTGTTTATATTGATTACATAGATGATAAACAAATGTAATATGGTGTCGATAACGTCTCTGTGTCTTCACGCTGGTCCTGTTGCTGCGGTGCTGATCAGACACGGGCTCAGAACCAGAACCAGCACTGGAAGCAGCTCGGTGGAGAAGCTTGTAGCTAGTAGCAAGCTAGTATGAAATGTTTATGTGTTGCCTGGCAACAGCCTTGTCTCCCTTCCAGTTGCAGAACTATTTCTGTTGGCGGAGCCAAATAAATGATTAAATAAACAAACAAATCATAATCTCTTGTAGTTTATTACTGTTCTAAAATGCGCTCGTAGCACTGTTGTATAAAAGCAATATCACACGAGAGGGAGTGCTGTTGTACTGTATATCAGCACGGTGTGATTATCTGCGGCACTCGGCCTGCGGCCTCGTGCCTACGACCGAATCACAGCCGTGCTGATATACAGTACAACAGCACTCCCTCTCGTGTGATATTGCTTAAATGACAAAGAATTTCCTTTTTTACCCGGCACAGCTTTTACTGCAGTGGTCATGTGATGCCATTTAGCCAATCACTGCACCTCTTTTTTGGTTATTTGAGCATAAACACTGTCACATCTCTTATTGATTGTTTTGAAAGTACTTAATTGTTGCCCCCTTTTTTTTGGCTTTTAGGTTGCCTTTAACATCTGGCCAGGGACAACTGACGAAAACTAGCCTTGTTGGCTAACTCTGGCCCACTTACAGTGTTTCTTTTAACTCTGTTGATTAGTGGTGCACTGTCCCTATGAAATAAACTAATAAATGAAATTAAATGAAATTGAACAGAAATATTCAACCATAAAAAAATACTCGGCCTCATTACAGACTGTTAACGAAAACGATCCCAAAACTAAACTAAAGTTTACCTACTGTGTGTCCAAACTAATACACATCTGCTGGACAGATTACAGATGACACACTTCTTTAGAGCATATCCAGGGTTTATGTCTCCGCTGAGCAGGAGAGAGACCGCTGCTGCTGCTGCTGCTGCTGCTGCTGCTGCTGCTGCTGCTGCTCGATGGACTGATTAAGATTAAAGTGAATTCCTTCAGAAGGGAAAGAGAGGAGGGGATGAGGACAGAGCGAGAGGAGAGCAGAGGAGCTGAGAGAAGCCAGGCGGCCAAGAATCTGAAGACTCTTTCATTTTTTGTGGAGAATGACGGAGCAGGAGGAGAAAAGCTTGCGACTCCTTTTGTTCTGACAACAAGCAGGCGTTTTGTGTCAGAGAGCCCAGTTTCTGGACCGGTGCCAAACCGTTTCCTGTCCTGTACGAGACCTCAGTTACAGCCCCTCACCTCCCCCACTATTGCCCCCCACCTCAAAAACATAATGCCTCCAGCCACACACTGCAAAAACTCAAATATCTTACCCAGAATATTTGTCTTATTTCTAGTCAAAATGTCTCATTTCTAGTCAAAACAAATCTCATTATACTTAAAATAAGACTCATCATATTAAAAGTAGCTTGTTTTTAGACACTTTTTACTTCTTTCAAGCATATTTTCACTTGAAATAAGTAGAAAAATCTGATCCTGGAGCAAGTTTTTCTTCCTTATAACAAGCACAAAAAAACGTGCTTTCAATGGCAGATTGTATCTACTTATTTCAAGTGAAAATTAGTTTGAAACAAGTGAAAATGATCTAAAAACAAGTTTAATTTTCAGGTGACGAGTCTTATTTTAAGTGGAAAGAGATGAGTTTTGACTAGAAATGAGACATTTTGACCAGAAATAAGACAAATATTCTTGGAAAGATTTTGAGATTTTTGCAGTGCAGCTGTCACTGGCACAGAGGCATTAAAAGGTTTGAGGGACAGAGGAGGAAACAGAAGTAAGGAAGGGATGAGGAGGAGGAGGAGAAGGTGACAGAGGGAAGAATGGGAAGCAGAAAGAGAGAGAGAAAAAATACAGAGAGCAGCGGTAACACAAGGACGGAGGAGGGAGAGTGGGGTCGACAGGAGAAATGATTCAAAACAGAAGTAGACAGAAAGCCAGAGAGAGAGAGAGAGAGAAAGACGAGAGGAGGAGGACAAGAAGCAGGACAGCGAGGTGGAGGACTGGGGAATGAAACACACAGATGCCAGAGAGAAAAAGAAAAAGCTCCAGGAGCTCAAATCACAACTTATGATGTGTCCACTGTAACCATGGCGATCATTTGCGAAAGACGAAAACCATCTTGTGCAAATGTTCAAACTTTCTAAACACACGACTTCCTGAAACATCCTCTCTGTGTGTGCAGCCAAGAGATGCGCGTGAATGTGGTGACGTAGGGACGAGGGCGGGGACTGCTAACTCCATCGGCTGACAAGAAGTTAGCCAAAACCACCGGATCGCTTACTTCTGCTTTAACCTAACCTAACTTAGCCTAATTTAACCTAACCTAACTTAAACTCATTTACCTTATTGGTGCATTTTACTTTAGTCTTGGTTTGAAAATCAAAATTGAGCCAAATGATCTGACTTCACTTAACTTACCCTAACCTAAGCCTAACTTAACTTAAAGTCCCTGTAAAGTGAAATTGGAGTTTTGTTTCAAATATATTAAAAGTGTTCGAAATGTATTGATAAAAACATGCAAAAAGACTCATTTCGGTACAGTGCTTAATTTTTAGAGTTTTAGGATTTAACAGTTTCACTTGCTTCAGTGGTCTGACTGACCTTATCCACGCATTTTACTCTAGTCTTGTTTCACTGCAAAAACTCAAAATCTTACCAAGAATATTTGTCTTATTTGTAGTCAAAAATGTAATTTCTAGTAAAAACAAATCTCATTATATTTAAAATAAGACTCATCACATTAAAAAGTAGTTTGTTTTTACACACTTTTTTACTTCTTTCAAACATATTTTCACTTGAAATAAGTAGAAAAATCTGATAGTGGAGCACGTTTTTCTTTCTTATTACAAGCACAAAAATCTTGCTTTCACTGGCATTTTTCTACTTATTTCAAGTGAAAGTTTGTTTGAAACAAGTGAAAATGATCTAAAAACAAGTTCATTTTTAGGTGATGATTCTTATTTTAAGAGAAAAGAGTTTAGTTTTGACTAGAAATTAGACATTTTGACAAGAAATAAGACAAATATTCTTGGAAAGATTTTGAGTTTTTGCAGTGTTCAAATATAAAAGTATTGAGCCAAATGATCTGACTTATCACCTTATCAGTGCATTTTACTCTAGTCTTGTTTTATACAACTGAGTAAAATGATCCATAGTGCATGAATGAGTGTGTGTATTTGTAGCAGCAGCTAAGTCACATTTTGTGCTTTTGCTGAATCACACAGACATGAAACTATAAAAGGAAGTAACAAGGAACTGGTCATGTGCAGCAACAGAAAACACTGACTGATCAGACTGAGAGCTGTTAAACCGTTAAACTGTTTAAACTGCTCTACTGCAGGCAAACCCCCCTCCCCCCTTCCCCACCCCCCCATTCACAGACGACAGCAGTGTGGACATGGCAGCAGCAGCAGCAGCAGCAGCAGCAGCAGCAGCAGCAGCAGCAGCAGAAAGCACATTCACTGTGTCTCTCTCTAACAGATCAGCGAGGACACACTGGTGTCAGATAGCGGGCCAACACCAGGCCAGCGCTGAGGCAGCAGCAGCAGCAGAGACGGAGAAAAGTTTTCCACTAAAGTAAAAACATTGGTAACCAGGATACACAAGCTACTCGCCAAGAATCCAAACAAACAATAAAGTGACCTGATTTTCAGCTTTTCTTCACACGGAGCAGAGAGCGCTCCTCACTCCTTCAAAATAACAAAATCTGAAACAAAATGGTGCGAATTCACAGAAGCAAAAACATAAAGTCGATGTTAAAGGGATAGATAGTTCACCCAAAATTCAAATTTCTACTCATTATCTACTCCCCCTCATGTGGACTAAGGGCTGTGAGAAGTTCCAGAGTCCTCCGTGGCTTCTCTGAGTCACAGGGGGTCTCGGCGTAGCAGTGCATGTCCATATAACGGTTGCAAATGGATACAAACTGTCTTCGCAACAAAAAGACACACCAAAAAACATCCAAATACCTCCATGCTGCTCGTCTGTAATGTCCCTCTTGTATTGAAGCCCCGACATGAGAAATTGTTCCGAAAAAAATTAAATAAGTCTATATTTTAAGCTTGTTTGTAGCTCCCAGTGTTGGGTGTCAATGCAAATCACGCAAGATTTGGACGGACCAGGAAGAGCAGTGCTGGGAGCTTCCGCTACAAACAAGCTTAAAACATAGACTTACTTAATTTTTTTCGGAACAATTTCTCATGTCGGGGCTTCAATACAAGAGGGACATTACAGACGAGCACTATGGAGGTATTTGGATGTTTTTTGGTGTGTCTTTTTGGACGAAGAAAAGTGAGCTCTGTTCGCAACCGTCATATGGACATGCAGTGCTGCACAGAGAAATTTGAATTTTGGGTGAACTATCCCTTTAACTTTGCTCTGAGCTGAAAAGCACCTCGTACTTTCATCTACTGTAAGAAAACCTGTTCGTTCTTGTACATTTTTTCCATTATGTGACGTGTTTTTCAAGTTTCCCTCCAAATGAAAAAAACACACACAAAAAACAAGAAGTCTGAATCATCTCACTACATCTTGGCAACAGTTTACGTTTTTTACCCATGAGCAACAATCATGAGTCTGGTCATTCCTCTTTTCTCTCTACTCACATAAACTCTGCTGACGATACAAAAAAAGAAAAAGAAAAAAAAAGACAGAGAAGATATAATTTCTGATTGAATGAAGTTTGGCGATGTTTCAAATGACTGATTTCTTCCAGGTATTGAGGTTCAAGACGCTGTCACCCCTCCATCATGTCGTCTCATCTACAGCCCTTTAGCTCCACCCACCCTCCAAAAAATCACAGCAAACCTCATGACAACTGACACTGACCTACTTTTTCCCTCTTTGTCTCTTTTGTACTTTCCCTTTCATTGCATAAATGTTATTTTACATCACAGACTGACATCATATCACCCACCACATGATGATGATGATGATCAACGTGCAGTTATGTTTTCTACACTTCTTCATCGATTATTGTCAGAGAAATAATCACGGTACTACGATTATCACGATTATTATGCATTATTAATTAATTTCCCAACACTATGTATGTGTAGAATCAAATATAGTCTAAATAATGACAAAGCTAATTATTTACACAAAATATTTTAAGTATCTATTAATAAAAATGACCAATTATATTCCCCAGAGGAATTAATTGTCATCTTTACCAAATATTATTATTTTATTTATTTTATTATTATTTTTTTTAATTACAAATGACATGCAAACTTTTAAATTCCTACCGATTCAATGTTACATTAGCTAAATGGACCAGCATCTGTGCATTTACCTTTACTTTGGCGCACATTTGTCAAGATGTTTCCGACTTTGTTTTCATTCCGTGTGAGTTGCGCTGATTTGATCTGCCGACATGGTTCTGACATAATCTTTTTTGGAAAGTGACGGCATTTAGGAACCTTTGCGATAAATTAATTGTAACTAAGTAAGTAAAACTTTTTTTATATAGCACCCATCATAGTACGTGTACACAGAGTGCTTCACATTATGTAAAAAAAGACATTCAATCACACAAACAGTATAAAATTGTGGCGTTTGTGGCGATTAATTGTGAAAGTAAGTAATCGTGACATCCCTACTCCTGATAAAGTCTGACAGCAGCTCTATGAATGAACTCAGGATTACACCCGGCTGCTCTTACCTCCTCCTCCAGCTTCACCACTTTGGCCTGAGCGTTGTTAAGAGCCTGGTCTCTAATCTCGATGTGCCTCCTCTGGTCTTCGGTGGTGGAGCGCAGCGCCGCCAGCTCCATCTCCAGCTTCTCCTTCTCACGCAGCGTCTCTTTGTCTGAACACACACGCGCAAACAAACACAAAATTGGTCACAAAGAGTTTGACTTCCTCAGTCAATCAAAGAATTAATGATTAACTCCAACATAGACACTGTTTTGAAACCCCTTAAACCCTGAATTATCAAATAATGGACAGATTTCTAATTCTTTGAAACTTTATAGGACCTTCTGACAAAAAAAAGAAAATAACAACTTATTTTCATTGGTATCATACTTGATACATCCCGCATTTTTAAAATGTATTGCTCACACTTTGTGTTTAAATTTTATGTTTTATACATAAGATTTTCTAGAATAAAAATGTATGATCTCAAAACTTGTATTAAATATGACACACTTGGCGTTAAAAGGTTAAGTTTGTCTTTCTTCTGACTTCACTAGACACTACGGGGACTAAAACTGCCATAAATAATGAATAAATAAATAAATGCTGAAGTAAAAAGCATATTTTTTGTGCATTTTGAATTAATGTATTTTCTAATTAGGTGTAATGAATAAAAAAATAAATGGTTACTTACTAACATAAATAGGCTTTTACTTCAGCATTTATTTATTAACGTGTGTTTTCATTTATTAATTTCTAAATATGGCAGTTTTGCTCCTTCACAGACACAGTCAGTGTTTATGTAACCCCGTCGCACAGTCGTTCTTACCACTGTCACAACTTCCTCCTCGACTGCGATTATAAATATGGACGACACCTTGTGAATGAAAATCTAAAACCGTCAGGTCAGATAAATAAACCAACGCTCCTATCAAACACATCCAGTGTTTACAGCTCAGATGTTTAAAGCTCCAGGCACTGTCGTTGTTCTTGACTGACTCCAGGAATGTGCTGCTGAAAGTACCCACTCTGTTTCCGTGTGTGTGTGTGTGTGTGTGTGTGTGTGTGTGTGTGTGTGTGTGTGTGTGTGTGTGTGTGTGTGTGTGTGTGTGTGTGTGTGTGTGTGTGTGTGTGTGGTACTCACTCTGTGTGAGCAGCTGGGAGATGGTTTTGCGGTTGTCCTCTGAGCCTTCGCACTCTTTAGCAGCGAGCTGCTTATTGGCCGTCTCCATGCGCTCTGTGAAAACACACAACACGAGTGCTCAGAACAGACACACACACACAAAAAAAACATTAACAGGCTGGTAGTGGTGATGACATCACCAAGGTCTGAACATACACAGGGCACGCTGGGAAAACATCTCAGAAGTGTTCACCTGCCTGATCATGATACTGTAAAGACCCCTTCTTGTTTAAATTGCTATAACAACTGATTTGACACATGACACATCATAATAATAATACACATTCAGGGGGTGGTGGGGGGGAGTTAGCATTAGCATTAGCATTATATGAGATTCGGCTATTATTGGAGGAAATACGGTAGCTCCTATGTTCAGTCTCGCTCTGTGCGAGGACATGCAGTGTCTGTCAATTATTACTGTATAACATGACAAAAACAATTGTCTAAATATTCCTTTAACAGTTCTTGTGCTGATATGAGTTTCCTTTAGTCAGATTAATGTTGCTGTTTTGTCATGTTTCTTGTTTTTCTCAATCACTGGAGTATTGCACATATCATTTCACTGCAATGATCTTGTATCATTGTATGTGACAAATAAATTCTCTTAATCTTAATCTTGATCTTGATATCACTAGTTGACATAGTATATTTTCGGAAATCATAGGCTATGATATTGCGCAGATGCACGTGATGCAGAGCCAACAAAGAGCCAACAAGCCAAGTGTGTAATTAATTTCAGTTTCCCTGCAAGTAGTGAATTTTAGTCGAAATTTCATTGAGTCGACCAAGAATTTCAGCCCTAAATAACAATTTATTTATTTATATAGCACCTTCAAAAGCAAAGGTTGACAAAGTGCTTGAACACAAGAGCAGAAACAAAAGTAGAAACACAGGTGATAGCAGAAGAACCTGAAAACAATGAGGCAATACGAGAACTGTATGTATGTAAGATGATGATGCAGTGATGCAATGAAACAATGAAGAAAAAACAACACCACCCTGCTGTCAAAGGATAATTACAGTTTTTTACATTCTGGACCTTATTTCTAGCATAAAATACGATCATTTACTCACCCAGATAACTTTGGTGTCATTACAAGTCGTTCTGATGAAATTAGCTCCAGCCGAGAGCCACGTATATCCGTATAATGGAGTCTACAGGGCAGCAGAATGCAGTCCTCTAAATAACACATTATCCGCGTGTGCGTGAGTTGTTTGATACATAAGGTCAGAGGTCAGTAGGTCAACCTACAGACGCAGAATGTTGATAACAGCTAACCCCGGACTCAGAGGGGAATAGCACTAGTGTATCATAACAAAATATTGGTGAAATTAACAAGTTTCGCGGCAGATAATGTGTTATTTAGAGGCTGCATTCTGCTGCCCTGTAGACTCACATTATACGGATATACACGGCTCACGACTTGTAATGACACCAAAGTTATCTGGGTGAGTAAATTATCGTATTTTATGCTAGAAGTAAGGTCCAGATTGTAAAAAACGGTAATTATCCTTTAACAGCTCCAATAGCTGCACTACAGCCCCCCCAAAAAAGTGGAGCAAAAATATCCTGCAAACATCTGCCACAGCGATGATGATAGAATAAAGAGAGGGAAGCAGGAAGAAGAGACGACAGTAAAAACAGGTGAAAGGTGATTTGTTGGGAGCGGCTCCCAGTGGACCCGAGTCTGGGCTCCGAGCCATGAATGAATGAAGCTTTTCTCTTTCCAGTGTGTGTGCGAGTGCATGTGTGTGTGTGTGTGTGTGTGAGTGAGTGCATGTGTGTGTTATGTTTTGCAAATCGTCACTGAAAGACAGATTAATGACTTCAGTGCCACATCTTCACTGTCCACATTGTTCCACATTTCACTGTGTGTCTTGTGCTTGTGCCTCTGCATCTAAACCTGATTACACTCTGTGGGTGCAGCTGCTTTTGTTTGCTGCTCAGCTGCAGATACTAAAACTTAGTGTTGAAGCTGCAGGACACCGATACAAGGAGACAAGGCCCCGACTGTGGAGTGTGAGTATAATGGATATTTGATACGAAAAGAACCCATTCAGAGCCACAAAACAGCTGTAATCAAACTGAACTGTGTGTTCACATTCAAGATAAGAGACATTTAGACAGTTTTCATTTAAACCACTGTGTCAAATATTTGGCACTTTAAAGGATAATTACTGTTTTTTACAATCTGGACCTTATTTCTAGCAAAAAATACAATAATTTACTCACCCAGATAACTTTGGTGTCATTACAAGTCGTTCCGACGAAATTAGCTCCAGTCGAGAGCCGCGTATATACGTATAATGCGAGTACATGGGGCAGCAGAATGCAGCCTCTAAATAACACATTATCTGCCGCGAAACTCGTTCATTTCACCAATATTTAGTTATGATACGCTAGTGCTATTCCCCTCTGAGTCCGGGGTTAGCTGTTATCAACATCCGGGGTCTGTAGGTTGACCTACTGACCTCTGACCTGGATGTTGCTACCGCTAATGCTACGGTTCGTTTCTGCGTGTTTCCGACTTGTCAGAACAAAACGAGCAGCTGGATGAAGTTCAGCTTCCACAGGCTTCCTCTCCTCAACCTGGACTCACTAAAGCTCCGGCTAGTTGAGATAAAAATGGACCCGAATGCCGAAGCAGAATGATTATTATCAGAATGAGCCGGGCAGCGCTCAGAGATGACATCATCCAGGTCAGAGGTCAGTAGGTCAACCTACAGACCCCGGATGTTGATAACAGCTAACCCCGGACTCAGAGGGGAATAGCACTAGCATATCATAACCATAGACTGTAAAAAGAATGGACGTAGCGCCCGTGACGTCACCCATTGGTTTTGGGGAGTCGTTTTTGTGACTCAAATATGGCGGCCTGAACAGCGCCATGTTGGATTGGTCGGCCGAGAACCCGCCCACTGGCCTCGAAGCAGCTGTCCACGGAGCTGCTCGGACCTGTCACTCAACGTTTCCGCGCCCTAATTGGCCAGAGTTTTAACCTAATAACAGTAAAACGGTAGAGTTAAAAAAATTCACCCCCCTCAGAGTGTGTGCGGGGGTAGAAACTATCGATTGAGACCAAAAAACGTGCTGACACCAGGCTTTTAACATGTTTATTGAGGATGTAAAGTCGGCGATTTTAACATGGGGGTCTACGGATAATGCTGCTTTCTGACACCAGCCCCCAGAGGAAGCCGGGGGGGATTGCAGTTTTTTGAACGCGGAAGTGAGCTTCACTTCTCAAACCGACAACTGCCCCCTTGATCATAACAAAATATTGGTGAAATGAACAAGTTTCTCTGCAGATAATGTGTTATTTAGAGACTCGCATTATACGGATATACGCGGCTCTCGGCTGGATCTAATTTCGTCCGAACGACTTGTAATGACACCAAAGTTATCTGGGTGAGTAAATGATCGTATTGTATGCTAGAAATGAGGTCCAGATTGTAAAAAACGGTAATTATTCTTTAACTTGTATGTGTGTCTATTACATTTATGGATATTTTTTTCTGACTTTGCATCACAGACAAAAAGACAGAGGAGGTCTGTTGACGCGGTGAAGCAACATGTTGCATCAGGAGTGAATCATCTCTCTCTCACCTCGGAGGTCCCTGTTGAAGTCATGCAGCCGTCGCACCTCCAGCTCCAGCTTGTTCCTCATGGTTTTCTCCAGGGCCTCCCTCTTGGACGAGGACTTGGCGAGGTTCTCGTAGGCTTCGGACACCAGCTGGATCTCCGTTTCCAACTGCCCAGAGAGAGAGGGGTGGGTGGGTGAAGGGAGATGCATCGTTTTGTTACTGATGTGTGATGTTTAATTTATTTCTGTGCTACAAACTTTAATTCGAAACTGAACAACACAGAAACGCATCTGTGTGTTGATTGTTGCATGTGTCACACATGAACTGGTGCCAGGTGTTTACAGCCAGATGTGAGGTTGAGAAGAGCTAGGAAACTAAATCATTTTTTTTTTATGTATCAAACAACTCAACCCTGACAGTACCCCCACATCACATCATCAACATCTGCACAAAGAACATCTGTACCACGTTTCAAAACTCTGAAAGTGTCAGAAAAGTCTCTTCTGTCTTTTATAAAATCAAAAATGGGTCATAGCGTCACTTAGACCCCAGGGAGCAGCTCAGAGAGTCTGTAAAAGCCCATCCCCTGTGATAATTAAACATTACCATGACTTAGGAATTATTTACAAGTTAAAGATTACCTTGAAAAAATAAATGAAATCAGATTATCTCCCTCACAGACTGAGTAGAGAGATTTTAACATTGTGTAATGCATAGAGAGATCATTCATGCAGAGTGATATCAGAGGCTGCAGATGAATAGGAAAACCTCTAATCTATCTGTATAGTAGAGACAGAAAGAAAAGAAATCAAAATAGTTATCTAATGAAGACTGGTACAATAAAAAATACAATGAAAAACAAACCAGCAGCTCCGAGATTCTTCAACCCATGTTTTTGGGGAATGTATAAACATGGACAAATACTGGAATAATTTCTGGTGGTTAGAGTTGAAATTGGTGTCTGTTTATGAAATACCACAGACATTTTGGGGGTAAATCTACAAGGAACAAGATCCACCATGAGGACCACTAGCTGGATAATACTGAGACAACAGTCGTATCTTGGAGTAAAGATGGACATCCTGGTTTTGTCTCTCTTCTAATATGGTATGTTAAGTTTTTCTCTTTTGTAAAACAATAAAACTTGAGTATTAAAACAAAGAAACTGTTTTTGGAGGGGGGTCTCTCTTCAGTGCGCGTGGACAGGAGAAACAGGAGCAGTAAACAACCGTCACAATGACCTGTAGGCTACATATGGACATGTCATTATTATTCTTTAAAGGATACGCCAACATTTTTTTTTCATGTCTTGCCTGACTCCCGAGTCCATGACCAGCAGATAGACACCATCCTTTCGACTGTGCGTGCAGTAACAAGGGAGATACGGGCAGAGCTGGCGCACCGCTAATTAGCTTAGCTCAAACACTGGAAGTGTATGGGTAGTGTTAGCCTGACTCCTACCCGAGCCGAAATCAGCAGTCAGAAGCTGATTTCATTTTAGCTCTAAACTCTGTAAATATATCACTTTATCAACATTTTAAACATGTTTAGGCGAGAAAGTAGCCGTTTAGATCAGCAGTGTGTCGTTAATTTGTCTAAATACCAGCTGTTTACAATTTTGTTGGGACGAATTCAGCGCTACTTAAGCTAGCCGTTGTGACCAACTCACTTCTGGTTACTTTCACAAAATAAAACACCTGTTGCCCTTTACATACAGAAAACCATGATGATAGAATTTGTGCTTTTACTTTGAAACAGGAAGCTAACCTACCCTCGATGTAGCTACTGTAGCTTGAACCTAAATAAACCGTCTTTGCTTGAACCCTCCGTTTTGACCGATCTCGTCCCGTTAGCGGCATTTGACCGCTCAAGATGCCTTACCGGAGAGTTTTGTCAGCTCTGAGACGAAGATCGGCCCGCCGGTTTCCGTTTAGAGTTGCTGAAGAGTTTCTCTGATGACTTTAGGTGGAGGCAGGCTAACACTACCCATACACTTCCAGTGTTTGAGCTAAGCTAATTAGCGGTGCGCCAGCTCTGCCCGTATCTCCCTTGTTACTGCACGCACAGTCGAAAGAATGGTGTATATCTGCTTGTCATGGACTCGGGAGTGAGGCAAGACACGAAAAAAAATTTTTTTTGGCGTATACTGTATCCCTTTAAAAAAACTCTTGTGCAGATGTTGAGATGTTAGCCTACCTTGTGCAGCTTGGTGACTTTGTCGCGGCAGGCCTCGATCTCCTGCCTCAGCATCCTGTTCTCCTCCGTCAGCACGTCGACCATCTGGTGGGCGCGCGCCATCATGGCGAAGGGCTCGCCCTGCGGGTGGGAGTAGGAATGCGGGTGGGGGAAATGTCCGGCCTGGACGGGCTGCTGCATCTGCATCTGCTGCATCTGCTGCTGTTGATGCTGTTGATGCTGCTGCTGCTGTTGAAGCTGCTGTTGTTGTTGCTGTTGTTGCTGTTGTTGCTGCTGCTGTTGCTGCTGCTGTTGTTGATACTGATGGTGTTGCTGCTGCTGCTGCTGCTGCTGGTGGTGCATCCTGGGAGTGGAGCCGTAGGGGTCGTGCGGGAAGCCGTGGCCGTGACCTCGCTGCAGGGACGGGTGCATGTTGAAGGGCTCGCCGGCTGCGTGGTGGGAGCCGGGGCTGCGGGGGCCCATGCTGGCGTACAGCTCCCCCTGGCTCTGGGGGTGCTGGTGGGGGAACGAGGCGTGGGACGCGTGGGAGGCGTGGGAGGCGTGGGAGGCGTGCGAGGCGTGGGAGGAGTGGGAGGCGCTGAGCATGCTGCTGAGGGTGGAGGACTGAGCGCGGGACAAGGAGCCCACGGAGGTGACGGACGAGGTGGGACTGTGCTGGAGAAGAGGCCTCTGGGAGTGAAGTGAACCCTCCTTACTGGACCTGGGGAGGCAAAGAGCAGAGTGGATACATCTTCTCTCTATACACATATATTTGTCATCTTATTTCTAGTCAAAACAAATCTCATTATACCTAAAATAAGACTCATCACATTAAGAAGTAGCTTGTTTTTAGACACTTTTTTACTTCTTTCAAGGATATTTTTACTTGAAATAAGTAGAAAAATCTGATAGTGGAGCAAGTTTTTCTTTCTTATTACAAGCACAAAAAACGTACAGATTTTTCTACTTATTTCAAGTGAAAATTTGTTTGAAACTAGTGAAATGATCTAAAAACAAGATAATTTTTAGGTAATTAATGAGTCTTATTTTAAGTGGAAAGAGATTTCGACTAGAAATGAGACATTTTGACAAGAAAATAATTAAATAATAATTTTACAACACTATGACTATCCTTCAGAAGAAATGTTTGAAGTATTCAAATGTTTGAAGTTTTTTTAAAACTTTTATTTTATTACAAATGAGGCACTAACATTTAAATTCCTACCTGTTCAGTGTTACGTTAAATTGTTACGGTAAATAGACATTAACATAATTTAACCCAGTTACTGTGTATTTACCTTATCTTTTTTTGGAAAGTGACGGTATTTAGGAACCTTTACGATTAATAATTGTGGCATTTTAATACCGCGATTAATTGTGAAAACAAGTAATCGTGAGTCACATCCCTAGTTCTCTACCTTCATCGTTACAAGATCAACAGGTTGTTTCTCATTGATCTCAGCCTGAGAGACTGTCATTGCTGCTGCTGCTGCTGCTGCTGCTGTGCATGTGTTTCTACATCAGCTGCCTCATGTTAACAACAGTCATCCTGATTCATCCAGCAGCTCTCAGGAGAAAAAGGAAAATCAAAGCACCGATGTTGACAATATTCTTTATCGATGTCAAACTGAGCAAATGTTCATAATAAACTGTCAGTGGAGGAGGAAGGCTGATCTGAAAATGTCACTACACACACATACAGACACACTTGCTTGTGAAGGTCAGAATAATTTGCTTTGTGTTCAGGTGCTTCAGTCTTCAGCTTCAATAAACGACTGTAAACTGACTGCACTAAACTAGAGTCACTATTATTTTATAATCAATTTATCTGCTTAAAAACACTTTAAATATTCATGATAAACCTGCTGCAGATTTTCAGTCTAATGCAAATCGATCAAACGTCTGTTTTTATAATGATGATGATGTCTGTTATGTTCAGGGTTTTTGATGGCACTGTCACAGAGAGAAGAGATGTTATGTTTTGTTTTGCAACAGAAAGGTCCTACTGTATATACACGGCATGTTGCGTTTTACAGAGGAGCGTCTAATGTCCTGCTCCATCCTGTGTCAACAACACTGAGATAAATATTCAACGCCAGTCAGACATTTCTTACATGTCACAATCATTACATAATCGCCGCATCGCAGTCGTTTGAGCTGACCACAATTATGTTGCATCTTTGTTCAAGCTGTTTCCTTCCATCTGTACACAGACATCTGGATGACACCAACAGAAATGTCATATTTCCATCACTAGTTCCACCATTTGAGGTTTGACCGATGCTCTTTCACTGACATCATCAGGTTGCGCCCTCATACATCACAAACTGATTATCTCGAGGCATTTAATTTATAATATTCAATGACCACATTTCGATGAGCGAGCTGCAAAGCCACAAGGCAAACAGAAATGCAGTTTTTATTTATATATTCTGATGTTTAATGGCAAATAAAGTCTGTTCTTTTTCTTCTTTATAAGGTGTATGTGTATTATTACTCTATATTTAGGCTTATACAGTGGCATAAAGTGATCAGAAAAAGTCGAATAAATCGTTAATCGCAATTATTTGAATCTTTTGAATTTTTTTTTCTTCTCATTTTTAAGCGGATTTAGATGAAATGTGTGGTAAAAGCACATTTTGATGAAAAAAGACAGTATTTGATATCAACTCTGTGAACAGGTATGGTAACAAGTAACACCGGTAACAATAAAGAAGAGCATGAATGGCAGATTTCTTTCTTGTTACTTGAGCTTAAACATTGACCAGTAAATCAACAGGAAATGTCAGTATCATGTTGCACTGCTGTGAACAATGAATCACAGTTCAGATTTAACAATGGTATGTTCAAGAAGATTATTTCTGAAACACTGTCTCTCTACACCAGTGTTTTGTTTTGTTTTTCAGATTATTACATTGTCTGTTTCACTCTTAATATAAAATACATAGTTAACAGCTTTTTCTTTTTTACCATTTAAATCCATCTCGGTGAGAATGACGAGGCCTCCCGTGTCTCTGTGTTCAACAACAGTGACGGTAACGATAACATTGCTACCGTGGCTGCCACATGATTCAGCGAAGTTAAGTGAAGATCAATAATAAAAAGCCCTTTGTGACACAGATCTATGTCCTTCAGTCTGGTCTGATTCACCTGCTTGTTTGAAGAACTCGTTTTTGAGTGAGGTGGGAAAACAACAGCTGTCAACTGGCTTTTCAGCAAAACATTCCTGCCTTTAACCCTCGGAGGAAAAGTCATCAAAGCCACACGGATCAAGTCCCAACCTGCCCTGCCCCGATGATTAAAATTCTGTGGCATTCACGGCTGTTTGAATCTGGTTCGCTCCTCTTACGTGAAGGAGACGAGTGTGGAAACAGGCAGGACAGGCTCTGTTCTCACCGCCCTGATAAACAATGTTGAGAAATGAAAAGTTCTCACATTTTTTATCTCTGAAAAATTTCATCTTGCTTGTTATTAAATCTCTGCAGTGTTTCTTTTATCTGTGTGTAGAAGAAACCCTGGAGCAGCATCTCGGCCTACATCATCATAGAGGAATTAAACTAAACATGAATCTGTGTCCATTTCAATTTTTGCGAGTGTGTGTTTGAGAGTCTGCAGCATGCGAGAAAAAAAAAAACCAAGGGAGGAACAGCTGGCGTTGATAATTTTGCTGGCGCCCGGCAACAATCTAACTGATTGATAATTGATCGTTTCAGTTCAGAAGTTGGCGAAGGCAAAACAGAGCTGCATGATGATCACGGGAAGCCTATGAAGAATGTGTGTCTTTGTGGATAATCTCCAACTCTGTGTTTTTATTAGTCTCCACTTCATCTCAAAGATGTGTTTTGTGGCCTCCCTACTTGCTATGGAAACCGGCGCTCAGATGACTTGAGATGGAGACACAAACCTTGTGCCAATAAAAAAAAGAAAAGGAGAAAAAAAAGGCTTTGAATTCTATGAACTATGATAAAATCAGTAGTTAAAGGTAGAGTCTGTAGATTTGTAAACACAATTTCAAACTGGGTTCCTCCTCTGGGGCCTTCAATGTTCTCCTTTGAATATTTGGTAGGCTACTACCACCAAGTGAAGCATTGGGCCCATACCGGCCGTCACCAGCAACCGGAGCCTTGAGGGCTATGCCGCGATGAGTAGGAGGGCCCCCGCTCTCGAGGCTCAAATTAGCCATATTCACAGCGTCGCTATCTTTGTTATATCATCACTCAGGGTGGGAAGACTCAACGCTGTAACATAACAACCACTGAGCTATTTAATATTCCAATGTGCACCACAACATCTGATATCAGCTAAAAATTATGCTTGTTAGCATCTTCCAGGCTTGAATAACGTGAAATATATCTAGGGTGTGGGGGCATTGACTATCCAGAGTTTTACTGCTTTCCTATTTATTTTTTTATTTTATCTATCTTATGTTAATGTTACATTATATCAACATGGTTACGTTGGCAACTTCGGCATGAAATGATCTCTGCGCCAACAGCATTAGTACGTTGATGTCACGTGAGCCAGATCGTGATAGCTCTGAGGAGGAAATGGCATTGTGCTAATGCTAATGCTAATGCTAACTAACGTTTCTGGTGCAGGTGTGATGATGCTGCGGGTTTGTTGGGTTTGTCTACAGGTGAGTGAGTGTGAAATGATTCAGATCTGTTTCCAGTCCGCTGTCAACACCGGAGCTGCTGTTTGTTAGGCTAAATGCGGTTAGCGTTAGCTTAGCTTTATCTACTAGCCTTTCCCTAGAGGCGTTACCTGGCAACCAGTACAATTGAAGGTTGGAGCGAGAGCAGGCGAGTGTGAGTGCGACACTTACTGGCCGGGAGGAATCAAACTTGTAGCTAACACCTTTACCACGTTAGCATTACCGTTAACATTAGCAGTTACAGCTAATGCCGGCTAACTTCATTTAAATCAGTTTAACTCAAATGTTGTTTACCCACCCTCTAAGTGACGTAAGGTAAGATGGCGACTGAGCTCTAGGCTTGTGTTCACCGTGGCAGCTCTCCTACTCGTAGCAGCGTAGCCTTCAAGGCACCCGGCCGTTGCCACTGCTGGCCGGGTTTGGGCCCGAAGCTCCAGCGCTTCACTCGGACTAGATTTCCTTTTTTATCACCGCTAACTGTGTATGCACCATTTCTCCTAGCTTGACGGCGTCCAGTGGCCATCCAATGTTCTAACAAGCCCATGGCGCCACGGCCACACTCCCACTTACACTGCAAAAACTCAAAATCTTACCAAGAATATTTGTCTTATTTCTAGTCAAAACAAATCTCATTACTTAAAATAAGACTCACATAAACAGACATCACATAAAAAGTAGCTTGTGTTTTGTACGTTTTACTTCTTTCAAGCATATTTTCATTTGAAATAAGTAGAAAAATCTGACAGTGGAGTTTTTCTTCCTTATTACAAGCACAAAAAACTTGCTTTCACTGGCAGATTTTTCTACTTTCTTTCAAGTGAAAATTAGTTTGAAACAAGTGAAAATGATCTAAAAACAAGCAAATTTTTAGGTGATGAGTGTCATTTTAAGTGAAAAGAGATTAGTTTTGACTAGAAATGAGACATTTTGACAAGAAATAAGACAAATATTCTTGGAAAGATTTTGAGTTTTTGCAGTGTAATCTGTGCTCTGTCATTGGCTGGGGAAAGTACGCCAACTCCCCACCCAGAAACGACCCGGCTACATCAAAACATAAAAATACAGGCACACACAGTGACAACCACGCATGAGTAGAAGCCCATAGGTGATGATTGAGGATTTCTTTTCTCTATATTTAGTTTTTTTTGGACAATCTGAAATGAGCTGATCCTCTGCAGCAGCAGCTCTCCTCTCCTGAAGCTGGCACAGACTCAAGCAAGAGTTCCCGCTCCCTCGTGCTGCTCTTCATTTTCCCGGCTCGTGTTCGTGGCCTCGTGCCAACGCAAAACTATTTGACAGTTGCACTTCAACCATCTGATCCAACCTGTGCCCTGAATGTGGATGCGTGCCAAAAAAGAGTCTGAGCTCGAAGGCATGTGCTCGAATCATTCCAACATCTGTCGTTGTTTGTATAAAGAAATCATTTGTAGGAAAAAAAACTTGTATTTGTAAATAAAATAATAATAACTTTATTTTGAGAAAAACTAATTTGATTTTACAGATAGGCTACCAGGGGGGCTGGGCTCTTTTGAGACCAAAATGTTTTTCACTATGTTTGATGATGGTAAATATTTAATCTTATGTGGAAAACCCACAGTTTTCCTATCATAAATCATTCCTTCTGTTACAGTGTCTTTGTTTAACCTCAGTCTCACCACGTCCTTTTTTTTTTTTTTTACAATTACAAATCTTTCTACTCGTGCAGCAACTTGAATTTCACCTGCAGGTTTATATCACACCTTTACAAAGGTTACTTTATAATTGCTACCTCTGAGATTACCTGTGAAAATTACTTATCAAACTCAAAAAACCTATCGACGCTAATTTGACTCTAATCTGCGCATGGACCACCCAGTCCTCCACAGGCCGGGTATCGTACCTGAAACACTGGTTTAGTTTATTCTAATAGAGAAAACTGCAGATTCCCATGGGAACAATTATGACTTTAATGACATTTGGGTTGTTTACCTTCACTAAATCTACTGTAAAACCCTCCTGAACACATTCAAACACAACTCAGTGTGAAGAGACGACAAACAGAGCTGTGAGTCTGGGTTTGTCACATGTGGATGGTTTCAAATATTTATGACTGATGCAGCTTTGTGTGTGCATGTGTGTGTGTGTTAAGGTGGGTACACACTACAGGATAATCGGGACGATCAAAGCCAGCAAAGGCCCGATTATCTGATGTTTGCATGGGACATTGTGTCCGATGTTCCTGTGGTGTGGGGGTGTGTTAAGAGTGATTCTGTCCGGTCTGATCCGCTCTGAAGGCGTCGGAAGGAGAGATCGTAAATAATGAACATGTTTATTTTTTGCGACTAGAAATCCTGTAGAGTGTGTGGGGTGTTCCGACTCCGAGCGAAGCCGAGCACGCACAGTGTGTAATGTCACCAGAATGTCACGTATACCGGACCAACAGCCAATCAAGACGCGAGTTGAGTCAGCTGACTGACTTATATTTACCTGTTGCCATGGTGACTCGCAGTACCGGGGCCAGAGCGCACAGCGCTGCTCTTGAAGCGATCTGTAATACTTGTGACTATCACTGTAACGCATACAGCCACATTCCCGCCGTCCATGACTCCATGACTTTTTTCATGGTCGTTTTGATTTTCTGTGTGTTTTTTCAGACAGCAATGGGCCGAAAACAACCACCATTGCATCTTCCTGTTCGTCCGCCATGTTTGTTTACACTGAAGGTGTGCACACAACACACTATAAAATCAGAAGAGAGAGATCTTGTGAGATCTGTCTCATCAAGTGTGTGGTCTCCTAATCTGTGAATGTTTGAGGAATCCTGTAGTGTGTACCCGCCTTTAGTGTGTTGCGTTGCATTGCGTTGCACTGCGTTGCGTTGCTCACCTGAACGATCCATACTCGGGCGGGGGCTGGTACCGGACAGGAAGCAGCTCCCTCGAGTGTTCCCTCCCTCGCTGCTCCTGGTAGAAATGTCCTCCGGGATCCTGCTGCTGCTGCTGCTGCTGCTTCGACGGCGAGCCCATCCCTTTGAACGGGTAGTCCGGCGGCGGCCCGCGGTGCTGCTGCTGCTGCTGCTGCTGCTGCTGCTGCTGCTGTGGCGGCGGCTTGTAGTAGTCGCCCGGCGGCCCCGGCGGCGGGGGCAGCTGGGGGGACAACGGGGCGCTGGTGACGGGGGCGTGCGCCTTGACGCCGCTGGTGGCCAACGACAGCTGCATGAGCCGCTCGCTGAGGGAGCGGACGTGTCCCTGCTTCAGGTCCTTCAGCCCGTCGTCCTGGTGCACCTTCCCCGCGCCGCTCACCCGCTGCACCGTGGGGCGGCCCTCGGTGCGCACCTTGCCCCCGCCACCACCGGTTACCCCGGTAACGTAGAAGGCAGCGCCGACTACAGAGGCGGCGTGCTGCTGCTGCTGCTGCTGCTGGTTGTTCTGCTGCTGCTGCTGAGGAGGAGGAGGAGGGCCGTGGCCGCGGAAATACTGCGACTGCACTTTGGCCTCTTCGTACGTGGGGAGATCCTCGGGGTTCAGGCATTGCCCCAGGCCGCCGCCGCCGCTGCTCCCTCCTCCTCCTCCTCCTCCTCCTCCTCTACCAGAGCCGAGCTTCTCCATCCCATTGTCCGTCTGCAGCTCCTGGCCCTGCGGCTCCTGGCGTGCGATATGCGGCGTCATGGAGTGATCGTCCGAGGGTCCCGAGTAGCCGCCTCCTCCTCCTCCTCCTTGTTGTTGCTGCTGCTGTTGCTGTTGCTGCAGAACATAATTGCGGCTCATCTGCTCCTGCAGGAGGCGCTGCAGGACGGTGTTGCTGCCACCGCCGCCGCCGCCACTGTTGCTGCTGTTGTTGTTGGACGACTCCTCGGCCGCGGCCCTCATCTCGGCTGCTGCTGCTGCTGCTCCACGCTGGTCGCGCACCTCATGGAAGGACAAGCTCCGCCCGCGGTCCACACTCCCTGAAGAGTGAAGAGAGTAGAGAGCGAGGAGGAAAAGGACGGAGCGAGGGTTGGATTTGAGCGAAGGGAACAGAAAGTGGAGATATTGCAGAGAAGGAGAGGAGGAGGAGGAGGTAAAAGAAACAAAAACAGAGAAAGGAGGAAACATAAATCACTCGAGTCTGAGAGTCACACGGACCGTCCACCACCTTCACTTATTAAAGCCTGGGAAAACCAACTGATGCATGATGGGACAGAACAGAACAGAGCTACA
This sequence comes from Trachurus trachurus, assembly GCF_905171665.1. NCBI lineage: Eukaryota > Metazoa > Chordata > Actinopteri > Carangiformes > Carangidae > Trachurus > Trachurus trachurus. The sequence continues at coordinate 4,170,450 of NC_139903.1, forward strand.
TTGGGGCAAAAGCAGCAAAAACCACCAGCGAAGCCCTGAATCCTTAAACCCAAATCATTAACACCACTGATAATCTAAACCACAGAGTGACACTGGTTGAACTAAAACTATTGTGGTTGGATGACCGTTAAATCCCAATGGGACCTAGTGGGATTAAACTCTGAATATAAAATGTTTACAGTTGTTCTACTTTTCAAATCAAAAACTAAATCATCCGATTATTAAAATGGCAACTATAGAGAGCCCCGAAGCGGAAGCAGGAAGTAACGGTCGCCATGGGACCTCAACTCGGAAAAAGTCTCCATGCAAGTGAACAGGAGTCAAAGTTTTATTTCGTGATCCAATTGAATTGTGTCATGAGAAAAAAATATGACCTCTACCTGTTTAAAACATAACGTTTCATGACGAGAAATCAGCAGTTTATCATAAAACAGCAACAGAAGAATGTATTTTGTGTAAAGACGCTCCACGGACTACAGATCTACAGTAGTGTCCCACAAAAAATACGTCACCAACTGACACGGGACAGGAAGGGCGCCATGTGGTGACGTCACCTACGCCACCTGTAGTCTTTCTGGTTATGGATTCTTCGAAATTTTATTTTACTATAGTTTAGATTTCTCGGCATGAAACACAATGTTTTAAACAGGTAAAGGTCGTATTTTTTTCTCATGGCACAATTCAATCGGATCATGAAATAAAGCTTTGACTCCCGTTCACTTACATGGGGATTTTTTCCGAGTTGAGGTCCCATGGCGACCGTTACTTCCTGCTTCCGCTTAATCGGCACTCTATTGAAAATCCTTCAAAATGTCAAACACAAAGATGTACAGCTGCCAATGATTTAAAAAAAACAAAAAAAAACACTGGAAATTTAATTTAAATATTATTGAGTCATCAAAATTATATTAATCTTCTTCATATCAGTATATAACTATGTTGCCATGACGAGGTCTAACGTCAGTCATGTGAAGTCAGCCTGAAAACCAACTGAGTGAGTTCATCGTCTCACATCTGAGTTTTTACAAAACCAGGTCAGTTGACAGTCTGACTGACACGACTGGGTGCAACTACGTATAATGACAAACCTCAACTACACTGCAAAAACTCAAAATCTTTCCAAGAATATTTGTCTTATTTCTTGTCAAAATGTCTCATTTCTAGTCAAAACTAATCTCTTTTCACTTAAAATAAGACTCATCACCTAAAAATGAACTTGTTTTTAGATAATTTTCACTTGTTTCAAACTAATTTTCACTTGAAATAAGTAGAAAAATCTGCCAGTGAAAGTTTTGTGCTTGTAATAAGGAAGGAAAACTTGCTCCACTGTCAGATTTTTCTACTTATTTCAAATGAAAATATGCTTGAACGAAGTAAAAAGTGTCTAAAAACAAGCAACTTTTTAATGTGATGAGTCTTATTTTAAGTAGAATGAGATTTGTTTTGACTAGAAATTAAATTTTGACTAGAAATAAGACAAATATTCTTGGTAAGATTTTGAGTTTTTGCAGTGTAAGTGACATCATAATGACCATAAAGAAGATTATACATTAGTTACGAGTAAAGGAAACCCAGTGATCTGGATATTCTCTCACTATTATCCCCAGAAATTTGAATGATTAGAAACGTTCACACAAGCGTAAAAAGGCAGAAGCCCTGTGCGCTCAGTTAAACATCCAGTGTTGTCAAACCTGAAACCAGCTGGGATGTGGGATCGTCCAAATGTGTGACTGGTTCAGACAGAGATTTACACTTTAAACAGTTTCTAATACCTTGTTTCTAGTCTTTAAGAAACAAGTATTAAAAAAATGACATATTTGAATAGATTTCAGATCAAATCAGTGTATTTGTGGTGATTGTATTAATGTGGTTTCCTCTGACAACACTGGATATTCATACAGTAAACTCCACTGTTTCACACCTTTTCTACAGAGTAAAGAAAAAAGATTATTACATCTAGCGCTTTCTGTTATTCTTCTCATTCTCAAGGAGGAAGACGCTTTTTTGCGAAACATCTGTGGGTAAATAAAAAATCATTTCAGACAAAATGGAAAAATGTCAGCTTTGGTGGTTGTCAGCAAAACTCTTCAAGCTGAAAAGACAGAGAAGAGAAAAAAAGTGTTTATGGAGTATAAATGGGCTGGGAAGTGGAAAATTAGAGACACAGAAGATTCATTTAAAACTTCGGAAACTTTCACATTAACATGAAGCGAAAACAGGTCAACTGAAGCTGAAACCCGAGATTACAAACCTTTTCTTTAGACACCAGAAACTTAGATGTTTTAAAAGACACAATATGCAACTAGAATTTAATGATGTTGTTTTTGTTATATCATGTTATGTGTTGGATTATTAGTTTTTATCTCTATCTATGAAGTAAATAATAAAAATAAAATGGCATTTAATGTGATTAAAGCACCTCATCTTTGACTTTACACATCATCAGTGAGGATCGATAACTATCTGAGTTAGTCATTCAGTTCTGGGTCAGGGGTTGCGGTGACCTCATGTTTTCACATGATATGAATATATGAATTCACTTGGACTCAGAGAGGAACTGACTACAGGTCAAAGGTCATGGTTGACTTCTTTGTGACATTATGAGGACACATCAGGCGTTTTTATTTGATGTGTCTCGAACATGTCGGGACACGTTGTCAGGTGGATGCACCAATAACCACGAGAGGCGATGACTCTAGTTTCCAGTTAAAATTACGCACGCGGGTGGTTGGTTGGTTGTGTTAACGTGTGGCTCATATTCAATCATTTGTATGTGTGTATTTGCACTAGTTTCACTGGGGCGCTTGTTGTATCGCCTGGAAGGAGACACTGCGTTAGATTAAAAGGAACAAAAGAGTCTTTGTGCAGGAAACACCACAGATTACATGAAAGACTGTAGCATAACTGAATGCAGCAAGATGTTAACTGATATGTGTTGTAGCTATTTTTTTTTTATCATGTTATATTTTTGGGTTTTTTGGTTTGTTACTGACATCTGAATTGCAGTGCCACACTCTTTTCAGTGATTCAGGTCTGGTGCTAAGCGACTGATGGTCTGGTGGTCCAGAGGTTTGACTCCAGGTGGGAAAGAAGAATAAAACAAAAAACAATAAGGCTCTTTTAAAGGGATATGCCAATTTTTTTTTTTCGTGTCTTGCCTCACTCCCGAGTCCATGACCAGCAGATAGACACCATCCTTTCGACTGTGCGTGCAGTAACAAGGGAGATAGAGCCGTATCGCCCGTAATTAGCTTAGCTCAAACGCTGGAAGTGTATGGGTAGTGTTAGCCTGCCTCCACCTAAAGTCATCAGAGAAACTCTTCAGCAACTCTAAACGGAAACCGGCGGGCCGATCTTCGTCTCAGAGCTGACAAAACTCATCTTGAGCGGTCAAATGCCGCTAACGGGACGAGATCGGTCAAAACGGAGGGTTTAAGCAAAGACGGTTTATTTTGGTTCAAGCTAGCTACATCGAGGGTAGGTTAGCTTCCTGTTTCAAAGTAAAAGCACAAATTTTATCGTCATGGTTTTCTGTATGTAAAGGGCAACGGGTGTTTTATTTTGTGACAGTAACCGGAAGTGCGTTGGTCACAACGGCTAGCTTGAGTAGCGCCGAAACAAAACTGTAAACAGCTGGTATTTAGACAAATTAACGACACACTGCTGATCTAAACGGCTACTTTCTCGCCTAAAAATGTTTGAAATGTTGATAAAGTGATATATTTACTGAGTTTAGAGCTAAAATTAAATCAGCTTCTGACTGCTGATTTCGGCTCGGGTAGGAGGCAGGCTAACACTACCTATACACTTCCAGTGTTTGAGCTAAGCTAATTACGGGCGATACGGCTCTATCTCCCTTGTTACTGCACACACAGTGGAAAGGATGGTGTCTATCTGCTGGTCATGGACTCAGGAGTGAGGCAAGACACGAAAAAAACAAGTGTAGGCGTATCACTTTAAACACAGTAACTGCATAAATAAATCAATGCAGTATATCTTGTATTTCCTCTGTATAATGTTTGTTCTTCTGTCTGTGCTGAAACCTGATCATCAGTTTGCATTTTTGCTTTAAATCTTCCCAGAGCTATGAGCTCGTTACATCTATGTGGCATCAAGACATCAGCGATTTTTACTGCAGCAATATGTGTCTTAGTTTGTTTGTATTTTGTGGCAGCTGATGGGATGCTCTGAAACTATGAGCAGCCTGAGATAACACAACATGTAATGAACTAGTGTCCACAAACAGAAATGAGGCTGAATTCATGTAAGATAGCTGTAAATACAGGAAGAAGGTGGAGGGCCACGTCCTGAGTGACTGTTGCTGTATACAGGACAGTAGCACTCAAATGAAAACCTTATAAGCTTGAGAAAACAAAAGCTCAGTACTGTTTACTTACTGTTAGTTTTATGTAGTGTTGCACCGATACCATTTTTTGGCCCCCGATACCGATTCCGATTCCCGGCTGTGCAGTATCTGCCGATACCGATACCGTTCCGATACCACGCAGTTTGGAAAAAAATATATATAAGAGCTTTTTTTCTTCTAATACTATAATCCAGTAGAACTTTTTTATTGCCTACCTGGTAAAAATGTTTAAGTACCACGTTATTTAACCTTTAAATAATGTTGAGGGTCCAATGTAACCCATTTTTACATTTAGGAACAGTAAACACACCCCAAGCATTTTTCCTCTGACTTGACCAACACAATAGATTTGATACATGAAATGGTCTTTCCTGCCACTACACTAATGATTACTGTATATACATAAATAACAGTAGCATAAACTGATTGGTTGAACGCAGCCTGATGTAAACATTAATAAACTCAGTAACCAATCACACAGCTCCATGTTGTCCATGTGTGATGTTCAGGGACAGGTCTGAAGACAGAGCTCTGAGGTTGAAGTCCTATAATAATGAGATGAGATGAGAGACACCTGTGACAGTGACAGGTCGACTCTGTAGCTTCGTCTTGACCACACACAGCTGCAGCAGAGGAAACTCCGCTGCTCTCAGCTGCACCGCAACGAGCGCTTTTTTTTTTTTTTTTTTAATTAAGCTCCGGTAGCGACCGCGCCGACATAACGTAGCGGGATCTCTATTTAAATGTGTGCGCACCGCACTGAGCACCGCACTGAGCAGCGCACAAGGGAGAGAGGAGAGAGAGGAGGTGAAAAGAGACAACACTGTTACCTGCTGTATACTGGCCACAGACCAGTGTGTAACGAGTCAAAAAGCCGCCGTCACTGCAGCCTGAACGCAGCTCAAATCGACCCGGTGTCTCAGCACGGCGGATCCGCGTCGGTTTGGCAGCTCAGTGACGGCGGCTTTTTGACTCGTTACACACTGGTCTCTGTGTGTTAGCGATGGTACAGGCTGAGGCCAGTATACAGCAGGTAACAGTGTTGTTGTCTCTTCTCACCTCCTCTCTCCCCTGTGTGTGCTCAATGCGCTGCTCAGTGCGGTGCGCACACATTTAAATAGAGATCCCGCTACTTTATGTCGGCTTTGCTTGTTTACATTTCACAAAAAACTCCTTGAAAAGGATTAACTGCAATTAATTGAATTGTTTACATCCTTACTTGGCTTGGCATGCACTGAACACGTGTGATCACACAGCAGTGAGTGTCGGGCGAGAGAAGACACAAGGCGCAGCGTTCATATCAGTAAATGGCATCGGTGTGTCATTTGTTTTACTCGTCGATACCGATGCCAGCATTTTAGTGCGGTATCGGGCCCCCTACCGATACTAGTATCGGTATCGGTGCAACACTAGTTTTATGTAAAAAGTTGCATATTGTAGCTCCAAAACATCATTGCACTCTGTCCCTGTCTAACATTGACAGTTTTCCACTCCCCAGCACTGTAAAACTGCACGTTCACTCTCTAACACACATACATACAGCTGCCACTGCCTAACACTTCATCATAATCCAAATATTCATCTAGCAGCAGATCAAGAGGAGGAAGACAAAAAGAAAACAGCAAACACACACAGATTAAAAGTGGTGACACAGGATGAGATGGCATGACTAATAAAGGGTGACTTGAAACCATGTGTGAAATAAATGAGGTAAGAAGGAGAATATGTTCCTCTGAGAGGGGACTACACTGCAAAAACTCAAAATCTTACCAAGAATATTTGTCTTATTTCTTCTTTTATTTATAAGTAGCTTGTTTTTAGATGCTTTTTACTTCTTTCAAGCATATTTTTCACTTGAAATCAGTAGAAAAATCTGATAGTGGGGCAAGTTTTTCTTTCTTATTACAAGCACAAAAAACTCACTGTTAGATTTTTCTACTTATTTCAAGTGAAAATTAGTTTGAAATAAGTGAAATTATCTAAAAACAAGTTAATTTTTAGGTGATGAGTCTTATTTTAAGTGGAAAAGAGATTAGTTCTGACTAGAAATTAGACATTTTGACAAGAAATACGACAAATATTCTTGGAAAGGTTTTGAGTTTTTGCAGTGTACAAGTCTAAAGTGGAATGAAATGGAGATACTCAGTACTTGCACTGCAAAAACTCAAAATCTTACCAAGAATATTTGTCTTATTTCCAGTCAAAACAAATCTCATAATACTTAAAATAAGACTCATCGCATAAAAAGTAGCTTGTTTTTAGACACTTTTTACTTCTTTCAAGCATATTTTCACTTAAAGGGATAGTTCAACATTTTGGCAAATTGGCCCATTGCCATAATCGCTATAGTCATAGCAGTAGGTTCGTTACCTTTATTTGTCGGTGTAAGCTATTTTTAGAACGGAGGAGCGGAGCGGCAGGCTGTTCAGAGCTACACTATGGAGGCTAATGGAATTTCTTGGTTTCCCTCATCAAACTCATCAAATACAAAATCCCAAAACTCCAAAATGCTTTCGTGGACAAGTTGTGACCTGCACAATCACCACGCTATGAGATAATAATGGAACGTTACGAAACGGAGCCGTTTTCGAGGTAAATACAGAGTCTGCTTGCTGAAAAACTGTCCCTGAACGCAACGCGCATCAGCGGTTTTGCATGAATTTACCTCTAAAACAACTCTGTCTCGTAACGTTCTATTATTATCTCATAGCGTGGTGATTGTGCAGCTCACAACTTGTCCACGAAAGCGTTTTGGAGTTTTGGGATTTTGTATTTGATGAGTTTGATGAGGGAAACCAAGAAATTCCATTAACCTCCATAGTGTAGCTCTGAACAGCCTGCCGCTCCGCTCCTCCGTTCTAAAAATAGCTTACACCGACAAATAAAGGTAACGAACCTACTGCTATGACTATAGGGATTATGGCAATGGGCCAATTTGCCAAAATGTTGAACTATCCCTTTAAAATAATCCGACAGTGGAGCAAGTTTTTCTTTCTTATTACAAGCACAAAAAACTTGCTATCACTTATTTCAAGTGAAAATTTGTTTGAAACAAGTGAAAATGATCTAAAAACAAGTTCATTTTTAGGTGATGAGTCTTATTTTAAGTGAAAATAGTTTAGTTTTGACTAGAAATGAGACATTTTGACAAGAAATAAGACAAATATTCCTGGAAAGATTTTGAGTTTTTGCAGTGTGAGTCAATGTAGGACTTAATGTTATTTTCCACCACTGGGCATAACCAAACACTTCCTTTCTTCTCCCTTCCTCTCCCCTGTCCCACTCCCCTCTTCCCTTCCTTCCTGTCTGTACTATTCCTCCTCCTCCTCCTCCTCTGTTTCCAGCTCACTCTCCCAGATCTCCGTCTTCCCCCTCACATACCTACCTGTGTGGCTGTTCTCACGGTGATCTCCTGGTGGTGGTGGCGTCGTCAGTGGCAACAGCTGCGCATGTTGCAGAGCTGCAGCAGTGGGCTCGGCCCGGGTCGGACCAAGGGTGAAGTAAGGGCGAGAGGGAAGATGATGGGGCTGATGATGATGATGATGATGATGATGAGGCTGCTGAGGGTGGAGGTAGTCCAGTGTAAAGTGACGGTAGTCTTGGTGCAGCTGCTGGTCTTTACCTTCCAGCAGACTCAGCAGATCCTCAGGGTGCTGCAAGAGAAAGAAGCTCTGGTCAACAAACGACGTCACGTCACTCAGAAACGTATTCATTCATACAATGCATTTTTACATAACATCACTGCAAAAACTCAAAATCTTTCCAGGAATATTTGTCTTATTTCTCGTCAAAATGTCTCATTTCTAGTCAAAACTAAACTCTTTCCACTTAAAATTAGACTCATCACCTAAAAATTAACTTGTTTTTAGATCATTTTCACTTGTTTAAAACTAATTTTCACTTAAAATAAGTAGAAAAATCTGCCAGTGAAAGCAGGAAGGAAGAAAAACTTGCTCCACTATCAGATTTTTCAACTTATTTCAAGTGAAAATATGCTTGAAAGAAGTAAAAAAAAAAAAAAAGTGTCTAAAATGTTTAAACAAGCTACTTTTTAATGTGATGAGTCTTATTTTAAGTATAATTAGATTTGTTTTGACTAGAAATTACATTTTGACTAGAAATAAGACAAATACTCTTGGTAAGATTTTGAGTTTTTGCAGTGAACAAAGTTATATTCAGCAGCAACATCTATAGAAACCTGAGGAAAACATTCACCATGTGCAGTGCACAGGCAAGTTTGTGCCCAATCAGCTCTTCACATGAACATGTGAAGCAGAACAACCGGATAACAAGACAAACAATGACACATAATGACGACACATGTTTTTATATTTTCAATAATCAAACTGGAAACATTCAGGATAATAACGAGGCATCGAAAAATGGTTGGTCAACACAAGGCGAAAACCTCGGAAACAAAAGTCGCCAAATTTTACCTGAATTAGGTCACCTTAGTGTTAATTGGCTCCAGTTTCCGATATATAACAGTTAGGTTATAATTATGTAAATATAAAATAATAAAAGTGAGTCTGTACATTTACAAACTTCCATGTGGTACCATTTTCATTGCTCTACTGTAAGTTATGAGGCATCATGATCAGACACTTAGGCAAATATACTCGCCCATGTATAAATCTTTATCATGAAATACCTTAAAAACTTCAGCCTGATCAAAATACGATATGTAAGAATTCCCACATTTTATCTCGGAGGTTGGTAATTTCCAAAAATGTGTAGGCCGGTCCTGTGATACACTAGTCAACATTTCTAAACGGGTATTGATATCAAATATTCTGTGTGTGGAAGTTGGAGTTGTGGTTTCTCTCTCTCTACTCCGTTTCCTGCAGGACTGATTATCCAGCAGCTGAAGTACAGCAGCATGTGAAGTGAACACACTGCGATGCCTATAGGCTGACATTAATATTGGATCGTCGTCATATAAACCACATTAACCACTTCATTATGTTTGGTACAAACCAGATGAAACTGTACTTTCTAATGCCAACTGATCCGGGGCCAGCTAAACAAGGTCGTCCTGACGTCTCCCTCCCTAGAGACTATTTCCACCTATAACTGTCTGAAGAACGGACAGAGGGTGGATACTAACCGATAACCAGCTCTGGTCTCGAGAGCACAAAACCAGCACAAAACAATCTTCAGGCACTGCAAAAACTCCAAATCTTACCAAGAATATTTGTCTTATTTCTAGTCAAAATGTCATTTCTAGTCAAAACAAATCTCATTATAGGCTACTTAAGACTCATCACATTAAAATGTAGCTTGTTTTTAGACACTTTTTACTTCTTTCAAGCATATTTACACTTGAAATAAGTAGAAAAATCTGATAGTGGAGCAAGTTTTCCTTCCTTATTACAAGCACTGGCAGATTTTTCTATTTATTTCAAGTGAAAATTAGTTTGAAACAAGTGAAAATTATCTAAAAACAAGTTCATTTTTAGGTGATGAGTTTTATTTTAAGTGAAAAGAGATTAGTTTTGACTAGAAATTAGACATTTTGACAAGAAATAAGACAAATATTCTTGGAAAGATTTTGAGTTTTTGCAGTGGGGACAGGCTAATAACTGGATTTGCTCTGTTTGATTGGTGTTTCATCTGAACCAAGTTGTGCCACAATAATATGAGTTGTTAGATTTGTATAATGTCTTTCTGCCATCGTCATATATACATGGATATGGGATGATCCAACTCCACAAAAAACTGAGGTAGAGGTTCTCACGGCTCTGGTCATCAGATTTTTTAAGAAAACGCGCTACTTGTGGTTGAATATTAACTTTAAACTGATTCAAATCTTACATTATGATGCCATGTTGTACTCCACATCTGCCTTTAGTTTGCAGTGAAGAGGTTCAACATTTATATTGGATGAGCTTATCAGGGCCTTTTTGTAAATATGCACCCACCCACATAATGTTATTGAATCAGGTCCCACTCTAACTCTCTGATACTTTTGGATAATAACTTAGTGGGTTTGGAACTGAGAACAAAACCTTGTGTTTTTTTTGACACAGATGTGTTTAAACCTGACATTGACCATATTCCCCTGGGCAACAACAACACATCACTTCGGGCAGACAGACAACGCTGCGTGGGTTGTTGTCTGAATGCATCAAAATGTCACACATGACACATCGCACACTCATCTATACTTCCCCACTGTTCAGTTTATAAGAGGCTGCAAGATCCCTGTTTACTGTCTTCTGTCTCCTTCTGGCTGCAGCTGGTTTGTCATTTTGTTTCCTCATGATATCCAGGAAGTCAAAAAAAAAACTGAAACATTGTGACACAAAAACGATGCCTCATTCCTTCTTTACACTGCAAAAACTCAAAATCTTACCAAGAATATTTGTCTTATTTCTAGTCAAAATGTCATTTCTAGTCAAAACTAATCCCATTATACCTAAAATAAGACTCATCACATTAAAAAGTAGCTTGTTTTGACACTTTTTACTTCTTTCAAGCATATTTTCACTTGGAGTAAGTAGAAAAATCTGATAGTGGAGCAAGTTTTTCTTACTACTTATTTCAAGTGAAAATACATTTGAAACAAATGAAAATTATCTGAAAACAAGTTCATTTTTAGGTGATGAGTCTTATTTTAAGTGAAAAGAATTTAGTTTTGACTAGAAATGAGACATTTTGGCAAGAAGTAAGACAAATATTCTTGGAAAGATTTTGAGTTTTTGCAGTGTAGTAAGATGACACACTTCACTATTACTTCTCAGTAATTATTGTTACACACCTGCAAAGTTTGACTGTATTATTGCACAACCGTGATGGGAAAAAAACATAGTCACACAGACATATAAACACCTGCACGCCCGCACGCAAACACACATACAACAATACTGTCACAACTGCAGTAAATGACGTAAATCAAAGCAAATATTCACATTTTCTTCTCATTCATGATCCTCACACAGGTTGGCCTGACACCTGTAATGGCAAATTCTTTTAGTTGCCCCTTCAATGTTTCAGCAGTGTAAAAAACAAACAAACAGACAATTTACTGGTTGCACATGCAGTAGATGAAAGATTTACTTTCTCTGTCTCAAATTTTAGGGGCAAAATGCCTCCATTTAGGGGCAGTATGGAGCCCTGAACCGGTTAAAAAAAAAAAAGTACCACTCACTAAACACTGCAAAAACTCAAAACCTCAACAATATTTGTCCCCTTTCTTGTCAAAATGTCTCATTTCTAGTCAAAACTAAGACTCATCACCTAAAAATGAACTTGTTTTTAGATCATTTTCACTTGTTTCAAACACATTTTCACTTGAAATAAGTAGAATAATCTGCCAGTGAAAGCATTGTGCTTGTAATAAGGAAGAAAAACTTGTTCCGCTATCAGCTTTTTCTACTTATTTCAAGTGAAAATATGCTTGAAAGAAGTAAAAAAAAAAAAAAAAAAACTGTCTAAAAACAAGCAACTTTTTAATGTGATATTTCTTATTTTAAGTGTAATGACTAGAAATGACATTTTGACTAGAAATAAGACAAATATTCTTGGTAAGATATTTGAGTTTTTGCAGTGCAAGAACCGGCACTCATACAAATTTAAGGCCAATATTTGTTGTAATTGTTTGTTATGTGTGTGTATGGCAGATTTACTGCAACTAAAGCTACATGCTACATGGTGCAACTCTCTCCTGACTGAATGCACATTAATAAGAGGATCAGGCAAACAACAGGAGGAGACATGTTCGCAGAAGGTGATTATTGAATATTTTAGCTGGAGTCACACCGTTTCTCCTGTTTCTCCATGTTTGCCATTTGAATGACTTGAAGCTTCAGGCAATTTTCATATCCTTGAATAAATGTCATCGTTGTGTGTGTGTGCGCAGGGTTTCGCAATGACTACAAAACCATATTAAACCTACTTTTACACAGGTAAAAGAATAAATACACAATTAATGCTGATGTTTGAAGACTAATATCATGTAAATTAAGAAGTTTGGATTTAAAAAAAAGTTTGAAATTCAACTCAACTCAACCGAATCGTGGTCGCACAGCTTTAAACGTTTGTCTGGTTTAATCATTGAAAGTGACGGTCATCATCCACTGCTATCTGACAGTGAGAAGGAGTCGGAGCTGAGTGAATCACAGAGACGACATTACTTTTTTTCCCCACTCCTCCACATTCTTTGGTCATCGCTCATTTAATTGCTGCCCTGTTGTTTGCTCATCATTTTCATCGTAGACTTTTACCAGAAACTATTAACTAACTAACAACATTTGGCCTGCTACACTCTTGAACAACAACAAAAAAAAAATTTCAAATCCTTAAAAGATGAAATGTTTATGCCGATGATGAAGTTCGTGCCAGAAAAAAAAGTAGCCTTACTATTCACAGGCCAGCTTCAAAGTGCCACTTTTATCTCAGAAGAAAGAAAAAAAAAAACACTCTTACACTGCAAAAACTCAAAATCTTACCAAGAATATTTGTCTTATTTCTAGTCAAAATGTCATTTCTAGTCAAAAAAAATCTCATTATACTTAAAATAAGACTCATCACATAAAAAGTAGCTTGTTTTTAGACACTTTTTACTTCTTTCAAGCAGATTTTCATTTGAAATAAGTAGAAAAATCTGTGACAGTGGAGCAAGTTTTTCTTCCTTATTACAAGCACAAAAAACTTGCTTTCACTGGCAGATTTTTCTGCAAGTGAAAATTAGTTTGAAACAGGTGAAAATGATCTAAAAACAAGTTCATTTTTAGGCGATGAGTCTTATTTTAAGTGAAAAGAGATTAGTTTTGACTAGAAATGAGACATTTTGACAAGAAATAAGACAAATATTCTTGGAAAGAATGAGTTTTTGCAGTGTAATAGTGTTTAAGATGTTTTTAAAAAGTTCCTACCTGTGTGTGTGGCTCCTTTAGAAAATCTCTGTTTTCTCCTAAAAAAAAAAAATCAAACCAAGCGAAAACTATGCAGGTAATCCAACCCTTTTTGTCTAGTTTCAGTTCACCGTGTCCCTGCTCCCTGCTCCACACTAAACGTCGAGCTGCTTTGTGCGGGTTTGAGGTGGCGCACCTCTCTTTCCAGCAACCTGCCCCGCTCCGAGCGAGGTGGGGCAGCCTGGGAGGAGACAGGTGGATCTGGCAACGGTTCAGCGCAGCAGTGCCACTCCCTCCCTCATACCTGCGCGCTGCTGTAACCGCCAAACGTTTACTCAGTGCCAACTGTCAAAGAGATAAACACTAGTGTCTGGGGCCGGAGTAGCTTCGACTTTCACTAACGGCCAGGACGGATGATGCTGCCTAATGTCCGTCTGTATGTCACCTGGACACATAACAGACTGAGAGGCAGGCAAAGGTCTGGGCAGCCTAGGGTGAAATTGTCTGTTAATGTGAACAGTTACACTGCAAAAACTCAAGAATATTTGTCTTATTTCTGGTCAAAATGTCATTTCTAGTCAAAACAAATCTCATTATACCTAAAATAAGACTCATCACATTAAAAAGTAGCTTGTTTTTGACACTTTTGACTTCTTTCAAGCATATTTTCACTTGAAATAATCTGATAGTGGGGCAAGTTTTTCTTCCTTATTACAAGCACAAAAAACTTTCACTGACAGAAGTGAAAATTTGTTTGAAACAAGTGAAAATTATCTAAAAACAAGTTGATTTTTAGGTGATGAGTCTTATTTTAAGTGGAAAGAGATTAGTTTTGACCAGAAATGAGACATTTTGACAAGAAATAAGACAGATATTCTTGGAAAGATTTTGAGTTTTTGCAGTGTAAGCAAGTGAAAGATTAAATGATCTCCAAAAGTTAAACATGAAACACTGTTTTGCAATATTTTCAGCAATATCAGTGTATTATTTTAGTTTTCTACACAGATTTAGATTGAAAAAGGGAAACAAAGCAGCTTCCTGCAAAAGAATGGGAAACCCAGGAGACTTGAGCTCTCAGATAACTTTGACCAAGGTATCAGACAAGATATTTACTATTTACACACTGTGATAGTTTGCGAAGGGGGGGCTGCTAGCTAATAACTATGCAGGGTGGCCAAACCTTTGCTGCAGGCCCTTTTCTTTTCTCTTTTCTGTCATTTTGAAAATGTAAAAGATAAAAGTGGAAAGAAATATCTTGTTTAAAATGTAAAGGAATGTGTCATCAGTAACTTTATGTCTTCTGGAGATCATTTCCTCTTCTTAACTGTTCACATCTTGACCAGAGGTGCCCAAACTTTTGCATGATGCCACTGTGCGTAAAAGAGAGGATGCTCTACATGTCCGGATACTGATTTATTAAAGCGCAGGAACTGATGCTCTGACTTGACTTGATTAAAATAAAATAAAAACTCCTGCAGCTCTGAGTTACAAAAGAATCTTTTTTTTGCATTCACTCCAAAGAAAAGTGATCCATACATCCACTCCAATAATCACACAGCACTGCCCCTTTGCTCTGGAAAATGAACACAAACACAAAAGCTATTGTCAAAAGTTAAACTCAAAGCAGTTGTTGGACACCGAGCTGGATTTCCCCCGATTTGAAGGTACTTTTTTTGTGTGTGTGTGTGTTTGAACATTCAAAAACCATGGACACTGTCGAGAGGAAACAGCACTTGAATATGTCAAAAGGATTTCTACAAATAATATGAACACACCAGCTTCCACTCATGCCAGTGGTCAAGTACGACTCAAAAAGCTTTTGTTTCACACAGAAACGTTTCAACCTGCTGATCTGACAGGAAGTGTTTCTAGAATAAACAGTGTCATGCAAAAGTTTGGGCACCTCTGGTAAAAACTTCTGTTAATGTGAACAGTTAAGAAGAAGAGGAAATGATCTCCAACAGGCATAAAGTTACAGATGACACATTCCTTTTACATTTTCATCTTTTACATTTTCAAAATGACAGAAAAGGAAAAGGACTTGCAGCAAATGTTTGGCCACCCTGCATAGTTAGTAGTAGTACCTAGTAGTAGGGGTGTTTCAAAAAATGGATTCACATAAGAATCGCAATTCTCATTTAATACGATTCAGAATCGATATAAAATGTCCCAAAATTGATCGAGGCACTTTTGATTTTGTTACTTAAGCAATATGTGATAGTATTGCTTTTATGCAACAGTTTCAACAATTCCATCTAAGCATGCATGGATGTTTAAAACTCAATAAATGTGAAAAAGACACTTCAGTCCATGAGGATCCTTTGCACACCGACAGACTGAAGCAGAAATCATTATGAATCAAATCGTTTTGAATCGAAAATCGATTTTGAATGGAATCGTAGCCCCATAAATCAGAATCGAATCGAATCGAATCGTGAGATAGTAAAAGATTCCCACCTCTACCTAGTAGCCCCCCCCCCCCCTCCTTTGGAAACTATCACAGTGTGTAAACAGTAAATATCTTGTCTGATACCTTGGTTGAAGTTATCTGAGAGCTCAAGTCTCCTGGGTTTCCCATTCTTCTGCAGCCTGCAGCTTTGTTTCCCCTTTTTCACTCACAAAAGTGTAGAAAACTAAAAATAATAATACACTGATAATGCTTAAAATATTGCAAAAGAGTGTTTCATGTTTAACTTGAAGCCTTTTGGAGATCATCTAATCTTCCACACTGTTCACATTAACAGTCATTTTGACCAGGGGGTGCCCAAACTTTTGCAAGCACATGCCACTGTAGATGTTGAAAAAAGAGATAAAGAAAGACAAAGTCAAACCTTTTTCTTCCCACTCATGCTGGTGTGTGGACAGCTTGTATATATCCAGGAGAAAAAAAGGTAAACACGCTCTGCTAACAGTTTTTATGATTCCTCATTAAAGGGGTGCTGCACCCTGTTTCCCCCAAGTCCACGCTGGTCGAGTGCGCACACACTTAGCGACATGTTACTGTGAAAGCCCAAACAGCCCTTCCACTGGATTTTTCTTTTACAGCGATTATGGAAACCAGCTTACCCACAAGTGGATGTGATGTAACGTTCCTTGAATTTCCATGAATTAGGCAGAGCACTTTCCTGACTTGTTATCCTCGTGGTATTTCAGCATGATGAAAGCAATCCTTACACTGAAATCTACCCACAACGTGACCCGAGGTAACACACTTCCTCTGCTCTCTTCCTTCAAAAGCCCGAAGCCTGAAAAAGCCTTTGAGTTCCACAATCTTCCATTTCAGCGATCTGTTCAGGGATCCTTTTCAAAACCGGGGAAGATGGTTTGAAAAGCTGTTGTGTTCACTGCAAGATTTTAGTCAAGTCAGCAAGCCAGGACTTTGAACAAAAAAAAATAAAAAGAGCACGGAGCAGATGACAGGAAGTTGGGGAGAAATGGAGGAGGGGGCAAGAAAACAAGGAGGGAGAGAGGCAGAAGCTGGAGGAAAGTGGTAAAAGTAGAACAAGAAGTGTTTATATCTCAGAGAAGCAGAGCAGTGAGAGGAATTTCTAGGCTCTGGGTCAAACCCAGTGGGCCTCTCTCTGTCTCTAATCTGTAGGGGGTTTTCCATTCACACTCAGATATTTCCTACATAGAAATGGGAGACTCTTAAAGGGGGTCCTGCAAACTCACAGATGGCAACTAAAAAATAATCACAGAGCAAACTTTTCTGAAGCCACGTTAACTCGTCGTACCTCAGACAGGTGATCGGCGAATAAGTGCAAGAGGAAACAACTTCAACAGACTGATAAACACTGTGAAGACGCTACATAGCAAAAGCTATACTTAAGTACTTAAGGTAACTAGATAGTTCGATTCCCAACAGGTCAGACTTTTCTTCTGTCTCCTTGCACTGTTTATTTGAGTGACAAAGATGTCACTTAGTTTGATATACCTATGATAAATCCCCTGAATATAAAGTAAAACACCTTCCAATTTCAACTTCACCATCATCATTATACCATTTAAAATCCTGAATGTGGATTTCGTAGAGTAGAAGATCTGCATTAAATATCATTAATGTGATACAATGCAGCTCATTGAGATTAAACAAAATTTAAATTGTGTAAAATAATGAAAGAAAACTAATGTAATTTTTAGGGATGCATGATAAATATCGATACAGATAATTATCGGCCCGATATTGGCTGATAATTATCGGCCAAAATACATAAATAAGTCTGATAACAACATGACATCACCAGAGCCAATTATAATCAGCCAGCATTGCCTTGTCTTTGCTCATTTTCAGTCTGTTTGCCCCGAAGTTGATTTGAAGTAATGTTGAAGAGTCATAACTGTTCTAGTTTACAACAGTAGTGATGTAGATTATATTATTTGGTTGAGCCAGAGGCAGAGCTATAATGTTAAATTCATCTTTATTCACGACATCTCAGCCTTTGTTAACCTCAGGTGTGTAAATAATCTATTAAAAATGTTATCAGTTATTATTGGTTATCGGCACAAGTTATAGTGCATTCCTAGTAGGGTTATTTTTAACTATAAATTAATAATAAAACCTTTTAAAACATGTCCTATGCTACATTTATTTAACCCTTACATGAAGGCCACATGTGTCCTATATGATTACACTCTGTCTTCTAGATCAATAATTGTATTCAGTTCACACCCTTAGGTATAGGGTATGACCTCATGATGGCGTTGTTGTCTCGCTGTTACTTTGAAAAAAACATGTCAGTGAGTTTCCACAGTAACCTGAGGAATTAGTTTCTGCACAGTTCATAAATCAGATCGACCTAGATGACATAGTGGTCAACAACATCATACATCCAGGTAGCAGCCGCAGCACAACTGACCACCAGGCAATCTCAAACTGCCTCAACCCTGATGCTATAAATGAGCAATTAGTTTTTCTGGCCAAATTTCCAACTTGCCAACGCCAGAAGATCTCACAAATGTGCACTCTTCTGGAAAATCGGCCATTCAGCTGTTTTGGCCTTGGCTGGAGAAAAAGAAAGAGGTGCCATGATTTCCAGAAACTGATGGATGTTCTAAAAAAAAAAAAAAAAAAAGTCTTTGGGTTTGTCCAGAACCACAACTGAGAAAATCCATATAAACGCTGGACAACCGACAACCCATCCATATTTATGAGTTGTGGTACATAAAAACATAATATTCAATATCTCACGCAGCCAATGACAGCCTGTCTTGGCTCAGCTCACCCCATTGGAGAAAAGTTATAGTAAACTTTTGGCAGTAGTCTGCAGTGATGTGACGTGTGTGAACCATGAAAGGCCCATTTCTAACTTCTACAACAGTAACCACATGTTGGAGGTGAGGTGCGTTCAGGGCAGCTGTGACTGCAGGGACATCCCAGCTCCCCCAGTCGTCTCAAAGATGCTGAGCCTCATATTGGCCCTGATGCAACACTGCAAAAACTCAAACTCTTACCAATAACATTTGACTTATTTCTAGTCGAAACAATCTCATTATACTTAAAATAAGACTCATCACATAAAAAGTAGCTTGTTTTTAGACACTTTTTACTTCTTTCAAGTCTATTTTCTATTTTCTGTCTAGAAAAATCTGATAGTGGATCAAGTTTTTCTTTCTTATTACAAGCACAAAAAACTTGCTTTCACTGGCAGATTTTTGTAGGTTATTTTAAGTGAAAATTTGTTTGAAACAAGTAAAAATTACCTAAAAACAAGATCATTTTTAGGTGATGAGTCTTAGTTTAAGTGGAAAGAGGTTAGTATTGAGTAGAAAGGAGACATTTTGACAAGAAATAAGACAAATATTCATGGAAAGATTTTGGGTTTTTGCAGTGAACATCATGCACCACACAAGAGAATGTGGCTTGTTGCGGTCGATAAGAGTAGAAAAGTCTTAAGAATAACAACAACACATTAAGACGTGCTTCATTTCACAGCTTTAAAGGGATACGGCAGCATTTTTTTTTTTTTTAGGTGTCTTGCCTCACTCCCGAGTCCATGACCAGCAGATAGACACCATCCTTTCGACTGTGCGTGCAGTAACAAGGGAGATAGAGCCGTATCGCCCGTAATTAGCTTAGCTCAAACACTGGAAGTGTATGGGTAGTGTTAGCCTGCCTCCACCTAAAGTCATCAGAGAAACTCTTCAGCAACTCTAATCGGAAACAGACGGGCCGATCTTCGTCTCAGAGCTGACAAAACTCTCCGGTAAGGCATCTTGAGCGGTCAAATGCCGCTAACGGGACGAGATCGGTCAAAACGGAGGGTTCAAGCAAAGACGGTTTATTTTGGTTCAAGCTAGCTACATCGAGGGTAGGTTAGCTTCCTATTTCAAAGTAAAAGCACAAATTCCATGGTCATGGTTTTCTGTATGTAAAGGGCAACGGGTGTTTTATTTTGTGAAAGTAACCGGAAGTGCGTTGGTCACAACGGCTAGCTTGAGTAGCGCCGAATTCTTCAGAACAAAATTGTAAACAGCTGGTATTTAGACAAATTAACGACACACTGCTGATCTAAACGGCTACTTTCTCACCTAAAAATGTTTGAAATGACGATAAAGTGATATATTTACAGAATTTAGAGCTAAAATGAAATCAGCTTCTGACTGCTGATTTCGGCTCAGGTAGGAGGCAGGCTAACACTACCTATACACTTCAAGCGTTTGAGCTAAGCTAATTACGGGCGATACGGCTCTATCTCCCTTGTTACTGCACGCACAGTCGAAAGGATGGTGTCTATCTGCTGGTCATGGACTCGGGAGTGAGGCAAGACACGGGGAAAAAAAACGTTGGCATATCACTTTAAAGCTATAGGAGAATGACTGAATCTTTAAAGGGGAACTATGCAAGTCAGCGGCTGCTTTTTCCCCTGTTTTGCTAACCCTCCTCCCTCCCTACGTGCATTTGTTTTCAACAAAGCCAACAAGAAGGCAACTCATGGAGCGGTGGATAACGTTACATACTGTATATCATACATGTGTTACGATGTATTTGTGTAGTCTGATCTGTTATAAGCAAGAGATTATGGATTACGGGGCACGTTTGTGTGCTGGTGCCGCCGATGAGAGCTGGGACACCGGGTCAGAGGCTCTGCTCTTACACGGTTGGTTTTACAGCCAGGAGACGCTACAGTAGGTGGACGGCAGAGAGCCTTCATCACAATTACTCAAACGCTGTTTAATAGACTAATATTTTGAATTTAATAAAGGTAAGAAAAAACAATCATCTTGCATAGTTTCTCTTTAAAGCTATAGAAGGATGACTGAAATGTTCACTTTTGTTCACGGTGACAAATACTATATAACAGCATGGCAGACACAGACGGTCTTCTGTGTTTAGTATGGTATTACTATGTCTTTCCTTATTGTAAACATACCATTTCTGTTATAAACATCATACCAGTGCAGAACAGTAAATAAAGTCCTGTCACTGTCCTCCTGTCAGGTTAATACTTTATACCCTGGTCTTACTTCTTCACTCGTATCCGTACACTGCAAAAACTCAAAATCTTTCCAAGAATATTTGTCATGTTTCTTGTCAAAATGTCTAATTTCTAGTCAAAACTAAACTCTTTTCACTTAAAATAAGACTCATCACCTAAAAATTAACTTGTTTTTAGATAATTTCACTTGTTTCAAACAAATTTTCACTTGAAATAAGTAGAAAAATCTGCCAGTGAAAGCAAGTTTTTGTGCTTGTAATAAGAAAGAAAAACTTGCTCCACTATCAGATTTTTCTACTTATTTCAAGTAAAAATATGCTTGAAAGAAGTAAAAGGTGTCTAAAAACAAGCCACTTTTTATGTGATTTTACATATAATGAGATTTGTTTTGACTAGAAATGACATTTTGAGTAGAAATAAGACAAATATTCTTGGTAAGATTTTGGAGTTTTTGCAGTGTATGTTCTGGTGTGAGGTGAGACTTATCATAGTACCTGTACTGTATCAAAACAGATCCGTCTCGACTGCCGACTCTAAAATGACAACACAAGAATGTGTGTGCAAACAAACAACGGCCTGGTATTTCTTCGGGGAGATATGGGAGGTCAAAGGTCACCTGATGAAGTAAACCTGGATGTTGCCTTTTTTCCCCAAACTTTTTAGACTAGAGGCATGTATGTATATAGCCGCCGGCATGCAGCAACGCTCACAGACCAAACCTTTGTTATAACAACCATGCAGCTCCATCAGCTGTAATCATGTTACTGTTAAGAGTGTAAACTGTGATAGAAATCTCCAGATAAGCAGATTACAGTGTGCATGTGAAGGTTCTCAGTGAAAAACCCCTGTGTAGTAGTATACAAGACCACCAGTCACAGAGCCATGCATCTAATACTTGAGTAGGCCTATTAGATTTCTTTGGTACTTATTACTCTTACTTGAATACATTTCCAAGACAAATATTTTTACTTTTACTCGAGTTAATTTCTAGGAAGGCTGAAAAGTACTGGTTACTTTCAGGTCTGCTCTTTTTTTTCTAAAATACTACTGGACACAAGCTGTGTTTGTCAAAGAAGGAAACCCTAACCCCTAAAAGCAGCACATCAGTGCAGGTGGTTTCAAAGAGTTAATTCTCAAAAACAAGAGTTAAAGCAGAAGTAAGCGATATTTTTGTGTTAATATAAGTCTTAAATAGTTCTATCTTCCGACAGCAATCACTTACATAGAGTGTTTGGTCTGAAACACGGGTCTGTCAGTCACTCTGCTCTGCTGTAAGCCGAGGAGAAAACTTTCCTTGTATCCTACAACCTTTATCCAATGAGGAGAGAGAGAACGGCATAAAGGGGCGGTCCTCTCTGTGTGTGCAGCCAAGGGATGCGCGTGAATGTGGTGACGTATAGGACGAGGGCGGGGACTGCTAACTCCATCTGCTGACAAGAAGTTAGCCAAAACTACCGGATCGCTTACTTCTGCTTTAACTCTTTGAAACCACCTGCACTGATGTGCTGCTTTTAAGGGTTAGGGTTTCCTTCTTTGACAAACACAGCTTGTGTCCAATAGTAGAAAAATAAAGATAAAAAAAGAGCAGACCTGAAAGTAACGAGTACTTTTCAGCCTTCCTAGAAATTAACTCGAGTGAAAGTAAAAATATTTGTCTTGGAAATGTATTCAAGTAAGAGTAATAAGTACCAAAGAAATCTAATACTCAAGTAGAGTACAAATCCTCTGGATATGTACTTAAGTACAGCACTCAAGTAAATTTACTCTGTTACTGTCCACCACTGACCACCAGTCACAGAGCCATATCTCTGTGAGTGGGAAAGGGGGGCACCTGGGACCACCACACCACACCACACCACCAAGGACCCCTAATGTGGCCCCACATGGGAAACTGGAGGCAGCTATAACAGAAGGACCACTGCTAACACACACAGGATACACCCACCTACACGTCCCATTATCCCGGCTCTCCGGTTACCGGTATTTGCAAAAAAAAAAAAAAAAAAAATACTTAGCCGAACCACTCAACTCAAGGTCATTATTATTATTATTATTAATTCACACACAGCTAGCTCTATAGCTGCCAATGAATGAAAACGTAGCCTATGAACCGGAGCGAGACGGCGATTGAGTGAGTGAATGAGTGAGTGAGTGAGGATTAAATTAAATCACAGTCAGTCACTGTCTGAAACTTTAACCCACCAACCACCACCTTCCTTTTCTCCTTCCTCAAGCTGCGTTCATGAAACAACAGGGGAGAGGAGGGGGGAAAAAGTGTCTGTAACTTTCCTATGGGGAAACACAAGAGAGTTTATTCTTCCATTTTCTTTATAATAACCCTCGTTTCAACTTTTCACCGCGGTACTTGAACACACCGCACACACAAGGCTTGACCACCACAACTTCCACAGACTAGAATGAACGCAACATGTCATTTTCTTTCTCTTTTTTTACCTTTCAGTGCAGCTCCTTCCCTTCACTCTCTCCGTCCTCGAAACATCTCCTCTGGTTATTTCTTTCTCTTAACTCTCCCTCCTTCCTTCTTCTTCTCCTTCTCCTTCTTCTCCTCCTTCACCTCCTCCTCCTTCTCCTCCTTCCTCCTCTTCCAAAACAGCTACACTCGCTGCTGCCGCCGCTCCGTCTTCTCCAGCAGCTTCGCGGCGTTTTCCAGACCTTTCTCCCGGAAAAGGAGCTCGTTCGCGGCCTCAAACTCTGCTGCGTCCTCCTCCTCCCCAGCGAAATTCATGTTTAGCCGTAAAAAAAGAAAGAAAAAAAAGAAAAAAGAGAGAGCGAGAGAAGGGGGGAAGCGGTACAGAAGAAGTGGCAGCAGGAAGCTCCCCCCTGCCTGATCTGCAGTATGAGAGGAATGCCCCCCTCCTCCCCCTCCTTCATCCGTCTTCCTCCAACTAATGCAACTGGAGGAAAAAGTTTTTTTTTTTCTTTTTTTTCTTTTTGGGATCAGGGAAATCCCTCCTCCTCCTCCTCTTTTTCTACTGTGTGTGTGTGTGTGTGTTTTCTATCCCAATTATTATAAAGCAGATTTAACGGAGCAGCCCGTGAAGGCGACAAATAGGCTACAATAATCGATACTATGGTGAGTTCAGGGAACCAAGTGGTAGCTAAAAAAAAAAAAAAAAAAAAGCACATAAATTAAGCCTAGAAATTAAAAATGAAGGTGAAGTTGCAGGATAATAAGATAAAAAAAAAAAATACACTGATTTAAGGTGCTTCATACTTCTACCTTCTTTTCCTATCTCTTTATACTTTTATCCATTTGTTTAGCTATTGAGTCGGTTTGGTCGCTGGTGTCTCGGTGGTGAAGTCAGAGAAAGAGAAAGACAGAGTTGAAACAGGAGTATGAAGGTAGCGGAAAAAAGGGGAAAATGACAAAGAGCTTTTGTGAGCTCGGGCACAGCACAGACTTGTGGGCTCTGCATTACTGCTGCATTCAAGCGCTTGTCAGAAATGTCGGAATTTCAGCGCACAACACACAGTCCCAAGTTGATTGATGATTTGCTTGTAGAAGTAGTGCACTAATACTGTCCAGTATTATGAGGACACCTGGCACTTGAACTATTAGAGGGAGTCTTAATGTTTATATCTCTGGACATCTTCCTGCAAAAGAAATTCTTCTCATAATCTTGGAGGCAAAATGTAAACAGGATGTCATTGCAACGTTATCAGGGAGAATTATATCAGCAGAGATGGGAATTCTGGCACCGGATACATCCAAGGTGCATAGAGAGAGAGGGGGGGTTAAAAAAAGATAGTTTTACCACAAGTTTCTGAAGTTTTTATGTAGGCTATACTCCACCCACAGAGCTGCCATGTTGCTGTAGGACGGTAAATATTTATTAAAGCAGAGTTAAAAGCATTCATGTTGGTTATGGCCTCTTCCCATTACATGCCTCCTTCCTACAGGTCCTTGAGAGGGTTCAAGGGGGGTCCACAACTTTTTCTCAAAATTTTACCAAATATTTTCAAGAAATATTACATTTGTTTCCAGAAATTTCTTGACATTTTTCCAAAAATGCATGCCACTGGCAGTAATTTGAACGTACATTGAGTCTCAGAACAAATATTTTGATAGGATAGGATAGGTTTTATTTGTCATTCTTATGCGTCACATAAAAACGAAATTATGTTTCACACATCCACCGTTCGAGATCAAGATCAGTGCATTAATTTCAACAATAAATAAGTAAAAACATGTATAATTAAAAACAACATATAAAATGAATGATCATAAATAAAAGAGAATAACAATTATCATTAGATAAACACTCTAAAAAATAAGTTTATGCAATTCACATTCTTTTGTTAAGGAGTCTGATCACTGTGGGGAAGAAGCTGTTCAACAGGCGAGTGGTTCTTGCTTTGATGCTTCTGTACCTTCTTCCTGACTGCATGATGGGGGGTTTTTTTCCCAAAATTTTGTCCAATGGGGGGGGTATGTGGTCTAATTTATGTCAGTTTAGGGGTCCTTGCTGTAAAAAGGTTTGTTACAGTATAACTGAGAAGGCATGTTACAGCCGTAGGGTTACAGCCATGTGGCCATATAGAAGTTTTCCAATTTTTGAATTTTTGCCACAAAGTTAATCAAGGAAGATGGAGTGATGCATGAAAACTACTGGTCGTCAGGTCGTTCACATTTCAGGACCATGGTTACTAAAGTGAATGAACACTATAATAGCAGGCAAGGTTTCACCATGGAGTCTGTGTGGAGGCTTTCGTGAGAGGATTATAATCGTTGGCCGAACAGAGCAAGTTTAGAGCCACAATGTGGATTTGTGAATATTAATATTGTTAAAATGCGTCACTGACCATCATGTTTCTGAAAAATGGCTTATGGAAAGCACCTTTAATGCTGAGTAGAACCATGAAGACTGCCTACCAGTCTGAGATCATTATGTTCTACACCACAATAAGGTAAAGCTGTACAGTTTCGCTGCCAACATGACAAGAAAAATGGAAATAATCAGGCTTTCTACCTAGTTGGAACAAGCATGTTTTCCACATTGGATGCATCCTTTGGCATCTGGCATCTCTTCCACATCCTTAATGTGCCAAGTCAACCACCTTCATTACTCAGGACGGGACAGGTCCTGTTGGCAGAGGTTGAAGGTAGCTTAAATCCACCACGGCTCTTTATATGATCATAACACAGTGACGCTCAACAACAGTCTGACAGTCCAACAGATAATCACACAGTCGGTACTTAAACTAAACAAAGAGGTCCCACTTTGGTGGAAGTGAACATAGCACAACTTCATCCAGATGAGGCAAAGAGAACCACAAACATCGCTCAGCCAACAGGGAAAGCATGTATAGTTTCACCTAAAGGCAGCTCCTGTAAGGTCCATCCCAAAAGTAACATTTAGACCTGCAGTTGTTATCAGCAACTTTCATGCACGTTTCAGCAAGTGTGGGGTTTTATAAACCTGAAGCTCTCCACCATATTTTGAAGCTAATGTGATAAACAATGCAGGCTGGCAAAAAAGCCATTTTGCCTGGTTTAGCGGGTTGCCAGATTTATAAGAGATCAGGAATCAAGGCAGCCCTGCAGAGCCAGGACACAGCTTGTGAAGCTGTTAAAGGGATACTTCAACATTTTTGGCAAATTGGCCCATTGCCACCAATCCCTATATATAGTTAGGAGTAGGTTTGCTACCTTTAATTGTCAGTACAAGCTATTTTTAGAACGGTGGAGCAAAACCGCTGATGCATGTTCCTGTTGGGGGCAGTTTTTCGGCAAGCAGTCTCTGCATTTACCTCGAAAACAACTCTGTCTGGTAACGTTGTGTTATTATCTCATAGCGTGGTGAATGTGCAGGTCACAACTTGTCCACCAGAGCGTTTTGGAGTTGTTGGATTGCGTATTTGATGAGTTTGATGAGGGAAACCAAGAAATCCAATCAGCCTTGTTGTAGCGCAGCTCACGGCTCTGCTCCACTGTTCTAAAAATAGCTTGCACCAACAATTAAAGGTAACGAACCTACTGCTATGTCTATAGGGATTATGGCAATGGGTCAATTTGCCAAAATGCTGAACTATCCCTTTAAAGGCCCATTTTAACCCACAAACCCAGAACTTCTGCAGTGCAATAGGAGGCAGGATGCCTGGAGTATTAGTCATGGTATATGTCGCTTCACTGAGAAAAGCGGTGGACTAGAGGGGCTGCAGTGGAGATGCAAGGCAGACACCCTGAGGACCTTTGGCCTTACTGGAGAAACCTGAGTTACCTGACCTCAAGGGACCAGAAGAGATGGTTCTCATCCTGGATGGCCCTGAAGTTACCAGTCCTCACAGGTGTGGGAACTGGTGCACCGACGCTATAGTCATCAGAACTAGGGAGTTTGAGACATTTGTCAGTATCCAGAGGAAAAGCACTGACCAGGAGGTGTGTGTACACTGCAAAAACTCAAAATCTTACCAAGAATATTTGTCTTATTTCTAGTCAAAACAAATCTAATTCTACTTAGAATAAGACTCATCACATTAAAATGTAGCTTGTTTTTAGACACTTTTTACTTCGTTCAAGCATATTATCACTTGAAATAAGTAGAAAAATCTGATAGTGGAGCAAGTTTTTCTTTCTTATTACAAGCACAAAAACTTGCTTTCACTGGCAGATTTTTCTACTTATTTCAAGTGAAAATTATCTGAAAACAAGTTAATTTTTAGGTGATGAGTCTTATTTTAAGTGGAAAGAGGTTAGTTTTGACTAGAAATTAGACATTTTGACAAGAAATACGACAAATATTCTTGGAAAGATGTTGAGTTTTTGCAGTGTATAGTGGCCACTGGCCAAAGCTGGACAAAGAGTTCCAGGATATCTTCAAGACCTGCACATGTCAGGAGCATTGACGTGTAGCAGCTCAGCTACGCAACAAAACTCAGTTGCCAACTTCAAACTTGATGAGTAAGTATTAGGAAAATAAACTCTGTAAAAACAGCTGGGAGAAAGGTGCTAGGGTCCAACTGTCCACCAGAGGGCTCTGTTGTAACATGGGACAATGGCCAGTGAGGATTTAGTAGAGGAAGAAATGTGTTGTTGTTTCCTTTGAGGTCATGGTGGTGAAACTATCCTTACTCTCTATTCATGCTCTGTGGTCTTGAATGTGTTGTCTAGTCTCTCACCGATACTTTGTGCCAAAAACTGGATCAGGTTTGAGATTCTTGTGGTTGCTGTAATGCACAAGTTAACAGATTTCTGTGGCACCATACTATGCAGTGAACCCTCTGAATGACTTGGTTTCTTCATGCTAAGACTTCTGAGATATTTGTTGCGAGGCCTGGCTCATGTAAGCAGGTGTGTTTTGTGACTATCAAGCTGAAAATATCCAAGAGTCAAAGTGTCTTCAACCAAAACCTGCGTTCTATCCAGTGGGCAAAATACTAGTTTTTTGAAAAACAGTCACGGAGCGTTGTAAAAGGTTTGACACCAGAAACGATATCTAGGAACTTCAAGGTATTCAACTGTGCTGAAAAATAATAATTTTCATGAGAATTTGTCAGGCGAACAGTACTTCTTTTTTTTTTTGTCTTTTTTGGGATGTTGAGAATATCTTAAAATCAAGTTGCAACAAACCCCAGAATCTTTTTTTCATGCCTCCCCCTATGTGTCAAGATACTCTCTGCCAAATTTTATAGTTGTATGACTATTTATGCCATTGTAGTACCTAAATATTTGCATTTACATATTAATTTCGCCAGCAAAACTACCCAAGAAGAGGTGTTTTGGCCCCCTGTAGTTTCCAGCAGCTAGTTGACCGGGTTGTCCACCCAGGTTTTAATCCTTGAAGGTCCTAGATATCATTTCTGGTGTCAAACCTTTTTGTCTGTTTTTTTGCTTTGCCCTCTGGTTTCAGTGACTGAGCACCAGCTTTGATAACTCCTGATTCCAGTTACATTTTGTTAATGTGGTTATCCAGCTGGCATTATGAATGTCACTGTTGTCCAGGCAGACTGTGAGTGGACAGGATGCCTGGTACCAATGGAGACTTCATGGCTCTGTAATATCGAGGGTATATTATTATCTCCTCATTTGGTGTTATTGTTTGTAGTTCCATACTTTCCCACAAGATGGTAGTGGGACATTGTTTCTATTGCTGTTGTTTTTCTTCTCAATCCCATTAGTGTCACTTGATGTGAAAGACGTGACAGGTGTGTGTGCGATAACCCACAATTTTCAATGTTTTTTTTTTTTTTTAATTTCCTTTGATTTTCTGTTTGCAGGTTTGTGTGGAAAGGGGTTGTTTCGGCTCTTCAATTAGAAATATATTGCACCATTCTCCTGACATCAGTATGTAATTTTGATGATTCTATTACAGGCTTTCACAACACTTAACATTAGCAAATGGATGGGCAATTCAACATTTGTGTTACTTGCTTTCAAAGCTCTTGTTTCTAATAGTAAAACTAAAGAAAAACAGTATCATTAGGCTTTATTTTTTAAGTGACGGCTGATGTGGAATACACATTTTACCCAACATAGACGTAATAAAAATTCTTTGTGTATCCAAGTGATACAGATCAAATGTATCGTTTAAGAGCTGCTTCATACAGCTTCTCTCCCAGCCCTTTGATTTCATCCATCGTGTGATGCTGAGATTGAAAAGTGGCTGATGGTATGACCACTAAAGACTCAAACAAAAGGGAAATTAAAATAATGATAATAGGGAATAGGAATACAAAATTAATTTGTCTATGAGCTCAACTACAACTTGCAGAATAATTAAAAAGTGGCTGTAGGTACAAAGGATCTTCTATATCTCTCCATCCTGCAGCAAAAAGAGAGAGGACTCACCCACATCTACGTTTTCCTGGTCCATTATGGAGTTGTTCAGATTGGCCTCCTCCATCTTCAGTGTGCATCTCCCCAGTGAATCCATTAGGGAAATATGATTGAAGTCCTGATATTATTAAAAGGATGCTCTCAGCCAGGATGTTTAGTCTGTATCCTATAGCAACGACTTCATTCAGAACTTCACATGGAGCTTCAGCCGTTGGATGGATTGAAAACATGTCTACTTCATGAGGCCTCATCAACGTCATCAACAGTTCATCATCATCATCACTCTTGTTGGGCAGAGCGTTGACATTTCCCCTGATGACTGACGACAGAAACGACCTTCACCTCCAGGCCGTCACCTTTGCACCAGCAGCTAAACACAAAAGCACCTTTTCATCTCACCTGAAACAACGTGGCATCCTCCAGACCAGCTCTGTTTTCAATGAAAGGCCCCTATTTGACAAAAACACAACAAAAAATAAAGCAAAGGTTGAGTAAAAATTCAGAGCTACCAGATTTTGCTGCTGCCAGTTAAAGCACATTTAAGAAAGTGTCATGGCCAAGGAGAAATAAGGATGTTCTAGTGTTTTTCTGCATGTGTGAAAAATCAGAACTGTTTTGGATTTGTGTACAGTAAAATGGAGGCGCTCACATATAGCAGCAGCTACAGCCTACATCAGCGTGTAGAAATTAGAGTCATGAGGACTGAAATTCCTCAGTGATTCAGTGAGGAGACCACAGAGAGGTGTAGCATGCCTCATGCCTCTTTGTGGTATTTCCTCTGTAGTGGTAGCAGGAACATCTGCCCTCACCATGTCTATCACATGGGGTTAACTAACTCACATCCTCTGCCTTATGTTGTGGATGGGGTAGGCTCCTTTTGTAATCATCAAAAGAGTAGGCCTATAATACATCTTTGGGATTATCTGTGAACAATCAGTGAATTAAAAGCATAGGCCTATAGACTAATTTGAGTTTAGGTATAGCCTATTTCAGACAAGTTTTCCGTGTTATCTCCAGTAGACTTGACTACTGTAATGGTCTTCTGACTGGTCCCCCCCCCCCATCAAACAGCTGCAGCTCGAGTTTTAACCAGAACAAAGAGATCAGATCACATCACCCCAGTTCTTAAGACCTTACATTGGCTCCCAGTCACCTACAGAATAGATTTTAAAGTTCTGCTACTGGTTTACAAAACACTGAATGGTTTAGGTCCAGAACACATGAATGGCATGTTAGTAGAGTATAAACCCAGTAGAGCTCTGAGATCTACTGACTCAGGTCAGATAGTGGAGCTCAGAGTTCAAACCAGACATGGTGAAGCAGCATTTAGCTGTTATGCTGCACACAACTGGAACAAACTACCAGCAGAATTGAGATCAGCCCCAACTGTGAGCACTTTTAAATCCATGTTAAAAACATTTCTCTTTTCACGTGCTTATAGCTGAGCTCTTTTTAAGAACTTTTAACTTTATCTATTTTCTTTTATTTTACTTTTTTATTCTTATTTGCTCCTGCTTTTAACTGTGTTTTTTTGTTTTTATGCTGTTCTTTAAAAAAAAAACTTTGTCTTTATGTAAAGCACATTGAGTTGCCTTGGTATGAAATGTGCTATATAGCCTAAATAAAGATGCCTTGCCTTGCCTTGCCTTGCCTTGCACAATAAACAATATCTAAGAACATAGCTACATTTTGGAAACATAGGGTGAATATGGGTAAAGTGGGACAATGGGTAAAGTGGGACAGTTAAGCTTAATCATGTTTATCTTTACATGTGTATACTTCTATAACCAAAAATCATCATTGAGCTCATCATAGATATGTATGAGATTAAAAAAGAGTGGTTCTGTGTCCATGACATCACTTCCAGGGGCGTGGCTCACCATATTCAACTACCTCCACAGTGAAACAGGGTGGTAGCTAAAATGACATAGCGTTCTTAGCTGAAAGATGTTAGTGTTCTAGAAAAAAGCAAACTGGTAGATAGTTTGTAATTGTGATATATTTTGTTAAGGGGTGTAGTGGTGATTCATAATTTTTAAAAATCACATCCATGTGAGTCTTACATTTTTTTTAAAGTGGCATTTTACTACTGTCCCACTCTACCAATGTGCTATTGGTAAAGTGGGACAGTGTGTTATTGGCAAACTGGGACAATCATTTAAGTCAATCTAACGGTAGAAATAAGTTCCACTTTTATTCATCCCTCATAAATTTAGCTATGGCTAGCTAGATATATAAACAAATTTACTTAAATTGCATAAATCAAGGTAGCTACAATGAAAATTATGCTTGTGATGCTTAGCTAGCCTATCCTAGCTAGCTAGCAGGCTAATGATAATTGGCCTAATCCTATTTCAGAATCCAATGGCAGAAAAGAGCAGAACAGGGACAAGGAAAATAAAGATTTAAAAATAAAATTGTATTTTTAATAAAAATGTTAATATTTCTATTCATTAGAAAGTAATTGTTGTTGTTTTTATTATTGTGTTTAAATAAAAATGGAGGTGTCCCAGTTTGCCAATATATGGTGTCCCACTTTACCAATACTGCCTCAAAATTTTGGTTTTGGGTCAATTTTTTTTTGGTGAAGGGTCATTCATCCAGTGTTTAATGTTTATTTGTTTTTTCTTCTACATAGTATAGGAGATATCTTAAGCTATTTAGAATGGTATCATATGATGGGCTAAGACATTTGGTTCATAATCAAAAAGAATGTTGAAGGTCAATTTTCAGAAAGTGTCCCAGTTTACCCATATTCACCCTACAATTAGATTTCTGAAGTCATTAAAGAATCACATGAGTTCAAAATGTCTGCAGTTTAGTTAGTGCAGCACAGGCCTTTTTTTTACACACTCTCTGGTACAGAGATGGAGAACAGCTGCTGCAGCTGCCAGGCTGTCCTCAGATCAGATCTACTGCACTGATGCGGTGACCACAGCAGGCTGAAGTGAGTCAGATGAGATTATCATATCCGACGTTGGTCCACTCAAGTTCACACTGTGCAGAGCAGAGGGTCTGGTTTTCTTTCTTTCTTTCTTTCTTTCTTTCTTTCTTTCTTTCTTTATTTTATTGAACACATTTTACAAAACCAACAAGGTAGGCTATAGGCTACGTTCCTGTGTAACAGCACATCAAAAAGTACAAAGGGACAGTACAATAATACAGTAATTTATAAAATATAGCTTGAAAATAATAAAAAATAATAATACTAGTACTAGTAAGATGAATAAATAAATAAAAATAAGTCAGAGAAGGGTAGGCACAAGGATGAAGTTTTCATTTTCATCCACAGCAGGTGCGCCGTGGAGCCGTGGAGCGGTGCTGACGTCAGCCACCAGGGGGCGGTCACGTGACAGTGACAGACGAAACGGCTAACTTCTTCCAAACGGCTAAAAACTGTTTGCTGCTAAAAGCTAACACACCTGCTACTTAATTATACATG
Source organism: Trachurus trachurus (assembly GCF_905171665.1). NCBI lineage: Eukaryota > Metazoa > Chordata > Actinopteri > Carangiformes > Carangidae > Trachurus > Trachurus trachurus. The sequence continues at coordinate 4,203,346 of NC_139903.1, forward strand.
GTAAGTCTCGATTTTACTACTCGGTATTATGTATGAAACACTTTTGCTTAGAGTATTGACCACTTGTAATCTTATTTCCCGGGTGTCCCCCCCCTTAGAAGTTACAAGATGCTAACTTAGCTAGCTGACAAGCATCTTGTAAGCGGCTTTGCTAATTAACGTTAGCCAAATTATTTAGATTAATTATTATGATATTATTATTATTATTATTTATCTTTCTCGCCTGTGTTCTGGGTTTTATATCATATGATTTGGTGAAATATTATAAAACACTGTGCTACCACTAAGCCATAGTATTTGATATACTAATGCTTGCTATAGCTGTTACCATGGTGACCGTATAGCAGCCATAGGAGAAGCCAGGGTTATCATTTATAATGCAATAACTTGTGATCCTTGGGTTGATGACAACCAAAAATAATGTAATAAAAGCAATATTACAGTGTAAATAAGTATAAAAAACATTATATTGGGTTTAGTCAAGACTCAATTAACAAAGGGAAGTGACAAACTTTCTCTTTCCCTCATCTCCACTGTTAGTAATCAGCTGCCAAAATTGCACATTGTACAGTTCTTGTGTGAAATATTTTGTGACTTTCCATCACTGAATTTAGACGCAGTAACTCAGACAGTAAATCCTACTTTCAATAATTGGTAAACATATCATTCTTTTCTACTTTCACTGGACTTGACAGTTCCCAGATTGTACTAACTAATCAAAAACATAATCGTAATTGCAAGATGGCAAAGTGCAATATCCAAGTCAGAGGAGTTGCAATTTTTCTTGATGAAAAGTACGATGTGTCATGTGTCATTTTAAGCAAATAGCCCAAAAGAGTAGTTTGCATTATGAAAAGCAAGCTGTGTGCATTGGGAAATTTTGCACCATGTAGACTAATGTGAAGAAAAAAACATTGAAACTACGATAATTATCACTTTGGAAAGTCACATACTTATAGATTTTATGAGCAATTTAATGTTTGTAGTTCTATTCATAAGAGAAGTACTGAGGAAATAAATCTTGGTGTGTTTTGGCCTCTTGAATATGAGATCTGATTGGAGAAACGTCTGCCTTGGGTGAAATTCTTCAGATGTGGCACTTGTTGTGCATTTGTGTAAGTAAGTGCCCATTAAGACAATCAGGCTGTAACAAGTTTGACCTCACTCTACTGACAGTGCCCTCTGCTGACAAGTTGGCGGACCAGATGAAACAGGATGACTGCGCTGCCATTCCCCTGCCCTGTGTATATGGGGGTTGTTACCTCAGGAGGCGTACATGCTCAACTGCACAAGTACAGTTTGGAGGGAAATCTTACCAAGCTGGAGAAACTGCTGAAGAAAGGTATGCAACTACTGTAGTTACTGTTGTAGTGCAACTGTTTTACCAATTAGTATTATGCAAATTAAGTTGAATTTCCTACACTTTTTATATGTGGCACCCAGTGCTCAAAGGAACTACTTAATGTGTGTTTTTTTTTTGTTGATAATGCTTGATAGCCAAAGTTTGCATTGACAGTTGCATACTTGCCAGTCTTACCAAGAGATTAAGACAAGAGATTATAATTTATAACTTCAGTACAAGGTAAGTGAGAGAAACAGATGCAAAAATGGTTGGTTTCCTCTGTGGGCGACAAGGAATGAAGTTTGATGGTGAACTGGCAACATTTCCTTTAGACTGGTTGGCTATGAAGCAATACCAAAACTTGCAAAACAAACTAAAAAGTTGTTTTAAAATGTGGTTGTACTATGTGTAAAATGACAATAAAGCATTCAATTCAGAAAGGAGGAACAAAAACGCGATCGTAATCTCAGTGTTTTCTGGTTTGCTCCAGGTGTTGATGTGAACTGTGTGAATCATCTCGGTCAGAGTCCGCTATTCTGTGCTGCTCTGTTGGGCCAAGTGAAGGTGACAGAGATGCTCCTTCACTATGGAGCCGACCCCAACCAGTAAGTCTGAATCTGGCACACTGTATTAATACCTATGTACCTAACCTACCACAAATACCTTGCCCATGCCCATTGCTGTGCAGCGATGTGGCTTGGACTTCAGCCATAAATCTGATGTCCTCAGACTGAACTCACTGGACATCAGCATTTTAACTTCAGATCCTTCTCAACCCCAAACCCTCAAAATTAACACGTAAAAACATGTGCAGAGTATTGCAATGTAACAAAGGGGTGCAAGTGGGAGGGACAGATGAGAATTTGGTGGTCAAAGGTCAAATGTCAAATATCATTGTGACCTCAGAAAGCACATTTTTAGCCATAACTCAAGAACTGATACACTAGCTATGACAAAACTCACTGAGTATTTTCTTTTAAATTGAAATTTTAAAGAATCAGGAACCGGTTAGGGATAACATTTTGTCATTCAAAGCAGTAACACGTCTGCCCTTTAGGCCAAAAAGTAGTACACAGTACTCACAGTTAAATCTTAATTTTGTTTTGTTTGAATATACTTAACTTTTAATTTACTTCTAAATGTTATAAAAGTTTGAAAATGCATATTTGAAAAAGCATTTATTATGTCTGCTGTAGGGCACAGGGTTGGTGAGGAGTGTGCACTGTTCAAAATGCACGTCCAAGTCCAGGATTAAATTAATCAATTTGATTCTAGGCGCTGTGACGACTGGAGCACCCCAGTTCATGCAGGTGTAATCTCCTGCAACACTTCAGTGGTGAGCGGCCTGCTGGATGCTGGAGGAGATCTGAGACTCCACGATGAGCACGGCAGGACTCCCTTTGACTGGCTCAGAGCTGCGACGCAGGAGGGCAGCAGTCGGGTAAGCCGCTGAGGGGGAGTGGTGTGTAAAATTACAATTAAAGGGTTAAAAAAAATTAAAATGACTGCTGAAATGGTTAAAGGACAATTCTGGGCAAATCCAACCTGGGGCTATAGTTTCCTAATATTTTAGGTCTAAAAGAATGAATCTGAAGATTTCGCGAGACTTTGTATTTCAGCTCCGTTTACAAACATGCCGGCTTTCTTGAAGTAAACAAACACCTCGGTGTGTGTTTGAATAGCCGGCTGACGTTGTCTGTAAAGAAAAAAATAGCGGTTTTGTGGGATGTAAACAGCCTAGGATCGGTCCACTCCCATTATACGCTGCTGTGGTGATGCGGGGACTGACTGAACTACTGCATAACAGGAGGAGCAATTAAAAAGAAAATCTTCAGATTCATTCTTTTAGACCTGAAAAACTAAACTATAGCTTGCCCCAGGTTGAATTTGCCCGGAATTATCCTTTAATCCATGTTTTATTCTTACACATCCATTAAGTCACATAAGTGGTCAGGCTTTTATAAAACGGTGAAACAGACTGCGATAAAGTAAAACAAAAAATTCTGCACAACACATGGTAGATTATGGTCCAGTATTCAGGTAAATCTGGACTGTCCAGTGCTCTACTCATCTCTGAATCAGTGTTATGTTTCTATTTCATTAGATGCAAGACTTCCTGGAGAGCTGCATGTCCTCTATGCAGAGGCTGTGTCAGAGCTCAACCATGAAGAAGCAATACAGTAGCACGCCTCACATCTCAACCTCCATGTTGTTGCACCCCGTCTCTTTGTTGGATCGCATAAAATCACGGTATTTTGAACATATATCTACAGGATCCTATGTTTTTCTTGTTCAGTGTATATTCTATAAATAATAAATTGCTCATTATGAAGGAAGCACCACAATTTGAATGGAGATCCTTGAACCTGGTGGGGTGCATTTACGTGGGTGTGCTCCTCCTGTTTGTTCTGCTACTGAAGATTAGACCATTATATGTAATAGAAAAAGCTTTTCTTGAGGTCACAGGAGTGAAACAGCTTTTCAGCTTCATTCTTTTCCTCTTAATAACTCTTCATGCTAAAATGTCAGCCTTCAGTTCAGTGGTGGTGAAAATGACCTTTTAGAAACATGAACATGAAGTGCACATTGTGTTTTGTCCATTTCATAGATATTTTGTACTCGCGTACTGTATTCTACTAAAAATATAGCCGCTCAATCTAATATATAACACATTTTAAAGAATACTCTAAAAAATGGAATGAATATCTTTTTGTGATTCATTATTCATAGTCAATTTGTCTGATATGTGATAAACTGCAATGTTTTGTGTTTCTACTTCTTTTAGTGGAATTGACATGCAGTTCAAAAAGAAGACAAACAGCAAGTCAGCCTGTACAACAGCCCATTGTTTGGGCTTTGGAAAGGTACATCACTGAATACAGTATACAGTCATTTACACATTTACACATTGCTATGCTGTTTTGGTACCATGAAAAGCACTATATAAATCCAAGCCATTATTATTAGTAGTAGTATGTGCAGTGCAGTCAGTGTCTTGCTTCTTTGGGGTTCCCTTTCATTCACATTTGTCTGTCAACTGTTCTTGTTTATCACATTTCTCTTAGTAAATGAATAAAAACATCTGAATCAGTCTGGGAAAGTAGTAAAGTACATAAATAAAGTTTAACTTCATTTCCCATTAATGTATGGGAACATGTTCTTAAGATATCATGCTACAGTTTTATGTAACGGGGCACTTGGTTTGTTCTCTCTGGAGCTTTAGCCACTAATATTTAGAGTAATTTGCCTGGGTTGGGTTTCTCACATGATTATTGGTCACTGCTCGTTGTTGTTTTTTATTATGTATCAAATGTCATTATAATAAGAAAAATTGAGTATTTCTGCTATTTGTTCACATTTATTTATTTATTTATTTTTAATAAATTGGTCACTGGGTTAATCTACCACACGCTGGTTTCATTTATCCACATTACTCCTGTTGCCTTCATGATTTACAGCAAACACTGCTGCACTGCATTGGAAAACTAGAAGCCTGAGTTTTCTCCTTTGTATTATTCGTCGTGTAGGTGTGTGTAAACAGTTCCTGCCAGGCTCTGGCTCTGCCGGCATCTGTTCCACTGATAGGAGAGAGTGATCTGACCCAGGCCGAGGATGAACCTCTGCTTTCTTTCACCTGCGGCTCTTTCACCTTCATGACCAAGTAAGGCCAAGTCACTCAGCCGCAGCTCGAGCCACAGCCAGAGGCTCAGAAAAGTATGTCAACACATGGGATTTCTTCTAGTGCTGCTTCCCAATGATCAGACAGACCATGACTGATGGGTCTGTTGTCCATGTGTGTGTGTGTGTGTTAAAGGTGCTGTTTGGTGGAGATTACATGGCACCTCTTTTATCAAACTATAATTGAAAAATGTCAGTCGTCTGAAGTTATTAAGGTTGTTTCCTTGTCCACTGAGTTATTATCAGACTCTGCAGGAAGACATGAAGTCAAAGCAGTGACTGATAAATTATTAGATTGATTACCTGCACACTTAATAAAAAAAAAAAAAAAATGAACCCAGTGGGATCAGGTGTAGAATGATGCGACCAGAAATTGAAAAGAGGTAAATGAAAGTACAGGCATGTTCTTTAATAAAAAACGCTGTGTGTCTCAGCTACAACTGGAGAGGCTCCAGGGTGACGGTGAAGACGATGGGGAAGAGCGACACAGCTCATCTGGACCTGCTGCTCATAGAACAAGACTACTGCAGGTGGGTTCAGGTAAAAACAGGCATCGTGGCTGTGAGACACAATAGATAGTATGACAGGGAAAGAGTTGTAATGGGACGGTGCATATACAGTATGAGGGGCAGATTAGGATATTCCTGTATGGCTATTCTATTCTACAGTTTTACAGTCTATTACTTTAATCTCTCTTATTGTTTTATCTTTCTTTTGAGCGTTTTTATATTTTGTTCTATACTTCTATCCTGTATTTTATTCAATTTTATCAATTTTTTAAATTGTTTTTTTTATATTTTATTGTGTTTTCATCTTTTACTATTGCTATATTTTATTGTTGTTTTTAATCATTGTGCGTTAGTCTCCACCCCATTCTTCTTGTTTCACTTCTTCTGTATACTTTTTCAATCAAAATGTAAAGCACTTTGAACAGCATTTATTTGCTTTGAAAGGTGCTATATAAATAACATTTGATTGATTTTTTTTAATTGGCTAAAATACATTTTTATGGCTGAGCCCATCCACAGCAGCACATCGCTCAGCTTCTGTGCTGGTGTTGCAGATCTGAATCTACTGCAGATGATACACAGAGTGTTTGTTTATTAGTACTGTACCTCGCACAGCCTCACATGAAATGACCTCAACTACGGCAGAAATAAGAGTCCAGTGAGTGCTTCTCATGGTTGTTGTCTCCTACTGTAGCTGAATCAATGATGATCGCTGACCCCTGTGGTTGTCAATGAATATTTTTTTGCTGTATGTTTTTGTCTATGTGTGTGTGTGTGTGTGTGTGTGCTGTAAATAGTCAGCTGTTCCACCCACGGCTGCTGCAGCTGATGGCAGTGAGTCTGTCTGACGACCTCCACTGGACCAGTCTGGTGTTTGAGCGAGTCGCTGTGGGAACGCTGCACAACCTGCTGCACAACAGGGTAACAAAGACACACTGGCTAGAGTCATTTTGGCTCAATGGTATGAACCTTACCGTTGTGCGACAGGGATGTCACAATTACAGATTTTCTAGGTGTGATTATTGTAAGAGAAATAATCTCGGTATTACAAATATCATGATTATTATGCATCAATTAATTTCAAACACTATTAATGTGTAAAATCAAATATAGTCAAAATATAATTACATTACTAATTATTTCCACAAAGTATCTATTAAAAATATGACCAGTTATTAGAGCGTTTGAAATATATAAGTCTATACCATCTATACCAAATGTTTAAATTAATTTTAAGATTTTTTTTATTATTGCAAATGACACTGACTCTAGCATTTAAATTCATCTGCCAATACGGTTCCGACATAATCTTTTTTTGGAAAGTGGCTGTATTTAGGAATCTTTACGATCCATTAATTGTGGCGTTTAATACCGCGATTAATTGTGAAAACAAGTAATTGTGACATGATCCCTAGTTGTGTGACAGGGGCATTCAGTGGCAAATAAATACTTGTTTAAAACTTACTGTAATACAATAACAAATATTTTATGACTGAAGGATGAAGGAGAGACTGAGGTTTACTTTTTGTGGATAGATTTGACTTCATCTCTCCATCTGCAGCGCACAGAGTTCCCCGTGCTGCAGGACCGATGGCTGCTGTCAGTGATGCTGCAGGTTTGCGAAGGTCTGCTGTACCTCCACAGAGCCGGCCTGGTGATGAGGGCGCTGTCTTCTCACAGTGTGGTCCTCACTACGCTCACAGTGGCCAAACTGACCGGTTTAGGCTTCATGGTCCCCAGGTAGGCAGACAGACCACCGCCTACGCCAGGCTCAATGCAGCTTTAATGTAGAAGGTACAAGTGATTCTTCCTCCATCTGAGTTTTTTTACATTAATGTGTGTGTGTGTTTCCAGTAGTGAGAATACAAGTGTGCAAACCCAAAAGAACATCGCCCTGCCCCCCAGCCTTTACCGATGGGCTGCTCCAGAGGTCATTAAACAGCGGCCCTGCACTAAGGAGGCCGACATCTACAGTCTGTGTGCTCTGATCCAGGAACTCTACACAGGTGTTTGTCTCACACTGGCTTCTCTTTTTAAACATATCAGGGAATAAAGTTTTGCCCTTTTTTTAATCACACAATCTCAAAGTACACTGAAAAATGTAATTTTGTTGTGCCAAAGTAGATAATTAATTCTAAGATGTTTAATCTGAAAATAGCTGTGTTTAGACAACTCATGCCAGCCAGTCAAATTTAAATCAAATTCAAAGACTTTTTTGTCATTATGCGGTACACAACGAAACTTGCCTTTAAATACAATACTCACATTCACACATAGCGCTGGAGACATCGCTCGAAATCTACAGGGCTACAGACATTAGGAGCCAAGAACCGAACCACTGACTTACTATTCCTCCTGGCACTCATACTCTTCAGTAAAGGTTACTTTAGCCTGATAAGTTTAATTACTTTCCTCACAAGCAAGTGGTATTAACTAAGTGTAAGCTAGGAGAGTCAACAAATTAAGCAGACATCAGTTAAGATCATTCTTTATTTTAAGTAAGGATCAAATGGACAGTGTACAGTTTTGAAAGTTACATGTTGATTAGGTTGATTACTCAATGGGCTCTGGTTTTGATTTAACTGGAGGAATAGAAAGCTAAAGCAGAACAGTACAAAGGCACTGATGACATTTCCAACATACATTCATCTACAAAGTTTTGATTCAAAGTCTCCTGTAGTTCTAGGATATAGAAAGTGACGGTTATTTAGACATTTGATGCATTATGTTTTAAATGTGTTTCAGACAGTGAACCGTGGGGCACTCTGAGCCCGGAGAGGATCAAACAGGTGATGGAAACAGGCCGGGTCCTGGCAGCAGACAGCAGAGTGCCGCAGCCGTACTATGATGTGGTCTTGAAGGGCCTGAAGCAGCACCCAGAGGTCCGCACCTGCAGCCTGCAGAGACTCTGCTGCACAGTGCAACAGGACATTAAGGTGTGCCTTCGTTTATACGTCTCACGTCTCTGCAAAGTCATACGTTCAGGTGGTGCAGTATTTGGCTCGTGGGTAAGTGTTAGAGGATACTGAAGTGCACATTTTAAAATTAAGAATTAGATTATTAAGTTGTTTGGTTTTATTGAAGCAACTTTTGTCCTGTCTTGGTTCTCGTTATTCTTATTTTAAAACAACTGAAAATAAGAACATTGTCATTGTAATTAAATAACTGCGAGAAAATACATGGGAATCGTGAGCACTGCAACAACTTTTCAATGACTTTGTGCACTACAGAGAAGATTTTCCATCCTGTTATGTGGATATAAGCTGTTACATGATCCCCCTGTTTATATGTATGCGCTACAGAGGTTGTCCTTTGAGGAGCAGATGAGTGGTGGTGGGCTTTGTCCAGAACTAGATCTGGAGCTGGGGGTCAAGACCACAACTCAGTGCAACACTGTGGAGGAACCAGTGCAGAACGGTACTCAGCACAACACACAAACATACAGTACAGATTATTGTTCTTTTGTGCAATGAAAAAAGCAATTACACAACTGATGGCTTGGAAATATATTTAAATGTGTGTTTACTACAAGTTCTTCAGCTCATATATCATCACTAGGGATGTCACAATTACTTGTTTTCACAATTAATCGTGGTATTAAACGCCACAATTAATTAATCGTAAAGATTCCTAAATACCGCTACTTTCCCAAAAATATGATGTTGGAACCTTATCGGCAGATGTGCGCAAAAATAACATTGAATTGGTAGGAATTTAAATGTTAGCGTGTAATTTTTAATTAAAAAAACAACAAAACAAAACAAAAAACGATTAAAATAAACGTAAACAATTGGTATAGATGACAATTTATGACCTGAATATTTCAAACATTTCACCTGGGGATTAATAATTGGTCATATATTAATAGATACTTGAAATATTTTCTGTAAACAATGAGTGATGTAATTATATTTTGACTATATAAGTCAATGTGCACACCTTCATAGTGTTGTGAAATTAATTAATGCATAATAATCGTGATAATCGTAGTACCGTGATTATTTCTCTGACAATAATCATACCAAGAAAATGTATAATTGTGACATCCCTATTCATCACAGTTTCTTTATAAATCCCTCTGTCTCAGCTGTTTACAGAGCCGTCAGGCCGGTTACAGTCAAGGCTGAAGCAGTGGAGGAAAGACTCGCCTACCTGGACCAACAGCTGGACAGTGGACCAGAGCTAGATCTGGCAAGAGACACGGATGAATGTTCAGAGGGAGAATCCATGTTCCACCAAGACACTTACAGAACGGACATGTGTCCTCTTTCTGGCGAGTTTTACTCTGCTAAGGAAGAACCGGACATAGAAGCAGCCATAGACAGGGAGATAGTGGAGCTGTCCAAGATAACAGTGGACGAGCAGCTCAGCACCATTTTGGTCAACCTCAAAGTGTCTCGGGAGCTGCTGCAGCAGGCCAACAGGAGCCTGGACACGGTGGAGCGAGGCCTGCAGCTCGACCACAGAGAGGAGGACGAAGTGGACTCAGTGAGCAGGTTAATCCAAAACGTCTCCTCCGGTGCCTCCTCTGTGTCTTCCTTCTCTTTTCCCTCCGGTGGAACGAACACAGCTGTTGCACCACGCTCAAAGCAGTACAGTCTCTTTCGACACGAAGGCGAAGACGACTGGGTTAAAAACATGGAGGCCCAGCTGCTGAACAGAGATTGGGAGCTGCTGAGCCCGGAGGAGCTGGCTCTGTGGCTGAGTCACTACCCGACTGAGCAGCAGCGTTACGACGAGGACGACTGGTCGCGGCGGCCGCTTTCCCCGGGTCGCTACATGACGGAGGGTCATCCAGAGAGAGATCTGAGCTCTGAACTGAGCCAGTACAGATCGGCTCTGAACGACCTCGTTCTCAGCAGCCCCTCTGAGGAGAAGCTGCAGGTACAGTACACTGCAAAAACTCAAAATCTTTCCAAGAATATTTGTCTTATTTCTTGTCAAAATGTCTAATTTCTAGTCAAAACTAAACTCTTAAACACTTAAAATAAGACTCATCACCTAAAAATTTACTTGTTTTTAGATAATTTTCATTTGTTTCAAACGTATTTTCACTTGAAATAAGTAGAAAAATCTGCCAGCGAAAGCAAGTTTTTTTTTTGTAATAAGAAAGAAAAACTTGCTCCACTATCAGATTTTTCTACTTATTTCAAGTGAAAATATGCTTGAAAGAAGTAAAAAAAAAAGTGTCTAAAAACAAGCTGCTTTTTTAATGTGATGAGTCTTATTTTAAGTATAATGAGATTTATTTTGACTAGAAATAAGACAAATATTCTTGGTAAGATTTTGAGTTTTTGCAGTGTACAGATGTTACTGAGACTAACAGTGTAGGATCAAACATGACATATTTACAACGTTTAAAATAAACCATAACATGACTTTGAAGGAGACAGCAATTTGCTATATTATTAAAATATATTATAGCATCAAATGAACTGCCGTAATTTTAGCTGAAAGCTGCTTTGATATATTTTGCTCTCATCATCTCAGCTCCACAGACAAACATTATGTGGGTGGAAATTTATATTATAGCAGTTCACACAAATGTCAAATGTGATTCACAGTTGACAAAGTGGTTTCTATAAAAGCAGAGTAAATATGATACAGTAGTATTTCTCCTCCAGATGTCCAGCTCAGAAGAAGAGGCAGATGTTACAGTGGAGGTGTGCAGGCCAGCAGCCAGGGACAGTCCACAGCCAGACACTCACAACACCAGTAAGACATCGATGTGTCCTGTCACCATGAGACTGTGACTGAGGATGTTATGAGGAGCTGCTGAGTCTTTTCTCTGTCTCTCTCCCAGAATATGAGAGTTTTCCAGACAGCTGTGACAAAACAGATGCCGATCCTGGTGTCAGCGAAGCACAGGAACAGTATTTGCCCAACACCAACATGTGAGGACACTGACACAGACATCTACACTTCATTTCACAGTGCACTGAGACACCGACAGCTGCTTTTCTTAGCTTAATTTTAAGTGTGATAATAGTTTTGAATAAATCTGCAACTTGTTTGGTTAAGATTTACAGTAGATGTATTTTCAGTGCAAGATTTGCATATTGAACTTTATGTTTTCATGTGTCATCTATCCCAGAGTAACATTTCCCTGCAGAAACTTAACATAATTTCTTTCTCTGTGTGGGTGTGTGTAGAGCTCAGCCAGACATCGCCGACCTCTCCAGCATCACACACTCTCCAGCTCTGCCTGAGGAAAACCTCCACGGTGCCTTTGTCAACAGATGCGGCCCAGCCTGTAATAGTACCCCACGTATCTCAGGTAGAAGCTTGTACACAATATGAACACATCCGGAAACCTGCATGAAAAACTAATATGAAAAAATACCTACCTCCTTTTACCCAACTACCTATCATACAAACTGACCCAGTTTTCTTTACTGTAAATATTTTGTCATCTGCACCATGTTAAACCATTAATAACTATAATTACCATCTCACGGCTGTATGTCAGCCAGGTTACAGGAGAAATGGGCACAATTTCCACTCCTGTGATTGATTTTAGCCTTGATTTTTTTCCATTTAATTTTATCCTTGGACATATATTTTAAATTGTGTCATGATAAGATTAGCCAGTCCAGAAAAACAATATCGGTAACACTTTATAACACTTTATACAATATTAAAGAGACAAATAAATCTGATTGACAAGAGCTGTGACACACAGCTTGAGCAGTTGGTGTGGAAATTAGTATGCACAGACGATTCTCTGTGCATAATATCTATACATACATATATGGAATGTAACAGGATACTACTATGAATACTCTTCTTTATTCTAAAAACCATGATATGATTCATATGATATTGTGGAAACACTTTATAATAAGTTCACACTATTAAACATTAGATATTGAATTAATCATTCATAACACATGAATACTCATTAGTATGTAGTTTATAAACACAGTTGAAACTGTTTTACTCATCACTGATCAGCACTAACTGTATTTATAAACTACATACTAATGAGTATTCATGCATTATAAATGAAGAATTCAGTATTTAATGCTTAATAGTGTGTACCTACAGTACTATGAAGTGTTACCACAATATCTTATGAATCATATCATGTTTTTTTAGAATAAAGAAGAAGAATATTTATAGTAGTATCCTATTACCCTCCATGTACGTATGTATAGATATTACTGAAGCAATAAATCAGGTTTCTGTGATCCTCCAACCTGATTGAAACCAGCTCAATAAAAAATAACAGCTGTTTTGCTTTGGTTATCTACAGCAATATGAAAGTACAGGTGAAGACAAGGGACAAAAGCTGTTTGTTTTGTGTTTTAACAGATGTAAAGTGGCGTGACATGATGGGTGTTATGAAGACCGGTCTCAGACCAGACTCCCCCGCCTGCAGCCACATCACTCCTGTTCATCTTCAGACTCAGGTCACCACACCAACAGAGAGCACAGCACAGGTTCAGCAGCTTATTGGGTCTTTGGATAGACTCAAACCATTACTGTTAACTCTGTGATGAACTGCTTCTATGTTAATGTTTGTTTTTACCGTCTGCCTACTCTAAGGGCCTGATCTACTAAGATCCCAGATAAGGGGCGGTAAATTGCGTGCTCCTGGTTAATTTTGTGTGTTTGGTTAGCGCACGAAAAACAGGCGATTTACTAAATAAGAGTAACCCGCTAAATGACAGCACGCGCAAACCACAGTATTTAAATGGGGGTTTTGTTCGGTGCTGGTACCGGAGAGGGAGGAGAAGAAAGTAGAGGAGCGGAGCGCACTGGGGGAGAGACGTGCGGCATGCGTAACGACGCTTAAATGACTTTTAACACACCTGAAAAACTGCTACAGTTCGCTGGAATGACCCGGATGCGAGGAAATGCAGAATACTTGCCTTTCAAATGTACTAAATAAAGACGCAAAAACTTCCACTGCAATCTGTTTCAGGTTTGGTAAATCAAGTTGCGTGTGCTAAATAAATCTATTTGCATCTACTCCTCCCAATATTTTTGCACGTTCTGTCCGAAACGCCCACATTTGCATATTCATCGAGGCAAACGCTCTAGTCTAAATGCATCGCGTATGCTTTTTTTGCCCATTTGAGAGACGCAATCCTCGGTGCACCCGGTTAGTAGATCAGCTTGCACATTTTTTTGCGGTTGACATCAAGTTTGCACATGTTTTTATACAAGCAAACCTTTAGTAGATCAGGCCCTAAGACAAGATTGAGAACTTACAGCAGGCCCACACAATATGATGCTGTTAACTCCTGTGAACTTCTAGGCTTCCTCCAGTGATTGCCAGCTTCCACCATTCGAGGTCGACTCTGCCAGCAGCCTCCAGGGCTTCATCACAGCCAACCAAGAGGACGAGGTGTTCACGGACAGCGTGTCCTCGAGCTCCAGTGTCCACAGGTCCTGCAGCACCGTGGAAGAAGAAGAGCGCAGAGCACAACCAGAGGAGGAAGAAGGGGAAGCAGCAGGAGTGTGTGAGGAGCGGGAGCAGAGTGAGGAGAGGCAGGAGGAAAGCGTGGAGGAGGAAGACAGAACAGAAGAGGACAGTGAGGAGGTGGAGAAAGGATTACAGAGCAGTGACGGAGGAGAGGAGGAGGAGGAAGAGGAGGATGATGTACAGAGAGGTGAGAGCCAACAAGTCGTGCTGAGCAGTTACAGCTTGTTTTAACGCTGCATTGCAAAAACTCAAAATCTTTTCAAGAATATTTGTCATATTTCTTGTCACAATATCTCATTTCTAGTCAAAACTAATCTCTTTCCACTTAAAATAAGACTCATCACCTAAAAATGAACTTGTTTTTAGATCATTTTCACTTGTTTCAAACTAATTTTCAATTGAAATAAGTAGAAAAATCTGCTAGTGAAAGCAAGATTTTTGTGCTCATAATAAGAAAGAAAAACTTGCTCCACTATCAGATTTTTCTACTTATTTCAAGTAAAAAATTATGCTTGAAAGAAGTAAAAAGTGTCTTAAAAACAAGCTACTTTTTATGTGATTTTCATATAATGAGATTTGTTTTGACTAGAAATGGCATTTTGACTAGAAATAAGACAAATATTCTTGGTAAGATTTTGAGTTTTTGCAGTGTGCTTTGTTCACAAAGACGTCTGTCAGTCCCACAGCACGAGCAGTCAGATGATCAAATGTAGGAGGGAAGTCGGATCAAATGAGTTGTTCTTCACACAGTAGCGAGGAAGTGAAGCTGGATGTACTCGTTCTCACAAACTACAGTAAATAGTGTAGTAGCGATCTGCAGCTCTTCATCAAACACCACCACTCTGTGCTTGTTCCCGCTGCAATTTCAATTTCAAATCGATTCGATGGCGTTAAACACAGACAACGATGACGGGTGATGAATGATCACTGTCATCCGTCGTCGGTGACAAAAAAAAAGAAAGAAATATCCTGTCGCTCCTCCACAATAAATAAATCACCCCCACTCTGCTGTCTGCAACATCATGACATGATGGATCACATGCTGCAGTAGGAGAGAGATGGACTCCAAAAAATAGCAACAGCTTCAACGACTCTTCAGATGTTTATTTAAAGTGAGAATTATTGCTTCATGTCATTGTCACTGCCGTTCAGACTGGTTTCAGACCGACAGAATCGTATAAAATATGAACCATTTGTGTGAAATCTTACTGCCCTTGACCTTTGACCACTAAATCTAAAATCGGTTCATTATTATTATTCATTATTTTGAAGAGCGTTACTGTGATATTGGATTCCAATATGACCAAAATCACGTTTTGTGAAGTTGCCGTGATCTTCTTGACCTTTGACCTTCAGCCACCAAAATCTAATCAGCTCACCACTGAGTTCAAGTGAATGAATGTTTGTGCTGTGAGCTGCTCAGAGCTACGCTACGGAGGCTCATGGGATTTCTTGGTTTTCCCTCATCAAACTCATCAAATACACAATCCAACAACTCCAATCTCTTAGCGTGGTGAATGTGCAGGTCACAACTTGTCCACCAGAGCGTTGTGGAGTTGTTGGATTGTGTATTATCCAATTATTCCATCTCTCTGCACCAGCCACCGCCTGCATCGCCCCCCTCCCACCCCTTCCCCTGCTGTTAGACCGGCCTCCCCTCCCTTCCCATGGACCAGTCTGCCACCCAGTCCTCCCATCGAGCTGACCGGCTCTCCCTGCCCCCCCCCCCCCCCCCCCCCCCCCCCCCCCCCCACTAGAGACTGCCTTCATCAACTCCTGCTAACATTTCCATATTCCGCACATTCTGTGACAAACTGTAAACTGTTTTCTTGTCTGTAACAACATCTATTGCACGTCTGTCCGTCCTGGGTGAGGGATCCCTCCTCTGTTGCTCACCCTGAGGTTTCTCCTGTTTTCCCCTGTTAAAAGGGTTTTCCATGGAGTTTTTCCTCAGTCGATGTGAGGGTCTAAGGACAGAGGATGTTGCTACGATGCCATGTAAAGCCCTTTGAGACAAACTGTTTGTAAAAACGGGCTATACAAATAAAATTGCCTTGCCTTGCCTTGCCTTGTATTTGATGAGTTTGATGAGGGAAACCAAGAAATCCCATGAGCCTTCGTAGCGTAGCTCTGAGCAGCTCACGGCTCTGCTCCGCCGATTCTAAAAATAGCTTGCACCGACAAATAAAGGTAACAAACCTACTGCTATGACTATAGGGATTATGGCAATGGGCCAATTTGCCAAAATGTTGAACTATACCACAGTTTGAATTGATCGCTGTTTGAATTTCATTGTGGTTTATGGAGCTTTTATGCGTTTTACTTCATTTCACAGATGTGGGATCAGAAGAGGAGGATGAGGAGGATGAAGACGATACTAGTGACCAGAGGAAGAACGTAACAGGATCAGAGGGAACTGGTGACGAAAGAGGAGACAACAGCTTCGTTAACATCAGTGAGCAGACGGACACAACAACAGAGTAAAGAGACGTGATCTGGTCCTGTGCTGCTTGTGTGTGTGTGTGTTATCTAAGTACCGGCGTGTCTGTCCACTCAGGTGAGCTGTGTGCAGACGCGACACCTGCAGAACCAGAGAAGAAGAAACAGCCGACGGCGTGTCCAAGATCACAGCGGTGCTCGAGTTTACTGGAGGACACAGACAGGTGGGTGACAGCAGCTACAGCAGCTACAGCAGCTACAGCAGCCTCCACCCACTTGATGATAAATCCACTGGTGACACAGATGAGGGAGGGAGAAGCAAGTACAGTAGAAAAACACTGTAATAAGTTTAAAGAGGAACTATGCAAGATTTTAAAGGGATAGTTCAACATTTTGGCAAATTGGCCCATTGCCATAATCCCTATAGTCATAGCAGTAGGTTTGTTACCTTTAATTGTCGGTGCAAGCTATTTTTAGAACGGCGGAGCAGAGCCGCGAGCTGCTCAGAGCTACGCTACGGAGGCTCATGGGATTTCTTGGTTTCCCTCATCAAACTCATCAAATACACAATCCAACAACTCCACAACGCTCTGGTGGACAAGTTGTGAGCTGCACATTCACCACGCTATGAGATAATAACAGAACGTTACAAGACAGAGTTGTTTTAGAGGGAAATGCAGAGACTGTCCCTGAATGCAATGCGCATCAGCAGTTTTGCATGAATTTACCTCTAAAACAACTCTGTCTCATAACGTTCTGTTATCTCATAGCGTGGTGAATAAATAAATATATTAATATATATAATAAATATATTCTTTTGTGTTCTAAGTACATTTGTTACATTTTGTCGTACATTTGCTCTTGAGTATTTACATCAGAGGCCGAGACTCTTGTTGTATCCTCATGAATGATTGATTGACTGTTCCTCCTCCGTCTCAGGCCTCAGTGAGCTCAACACACTGAAGCACGTGAACATGAAAGTCCAGGTTTGCTCAGACCTTCCAGTGGCTTGTAACCACTATCTGTGTGTGTGTGTGTGTGTGTGTGTGTTCTCTCCTTCAGAGCCCACTCAACACTCGACGACGTGCTGCAGGGCTTTGAAGTAGACAGCACCACAAAGGCTCCAGGAGCCAGTGAAGAAGCCACCACAGTGTGAGTATCAAGTAACAGATGAGTGCACAGCTGAAGGATGCATTAAATCGTGAGAGGAGCTGAGCCTTATTTTTTTATATTTTGTCCCCGGCCAGTAAAATGAGTGCATATCTTTACGTCCTCTACTCAGACAGTGAATAATAAACCACGAGTGCATCCTGTGTGTAGGTTTCAGCCGAGTGAGGGACAGACAGATGATGAATGACAGTCGGCTGGGTCACCACCTGAAGGTATCAGCTTTTTAAGTTCATTAAGACTCATTTAGATCAAATTAATCATTAATTAATAAACTTTCACTGCAAAGCTGAAAACTCAACCCTCCATATTTGTTTTTGTAAACACAGGTCGGAGCAGGACTACACATGAACCAAACCAAAATGTTCTTTTATGTTTGAATGCAGCTTCATTTATTATTAGTAGCCTTGTATTTCCCAGCATGCTTTGTTCTGAGCTTGCTGCTTTGAAGCAAGGTTTGTTATTCTTGAAGGTTTCACTTGAGCCAGTCACTGAAGCTGTGAATGAACTGAATCTTTAGTTAGGTAGGTAGACAGTCTGGTGATGATGAGTTCACTGGTCTCTCTTCTCTTTGTATTATATTTGCCTGTGGAAGATGTTGTAGATTTAAACGTTGCCTTGTTGAAGAAGAGAAATAAAAGAATTTGTCAGGAGCCAAACAGCGTGTGAAGCTTTTCTTGTTTCCTGTAGTGAATCATTATTTGTCCTGCATTTTGCCGCCTGCTTCCTCTCCTCCTCAGGTCAACGGGACAAAAACTAGCTAAATGTAAGAAAAGAGCGTTAAATACTCACAATACTGTATATCAGCCCTAATTTACATGTCCACAGCTCTTTTTGTGACACATTGGAGCACATACGTAACAACAATAAAAAGCAGTTTGACAAAGTCTCTCCAAGTCGACTGCACGCTTGTTTTGACAGATTTCAGGACTTTTTTCTTTATTTGCTGGTTCCATCAGCAGGACACAAACTGAACAGGGTCAGAAGGTTAAAACAGATTATTGGAATAAAACACAACCTCATTTATTTTTGTATCAGATGCATCAGAACATTGTTGCTACTTTCACTATAATTACCACAAATTTACATAGTTGTTTGCAGGAAGAAAAAAACTAAAAAAACATAAAGGGAGAAATAAAGGAGCTGTACAACACTGGTGTAAAACACGGATGAAACCCTGTGTTTGTATAATACATGTACAATAAGTTCTATACATTATGTACTAGCTGCCAACAGTGTGTGTTCTTCTACGGGAACAGGACACTAGGATTAAAGAGCGATACATGAAGGTGGTTGTAAATAACTGATGTGGCTCTGTAAGGCTGTACACGTTGATTTAATCATGTCCATGTTCATGCTAACATGTTAAAAACATACCAACATGGTGATGGAAAGCAGCAGGGATCGGGTTTGCCATGGTTACTGTCTCAGGTTAACATGTTAGCAACTTAACAGCCGACGTAGGGACGGTGATGTAGGTAGGAGCTGGATAAAAAGTCAGGGGATAAATAAAGTTATTAGCATTTCACCCCAAAGGGAAACATGAGTGTGTGCAAAGCTCCAGGACGATCCATTCAAACGGCTGAGACGTGGGGGTCTGGACCGACTGACCGACCGACCGACAGAAAGATCAGCCGAGAGCGTAACGCGCTCTCTCTCTCTCTCTCTTCAGTGCTCGGAGCAGGAAACATGAAGGAACAGACTCAGTCAGTGGCAGCTGTCGGGTAAAGCTGCTGCATCTGGAGGCACCTGGAAGAAAAGATTCACTCATTTAAACCAACAGAAATCATGAAATACAATCCTACACTGATGTAAACAGCTTTTATCTGTGATCCAGACATTCGGGGTTAAAAGGGAAAAGACTGGAAGTGATTGGGTCTCTTTTATAAAGGTAGTGTACAAAACAGGGCCTAAAAGTAGTGTATGTCACTACTTTCCACGCAGAGATTTTGATCTATAAAAAAACAAACTTAAAACGGGACAATGTATGCAAACTCTAAAAACCATGTGTACGCAAAGTCTGGAGAAAAGGGATTTGGCGTCACGGACGGTGTGGTGGTGAACTGAAGTCAGATTGTTGAGAAGTATTGATGTCCTTCACACACTTAATTTCACACCATATCATATGTTAGATCCACGTTATCACGATGATGTCATTCAGTAGCGTTATTTTGCACTATGAGTAAGTAATTGTCTCATTGTCTCATAAACACCTTCTTGTACCTTTCACACACACGTTCAAGGACAATTCCAGGCGATTTCAACTCAGGCTGTATTTTCCTAAACATTTTAGGTCTAAAAGAAGGAATCTGAAGATTTTCAGTTTAATTGCTCCTGTTTTGCGGTAGTTGTGTCTGTCCCCGCATCGCCACGGCAGCGATGAATGGGAGCGGATGGAAGTTCTGCTGCTTAGGCTGTTTACATCCCTCAAAGCCACAGACAGCGTCAGATGGCGACTCAAACATGCACCGAGAAGTTTATTTACTTCAACAAGCCGACATGTTTGTAAAACTAGATCTAATTCAAAGTCTCCCAGAGTCTCGCGCGAGACCCAAGTTGACGCTCGGTGTGTTCAGGTGCAGTGGGAGCTACCGTTTGTGTCATAAACACAGGAATATCAACTCTTTACTTGCTTCATGTGTACATTTTTTTCCACAGACAGCGTCAGGTGGCGACTCAAACATGCACCGAGAAGTTTATTTTACATGAAGCAAGTCAAGAGTTGATATTCCTGTGTTTATGACACAAACGGGAGCTTCCCACTGCACCTGAACACACCGCGCACGGCAACTGGGTCTCGCGCGAGACTCCGGGAGACTTTGAATTAGATTGACTTTAACAAACATGTCGGCTTGCTTGAAGTAAATAAACTTCTCGGTGCATGTTTGAGTCGCCATCTGACGCTGTCTGTGGAAAAAAATTGCGGCTTTGAGGGATGTAAACAGCCTAAACAGCAGAACTTGCATCCACTCCCATTCATTGCTGCCGTGGCGATGCGGGGACAGACACAACTACCGCAAAACAGGAGCAATTAAACAGAAAATCTTCAGATTCCTTCTTTTATAACTAAAATGTTAGGAACATACAGCCCGAGTTGAATTTGCCTGGAATTGTCCTTTCATACTGTGCTTTTCGTAATCATTATCACACATTTGCACACCCTACAATGACACATTTGGGGTGGGGTGGGGGATTCAGTGTCTTGCCCAAGGACACGTCAACAACAAGGTCCTGGGAGCCGAGCTCGTACCTGTGTTGTGGTCTGACTGTCGGCCGAGGCCACGAGCTCTGCTGCCTGTTGCTCCGACTCTGTCGTCGGCTCAACCTGCAGCACAGAAACAATGACACAGGAACAGTCTGTGATCAGGAACACACTGCACACTTGATAATGAAAAGTCATGTTGTTGTCTGTTACGTCATGTTAGACCTTCTTAAATAAAAACACAATGCCTTATTCAGACAGAAATATTGTGGACTCAACTGTTTGCACACTATTTGACACCAGAGGACTGTGTGACAAAGAGTCATTCATAATTTTCAAAATACACAGGCGCGTGTCTCCTTTGCAAAACTTGTGAAGGTTTTTGCAAATGTGGCTCTACTTACAGATCAATATCAGATTCTTTTTTTTACAAACAGCAGTGAAAGCAGTCATGGGTTAAATGTAATGATACAGAGAAAGAAGAGTGTTTTTTACTGATGGAGACGTTCACACCTTTTCTCATTTATCTGTTCTGTTACAGACGTTTTTTCTTATCAGTGTCATTATATTGCATATTGAATACATCAGTCTATTAAAAGAATAGTTCACCCAAAATTCAAATTTCACTCATTATCTCCTCCCCCTCATGTGGACTAAGGGCTGGGAGAAGTTTCAGAGTCCTCCGTGGCTTCTCTGAGTTACAGGGGGTCTCGGCGTAGCAGTGCATGTCCATATGACGGTTGCAAATGGATACCAACTGTCTTCGTAACAAAAAGACACACCAAAAAACATCCAAATACCTCCATGCTGCTCGTATGTAATGTCCGTCTTGTATTGAAGCCCCGAAATGCGAAATCTTGCGAGATTTGCGCCGGCGTCAGTAATCGCACTGATGCCGACGGACCAGGAAGAGGAGCTTCTGCTGCAAATATTTAATTTTTTTCGGGACAATTTCGCATTTCGGGGCTTCAATACAAGACGGACATTACATACGAGCAGCATGGAGGTATTTGGATGTTTTTTGGTGTGTCTTTTTGTTACGAAGAAAAGTGGTATCCATTTGCAACCGTTATATGGACATGCAGTGCTGCACAGAGCCCCGCTGTAACTCAGAGAAGGCACGGAGGACTCTGAAACTTCTCCCAGCCCTTAGTCCACATGAGGGTGAGTAGATAATGAGTGAAATTTCAATTCTGGGTGAACTATCCCTTTAAGCTACAGTCTAACAGAGAGTGTACAGATACAGTGAGTCCCTTACCTCTACATCTGTCGTCTGCTGCATGTGATCGATCAGCTTCATCACGCTGCCGAGGTTGTTCCTAATGGAGTCCATGGACTCTTTCTGTGTGGCTGCGATCTCCTTCACCTGGGAGCACAGCGCCGCGTGTTTGGCCTTGATGGCCGCCAGGTTCTCCAGCATCACCGCCGGGTTCTCCTGCAGACACAAGAGTCACGATCAACGGTGGTGACGAGCCGAGTCTCTGAGGGGCTGAAGACTAAAGAAGCCAGGAAACATGGGATTTTCCCCCAAGACTGACAATAATAATGAGGATTATCTAAATATACACATTGATTTTGTGATTTTTCTAGTAATTCAAATCATTCTCCCTCACTGTGATGAGACTGAGGACTGCAGCTGTCCAGACAGGAAGTTGGACTTGGATTGACAGGGGAAGTCTGCGCTTTAGTGATAATTCTCATTTGAAATAGGGCTGCAACTAACGATTGTTTTCATTATCGATTAATCGATTAGCTGTTTGGTCAATAAAATGTTCAAAAATGTTCAAAAATGTCAATCAGTGATTCCCAAACCACAAGAAGACGTCCTCAAATGTCTTGTTTTGTCCACAAACCAAAGAGATATTCAGTTTATTGTCATAAAGGAACAAAGAAACCAGAAATATTCAACATTTAAGAAGCTGAAATCAGAGATGTTGGACTTTTTTTCTTTAAAAAACTATTCAAACCGATTATTCGATTATCAAAATAGTTGACGATTAATTTAATAATCGATTTTTGTTCAACTAATCAATTAATTGTTACAGCTTTAATTTGAAATATATGATAAATGAAACATATCATGAACTTCACTTTTATGAGAATTTGCTCCTATTTGATGCACATATTAGCAATCTCTATGTGTTCCGCTTTGTTTTGCTTCATTCTTCATTAATTTAGGGTAATATTTTGTCTTGTGTTGCTGCATTATGTTTTTTTTTATGAACTGATAAACTGGCCGTTATGAATGTTTTGCAAACATTAGTCATTAGTTGCTTCTCGTCTTGACTTATTGTATTCTTCAATAACTTCAACAAGTAGATTTTTCTGTAGCTATTCTGTTACAAAATTAATTCATTTGCACTGTTTCTGAAGATATTGTAAATTCTGTGATTAAATCCAGGGGTGCCAATAGACAAAACCATCATGTCTCCATGTGGACTAACAGGTGTCTTGTCTTTAATAGTTTGACAGCATTTAAAGAAACAGTACGAGTAGTCGTTGAGTTTATTACCTCAGCAGGAGCTCCATTCTCTGCGGTGCTGTTGATGAAGTCCAGCTTCAGTCGCTTCTCGATGTACTCCAGGTCAGCCTCTGACTTCAGGAACTGTAAGGACACTCAGCTTTACACTTGGATCATGGCACATTAACAAACTTAACCTTAACACTGCTTCTTCCGGCTAAAAAAAAAAAGAGTAGAAATTCAATACGACTGTTGAGACACTGGAAAAGTTATTGTCAAAAGTTAGGAACTCTCTGACTGGTAAAGCAGCAACATGATCAATTTGAACTCTGATACAGGTTTTTACAGTTTTTTCAGCTTCACATTTTGTTGGTATAGTATCAAAAAAAAAGAAAGAGGTCAGGTCAATACCAGCTCCACTCACCAGGTTCCCAACACATTTTCCATTCCTATTAAAAACATTTCTGAGATATTGCAGTAGATTTTTCAGACCATTAGCTTGTTGTTTATTATGAAAATAAATGGCTTATATGGTGTAAAAGTTAAGAGATTCCTTCTCTTTTTTTCATGTTATGTTGCAGCTAGGGGCACATGATGATATGAAATAAAAAATTGTATTGTTGTGATCATTTTGGCCGATTATTTCAGTAGTTATTTTTCCCGTTTAATTATCACTGAAAAAAAATGAAATAATGATGTTGTAACGTCCCCAAAATCTCTCAATCCAGGTGTGAAAAGTTACATATTAGGCTATAACTTAAATTTAGTGACATATCAAAGTTTATAAAGAGTGAATGTGTATGAATACATTATATACTAGTGCCAACTAATTGCCAGATGGCTGTAGCCGGGGACTTGGGCTCAAACAAATCAATTAAGACCAGAGCCAAACACCTTTTATTCAAGCTGTGATCCTAACACAGACAAATGCTGTTCTATTTTTGCCATGTTAATTTACTTGACTGCAAACTAACTAACACAAGCAGTGTTCATGTAAACGTCTTGTCTGTGCTGACTGCAGGGAGCAGTTTTCCCTTCCCAGACTATTTTCTTTATTCCCTGCTTTATCTGGACCAGTAAATTACTAATATCAAATTCCATATAACACATGAACCTTTGTCTATTATTGCTGAGAGCAGTTTTGAATGGATTGTGTTACCATGTGGAGCAGATCCCTGTCAAACCATAACATGGCCCATCTATCACGTCCACTTAACTTGATGTGTCTCTGCAGTTTTCAGATGCTTTGACAATACTATTGCACTGCTAGCTGTCTCGTACAGTAGTGCAATGAAGTCAGAGCACCCGCCAACAGCCGAAATCTCAGAGTTCAAAAACTTTTTCCTTTTGCTTGTAACTAACTCTGGCCAATGCCCTTTTAACATTGCACTGGTTTTCTAGCAGGGTCACCAGCAGTACAATGTAAAAGGGCACTGGACAGACAGCGGACTAGCTTAGCTACACAGGCTACAGTCTAGTATGAAAATGGTTAGTGATTAGGCCGACGGAGGAGTGAAGGAAAGTCCTGCTGCGAATAGATATGCGCTATTTCATGAACAGTTTCCCACTATTATTTGGAACTGTCTCTGCATAACCTAGATTTTACTTTACGGTAATTGTTCCCAGCTGTGAGTAGCCTAACTCTTCCATTTCCTTTGCTCATTGCTTGAGAGAGTCGTGTGCATCTGCAGCAGCACACTCCCAAACTGGCCATATAGTTTATATACAGTGTTGGGAACGTTACTTTTAAAAAGTAATTAGTTATAGTTACTAATTACTTCTCCCAAAAAGTAACTGAGTTAGTAACTCCACTACTTCACTATAATAGTAACTAGTTACCAGGGAAAGTAACTATTGCGTTACTTTTTCTTTCTTTTTTTTAAGTTTAAATATGTCGAAGAATTTGGATTTTTTTTCTCTCATTTTTAAATTGTATTTTATTGTTTTCATATATTTCACTGATCGCAATTATGGAATGCGAGTGTGTGTTTTATTGAAAGCGAGGCTGGTGTGCCTATGAAAATAGGTTACAGTGGGTTTTTTAAGTGCTGTGGCTACAAGCAAATCTCATATTGTCTCTGTACAAAGACAACAAAGACCTTTTTAAATGTGAAAACAGCGGAGACCTATTCAAGATTTGCGTTTAATAACAGGCGAAACATCGAAATTAATTTATTCATGGCCACATTAAGTGAAATTATTAACTTTACCGATTATCCATCTGATTATCTGTCCTGCTGCGAGCGCACAACAGGGTATCTGCGGATCCTTAAAAAGTCTTAAATTTATTAGAAAATTCTAAGATGGTCTTAAATATATAATACACAGCATCATAAAATATGTATGCACTTAAACTTTTATATGAAATAACAGGGTATGCGCGCGGGGTCTTAAAAAGTCTAAAATGTGAAAATCTAAATTTTAGGTCTTAAAATGTCTTAAATTTGTTGAATTATTGTGTTCAAGTCTTAAAGGGACAACGAGGAGTTTCTATTCGGTTATAAAAAAGTCTCACGTTAATGTGGATGAATCTCCGCTACCCACACTTGTTAATGGACCCATTTTCGATAAATATATCGTTCTGTCTCTATCGTTATTTTGTTATTATTAGTGGTGGCGGAGATGCTGGTCGAGCCGACCAGCGTTTTTTACTTTCGGTTTCGCAACGAGTCATGAGAATAACGCAGCTGAATCGCCGTTTATGGTCGGAACTACGACGGTAACTGAACCTCTTTGAACCTCTGACTTCAATTCTTGATGAATGAAAACATGAGTCTGTCTTGCGCCGGTCAAAAGAATTTTACGGTGCGCGCGGAGGCTCATAAATGTAGTGTGAAAACGCTTCGCTTTTCCAAAACTCCTCGTTGTCCCTTTAAATAATTTTAGACAGGTCTTACATTTTCTTATGCCCACCATGGGCGAGCATTTCACTCGCATTTGCCCCTAAAAAAAACAAACATGTGTGAACCGGAAAAATCACAAAAAGAAAGAGCACACGATTGGTCAAAAACTACAAATCCCACAATTATCTGGCCTCAACAATAACAGTTAGTGTAAGTAAGGGAGAGTGGAGCTGTAGGTGAAAAGAGGAAACAACGCCACGTCTGGTCCTGTTCTATGTTGTTCGTTCACACCGTCACCGTTTATTCGTTACGTCCGCGGTGTAAAAGGCCGTGACGCAAAGACGCGATTAGGCGCGAGACGCGGTAGACGCGACTTTTTTTTTTTTGCGACGCTACACCCGATTGTTTTATGGCGACGGGACCTTCGCGTCTTCGTCCTTTTCATCGTGTTTGGCGGGAAGACCCGCAAGGGGCTTCCCGCCAAACACGAGGAACGCTTTTTTTTCGCTCGAGTTTATACGCGCGACCAAACGCGAGATACGCGAGAAATGCGATTTATCGCTCGTTTTGACTTTGTGTAAATTCGCGTCTTCACGAGCCCGCCCATTTTCACTACAACAACAACATTTCTGCTCTCACCAACCATGGTTGAGGTCACAACGCTGCTGTAGCTGCTCTGGAAGAGTTCCAGCTGATGAGCTACAGAGACTTTAGAGTCAAGAGGAGCAGTGCGTCGCTGTGTCGGACTGTTTGAATTTAATGAAGAAGCTGCACAGAGTCAGGTGAGCAGAAGCTCAGGACAAACACTTCGCTCCGGGACATAATGTAGCTACACCTCACATGTTCTTGTCTTTTACCTCAGGGAGATTAAAGTAGTGTCTGTTTCCACTTTCCCTCCGATCTCGGCAGCTTCCCTCTGCTAGTTTGTGTGTGTGAGGCTAAACTGCGTGCGTGTGTGGTTTGTGTACAAACTGAACACTGCCTCTGATTGGCTTAGCATGAAACCTTACTCTGCCTCAACCAATCAGCATCACTTATGCGGTTGTCTCGTCCCTCCCTCCTCCCCCCTCCCCTCACCAAAGGAGAGGAGGGAAAAAAACAACAGTTTAGCAGCTTCTGTGTCTGAGATGAGATGAGCCAAGTCGGAGGACAACGGCTTCAAAGTAGTTTGTAACGCGCCTCATTTAATTGTCGGTAACGGTAACGGCGTTGTAACGGTGGAAATAGTAATTAGTTAGATTACTCGTTACTGAAAAAGATGCCGTTAGTAACGCCGTTTATTTTAACGCCGTTATTCCCATCATTGTTTATATATAATATTCTGTCTGCTTTAAGTGCATTATTCTAGTATTTAGACACACAGAAAACTAAAACCTGCTTGTAATCAGTAGTGTGGATTTGTAGTTTGGACGTTGCGAATAAGATACTGTTAAAAGGTGAGGAAAAAGGCTTGTAAGTGGATCTATGTTTGGTCAAATATTTTACACCTGAACTCACTGTTGTTCTCTGCTCACTCACATTTATCATGTCTTGTGTGTAATAAGAAACTGATGATCTTGCCAAAAGGTTAAATAAAATGTGCACACAGTGAGAAAGCGTCACTGCCGTTGTGTGCAATGTAAGCCAGTGTGTTCAGATGAACACATTTACTTGTTCTTGCTGAAGTTTGCAGACATGATTGTAAAAGGAGGAAGTGGTTCGCTGTTGTAAAAGCTGACAATGCACAGTAGTGATCTGGGTGCCTACATCTCTGATAAGATTAGTTTAGGTGGGATTTGATCTGACCCTCCTCGATCCCCCTTTTTATTGTCATGCAACAAGATTATTTCAGCGTTCAATTCCTGAAATTTTATAATAACAAAATAACGTAGGGTAGTGCTTCATCAGAGCTTCGTGCTCACCATAGGCTGGGTTACGGCCGCTCTTTTTACCAGGTTTAGGCTAACTCATGTAGTAGTGTTGTAGTCAAGACCGAGTGATGAAGACCATTATTCAGTACCAGTACTCATAATAATAATCATGTGGCTTGATTACATCATTCCTCAGCTAAAAAGAAAGATAATTTTATATAAAATCTTCAGCATATTTAAATGAAACAAAGTTTGGACTGAACAGAGGAACACAGCAGCACACAATCTCAGTGTCAAAAGTCTCCCACTTTTTAACACTGTGGTGCAACCAAGTTTTTTCAGATGGTTACACAAGCAGATACTTTTGTAGGACAATTTTGATGATCTTAAAGTTATTGAATTACATTACATAAACCAAAGTGTGAGAGACAGAGAGACATTTGGTTAAAAAAAGATGTCACAGCAGCTGTGGTCTCGACAAAAAAATCCAAAGTTGGCTAAACATTGGCTAATTGGACAGTTCATGTGGCAGAGAAGTAGGCTAACACTGTTGTTGTTTTTAGCCCCCATTATGTCAAAGTCTGAGTGGCTAGTATCTGCTGACACAGTTTACATGAAAATGGCGAATCTGCGACTAAAAAACATCTGGAGTTTGTTCCCGATAGGATAATAAACCGTAAACAAAGCAGACAACATGGCCACCGGTTCACCTGGCAGGCAGGCAGCAACGAAAAATACGTTATAACCAACATGTACGCGTTTTTTTGTGGTTGTTGTTGGTCATTTTAGTACCGTGAGTGTTGAAGAAGAGAGCGGGGCGACGCTTACACAGTAGCCGTTTCAGGTGGCCCTACACTGGGGCGTAGTAGTGTTAAACCTCGGCTGTGTCATCTGGTTCCTCTAATAACGTGCACGTTGAATGCAATGGCGCAAATGAGTTTGAAATGTTTAACGTTATAACGTTACAGAGAGAAAATCACAGCAGGACTAACTGGTGTGTGTGTGTGTTTTTAAGTATCCCATTTGAATAACTCATAACGATAATTTACCGAGCTGCTGGTTTGCCATGTTATTATTCAGTAACGATAAAAAGCAATTTCAGAGAAAGAAAAAAAGGAAAACATTAACGTACAGGCAATAAAACAGTTTTTTACGCTGCGCTTACCATCGCCTCAAGCTTATCAACTGTTGTCTCCATGTTGAATAGTTTTCGGCCTGGTTCGGGCTCTGTGATTGGTCAGCTGTCAGGAATGGAGGACGCTGATTGGTCGGCGGTGTGGAACGACAGCCTTCACTCTGCTGCTCGATGTCGCTGCCACAGAGCTACAGAACTCAAAGATGGCGTCGAGTCACATGATGAGTGATTGGAAACCGTTGATAAATAAAAATGAGCTGGATAAGCAGACACAAAATGGCGCCTGTTGAGTTCAGTCCTGTCAGGATTTTTCGCTATGCTACGGGCAAAGACGGTTTAGTATCTTTGCTATGGGCGCATACAACGGAAAAGTCTCCAGCTTCCGATTTACTACCGGGTGTTTATGCGTGTCGTTACCATGGATGTATTATTATGATGTATTATATTACTCCGATAGACAGATGCTGCATCTTCAGAATCTAAATTCCCAGTTTTACTTCCAAATTTGACATGCAAAAATCTAAATTTTCAGGCAAGAAGACAAATTTTCTGGAATTGTCTGCATAAACAATATATCTATCACATTTTTGTGTTCATCTTTTTTGTGTCATTGTTGTGTGAGCTACTGGACTAACTTGAATTTCCCTGCTAGGGATGAATAAAGTATTATCTATCTATCTATCTATCTATCTATCTATCTATCTATCTATCTATCTATCATTATGAAAATAAAATAAAAAAGCTGTTGAAACATAATCTTTATAAGCTTTACAAAATATTTATTGAATAAGTTTCTCTCTCTCTCTTTGTCTTGTTGTCACCCTTAAACCTACTGTCCAAACTGTGGTACATGCCACAACAAAACAAAATGTAACAACTGCAGGGATTCAGAAAATATATAATTTACCAAGGAATACCCAAACCTTTGTACAAGGTAAATTTTCTCTTTTCCAAAAGTTCAAAAACCCAAAACAGGTGAACAGCACAATTACACTTGTGGCTGGATGAATAATTCCACTCTATTCTTGAGTAATCAGTAATAATAAATGCAACCTCAAATCAAAAATGAAAAAACTAAACATCTTGCAGGCTGTATTACAAATCAACATTGGAGTTGGGTTTCATGTTGGAGTAATTTAATGATTGTTAATGGTAGAAACCCGTTTGTTTTGCACAGCTGAAGTAAACCATGGACATTCCTCTGAAGAAAACAAAAATCCAGCACAAGCACAGTAAGCTAGCTGTATTTACACAAACAACATTTATTTGGCCGCATGGTCGACATATTCACATAGATTCTGTTTGACTTGCAAATGGAAACCAAGTTCCCACTTCTGTTAGTCACTGTGGAAAATACAGTTCCCATATTTACAGAAACGTTTCGACTGAAGTGCTGTTTAGTGTAGCTTTTTACAGTAAGACTTACAAACAAATGTCCTAGTGAGCCTTACAGTCAAAATGTTAAGTCGACAGTGAAAACAAAACAAAATCAGTTCAATTGGAAAAAAAGCTAAATCGAAGCTAGATGCTCAAGCAAAGTGTTGAACTGGGGTAAAAGATTCTTTATTACAGTGCATCAAGATGCAGAGGTTTAAGAACACACCATCATCGTGGCCATATATAAAAAAAACTATACCTGTAAAAATTATTCCTCAGATGTGTGAAGCAGAGAGATCAATGGTTATGTTACTGTAAGATTAACGATGTGTTTTAAGACTACTATTCCTGTTCTTCATAGCGCAACACATCGCTGTGGACTTCTAACTATACGCTGGTCACTGGCGCTCTTCGTCGGCGGTCGTCTGAGGCTCCGTCACAGGAAGCTCCAGCTTCTCACACACCGTCAGCTTCAGGGTTAAGTGCTGGGCGATTT
The DNA here is from genome assembly GCF_905171665.1 of Trachurus trachurus. Taxonomy (NCBI): domain Eukaryota; kingdom Metazoa; phylum Chordata; class Actinopteri; order Carangiformes; family Carangidae; genus Trachurus; species Trachurus trachurus. Next base: position 4,234,276 of record NC_139903.1, read on the forward strand.
CATTAGGATCGGTGTAGAGCGCAGCGGGGACGTTCTAGAGGAGAGAATAACATCGGTGTTAACTCATCTTCAAGACTTTATATTCATATTCTGTTAATGAATTGAAAGACTTACATGAAATCTGATGATGAGTGAAAGGGATAGTTCAACATTTTGGCAAATTGGCCCATTGCCATAATCCCTATAGTAGTAGTAGTAGTAGTAGGTTTGTTACCTTTTAATTGTCGGTGCAAGCTATTTTTAGAACGGCGGAGCAGAGCTGTGAGCTGCTCAGTTTTTCAGCAAGCTGTCTCTGCATTTGCCTCAAAAACAACTCCCTCTCCCAACGTTACGTTATTATCTCATAGCGTGGTGAATGTGCAGGTCACAACTTGTCCACCAGAGCGTTGTGGAGTTGTTGGATTGTGTATTTGATGAGTTTGATGAGGGAAACCAAGAAATCCCATTAGCCTCCGTAGCGTAGCTCTGAGCAGCTCACGGCTCTGCTCTGCCGTTCTAAAAATAGCTTGCACCGACAATTAAAGGTAACAAACCTACTCCGAAAACTATTATGGAAATGGGCCAATTTGCCAAAATGTTGAACTATCCCTTTAACATTTCATTAATAATTATTGTCAAAATCAAACAAAATGACAGCTTCTATTTTAAATATGTGGTGAGACTTAATATGTGTATGCAAATGCTGTACCATAGGTAAAATGTATGCTAATTAATTTCTATGTTAATAGGCAGTGCTGCTTATTCCTTCAACAAAAAACTTCATGACCATTTTATTACGTTTACTTGTAAAATACAGCATAAAACCACCCAGAACAACAATTAAACAATACATTTGTTACAGTGGATTGACACTGACAAAAAATTTGTATGAGATGTACAATCCTGAGGGATCGAGAGATTGTTTATTTGTTATTGAGATATATATACTGTATATATAGGCTTTTTTTTCTTATAAAAAAGGGAAATGACATGCAGCTCAGGGCTGCTGTAGCCTCTGTATACAGGAAACCTGTTCAACCCAGTGAGCTATATCTATATGACAGCCCATTATCATGTCTATATATTTATTCTTTACTGAGATTAAAGTTTGCACTAAAGCGCTGTTGGACTGTGCTGCGCTGCATTACAGTGCCAGGTGGTTGTAATGTTTTTCCCAGCCCATTATTGTTAATGGGAAATTTGGGAGAAGGCTGAGTTGAGCTGAACGCAATCATTTTATCTGTGAGCAGCTGGCAAGATGTTACACTCAGAGTTCCAGCTAACTCCCTTCAAGAGCCCAATATCTGAGCAGAGAGCCAATCTGTCCTACAGCACATCTGCAATTAGAGATTCTGCATCTGTGTGACCAAGCAACCAACTGTAAAAATATAAATGGTTGACAAAGGAAGAAGTTGAGGGATTAGTGGAGGAAACCGGGTGGCAATTCCATGAGGAATCGCTGAATGGTGTGAGGAATATGAAACGCTGCTGAGTCAGTCGCAACAACCGGGCCAACACCATCTCCACTAATGGAGAACATGGCGTGCAGTTTGAGCTCCATTGCTTCATTCACTTAAGATTATTTCACAACAACGCTCTGCAGTTGTGCCTCGCAGCTCGTTATCAGTTACACAACTCACCTTCAGATCTGCTATTTTACTTTCCCTCGTGCTGAACTCCCGCAGCATGTAATCCCTTCCAGCCTGGAAATCAGAGATAGGATCATATTCTTCATTACTCAATTCACAGTGTGATACAACTTCTGTCACATTCAAACTCTATTAAGTCATTGGCTGGGAGGAACCGACTTGCCTCATGATACAGTCGTGTGTCATTTATTCTGATCAGCACGCCGTCCACTCGTAGGAAGAAGCGCAGCAGCACGAAGAAGCTGGTAGGCATCACCCTCTGCATCGTCCACAGGACACACGGTTAAAACATCACATCATTGTCATGGTTACGGAGATGTCAAACATTTTGAAATCAGTTAGGATCAATTCATCATCATTTATTTAATTTTCAGACAGAACTAAGGCACCATTGGTTGAGTAATTAGACAGATTTCAGGAGTCAGTGTAAGTGGCTGTGTGACTATAGTTCCTGTAAAGGAGAACACGGCTTTAAAGGATAATTGCAGTTTTTTACAATTTACAATCTGGACCTTATTTCTAGCATAAAATACCATCATTTACTCACCCAGATAAACTTTGGTGTCATTACAAGTCGTTCCAACGAAATTAGCTGCAGCCGAGAGCCGCGTATCCATATGAGGATAGTACACGTGGCAGCGCAATGCAGCCTCTAAATAACATTATCTGCCGCAAAACTTGGCAGGACTCACTAAAGCTCCGGCTAGTTGAGATAAAAATGGACCCGAATGCCGAAGCGGAATGATTATTATCAGAATGAGCCGCGCGGCGCTCAGAGATGACATCATCCAGGTCAGAGGTCAGTAGGTCAACCTACAGACCCCGGATGTTGATAACAGCTAACCCCGGACTCAGAGGGGAATAGCACTAGCCTATCATGACAAAATATTGGTGAAATGAACAAGTTTCCCGGCAGATAATGTGTTATTTAGAGGCTGCATTGTGCTGCCCTGTAGACTCCATTAAATGGATATACGCAGCTCTCGGCTGGATCTAATTTCATCAGAACGACTCATAATGACACCAAAGTTATCTGGGTGAGGAAATGATCGCTAGAAATAAGGTCCAGATTGTAAAAAACAACTTTGGTTCTCTTTTGGATCGATAGCACTCACAATTTTGACGCTAATCATTGAGACTCCGTGGTCGTGCAGCTCGTCCTCAAACAGCAGCACGTCGTCAAAGAACATGATCTGTTCCCGAGCCTTCAGCTTCTCCATGTCGATCCGTTCTGTCGTCTCCGTCGCCTTCAGACAACAACAGGTCGACATATGTAATAATAATATAAAACAACAGACATAACAGAAGCCGTTGATAATGGTGGTGCTGCTGCTCCATTGACCCACCTGTATCTGCCCACCTTCTCCGATCATGGTGCCTCTGTAGTCTGTGGTGTACGTCCAGTCGTAAGGTCTCACCACCTCCTTGGAGTGCTCCGAATCCGCTCTGAGGGGCGAGATCACACAGATTCATGTTAACCCTTAGAGGTCTGAGGCCTGTTTTGGTTTTGGTGGGCAATTAATTAACTGTAAAGATTCCTAAATACCGTTACTTTCACAAAATTTTATGTTGGAACCGTATCGGCAGATGTGCGCAAAACTAAAGGTAAATGCACAGATACTGGTCCATTTATCTAACATAACATTGAATTGGTAGGAATTTAAATGTTAGTGTGTCATTAAAAAAAAAAAAGCAAAACAAAACATAAAACGATTAAAATAAACGCAAACATTTGGTATAGATGACAATTTATGACCTGAATATTTCAAACACTTCCCCTGGGGGTTAATAATTGGTCATATATTAATAGATACTTGAAATATTTTGTGTAAACAATGAGTAATGTAATAATTATATTGACTATATTTGATTTTACACATTCATAGTGTTGTGAAATTAATTAATGCATAATAATCGTGATAATCATAATACCGTGATTATTTCTCTGGCAATAATCGTACCAAGAAAATTTATAATCGTGACATCCCTACTTTTGATTTTACCTTTATATACCACATAGAAAAAATATTCACTATACCCATGTTTGGTATCCTTTTTTTCCCAGCAAAACTTTTTTCACTTCAACCTACTTTATTTACATATTGGCCCAAAAAGAATACAGTATCAGCCGATTCAACCATTTTTTCTGTTTTGTAAAATGACAAATACACAGAGAGGAGAAAATCAAACGCCTGCCCATCTCACCCCACTTTTATGCTTTTAACTATTTTTGTAACAACACTATCATATCTCTGGTTTTACACGGTGTTTCAACGTCAAACAAAAGCTGGGAGAGAGTTTCAAATCTGCACTTTAGAAGTTGACAGCAGCTATCCAGGTAAATACAGAGTCTGCTTGCTGAAAAACTGTCCCTGAAGGCAACACGCATCAGTGATTTTGCATGAATTTCCCTCTAAAACAACTCTGTCTGGTAACGTTGTGTTATTATCTCATAGCGTGGTGAATGTGCAGGTCACAACTTGTCCACCAGAGCGTTTTGGAGTTGTTGGATTGTGTATTTGATGAGTTTGATGAGGGAAACCAAGAAATCCCATGAGCCTCCGTAGCGTAGCTCTGAGCAGCTCACGGCTCTGCTCCGCCATTCTAAAGATAGCTTGCACCGACAAATAAAGGTAACGAACCTACTGCTATGACTATAGGGATTATGGCAATGGGCCAATTTGCCAAAATGTTGAACTATCCCTTTAACAAGAGGTGCACGCTGTGGCCTTGAGGATCGTTTACAGTCAATAAAATTGCCTTGATGGATATTAATGTGTCTGTTTCCCTGCTAAAGTCCTGCTGCCCAAATCATGTAACCTTGCCAAGCAGCCAAATTTAATGTGATTGCCCCTTTGCCCCTGAGTCTACAGCAGAGATACTGATGGACAGGTACTTATTCTTCTTCAGAGAGGCTGTTATTCATTCTGTTGAAGGGGCACAACAGAGAAATGTCCATCTGAGCATCAGTTTTCTATTTGTGTGTTTCTTTATATTGGTATTTAGTTATTGTTTTCCACATATCAACTGTAACTCCGACATCTCTGTCCATCTTGCCTGCTCTCCTGCCATTCCTGAGCACAGGCCACCTTGACAGCATCCTCCATGTTGTTCACTCTCTTCAGGGCGTCGATGGCGTTGAATTCGATGCCGTAGCCGTCTGTGTGTTGGATGCGCAGGACGTTGTCCCCGAACAGCATCTCTGGAAGGGACGGCATGTTCATCTCTTCTGCTAATCTGGAAAGACGAACAGCAAACAGATCAAAACCGTTACACACAAACACAACTGTACAGTATGTCCACACTTCATTCAGCGCAAATTCATTCAATCAGTATTATTCACTCCAGACTTTAAAATGACAATGTAGTTGTTGTGTCACAGGATCCATTTGTATCATGTGATAGATCTGAGCTCCAGCTCCGTCATGGTGTCTTTCATGGTTTCAAACCACATTTTAGAAAAGCAAAGCATTTGTTCTTCAGCTTCTAATTTAACTCTTGAGGTGTAATTTTTTTTTTTAATTTTGTATTTAAAGTATTAAAGCCACAGCCTCATCCACATTAAAAAATAATAAACTTAAAGGGATACACCAACATTTTTTTTTCGTGTCTTGCCTCACTCCCAAGTCCATGACCAGCAGATAGACACCATCCTTTCGACTGTGCGTGCAGTAACAAGGGAGATAGAGCCGTATCGCCCGTAATTAGCTTAGCTCAAAGAGAGGAGAGAGAACGGCATGAAGGGCTGTGTGTGCAGCCAAGGGATGTGCGGGAATGTGGTGACGTAGGGACGAGGACCAATAGATCCATGACGAGGGCGGGGGCTGCTAACTAACGAAGTTAGCCAAAACGACCGGATCGCTTACTTCTGCTCTTGGGGTCTTGTTCACGAGTGAGGGAAGGATGGAGCGCGAGATTGACAGGCGAATCGGTGCTATTGGTCCGTTGTGGTGAAGTAGGAGCTGAGCCGAAAGGCAAAGCTCTCGATTTACCGGTCGATCTACGTTCCCACCCTCACCTATGGTCATGAACTCTGGGTCATGACCGAAAGAACTGGATCCCAGATACAAGCGGCCGAAATGAGTTTCCTCCGCAGGGTGGCGGGGCGCTCCCTTAGAGATAGGGTGAGGAGCTCCGTCACCCGGGAGGAGCTCGGAGTAGAGCCGCTGCTCCTCCACATCGAGAGGAGCCAGCTGAGGTGGCTCGGGCACCTGTATAGGATGCCCCCTGGACGCCTCCCTCGTGAGGTGTTCCGGGCATGTCCCACCGGGAGGAGGCCCCGAGGAAGACCCAGGACACGCTGGAGTGACTACGTCACTCGGCTGGCCTGGGAACGCCTTGGGGTCCCCCCGGAAGAGCTGGAGGAAGTGTCCAGAGAGAGGGAAGTCTGGGGATCCCTGCTCCGACTGCTGCCCCCGCGACCCAACTCTGGATAATGCGGTGGACAATGGATGGATGGATGGTATTTAGACAAATTAACGTCACACTGCTGATCTAAACGGCTACTTTCTCACCTAAAAATGTTTGAAATGTTGATAAAGTGATATATTTACAGAGTTTAGAGCTAAAATGAAATCAGCTTCTGACTGCTGATTTCGGCTCAGGTAGGAGGCAGGCTAACACTACCTATACACATCCAGTGTTTGAGGCTGATCACTGCAGCTTTGTTTTATTTGTTTGCTGGTTAACATTTAGGAGCTGCCATGATAACCATTATGTCACACTTGCGGTGGTGACTCACCTACAGAAAAATAAGTAAATGAGTAACTGGCTGGATTTTAAAATGACAGGAAAGGGTGAGGGTCTCAAACACTGCTTGATGATTAGCATCAACATGTATCATTTCTATCTTGTCATCTGTTTTAAATGTGTGTGCAATTCAGTTATATAAACACAAGACCCAAAACAAAATATAAAGACCATATAACGGCCAATTTAGGCTCACTGTAAATAAATCGCTACTTGCATTATGTCTGATAAGTAAAAAGACATTTCACTAAAGGTACTTGAGCCATTTTATTGCCAGTATTGACCACTAGTTTGACAAACACACATCAGTGAAACTCCACTGTTGGCCACACACTAATCCAAGATTAGCTGAGCACTGAGGCGCAGAGTAATGTGTGTTTCATTTGGATGTGACTTCATAGTAAATGCCGTTTCCACCCTGTGACATTATACCTGGAGTTAAACACTAATTAGCACTGGGGGGGACACAGTTTTCCCACATTTCTAACTTGTGTCTTTTGCTATAAAATATTAAAAACAACTGCACTCAGTGTGTCCTCACTTCTTTTACTGACCATGTGTTCTGCTGTGTTTTCTATGGATCATAATTACATGTGTTTATGTGCCAGATGCTTTTTTCCAAAGTGCAACACAACACCTAGATAAACATGGTGCAGTATGGTGTAATATTGGATGCCCTCAATTCTTATTTTCTGATATTATGTTTTTAATATACTTATGCGTGCGTGTGTGAATGTGAGTATTGTTTTAAAATTTAGAGGCTGCTCAAGTAAATTTCATTGTGTTTCTTTATGTCTTTGTCCTTTTCTTAATCCCAGGCTCTAGCCTTTTTAAAGTGTTTTTCGTTGTGTCTTGTATGTCCTTGTGTGTTTTTTTGTTTTTCCACCTGACCTGGAACAACCATACAAAAATTCCTATGTGTGTATGCACAAATGGCAAATAAAGATTTTGACTTTGACTTTGTGTACTGCACAACAATAATAAAGTATTATCTATCTAACTAGATCTATTCAATAAAGCACAGTATATAAGTGAGTTTAGAAATAAGATTACAGCAAAAACATTGATCCACCAGAAAGTGACAATATCTAAACGTGTTATAAGAAAAAGCTGAATCCACCAGAAAGAGCTGAACAGGTAAAGGTTTTAGACAAGTTACACATGTTAGAATAAAAGGAGCCTCTCACCGTTCGATGTCTTTGGATTTCATGATGTGGTTTTTGGCAGCAGTCACCTTCCATGGCCCAAAGGTGAAGTCCTGCTTGCTGCTCTTGAAACCGTGGGACATCATTGTGGACAGGGAGGCCAACATTTGCTACAAGAAGAAATACAAGTAGTCAATATCATTTTACATTTAACTATGTGAAGTGTGAAGTTTTTTATACAGTATATTGAGCTGTAGTAGCTATTAGAGGATAAGGCGTTGCAACTCATGTCTACTAACAAACATTACGCTTGAAAAACTACAATCAGTGAGGAAAGGAGGATGGAAATAGTTCAAATAGAAAATAAAAAAGCATTAGCATCATTAAACACATTAACATTTGACAGCCTGCCCAACCTAACTCTCTCCTGTCATCAACAGTAGCAGTAAATCTAGTCTTAGCAGCAAACACCTCATATTTAGTGGAGAACATAATGCATATAATGGTCATTTTAACTACTTCACTTTGTTAACATTTCATTAATAATGTTAACAACATTAAAAACCCAGTATGTATCATTTATATGATTTAAACTTAAGTCAAAAGTTTCACAGCTAGGGATAGGGAGTCGTTGGGTTTGCTGGTTATTCATCCACCACTGCACATAATCAAACAGTATTTTAGGATTTACACTGATGAACCGCAGATTGCAGAATAAATTAAAGCATAAATCAAAGTGTTTTCCTCACTAATGTCCTGCAGTCGTTCAGCTGTGTCAAGGTTTCCACATGTAGCAGACTGAACTGTGTGTGTATCTCTCTATCTAGTTTGTATCATGTAAATCCACTACATGAAATTAAAAAAATAGAAAGTGTGTCGGCTGTGACCGCTCCTCCTCAGCAGCTGCTCGACGACCTGCAGCAGCGGAGCAGGAAGAGACGGAGCAACAGCAGCAGCAGCTCAGCTCAGAGATTATCACCTTGTGTTATTATGAGCAGCAGCAGAAATAAAAACCCCGTTTACCTCAGTGTTGTTGACAACAGTCTCATACATCCATGGTCATGGCGGGTACCTGGGTGCGCCTGTGAAAACGGTCCGGTGGTGCGTTCACTACACTACTCCCTCGCTTGTAGTTCCGCTTCCTTTGTCTTTCTCATAGGTATTTCTATCTGCTACAGAGCTGCGTTTAAAAATGTTTATTCAATTTTATATTTAATTTATTTTTTGACTATTTATTTTGAGATGTTTATTTTAATTTTATTTCAACTGCTCTAAATGTATTCTATTGAAGCACTAATGTGTATGTTCCTATTGTGAGTTAACTTGCACTAATGTTGAATGAATGTTCATCTGGCATTCCCTTGAAACTTATGCTACTATGCACTATGAAAAATGCCAGTATTGTTTATTTTTGTACTTTTTCAATAAAAAAAGCGTTTAAAAAGAGGAAGTCTTTCAAAAATTATACACAAAATAAAAAACATTAGAAAGATTTAAACTTGATATTGAATACTCTTGTGATTTCTGTGGCTTGTATGATGAATCTATTGCATATTTATTTTTTCACTGTTTATAGCCTATTGTCAAATGTTTTGGTTGAATGTACAACATTTTATTGAGAAGAAAACTGGATATTCAGTAGGCTACATACAAAAGGACATTTTTCTTTACTTTGAAAACAACTTTTTACTTTTTGTACAACTTGTTCTATTTTTAGCAAAGTCCTTCTATTATTCAATATCTCTGTTTTTAGGTAAATTTTATATCCACAAAAAGAAATGGACTGGCAGCAAACCAAATTTTACACTTTTTTTGAAGGAACTTTATCAATACAGCACTGACATATTGTGTCAGTGCTTCTAGTTTCAGACTAGAAATGCCAAAGGCTTTAAAAACAAACTTTATTTTGGATTTTTAAAAAATGTAATTAATATGTTTTTTGTTTTTTTTTACATTGATGCATTTTTTTTATATATAGTATATGATACTCCCTACTCTTTGTATATTACTATTATATTTTTTTCTTCCCCTGGCTCAACAGTATTGTTATGTATATAATTGTTGAACCCTTTCATGCAAAAAAAAAAGTTTAAAAAGAGGAAGTCTACACACAATCCAACATGAAGTGCATTTTTTTTATTACACAAAGTGAATTATATCCAATTGTATCCAACTTGCCTTTTTTTTTGAGACAAAATGAAAGATTATTCCACAAGGATTTGGAGATAATGTGAAGCTATTTATCAGGGCCAGACCATGGCATAAGCAAACTGGGCCCCATGACCATTAGGGCAGGGGTTCTCAACTAGTCTCACTCTGGGCTCCACATTTTCCCATGGTCATTAAGTCGCGACCCACTTTTATAGAATTCAAACCAAGATTTTTTTTTAAGCCTTTAAAAACTTTTGCTCTTTATTGAGCAGACTGCATTTCAGAGCACATGACTGAAACTGAGGAGGACCATGACAACTGCATGTACGGAAGTGAATAAAATAATATCAAACTGCACAAAATGGAAACCAACAAAACGATATATTTGACTTCTAATGCATCTCTGCATTCAGAGCATGTTCACTAAAGTGAATAAATATCAAATTGCACAAAATAAAGATCCACAAACCAAAACAAGATTCACTGCATTCAGGCCACATTAATAAGAAACTGATATCTTTGCATTCAGAGCAAATAATAAGAAACTGAGGAGGACCATTACAACTGCATGTGTTCATGTGACGCGTGCCTTTCAATATTAGTTATTTTTCAAAATAAAAGACATGTCCAACATCAGATGTGCATTAAATATTATTTACTTTGACCAGCTGTCCGCGACCCATCCAGAACGGGTCCACGACCCACTTTTGGGTCCTGACCCACCAGTTGAGAACCACTGCATTAGGGGACCCCCAAAGGGCAATTAACTTTTTTAAAGCTGTAGTGTTTAACATGTCGACCCACAGAGAAATTCTGCCTAATTACACAAATCTTTAATTGTTATTGCAGTTTATTTAAAACCAAAAAAGAAAGAGATGATGTGTTTACAGTGAATGCACTGTCTATTGGTTTATTTTCTTGCTTTTAGTGGGCCTACTGTAGGTGACACACAGTATCCCAATATGAAAGAGGGACTATGTAAGCTGCCTGTAGAGTATTGACCCTAGTGGTAATGATTATTGAATAATATCCTAATATTTTGTTTGATGTATTTATTTATTCACTTTTTGGTTTTGAATAACTTACAGTGGGGAAAATTAGTGTTTGAAATGCAGAGACTGCTTGCTTTTGAATTCTCCTGCAGATGGTTGATGAGCTAACAGACAAATGAATTTCCCTTCAGGGATTAATAAAGTACGGTACTGGTTCATATTCGTAATATACAGTAGATTGTTTTTGCCCTTCAACATGTGATGATGCCAAATAAAATCATATTGTAAAATAATTAAATAGCCTTATTATATCAACCATGTGACAACCAGTTGCTTAATAAAAACGTACAACCTACTAATAGGTTGAGCATCACTAATGAATGGGGACCACTGCTATAGATTATAGGAGATAAACTCCTGAAACACTATTTTCTTGAGGTAAGAGACGTGAAGTAAAGGCTGAATGAGTCACAGAAGCTGGTGACATGAGATCAGAGCTCCAGCTTTCACACAACTTTATTCAGGAGGAAAACACAATAAGACCAGGAGATGGATTTGTAAAAAAAAAAATCAACAATTTCTTGAGTCCACACTGCAAAAACTCAAAATCTTTCCAAGAATATTTGTCTTATTTCTTGTCAAAATGTCTCAAACTAATCTCTTTCCATTTAGAATGAGACTCATCGCCTAAAAATTAACTTGTTTTTAGATCATTTTAACTTGTTTTAAACACATTTTTTACTTTAAATTAGTAGAAAAATCTGCCAGTGAAAGCAGGTTTTTTGTGCTTGTAATAAGAAAGAAAAACTTGATCCACTATCAGATTTTTCTACTTATTTCAAGTGAAAATCTGCTTGAAATAAGTAAAAAGTGTCTTAAAAACAAGCTACTTTTTAATGTGAAGAGTCTTAATTTAAGTAGAATGAGATTTGTTTTGACTTGAAATGACATTTTGACTAGAAAAGAGACAAATATTCTTAGTAAGATGTTGAGTTTTTGCAGTGCAGTGATATTCTGATGTAGCGGTGTGTGCTACAGCTACAACACCTCCAGCAGACTCTCGCTCCACAGAGCCAAGACCAGACTGAGCTTGGCCTCCTGTGTGGGCAGCTGGAGCTGAGCCACGGCCACCTGCTCGGCCTGTCGGAGCTGTCGCAGGGCCTGGAGGTGGGACAGAGGGAACTTCAGCCCCTGCAGAGACAAAAACAAAACAGTAACACACGTTTCTGGGTTTGTAAAACTGGCAACACTCCCAGCAGAACAGACTTTCCATATACAAGGCAAGACATAAATCTGGTTTATGTCTGAGCTGTGCATTGGTCTCATGGTCTCTGGGTTATACAGTCTCTGTTGTGAATTATTCTACTGTATGCCTCATTTCTTCAGTGATGTCATATTTCACGAGGATCATACAATTATTGCATTGAAAATGGTTTTAGAGTCACATAGGCACAAAGGCAGCCAGGGAGGTCTATCAACAAAAAAAAGGTTTTCTTAGAATGAACCTTTTAGTACTAAGATGATTTCTTAAACTCAGTCCACACAGGTACTTGACATCCTGTTAGCAAAACCTTTAAAGGGATAGTTCAACATTTTGGCAAACGGGCCCATTGCCATAATCCTTATAGTTTTAGGAGTAGGTTTGTTACCTTTAATTGTCAGTGCAAGCTATTTTTAGAACGGCGGAGCAGAGCCGTGAGCTGCTCAGAGCTACGCTACGGAGGCTAATGGGATTTCTTGGTTTCCCTCATCAAACACACCGCCGTTCTAAAAATAGCTTGCACCGACAATTAAAGGTAACAAACCTACTGCTACATTGAAAAAAAAAAAAAAATCCATGCATTTACCGGACTACCGAAACCATGGAAACCTAAACATAAAATTCCACCGGAAGAGCAAAACCGGCTTACGTTTTTGATGTTCGGAAAAAGGTGGATAGGGATTATGGCAATTTGGCAAATTTGTCAAAATGTTGAACTATCCTTTTAAAAGGTCTGAAAACACCCTACACCAGTGGACAGCAGCTCACCCTGGAGATCTCTTCTTCCTCCTCCTCATCTTCTTCACAACCTTCACCCATCATGTGGCTCTCCCTCTGGTTCTTAAAAGAGTGTAAGACGAACACAACCAGCTCTGTGGCCTCATCCTGGGACACACACACACACACACACACACACACACACACACACACACACACACACACACACACACACACACACACACACACACACACACACACACACACACACACACACACACACACACACAGAATATCAGATTCAGTTATCGTCCAGGTCCACTCCTACTTAAAATGACAACCTTAAAGGGATACAGTAGTTCAACATTTTGGAAAACTGCCCCGTTGCCATAATCCCTATAGTCATAGCAGTAGGTTCGTTACCTTTAATTGTCGGTGCAAGCTATTTTTAGAACGGCGGATCAGAGCCGTGAGCTGCTCAGAGCTACGCTACGGAGGCTCATGGGATTTCTTGGTTTCCCTCATCAAACTCATCAAATACACAATCCAACAACTCCACAACGCTCTGGTGGACAAGTTGTGACCTGCACATTCACCACGCTATGAGATAATAACAGAACGTTACCACACAGAGTTGTTTTAGAGGGAAATTCATGCAAAACCGTTCCCGTTGGAGGCAGTTTTTCGGCAAGCAGTCTCTGTATTTCCCTCTAAAACAACTCTGTGTGGTAACGTTGTGTTATTATCTCATAGCGTGGTAAATGTGCAGGTCACAACTTGTCCACCAGAGCGTTTTGGAGTTGTTGGATTGTGTATTTGATGAGTTTGATGAGGGAAACCAAGAAATCCCATAATGAGCCTCCGTAGCTTAGCTCTGAGCAGCTCAAGGCTCTGCTCCGCCGTTCTAAAAATAGCTTGCACCGACAATTAAAGGTAACGAACCTACTGCTATGACTATAGGGATTATGGCAATGGGCCAATTTGCCAACATGTTGAACTATCCCTTCTTTAATGGACTTACTGTTCTCTCTTGACTTTGCTCCTCTGTTACCACCATGTGATCTTTGAACCTCAAACGCACTGTATCCTCCAAAGTAGGAATCCTCTCAGCTGTGAGACACAAACACACACGCTTACTGTTCATATGCACAAAATGGCAAAGTAAATTCTATTGATGTGCACAACAATATTCGATCGCATACAAATAACCACAAACACACTCACATGGTGCGAGCGGCTGCTGGCTGTACGGTGGCAGCCTGTTGGTGATGAAGTCTCTCTTCATGTGAGTGGAGCGGACCTCCAGCGTCCCTTTGTCCATTTCATCGGCCAGAGATCTGAGGACGGTGGCCAGCCGCCTGTTGGTGTCTTGACCTTCGCTGCTGCCCTGCACACACAAAGACACACGGGCCGAGGCACTGAGACACAGCCTTAATGTGAGAATGTTTGTTCCTGTGGATGTGAGTAAATGCCTTTGTGTGAATTAGAAGAGGCCTGAGAAGCCTCCATCACTGACAACCAAAGAAATCAAAAGGAAAAATTAATAATTGATAATAATTTCACTTTATACAATATGGCACCTTAAAGGGGAACTATGCAAGTTCGGTCGCTTTTCCACTGTCTTGTAAACCCTCCTCCCGGCCATGTGCATTTGTTTGTTTTCAACAAAGCCGGCGACAAAGCGATCCATGGAGCGGTGGATAACGTTATTTATCATTTACGCGTTATGATGTGTATATTTGTGTAGTCTTATCTCTCATAACCAAGGAGATGGTTGGGAGGCTCTGATCTTACAAGGTTGGTTTTAGGCCAAGAGATGCTACATTACAAGTCATTTATCTAACCATCACAATTACTCCTTAGATGTTTAATTAAGGTAAAAATGTAGCAAAGTTAAGGTAAAAATCTTACATAGTTCCTTTTAAAACATAAAAAAAATCTATTACAGAGTGAAAGCATTAGCCAATTTTAGTTCTGAATTGTGAGTCTGTAGTCCAGCAGTTTTTACCAGTAGGAATCCTCTTGGCATGCCCTCTCTCTGGCTGACTTCAGACCTGCTGCTGTCGTTCAGGAAGCTTGGGAAGACGTCTAACAGCAGATCGCCCCATGACCTGAGGTGACAGTAAGTGTAAGAGTAAGGACTCAGATGTTTTTACACTGTTTTTATAGGTGATAACATTTGTATTATGAAACATGCTTCCACTACAGCATTTTTCTATCGGTGCTTTTTGTTAGCACGCTCACTCCTGCCTCCTGTTATTATGAGCAAGCGCTGTGGAGAAGAGGAGCTCTCTTACATCCGCTGGTAGGTGCTGAGAGTCAAGTGGGTGGAGTGGTCCACTCCTGCTGGAGTGCTGGCTTGATGGATGGTTCCTCTGGGAAAGTACAGAAGATCTCCAGCCTGTGGAGAGAGAGACAGGATGACTCGGTTGTAAAGAAACAAAAAAATTATAGAAACTGGCACTCACTTCTGAAAATGTATACAAAATTCATTGAGAGACGAAATGCGTCGGGCCATATTCTTTGCCCAATAAATTTTGTATAGATTTTCAGACCTGAGTGTTGGTTTCTATCATTTTTTGTAATGCTTTTTTTTTACCTGTTGATATTAATTAAAGCAGAAGTAAGTGATATATTTGTGTTAATATAAGTCTTAAATAGTTATATCTTCCGACAGCAATCACTTACATAGAGTGTTTGGACTGAAACACGGGTCTCTCAGTCCCTCTGCTCTGCTCTGAGCCGAAGAGAAAACATTTATCGTATCCTACAGTTTTTATCCAATGAGGAGAGAGAACGGCATGCAGGGCTGTGTGTGCAGCCAAGGGACGCCGTGAATGTGGTGACGTAGGGACGAGGACTGTTATGGTGCGTTCAAGGCAACTCGTAGACTCCTGTTTTTCCGACCTGTGAAGTCGTACCAGTTCAATCTGGTACGAGTTCACGGGTCGGAAGTTACGAGTGGCCGTTATAGTGACTTTCACCGGTAAAACAGGTCGGAAAAACACGAGTGGGTTGCCTGGAACGCTACAAAGTCGTAAGTTGTGACTTGAAGCTGTAATTTACGGTTTCAAAACCCTGCCTGGAACGCAGCATTAGCCAAAACGACCAGATCGCTTACTTCTGCTTTAATTAAAGGACAATTACCGTTTTTTTTACAATCTGGACCTTATTTCTAGCATAAAATACAGTCATTTCCTCACCCAGATAACTTTGGTGTCAATACAAGTCGTTCCAACGAAATTAGCTGCAGCTGAGAGCCGCGTATATCCGTATAATGTGAGTCTACAGGGCAGCAGAATGCAGCCTCTAAATAACACATTGGGCCCTAATTTCTTGGCGCAACTCAGGGTGGCGCAGCGAGGCGAGCCCTGACGCAGCTGGCGAAGTGGTATTATCGTCCAGTGCAACAAGGTGTGCAGCGGATTCGGTAAATTGGCAGACTGCTGTGCGCTGAGATGGGAGTGGTCGCGCAGCAGGGGGAGGTGTCGACAGATTCGCCGTGGCGCAGTGACAATTTGTTGCCGATAGACCGCGCGGAGAGTGCGCCGAAAGCTCGCCAGCTCCAACCTGGTCTAATCTCAGCGCAAGGCGAAGCGCAGCCAGCGCAGTGGCAATTTGACTGACCAGCGCTCAGTGCAGACACGTCACCAAGACCTCACAGGCAGATTTCCACAGTTCCAGGCACATTTAAATGCAATTAATAATAATAATAATAATAATAATCATCATCACAATAACCCCTATTTATTGTATCTGAATCAGCACATACACCTATATCTATATAGATTGTCCCGTCACACTGATGACCATCAAAGGCTTGCGTAATGGAAACTCAGCCTGACTGAATTAACACAGATGAAACCAGGGAGGGACTGAGACAGCCGTGGATGTCCCAAGAGCAGGTGTTGACACTACACACTGTGCCGTTGCAGATTATCAGCTATTTATTTATTTATTTACTTATTGATTTATTAGGGGCCAGCGCCGCATCGTCACGCGACCATAACAAATAAAACTGAAAACAAATAAACTATCATCTCTCACAGCAAACCACAATCAGGAGGTGCGTGCCTCCGTTACGCACAGCTGTTTGTTTATGTTGTGATCTGTGCACACGTGTTTAAATATAGGTTAGATAGATAGACCTGGATAACATCATAACCTCCTCCCTCCCAGACTACTTTTGCACCATCAGCCCGTGAGGTCTGTTCGCGCGACCGGACACTGCCAGCTTGGACCGGACCAGAACATCAGTTTCCTCCCGTCTCACTTGCTCTGACAGATTGAGAGCTGTTGCCCAGTAAAAAAAAACAAAAAAAAAACACACACACCCCTTTTCCATTCATAAAGACACTCATATTTAGTAACCTATATTTAAACACGTGTGCACAGATCACAACATAAACAAACAGCTGTGCGTAACGGAGGCATCACAGAGCATCTCTCTTTTTCTTTTTTCTTTAGAATTTACCTGAGAGGGGAGATGTGAATATCTGCTCACTATGATGTGGTTTGCTGTGAGAGATGATAGTTTATTTGTTTTCAGTTTTATTTGTTATGGTCGCGTGATGATGCGGCTCAATAAATCAATAAGTAAATACATAAATATAGCAGATAATCGTGTAGTGTCAACACAGCAGTAATCCATCCTCATCTTTCATCTGTGCAGCCTTTGATCTGTCATCAGTGTGACGGGACAATCGATATAGATGTTCTGAATGTCTATGCTGCAATCTGTAGGTGCTGATTCAAATCTTCTCTTCCACGGTGAAATCAAACGTCCGCCTTGCGCGCGCGGCGGATTTAAAGGCGAGGAGAGGAGCTCATTTGATTGGTGAAGATCTGACTCGGCTGTGTCAAACCCACTCCACGCCTTCTCTCCTCCCTCTATGCCATTTGCGCCGGTGGGAGGGAAGTAGGCGGGATGCGCTCCGCTGCGTTTTGAAGGAAAATCGCAATCTGCTCCTGACCACTCCCCGTTGGCGAAGCGAAGGCGAGGCGCAGGCCTGATCCGCTCCGCCTGCACCTAGTTCACGAAATTAGAGCCCATTATCTGCAGAGAAACTCCTTCATTTCACCAATATTTTGTTATGATACGCTAGTGCTATTCCCCTCTGGGTCCGGGGTTAGCTAACCAAATGACACCAAAGTTATCAGGGTGAGTAAATGATCGTATTTTATGCTAGAAATAAGGTCCAGATTGTAAAAAACTACCTTTAAATATTAGTTGTGTGGATGTTTTCCCACATTTTTTCAATTGTAAAGGTAGACAGAGAATTACAGCCAGTTTGGAAATTATCATATGATTTGACATATACTCTGTGATGTTAGATCCACAATGATATGATTAGATTATATGGTTATACTGTTTGGTCTCTTATTGGTCACACATGTTTACATCCGTACAACATGGATGGACGGATGGATTGGATGAGTGCAGCTGGTACCTTTAGTATAATATCGTGGGTTGGGCTGCCGATCCTCTCCTCTGATTCCACACTGTACTCTGTCGCCAGCGGCACCGTGGGGTTGTAGAGAAGCCACCGCTTCTGCCCTTCAAGCTGCAGAATAAAAACCTGCAGACAAAGTCGTTAGAGAATTAGAGAGAACAGATTTATACAACTCTAAGTGTGTAAGCTGACTGTTGTTGAGCGCAGTCACAGTCACACATTCATGTACCTCGACGTCATCGTAGTGAGCTGGAAGGCCCTGGGACTCCTGTGGTGTGATGTAGACGTTAGATCCCACCAAGCCTCCAAAGTAACACTCCAGCTTCTCCTGGATCCTCCACAATTCATCCTGACAACAACATACAGGACAAAACAACAACAACAACACGTCATACACTGCAAAAACTCAAAATCTTTCCAAGAATATTTGTCTTATTTCTTGTCAAAATGTCTCATTTCTAGTCAAAACTAATCTCTTTCCACTTAAAATGAGACTCATCACCTAAAAATTAACTTGTTTTTAGATAATTTTCACTTGTTTCAAACAAAATTTCACTTGAAATAAGTAGAAAAATCTGCCAGTGAAAGCAAGTTTTTTGTGCTTGTAATAAGGAAGAAAAACTTGGTCCACTATCATTTTTTCTACTTATTTCAAGTGAAAATATGCTTGAAATAAGTAAAAAGTGTCTAAAAACAAGCTAGTTTTTATGTGATGAATCTTATTTTAAAGCAGAAGTAAGTGGAATATTTGTGTTAATATAAGTCTTAAATAGTTATATCTTCCGACAGCAAGAGCTGTTTTCTAATTTCTTGAGTAGTTTGTTGTCAGAAAAGAACAAAAATGATGCTTGCACTAAAGAGCCAAAGTAAATATGACCCATGAAACTCTTTTCACTGGTTCATTCACATTTATATGGTGATTGTTTCCTCTTGATGAATCCAAGTCCAGGATGAGTCTGTATGTCTACACTGCAAAAACTCAAAAATCTTTCCAAGAATATTTGTCATATTTCTTGTCAAAATGTCTCATTTCTAGTCAAAACTAAACTCTTTTCACTTAAAATAAGACTCATCACCTAAAAATGAACTTGTTTTTAGATCATTTTCATTTGTTTCAAACACATTTTCACTTGAAATAAGTAGAAAAATCTGCAGTGAAAGCAAGATTTTTGTGCTTGTTGTAATAAGAAAGAAAAACTCGTTCCACTATCAGATTTTTCTACTTATTCCAAGTGAAAATATGCTTGAAAGAAGTAAAAAGTGTCTAAAAACAAGCTACTTTTAATATGATGAGTTTGTTTTGAATAGAAATAAGACAAATATTCTTGGTAGGATTTTGAGTTTTTGCAGAACTGTTTTCTAATTTCTTGAGTAGTTTGTGATTTTACTGTTTCTCTTGAGGGTTTTGAAAAATGATGCTTGCACTAAAGAGCCAAAGTAAATAATATGACCCACGAAACTCTTTTCATTGGTTCATTCGCATTTATATGGAGCTGAGATTGTTTCCTCTTGATGAATCCAAGTCCAGGATGAGTCTGTCTACTTCTATTTCTAGTTCTGAGAGCAGACAGTGTTTGGTGGGTAAGTAGTACGGCTTTGCAGCACTATAATCCAAATTGAAACTGTTTTGTTACTATACAAACAATTAGGTGCAGAGCAGAAATACCCTCTCTCTCACCTTGAACCTCTGTGGCTGGTGGAACTGGATGGTGGCCTTATTCTGGCTGAACAGCTTATTGAGGACGCTGCTCTTCACCGGCCCGTCCTTGTTGAGATTTTTCTTCTTGCCGTTGACGCAGCGGACGACGTTGACGTCCCTGTAGTAGCTCAGACCCTCGGAGCACAGGCCCTGCAGGTCCGACAGCTGGAACAGAGAGCGGTAGTAGGACGCCGTGCCGGGCTCTTCTGACCTCTGGAGGTGCAGAGGCTTCTTCTCCCAGTAGTCGCTGAAGAACTGCTCCGTGCCCATGGGATGGATCAGGCTCTGGAAGAGGCTGTGTGGGCTGCTGAAGCTCAGAGTGCCCGGAGCGTCGCTGGCCTCGGTCCGGCTCTGTTTGGGAGGAGGAGGAGGCAGCTGCTCGTCATCGCTGCTCCGTCTCTTCTCATTCTTCGCTTTGCTTTTCTTTGGCATTTTAATCTAAGGAAAATTAAAGAAAAGAACATTTACCAGAGCACACAACTGAACTACTATATTACCAGTCTTATCATATTCTACCTGTTATATTTGTTGTATGATGTGCTGCAAAAACTCAAAAGCTTATCAAGAATATTTGTCTTATAGTCAAAATGTAATTTCTAGTCAAAACAAATCTCATTATACCTAAAATAAGACTCATCACATAAAAAGTAGTTAGTAGTAGACACTTTTTACTTCTTTCAAACATATTTTCACTGGAAATAAGTAGAAAAATCTGATAGTGGGGCAAGTTTTTCTTTCTTATTACAAGCACAAAAACTTTCACTGGCAGATTTTTCTACTTATTTCAAGTGAAAATTAGTTTGAAACAAGTAAAAAATAATCTAAAAACAAGTTAATTTTTAGGTGATGAGTCTTATTTTACGTGGAAAGAGATATAGAGATTATTATTTGATTAGAAATTAGACATTTTGACAAGAAATAAGACAAATATTCTTGGAAAGGTTTTGAGTTTTTGCAGTGTAGGCTACTTGAATCTTCTTCCATTTTATTGTCTTTAAATCAGGTATCAGGTGCTGTGACATTGTAATATCTATCTATCTATCTATCTATCTATCTATCTATCTATCTATCTATCTATCTATCTATCTATCTATCTATCTACACTGCAAAAACTCAAAATCTTTCCAAGAATAGGTTTTTCTTGTCAAAATGTCTCATTTCTAGTCTAAACTAATCTCTTTCCACTTAAAATAAGACTCACCTAAAAATGAACTTGTTTTTAGAAATGTTTTACTTGTTTCAAACAAATATTCACTTGAAATAAGTAGAAAAATCTGCCAGTGAAAGCAAGTTTTTTTTGTGCTTGTAATAAGAAAGAAAAACTTGCTCCACTATCAGATTTTTATACTTATTTCAAGTGAAAATATGCTTGAAAGAAGTAAAAACTGTCTGAAAACAAGCTACTTTTTAATGTGATGTTTCTTATGAGATTTGTTTTGACTAGAAATGACATTTTGACTAGAAATAAGACAAATATTCTTGGTAATTTCAGTTTTTGCAGTCTATCTATCTATCTATCTATCTATCTATCTATCTATTGCAAATAAAACACATAAGTTTCCTATAGAATCAACTGTAAACAGAAATCAGCAGACAACGTGGAGGATGTTACAGCTTCAGTAACTTCACATGTGGTTTTGCAGCAGCTGTCAAAGTGGACATGTTCACAGTGTACATAGGTTATATGGCTGTTCGCATTAGAAATCATTACAAATGTCTGTTGTTGTGTCTGTGTGGTGGACTGACAGGCAGAGACTGTCTACAACACCTGAGGCTGCAGTAACCTAACTCTGTTCACACGTCACACTCTGCATGCTCAATATATATATATATATATATATATATATCTATGCTGCGTGTTCATGGTAGAAAAATCTGCATCAGTGGAAACAACTAACAACCGTGAGAAAAGAAAAACAAACTCCCTCACCTTCCCATTAAAGTCTGAGCTGCTGAGCCTCTCTGTCCCACGTGAACCGGCGTGTGTTTCCCTGAAATGTGTCCGACAGGAAACTCCGACTGACGCAGAAACTCCAGACAGCAGCGACTCGACGGCGCCACCTGGTGGTAGAAGTCCGACACTGCAGCCTGCAAACAGCAGCACAGCAACACGGGAAGTAGGTGGATTATTACTGTGGTGCCTACCTATATACAGTAAATTGGCTGCATGAAAAGAAGGATAAAAATGCTACGTTAGTAAAATGTTATGTTATGTTATGTTATGTCATGCCAATAACAATGGGAAATAACAAAAAAAAATTGTAACAACCTTTAAGTGACACTTGGCATCTGACATTTACAGCAAATTCTCTAACAAACTCCCAGAACCTCAGAGTTCATGTCAACTACAACAAAATAAATAAAATAAATAAATCCAGCTCCAAATGTTAGTAATTGTACAGATTACAGATTACAGATACTGAGACAAAGAAATACAAAAGAAGACAAATGTTTATTTATGTAGCTATGTATAGATACATACTTTGGCATTTGTATAACAATACATATGACAAAAGTACTATTCATTAGTATGTAATATACTATATTTATAACACTGTTCAGATTTATGTGCTATATGTCACTAATATAAACAGTGGCTATATGTGCAATATAGATTTTAGCAATACATTCAAATAGCTAAATTCATCCCAAAGCCCACTTTCATATGTTAATATTGTTTAGATACACGTACTACATATAAAAGACAGAAAAGAAAAACAAGATTCAACATGCATGATTTACAGGTTTGTTTGTTTTTAAAGCACATATAGTTTTGACATTTATGATGGCAAGTTATAATGGCATGCAAAATGTATTATAGCTATAGATATTTTCCACACATTTCACAGTAGGTAGATGTGTTTTTTCTTTTTTTTTTAAAGGAAATCACATGGTTTTTAATTTTAAAACAAAAATGAATGCAAAAAAATGTTTGGTATTAATCTTTGCAGATCCATTTCTTCATTTCTCATTTGGCAAAGACAGTGGAACGGTGTGAAGTGTGAAAAAAATCTAAATAAACGCCAGGTGCTTAATTACACCAGCTGGTAACACATGGCAACAGATGACCATCCATCCACCTTAAATGTCAAATGTCATTTCACTGTGAATTCATGAAAAGTTCTCATTTATACACCGTTCCTGGTTTGTTGCCTATATATCAGTGCTACCTGTGTTAATTAAACTGGTTTGACATGTCTAATGTTTAGACTGTCGTCCTCCTCCTTCCACTCCCTGCAAGTTCAGACTCCAGAAGTCCCCAGTGAGTCCTGTGGTCAGATTATTTCTCAACAGTCAGAGCAATATTCATCCATCAACGCGACAGCCAGGCAGAAAGTGATAGCAGACTATAACAGCCAATGCAAATAAATGGACTGATTACAGCCTCATGAAAGCTGCCATTAGGAGAGAGAGGAATTTTTTCCTGCAGTAGCCCAACTCTCCTCTTCAGCCCAACCATCAAGACTGAAAAACATCGGTCCTCTCTGGACAAAATGTGGACATCGCAAATGAGTGTCCTTTGTCCTTTATGTAGGTGAGCGACAAGCGTTCAATTTAAATGAAAAAACAAAACAAAACACTGATAGTCAATCAGTACCCACACAGAAAACCATCAAGTTGTTGTAGGATGAAGATGATGGCATGACATGTCCAGGTCTTCTTACTTTACTTTTACTTTTATTTGCTTATTTAGTCGGGACAGTGCATATGGACAGTGAATGCAAAAGTACTCACTGTAAATACACCGGATTTAGCACTAATGCTAAATTACATCCGCAGTCCCCAAAACAATACAACAATTATTTCAAAGGAGGTCAAATCGAAAGCAACTGGACTTAGTTATTTGTCTAGGAAGACATTTCAGTCCCAGCCTGGTCAGATGCTACATGAACTGATGAAGCCTCTTGGATGAGAGGTGAAACGTCTTCCTATAAGTCCAGTTGCTTTCGATTTAACCTCCTTTGAAATACTATGACCTGGACAAATGAGAATATGCACAGGCTCAATACAACAATTAACATATCCTTATTAGATCCTTATAGTCTCTTGAACTTCAGTGGTGTTTTGTTTCAGGTGAATCAGGGCCAAAGGTAGAAAAGCACGAGTGTTTCCAGAACCATCAGGACTTGTTTAGTTTAGTTTATTGGTTTAAAATATACAGAGACAGTGCACATTAATAAACATTTCTGTAAACTTGCCGGTTTGTAGAGTCAGTAACTGGGCAAGTAGGACTTTAATGACCTACTGGACTGACAACGATCTCAGCAAACCTCCATCAATCAGGCCTTTAGAAGCTATAGGATACAGCACATTTACAAAGCTGCTGGAGTTTACTTTAAATCAACCCAAATCAACAAAAAATCAACTCCTATTGAACAAGTTGAAGGGAACTGAGGGAGAACTTTTTGCAAGATGATGTTAGATGTTGGTGTTGGTGTTAAGAATGTGTACGGTTGTATTTTATCAGTAGGACTTTTGGACTTTATTTGGACTTGCAGTCAGATGAAGACGTGCACTTAATGGTGACCCTAATAATACTGTTGATGTACTTCAGGGAGCTGGTAAACTAGCTCATTTGAAAAATGAAAATGAATGTTTGATGGTTTTCCATGTTATTCATTTATTTAGACATCTGTATGTTTGTTTCGGTTCATTTCTTATTTTTGGTCCGTTCAGTTTTGATATGTGCAATATATTACATAAGCTGACCAATTATAACAAAACAACATTTAACCTATAGGCTACAGTCTGACAATAATCCCCTTTTGAGTTGGAAAATACACCTGACATTATATATTCTCAGGTTATATCTTATCAGTTAGTGTGTAATATGTTTGTGAGAGCGATACAAACACACATGCAGCCATTCAGCTCTGACAAGTTGAGTGTAGCACGGTAGCACCTTGCACAAGCTAGTGGACACTGAGAAACCTCTGTCTGCACTGGAGGTGGTCCAGCTCATTCCTGGGTGGTGGATCTACAATGATGCGTCCTCATGAATGAATGAATGAATGATTGGTCAATTAATTCAAAAATAGTTAGGGCATAGTGATACCAGCTGTAGTGTTTAGTCATGACATGCTTGACATCTGCTACGGAAGAAAGTGGTGAGAGGTGGAGTTCATCAAATCAAGTGTTGGATGCTCGTCATAAATTGAATCACTGATGTGTTTGCTATTTAAAAGGCAGCTGTGCTCCATTATTATGAAGGCCACTGAAAACCTGAAGTCTTCTCAAGTGACTTCTTGACTTTAAGTGAAAACCTCTTCTGCCACTATTAGTTCATATTTTACACAGTTTCCTCACTGTTCAACCAAAACATCCCTGACTGCGTGAACACACAGCCACAGCTCTCACAACAAGCCCAGCCCCCCCCCCCCCCCCCCTCTGCAGGAGATGATTGGCTGCTGTGTAGAGTTGAGCCGTGCACTTCTGGTTGATATCGCTCCACCTTCGGCACTAATTCTGGTTTGTTCTCCATCAAACACAGAGTTTACACCAGTATAGGAAGTGAATGGAGCCACCAGCAGCAGCTCTGACTCTCTGCTGCCCGGCTACACGCTCACTGCCATCCAATCTCCATGGGTGGTGGTGGAAACTGTAAAAACTACTACTGAGACTCCTGGTTTTATTGTGCACATGATTTTTATACTGATATGTTTCTATGTTTATGTTTTAATGCTTTTTTCTTTCTTTCGATATATGAGCTGCATCCCAAATTGCCCTTTGGGACATGAAATAAAACTGAACTGAATGAACTGAATTGAACTACATGTCTTGCCTTTACTTATTCCTACCAACTTTTTATTTTTTTAATATACACTGTATATATACAGCTTCATGGAGTTTTGCTGTTAAAAAACTGCTGATTGTTCATCAACAGTTAGGTGTGTGTTTCTGTAGAGTTCACCAGTTTGAATCGGTTAAAGTATTGTTTCTTGTCAAAGAAGTCAAAGTCAAAGAAACTTTGAGTAACAACTGAAATTGCAAAATCTTTCCTGGCACGTGCGAACCCTCCTGAATCGACATGTTTATCAACATTAGTGTGGAAAGTGAATTTTACTATATACTGTATAGATGTATGCACTTTATATGCTGCATAGATAAGGTGTACAGTTTCTTTTATAAAGAAGCATTTTATGGAGCTAATTTGTTCCCTCATTCTGGGCAAGATGTACTGGTATATACAGCTCTGGAAAAAATAAAGAGACTACTCCAAAATGTTCTTAATAAATCAGCTTCTCTACATGTATGACAGTCATCGACACCTCACTCTACTTAGCTGATCACCTGAACCAAATCATATTTAATGAGGAAGAAAGATTATAAATACATTAAAAAAAAACATTGCTGCGATTAAAAATAGGGATTATTCCACCAATGTTGATTTCTAAACTCTTCCTAAGTTTAAAAAGTAGTGTTGTGTTGTTTTAAAATGAATATGAACTTGTTTTCTTTGCATTATTATACAAGGTCTGAAAACACCAGAATTTTCTTTTTGTTATTTTGACCTGTTGCCATTTTCTGCGAATAAATACTCATTCTTATTTCCAATTTGGGAGAAATTTTGTCAGTAGGTTATAGAATGAAACAAAAGTGTTCATTTTACTCAAACACATAGCTATGAATAGTAAAACCAGAGGAACTGATCATTTTGAAGTGGTCTATATATTGTTGAAAATCCCTTTAAAACACTTGAAAAATGCAGTTTGAAGCTAAACAATACAATGGATGTAATAAAAGATATGGTGGATATTAGGATAAGAGTTGGTTGTGAATATTACACACACACACACACACACACACACACACACACACACACACACACACACACACACACACACACACACACACACACACACACACACACACACACAAAGGAAGAGAGAGAGAGAGAGAAAGAGAGGGAGGGAGAGAGGCGACAGAGCAGGTCTGGTCTGAGGGAGTTCAGCTCAGACCGGATCACTTGGTCTCTCTCTCCCTCCTCTTCACACCGCGGCTCCAACAAACCTCCAAGAACTTGTGTCATTCTTCTATTTGTTTTTCCTTCTCGCGGCTTCGAGCCTGTGGATGTTCAGAGCAGGAAGTCTGGAGGTCTGGAGGTCTGGCTGGACGTGTGTGTGTGTGTATGTGTATATACATATGTGTGTGTGTGCGTACGTGCGTCCATGGATGGATGGATGGATGAATGGATGGACGGAAAACTGACAGGACTGCGAAAACAGGGTGAAGTGGACGTGGCGTTAAGCCCCCGGAGTTGGTGTGCAGAGTTTTCCTGCTGCTGCTGCTGCTGCTGAACAGGTGGAGCTGAGCTGTGGAGTTGTTGGACGAAGTTGGAGCAGGATGGAGCTGATGGGAAACCCTCCGCTCTGCTCTGGATTCAGATAACACTGCTCCACCTTTCAGGTTTTTGTTTTATTTAAAAAAAAAAAGAGGAAGATTCTTGGCACCGGGATGCTCAGGATGCCATTTCTAATCTCCCACTACTAATAGAAAGTGTTTGTTAAGTTAAGTTAACGCGAGTCTATATGGGAAAGCCCCAGTGGAGACTTTTTTACGCATGCAGAGCCGTTTGTGCCAAAACTTTCCGCCGATATGAAGGAAAAATGCAAAAACGCGGCGAAGACGCGCAGGGAGAAGGAGAACGGGGAGTTTTACGAGCTGGCCAAGCTGCTGCCTCTGCCCGCGGCCATCACCTCCCAGCTGGACAAGGCCTCCATCATCCGGCTGACCAGCAGCTACCTCAAGATGAGGGCAGTCTTCCCCGACGGTAGGAGACCAGACACAGGCCGAGAGGATATTAACACACAATACAATAAAGTGTAGATTTCTTAGTCTATTCCAAAGCAAGAGGACAGAAAAGAAACAATTAACATAGGCATTTTTTCCCCTTAACCAACAGGCGACAATAATGCACTCAAGGACTCAACATGTCTAATAAGTAATTACAGAAAATCTATGGCAATTTTCTTTTCTTTCCTACTAAAGTTTTGCCCATGCACAAAATCACAGACCGTCGCCATATTTTATTTCCTGAATCAGATAGAGACAGTAAAGGGTAATTATTATTAGAAAAGAAAGAAAAGTTGTAAAGGCAACAGGCTGTGTTTGAATTTGGTTTATTTTCTGTTAAGTGGACTTCTGCTTCTGATCTGGAAAAATCTGATCGTTTTTCATTATTATAGGCCCTAGAAAATACACTGCACACACACACACACACACACACACACACACACACACACACACTGAAAAATTAAAAGAGAAATTAATTCATTACATTCAAATAAAACAATATTGGAAAGAAACAAAAGAGCTGTTAATGAGCAGCAGCCTAATACATTATTTTCATTCTGCTCTATCTTGTTAAAATGAGCTGCTATAAATTATTCACCAAAACAATATTGGATCTTTTAAAAACCAGGCAGTTCTTAATATCTTAAAGTAGAAAAAGCAGTTTATCAATCTATGAAAAAGTAGGCTAAGTTCTAACAGTTTTGGTGCATTGTTTTTACCAAAAAAAAGAAATGTCAGGGGGTCCTGCTTTTTTTTTTTTTTTTTTTTTTTACCTCTCCAGACTGATTTAATAATTCGCTCTCATATTTAAAAAGTTAGAAAATATATCGCCACACACACAAACGCCTTTCCGCACAACTTAAAATATCTACAGCGCAATATAGATTCATGATTTAAGAGCCGCTGTATCACAAGACCAATATTAAAAACAATAATATAATTATTAATAATAATGAAGAAGCCTATATTTCTCAGTCTTTTTGTTTTATTATTATATTTTTTTTAATTCTTCCTGGTGTAAAAGTGAAGGCTGCTCTCAGGTCTCGCGCGCCTTCACTCATCCGTAATTAGCGGCTGTTAGAGTCATTTGGGTAAATTAGGGCTGTAGTAGGTGTCCTGGTCCTGGAAGTTCGGAACTTGTTTTCTCAGTCTGATTAAAAATCTGGTGTCTACTTGAGGAGCCTCACTCATTCATCAAGGTGAATTATTTCATTAGGCTGCACGCGGCTTCAGCGGGGCAGGTTAGAGGGCAGAAAAACACAGTCCTTCCTCTCTGTCATCACTCATAGAGTCAGACTCAACACACGGCCTTTCATGCTGGGCCCACCACCACGTCGGTCCTGCATGGTGCTGCATGGTCCTGCATGGTGCTGCATGGTCCGCCGTGCACCTGAACAAGTTGCTGCGTCTTTGTCCGTGAACGCACCACACCAGCTGCAGGTCTGCGTTTGGCTGCGTCGTGGGTCAGCTTCGTGGTGGATTTACGCGCGTTCAGTCCTGTCACAGGCCGTCTATGAAGGAGTGAGTGGCCGTGTAGATGATAACGTATTTTCATTTTTTCCATTTATTTAGATCTCCATTATAGCTTCACAGATTAACTATCCATTGCAGTAGATAATTACACACTGCAAAAACTCAAAATCTTTCCAAGAATATTTGTCTTATTTCTTGTCAAAATGTCTCATTTCTAGTCAAAACTAATCTCTTTCCACTTAAAATAAGACTCATCACCTAAAAATGTACTTGTTTTTAGATCATTTTCATTTGTTTCAAACTAATTTTCACTTGAAATAAGAAGAAAAGGTTTTTTGTGCTTGTACAGTAATAAGAGAGAAAAACTTGCTCCACTATCAGATTTTTCTACTTATTTCAAGTGAAAATCTGCTTGAAAGAAGAAAAAAAGTGTCTAAAAACAAGCTACTTTTAATGTCATGAGTCTTATTAGATTTGTTTTGACTAGAAATGACATGTTTTAATGACAAATATTATTGGTAAGATTTTGAGTTTTTGCAGTGTAGAAACACATCACACCATAAACACAATAACAACATCCATAACCACAACAACTCACAACGATCTACAAGACAAAACAAGACAAAGCAACAAAACAAAAACAATACAAAGAACATGTACATATAACTGGACCTTATTCATTTCCACAGTGTAGCTATTAACCATAGTTGTGAAATAATCAGATGTTCAAAAACATACGTTCCTCATAATTACATTAACTTAGAGAAACAGTAGCTACCCAATACACAAGCAGACTTTAGATATTTCAAGTAAATCAGACAAACACTAATTGATTGTACCAAATAGCTTCAGCTAGATAGAGAGCTGTTTGACTAATACATGTTCTTTCAATACATCTTTAAATCTGTATTTGTTATGTTCTTGGATAATATGTCCTGGCAGAGCATTCCATATCACCATGGCCCTATACATTATTACCGTACTTTTCATCCTGTTTGTTTTCACTTTGGGTAAGGTGAATTTACCCTCCGCAGCATGTCTTGTTTTGTAACAGTGTTCATCCGAACTGAAAGACAAACGTTTGTATCAGCAGCTGATTCATTAAGATGGATGGAGTGGAGCTGAGGTGATCGTCACATTTCCCATCCTCATAGGCTACTATCCTACTAATGTAACTCTAGCACATCAACACCTGAGGTGGATCATGAATGACCTGAAGGCCTCATACTGCAAAAACCCCAAATCTTTCCAAGAATATTTGTCTTATTTCTTGTCAAAATGTCTAATTTCTACTCAATACGAATCTCTTTCCACTTAAAATAAGACCCATCACCTAAAATGTACTTGTTTTTAGATCATTTTCACTTGTTTCAAACAAATTTTCACTTGAAATAAGTAGAAAAATCTGCCAGTGAAAGCAAGTTTTTGTGCTTGTTATAAGGAAGAAAAACTTGCTCCATCAGATTTTTCTACTTATTTCAAATCAAATCAAATCAAATCAGCTTTATTTATTTATATGACACTTTTCATACATTGCAGTAACACAAAGTGCCTCACAGAGGATAAAAACAAAACAAAACAAGGCAAAACAAAAGAACACCACACCACGAAAACCGCAAACTTTCCACCCCCACAAATATACACACAGATACACACATACACACACTCACTCACGCACATACATAGACATACGCACAGACATACACTAGCTGTCGCTGAGGAGGCATCTGAGGAGATTTCAAGTGAAAATATGTGTGAAAGAAGTAAAACGTGTCTAAAAACAAGCTACTTTTAATGTGATGAGTCTTATTTTAAGTATAATGAGATTTGTTTGGACTAGAAATAAGACAAATGTTCTTGGTAAGAGTTGGAGTTTTTGCAGTGCA
Source organism: Trachurus trachurus (assembly GCF_905171665.1). Taxonomy (NCBI): domain Eukaryota; kingdom Metazoa; phylum Chordata; class Actinopteri; order Carangiformes; family Carangidae; genus Trachurus; species Trachurus trachurus. The sequence goes on from NC_139903.1 coordinate 4,265,224, forward strand.
CTCTGCAGCCCGCCCGGTGTGTGTGTCGTCCTCAGGCCGAGGCCCGGAGCAGAGCAGCCAGGAGCTTCTCTCCAAGCCTCCATCCCTCAGAGCCACAACACAACTTCTTCATTTTAATATGCATGTTAACACACACACATACACAAACACACGTAGACACAAAGACACACAGATACCGAGAAAGAGAGAGAGAGAACAAAAAGTAAAACCAAAACAAAAGCAAAACCAGTCCTATTACAACAGTATCCTACATTAATCTTAGTAATAGGCTGTGGACTGAATACTTTAAATGTGACTTTATGTTATTTTATTATTATTAGAGTAGGCTAGTATTATCATAATGACCTAGTTTGTGTATTGCTCTCATTTCTACTTTGTGTTAATTTCACTTAAACAGGTTTGAAAAATGAAAGTGAATGTTCGATGGCTGTCCATGTTATTGGCACTTCATTCATTCATTCATTCATTTGGACATCTGCATGTGTGTTCATTTTCTTATTTTTTTGCCCGTTCAGTTTTGATACTCTCACAGTTTATGTGTGGAAAAATAGAATATATTATATAATAATCTGACCAATTATAACAAAACAATCTGACAATTATCCACTTTTGAGTCCTATCAGTTAGTGTGTAGTAGTAATAGGTTTGTGAGAGCGACACAAACACACACGCAGCCGTTCAGCTCTGACAAGTTGAGTGTATAGCACCTTGCACTCCCAGAATCCCTAAAAAATAATGACTTTTTAATGGCGGCACTCTGAGCTGGTGCATGTGAGTGGCTGGTTAAGTGGCGCGGCGGCAGATGCAGCGGCTCTGAATGTCAGCACGGATTATAGAGGAACATTTAGATTAAGAGTGTCAGGCACCAACGTTTCCTCCTCCTGTCCTTGCTGATCGATGTCAGATCCTCTGTCGCCACCAATGTCTTACTTGTTTCTAGCTGTTCCCACACACACATCCACACATTGCATGCACACACACACCTTTATACAAATATTTATTCCTGCAGAAAGCACAACATGGATTTGCAGCGATGGAAACGAGTCTCTGAGCTTGTTTCATGAAGCGTGGCTCAGTTCTGTGTCCCAAAGCAAACCACACTTTGTCAAACATGGTCAAATTCTTCTCTCCTGTGAATGCGTCACACACACACACACACACACAGCAGACAGTTACACCGATGTGTCGACACATACTGACAAAGTGCTTCATAATTGAATGATAAAATGGGCTTTAAATCGTAACTTAACATCACAAACTGAGGCCTTTAATGAGTGAAAATGATCCAGTAGATTGCAACATCTGCTCCAACATGTGCAGGGATAAATGGCTCCGTTCTCCGAATTCGACACATGATGATGTGTGTCTGTGCTCATGCATGGGGAGATTTTTTTTGGGGGGGGGAGTAATTAAAGGTGAAAATTAAGGGAGAATTTGTAGTAAATCACTCTTAACCTCACTACACTACACAGACTGATTTTGTTAATATGGAAATGCAACCGCAGCAGAGTTTGACAAAGAAATACACAAACAGTCCAACAGCCAGAGAACAGATTAAACATCTGTAATCTCCCCCCACACACACACACACCTGGAAATAATCACAGTATGAGGACTCACAAACATTGAGAAACATGTGTAAAATGTAAAATGTAGAAGGAATATTTTATATTCTGCAAGAAAATGAGCAACACAAACTCTCTTATTTCTTGAAGCATGTGTTCAGAGGTCTGTTATAAACAAAGCTTTAGCAGATCATTGCTAAGTGGATCTGTAATAGTGGGAAAATGTTGTTGTCTGAACAAAGAAATGTTCCTCTGAGAAGCAGAGAGGGGCTTTCTCTCTCAGCGGTTTGGTTTCTACGGGGGCAGCAGACTACTACGTCGTATACACGGCCTCTAAAATACTTTGCAGAAACCGGATCGTGCGTCCAAACCACAGCATCAGAAGATCGATACATCAAACTCAGCTCCGTGACAGACAGACAGAAACTTCACCAGATGAAGAACTTGTTAAACACAGAACACAATAAAGTCCAGTCCTCGTCTGTGGTGCTGTAGTAGGCTACTGTCGGTGCTCGTTCCCTCTTCAGGCCTGTTGTTGCTGATTTACAGTGTGTTTCTCTGCTTTCTTAAGGGTTGAGCAGCTTTGGCATGAGACAGGCTGCTGTTTGCTGGCTGATTTATACATATTATCATAATGAAATATAAGAAATAGATAGATGCTTATGGTATTAAAATTGCAATATCTAAAATTCTGAAATGTTCTCTAATGCTTTTAGTTCTGGTTGTGTTAATATCTGCACTAGATTAGATTAGATGAGTTTATTTGTCCTTTTCAAGGAAAATTGTTTTCACTATTTCGTACAGAGCGGCCTCGAGAAGTGCAAATTACATTCATTTACATACATTCCCACATTTCATACACCACAATTACATAGAGACATAAGAACATAAAACATAAGACATAAGACCCCGCACCCCACATTTACATGTACATTCCCCCTGGTTATGTTATTTTCATTGTCTTATTACAGCAGATGGGATGAAGCTTTTGTTGAATTCATTGCTGTTGTTTTCATTTTTGGTGGCAAAACCAGTTTCCTCTTCTGATTTGAACTGGTGCCACCAACTCCACATTTGATTGATTACAGAGTTTCATTTAATAAATGTGGAAGTCTGTGGTGTCTCCTCTTGCTCCACACTGACATGCATCTCTGTCTCTCTGCAGGTCTGGGTGATGGATGGGGTCAGTCCACCAGGCTCAGTCCTCTGGACAGCATGGCCAAAGAGCTGGGCTCCCACCTTCTACAAGTGAGTACAAGAAACAACAAAGTGTGTTTTATTTTGTATGTGTGTGTGTGTGTGTGTGTGTGTGTGTGTGTGTGTGTGTACTGTGTGCGCACAGTTTGGTTCATCGTGCACGTCTATACCGGCAAATACACGTTCCCCTTTGTGACGCACCTGTAGATTTCAATGCGCAGCAGCAGCAGCAGCAGCAGCAGTGAACCAGATCGCAGCTCGTTTAACGCGCGTAGCCTCGTCGTCGTATTTTAACATCGCCGGACTGCGGGTGGTCCTCTACCCTCTCTTGGTTATTTTAGGCTATGTAATTAAAAAGTCACAAAATCACATAGAATATGTTTTTCTCATATTAAACTCGTTTCTGATTGGACCTAGCCTATGATAAAATAACAAGTCATTCCTCCTCCGCATGGAAAATACGAGGAGATCATCATCATTCATCTCCTCTCGGACGAGTCTATTTGATCTGTTCTAACTCTGCAGGTCAACAAGTTTCCTCGGAGGAGTAAACTCTAAACTCTAAACCTAGAAGCTGTTAGTGCGTCACGACAGAGACAGGAGATGAAAACTACTAATTTGATTGGACATGATCGTCATAACCTCTAAAGTCCGCTCCTATAATTTGGGATGACTACGTCTTTCTGAACTGCGCCAGGCTCTCTGCTCCTCATGACTGACTCACTGCTGCTGCTGCTGCTGTTTCTGCTGTTTAAACTCAACCTGCTGCCTGTAACATACATACAGATAGATAGCCACTGATATCACTTTCATAAGTTTAAATATTCACATTTGATGAAAAGCACCAGCACTGCTCCTCAGTGGTGGACAGTAATGGAGTAAATTTACTTGAGTACTGTATATCCAGAGGATTTGTACTTTACTTGAGTATTAGATTTCTTTGGTACTTATTACTCTTACTTGAATACATTTCCAAGACAAATTACTCGAGTTAATTTCTAGGAAGGCTGGAAAGTACTCGTTACTTTCAGGTCTGCTCTTTTTTTTTTTTTTCTAAAATCCTATTGGACACAAGCTGTGTTTGTCAAAGAAGGAAACCCTAACCCCTAAAAGCAGCACATAGTGCAGCTGCTTTCAAAGAGTTCATTCTCAGAAACAAGAGTTAAAAGGTCCTTAAATTCATTTAGAAAAAAATATAGTAATTCATTGATGTGAAAAATAAGAAATTTACTCTTATTTTTACTTATACAGGTATTATACCAGTAATAATGTATAAATGCATTTCATATCTCCATTGTCCTTTTTTATCTCCTGCTGGTTTGCTGTGATTCATTTGAATTAAAGACATTATTAGGACTTTTTACTTATGACTGTAAAATGACAATATGAATTGATCACTAATACTTGTAGGAAGCAGTACATCTCTTAACAGTTGTAAAACATGCACTTTAAAATTAGTAAAAAAAAAAAAAGAAGTTTACTTGAACTGATGCAACATGCTTGTGGCCCGTACAGTGCTGTCAGTGTCACACACAACACGCCCGGTTCTTGAGAGGATGTCAATGTGCAGCTCGGCTCAGTCTGTGTCTGCTTCAGTCACAGAGCGGCTGCACCGAGCGTATGAATGGTGTGTAGAGAGACTGCAAGCGAATACTGGGCCTCACTTTTTTAATTATTTGTTGATATTGAATAATATTAAAGTGTAATTATTATCATGCTTACTTAGCTGCATGTGTTTAATGTTCACTGGCAGTATTTGTTAGTTTAATAATATAATTGAATAAACCTGGTCAAAACTTCATGCAATCAGCTTAGCTATTTTTCTTTTTAGGTGTTTACAAATCAGTGCATAAATTACAGATTCATGTTAAACATTTTGATAACTATTTAATTCACCGAGCATCAGAGGATCAAAGTTTTTTAGAAAATAAAGTTAAAAGACTTTGGAGTTACGGCCATTTTGGGAAAATATCCAGAGAGTTATGCAGCATATTCCTCCTTGGACAGCAGATTAAATCTATTTGAAAAGGGGTATTACAAAGTCATTCTGCTTATGGTGTAGAAATTAAGTACTACTATGCTGAAACAACTATCCTAAATCCATACATATTGTATTAATGTAAGGATGTCAAGTGCCTGCTGTTGTGTTTTTTTTTAGTTCTTGTTATTTTTGTCATAAAAACTAATAAAAATGTATGAATAAATAAATAAATAAATAATTGAAGACACCTACAGTATGCATCATACTGTATGTTTTTCTTTATAAAAACGTTAAAATATATAATAAGATTAATACATTTTACTGTAATAGAATTGAAATAACATTCAATTTAGCAAATGCTCATTTGGTGCAGCTGCACAAAAACTAAATTGCAGGAGGCAGAGCTGGAACCTCTCACAATAATAATAATTATATCATCTATTCTTATATTACATGGGCAAATGTTTAGGCACATAATACTGTGAATGAAAATCAATGACTTATGTCTTCTTTGTTTCTTCCCTCAGACTCTGGACGGCTTCGTGTTTGTCGTTGCCTCTGATGGGAAAATCATGTACATCTCAGAAACAGCGTCGGTCCACCTCGGTCTGTCCCAGGTAAAAAACCACCGTCCTCTTCAACAAGCTGTGAGCACAGTACAGAAGATTTACTCTATTACTAACATTTTAGATGATCCACTGGTGATTAGGAAAAAGGGGCGTGGCTCCAGTTTGACCATAAGAAGAAAAGTAGAAAAGTAGCTCATAATGAGAGCATTTACAAATGAAATGCTGCCATGAGGAAGCTGCTAAACAGTTTTTCATTGTTTGCATCTATAAATATTCATATAAAAGTAACTATAAAACTAGAAATTAGTTCTGTACAAATATGTACGTTTATGTACACTATCGCCAAGTTGGAATACTTTTGTTTTCAGATACATTCCTCTTTTTATTCCTATTTATACATGTTAGTAAGCAGCTTTGACCAGGTGCAATGATTAGGCTGGCTTACATACCGAGTCCCAGTTACCAGTTTTGAGAAGATAGACATTTTATCTATCTAGAATAAATCACGTTATCACAATCATTTCATGAGAAGAGGTAGAAAACAAAACATTTTATTCCAACTTCATGGGCAACAGTGTTTGTTCTTATATTGTAGATATGTGTCACATAAACATAAGCCTGTCAATGGGTTTAATGAAGAGAGACAGCTTTAAAATTAATTTTAAACTATATAATCACACAGAATATGTGCATTGTTGCATTGTTGCACAGATATTTATAATCTATGTTCACATACCTCAACATGTCATACCATATAATAAATAAATGAATGCACAGATACAAATTCTACTAGGGGGACTTAATATGTGTGTATATCCTGAACTCAATCCCATTATACAGCAACATTACTCTATAGAGACACATGTAGATCTATATGTCACACATTAACTGTTATAACAGGCTACAGTACAATAATTAATATGCACACACATTACAAATTACACCTTGTGTGGTTTGGTCTTTCAGTTGGTGGATAGTTTTTAGTTTTGCAGCGTTGTTGATGAGCTGTGATGCTGTTTATCGCTGTTCGTCTCAGGACATTGAAGAGTTTTGTGCGCTGCAGGTGGAGCTGACAGGAAACAGTATATTTGAGTACATCCACCCGTCGGACCACGATGAGATGACAGCAGTGCTGGGTGTCTGCCAGCCGCCACACCATCACTTCTCTCCAGGTAATTACACAATAATCTCACTCTCTCCTGGAAAATGTCATATTTTATTCTTTATTTATCTCAGAAGTAAAGAAAACATTATTTGAAACAGGCAAGAGACAAGTTTTAATCCTCCTGTTGTCCTTCTGGGTCAAATTGAACCTATGTTCCCTTCCTCCATCCTCCTACCTTCTTTCTTTCCTTCCTTCCTTCCTTCCTTCCTTCGCATCGCCCATCCTTCTGCTTCCTTCCTTGACCTTATCTGTTCCTTCCCTCCATTTTTCTTTCTTTCTTTCCTTCCTTCCTTTGTTCCCTTCGTCCTTACTTCTTCTTCCTTCCTCTTTTGATCTAATTGGCCCAATCTGTTGCCTCCTTCCATCTTTCTTTCCTTCCTTTTCCCTTCCTTCTTTCCATAATCCTTCCTTCCTTCCTTCCTTCCTTCCTTCCTTCCTTCCTTCCTTCCTTCCTTCCTTCCTTCCTTCCTTCCTTCCTTCCTTCCTTCCTTCCTTCCTTCCTTCTTTCCCTTCGTCCTTCCTGCCTTCCTTCCTTCCTTCCTCCTTCCTTTGTGCTTCCTTCCTTCCTTCCTTCCTTCCTTTCTTCTTTCCCTTCGTCCTTCCTTCCTTCTTTCCTTCCTTCCTTTTTCCCTTCATCCTTCCTTCCTTCCCTCCCTTTTCCGTTCATCCTTCCTTCCTTCCTTCGTGCTTCCTTTCTTCTTTCCCTTCGTCCTTCCTGCCTGCCTTCCTTCCTTCTTTCCTTCCTTCCTTTTTCCCTTCATCCTTCCTTTCTTCCCTTTTCCCTTCCTTCCTTCCTTCCTTCCCTTTTCCCTTCATCCTTCCTTCCTTCCTGAGTCCCTATGTGCCGCGTCGTCTTAACAAATTCACTATGATGGTATATTTCCACAGCTGTTATTCCATCAGTCATGTCGTGCACATGACTCAGCTTCTCTCTGATGACAGCGGTGTTGTAAAAAAGGAAATACCTTTAACCTCAGTTAGAATTTTTTATTTTTTTAACCAAAGAGTATTTCTGTTTCCCGTTTTAAAAGTATTTCCGTTTCCACCAGTGACTAACCCTGTGGAGCTCTTACCATGTGGGCTTATACAGTCTTAACCGCACTGGCCTTGGGTTTGAATCTGAAGTGTGGCCCTTTGCTGCATTTTATCCTCCCTCTCGAGTCTCTCTTTCCCCAGATTTCCGGTCTCTCTCTCTTACTTTGCCTATCATAATAAAGGCCTCAAAAGCATTTAAAAAAAAAGAATTTCCATTTTCATTGACACAACTTTTTTTGTTGCCCACTCATGTGGAAATATTCATTATACTGGAATGCATTGGAATTCATTAGAGTACAGATGATTCCCAGCAAGTCTGAATGAAATGAATCATAATCTCATATGTAGGTTCTCACTTCTATTCACACTGGGAGTCTTTTAATAAATGTGTCGTAATGGTGTCATCAGGGTTAGGCAAAGTGGCTGTTCAGAATGAGACTGATGATGGGTTTTTCGGTGTTTGGCCTGCAGCGATTCAGCTTGTAACTTTCACACTACGTCTGTGTAGGGAAGTCTTTAGCAAGTAAAAAATTATCTTTGTGCTACTTATTATGACCACAAGAGGCTGAAGTGTGCTACAACCAAACTCCATGTGTTTTTATTTTGCCTCCAGGCGATTTAATTTGAATTTCTCCATGCCATCTAAACACGAGGTACATATATACTAGTTTAAAGGGATAGTTCACCCAAAATTGAAATTTCATTATCTCATTATCTCCTCCCCCTCATGTGGACTAAGGGCTGGGAGAAGTTTCAGAGTCCTCCGTGGCTTCTCTGAGTTACAGGGGGTCTCGGCGTAGCAGTGCATGTCCATATAACGGTTGCAAATGGATACCAACTGTCTTCGTAACAAAAAGACACCAAAAAACATCGAAATACCTCCATGCTGCTCGTATGTAATGTCCGTCTTGTATTGAAGCCCCGAAATGCGAAATTGTCCCGAAAATGTTTTAATAAGTCTATATTTCAAGCTTGTTTGTAGCGACAATTTCGCATTTCGGGGCTTCAATACAAGACGGACATTACATACGAGCAGCATGGAGGTATTTGGATGTTTTTTGGTGTGTCTTTTTGTTACGAAGACAGTAGTTATCCATTTGCAACCGTTATATGGACATGCACTACTACGCCGAGACCCCCTGTAACTCAGAGAAGCCACGGAGGACTCTGAAACTTCTCCCAGCCCTTAGTCCACATGAGGGGGAGTAGATAATGAGTGAGATTTCAATTTTGGGTGAACTATCCCTTTAAGGTTAGAGCAGGTTAGCAACGTGTGTCCTTTTTGCAAGAAATGTAGGCTATTTTCATTGGCAAAGTCTCGTCTTGCCTCTTCCCTGCTGATTTTCAGAGATATATTGTGAATCATCATGTGGAAAAGTAATGATTTTTTAGTCCTATTCAGACAGCGGAAGTGATTCATGTTGCACTTCAGACTCAGGATGAGTGTTACAAAAACAAACACTTGAAACATACTGGAGAAAGAAAAAAAACAGTTCTTTCAAGATCTGTATCAGTGCAGACGGTTTGAAGTGGATCACATGAGTGGTTGTTCAGAAAACTGACATATTGATTCTTCTATTATTTGATGGAGTGTGTGCAGTGCGGCCTTTAGTTTTATGACGGTCGGTGTTTGTACCTTGAAGCGATCTTGGTCAGCTTTTGGCGCCGGTACTGAAGAGCACGATCTGTTCTGATTGTCCAACCTCAGGAGAAACAAGACAAGACCCCTCGTCAAACAACCTTATAGAGCTTAGATTCTGCATCAGTTTGAACAAAAGTGTCAGTCAATAAATAAATATACTAAACTTTATACGTTTAGTGAGTGAAAAGTTTTACTTGGGCCCACAACTTTTGGATATTGGATATTATGTTGGTTCTGCAAGGAAGTTGCACTGTTTTGGATTCAAACCTTTACTGTTGCCCTCTAACTAAATAATCATCTTCTCTGTGATTTAAGGGATGATGTGGAGGGAAAGGACCTGAATGTTACTGTATATTATCAGTGTGATAGGAAAAGCTTTTATTTTCAAAGCCACAATAGGCAACAATTATATGTAGAACGCTTCCAACTATTCCTGAAAAGTCAAGAACTTAACATCATTTTTGAACGTGGGTGGGGATTTTTGACTACTTTCCTTTTCCTTAGTGTTTTTTTCCCCTTGCTTTCCTTTGTTTTTTGTCCTGCTTTTTCTTTGTTTTGTAGGTGTTTTTGTCCTGCTTTTTCTTTGTTTTGTAGGTTTTTTTTGTCCTGCTTTTTCTTTGTTTTGTAGGTATATATATAATGATTACACAGCTATGAATTGTTCCTTTCTCTGCAGGATGAGTAATTAACTAAGATTGTTTTATTTTATATAAACCAAACTGGTCTCGATGTGCAGAGACGTGTAAAGCATTTGCATGTACATGATATATACTGTATGTATGCCTCTGTATTTATGATTTGATGTTTGTGGGAAAAAAAGGATATTTTGATAGGATATTTGAAAAACCCAGTATATAATATAATGTGAGTGACGGTGTTGTAATATTTGTTTGTGTTCTAGATTATGAAATCGAGCGCTCCTTCTTCTTGAGGATGAAGTGTGTTCTCGCTAAACGAAATGCAGGCCTGACATGTGGAGGATATAAGGTATAGTAGGCACATGAGTTTTAATATTGATAATGTGACCATAGATATGATAAAGAAAAATACAATATATGATACTATACTGTTCTCTTGAGGCAGCAGAAAGAGTTTAACCAACAAAAATCTGGTCTGGAGACAGTGTTGTAGTATTTTTAATGTTATTTTAAGGGCACATTATGAAGACAGTAAGACACACATACACTCAAACTGTCTGCCTGGCCTGTAGTATATTTAAAAGCATGTACTTTTGGATACTTAAGTACCTTTAAAAGCAAGTACTTTTTTACTCTTACTCTAGTAACATGTCGACTGAGCTACTTTTACTTGTAACGGAGTAAATTTTGGCCAGTAGTATTTGTACTCTTACTCAAGTACTGGGGTCGATTACTCTGTCCATCTCTGGTTTCAGTTGATAAAACCTTGGCCAGGTGAGGGCCCACACTGCAAAAACTCAAAATCTTACCAAGAATATTTGTCTTATTTCTAGTCAAAATGTCATTTCTAGTCAAAAAAAATCTCATTATACATAAAACAAGACTCATCACATTAAAAAGTAGCTTGTTTTTAGACAATTTTTACTTCTTTCAAGCATATTTTCACTTGGAATAAGTAGAAAAATCTGACAGTGGAGCAAGTTTTTCTTTCTTATTACAAGCACAAAAAACCTGCTTTCACTGGCAGATTTTTCTACTTATTTCAAGTGAAAATACGTTTGAAACAAATGAAAATGATCTAAAAACAAGTTAATTTTTAGGTGATGAGTCTTATTTTAAGTGAAAAGAGTTTAGTTTTGACTAGAAATGAGACATTTTGACTAGAAATAAGACAAATATTCTTAGAAAGATTTTGAGTTTTTGCAGTGCATTCACTTTGAATGTGGACATATTGTACTGTTTATAGTGACCGAGTGTGCTGTTGTCTCCCAGGTCATCCACTGCAGCGGCTACCTGAAAGTGCGTCAGTACATGATCGACATGGCGCTGTACGAGTCCTGTTATCAGACTGTGGGTCTGGTGGCCGTGGGTCACTCCTTACCCCCGAGCGGCATCACCGAGATCAAACTCCACAGCAACATGTTCATGTTCCGGGCCAGTCTGGACTTTAAACTCATCTTCTTGGACACGAGGTAGGAGAGAGTCTGGAATATCAAATCATATAAAACATCAACAGAAAAAAAACAAAAACATTTGCACTTAAAGGGATAGTTCACCCAAAATTGAAATTTCACTCATTATCTACTCACCCTCATGTGGACTAAGGGCTGGGAGAAGTTTCAGAGTCCTCCGTTCCTTCTCTGAGTTACAGGGGGTCTCGGCGTAGCAGTGCATGTCCATATAACGGTTGCAAATGGATACCAACTGTCTTCATAACAAAAAGACACACCAAAAAACAATTGGTATCCATCTGCAACCGTTATATGGACATGCATTGCTACGCCGAGACCCCCTGTAACTCAGAGAAGCCACGGAGGACTCTGAAACTTCTCCCAGCCCTTAGTCCACATGAGGGTGAGTAGATAATGAGTTATGAGAAATTTTAATTTTGGGTGAACTATCCCTTTAAAGGAAAATAGCATACAATATATGCATAAAATGAAATAACATGCAGTTCAGCAGCCTATTGGTTTTACCACATGTCCTCTCTCTCCCATGGTGGAACCAGGGTGGCAGAGCTGACGGGCTACGAGCCTCAGGACCTGATAGAGAAGACTCTGTACCACCACGTCCACGCCTGTGATGTTTTCCATCTACGCTACGCTCACCATCTCTGTGAGTCCTTCCTTGATACGTTTAGCCAGATCAGATTATCATGGGAGGATTTGTGCTGTAGCTATTTATTAAACATAATGAATGTTTTACATTGTGATCTATCAAGGTTACGGTCAGTTTAGAAATAAGATGAGATAAATTGACTTCATCCCTCAATGAGAAAAAGGTCGGAAAAAATTTGAGAACTTTGTATTCAAGGAAACAGAATGGGACTTAAAGGGATAGTTCAACATTTTGGCAAATTGGCCCATTGCCATCATCCCTATAGTCTTAGCAGTAGGTTCGTTACCTTTAATTGTCGGTGCAAGCTGTTTTTAGAACAGCGGAGCAGAGCCGTGAGCTGCTCAGAGCTACGCTACGGAGGCTCATGGGATTTCTTGGTTTCCCTCATCAAACCCATCAAATACACAATCCAACAACTCCAAAACGCTCTGGTGAACAAGTTGTGACCTGCACATTCACCACGCTATGAGATAATAACAGAACGTTACCAGACAGAGTTGTTTTAGAGGGAAATTCATGCAAAACCGCTGATTCGCGCGTTCCCATCGGGGGCAGTTTTTCATCAAGCAGTCTCTGAATTGTATATTTGATGAGTTTGATGAGGGAAACCAAGAAATCCCATTAGCCTCCATAGCGTAGCTCTGAGCAGCTCACGGCTCTGCTCTGCTGTTCTAAAAACAGCTTGCACCGACAATTAAAGGTAACGGACCTACTGCTAAAACTACAGGGATTATGGCAATGGGCCAATTTGCCAAAATGTTGAACTGAAATATGTAAATAAATATTAAATGAAATAGAAATAGTGGCTGATGGACCATTTTTCTCTCTCTCTCTCTGACCCTGATGTAGTGCTGGTAAAGGGGCAGGTCACCACAAAATACTACCGCATGTTGTCCAAGCACGGAGGCTGGGTGTGGGTTCAGAGCTGCGCCACCATCGTCCACAACAGCCGCTCCTCCAGACCTCACTGTATCGTCAGTGTGAACTACGTCCTCACGTGAGTCAGTCTCCTCCTCCTCCTCCTCCTGCACGTCCCCATAAAAAAAAAACCTCCATAAAGACCAACTGTGCTCACTGCTCACCTGTTTGTCTGTTTGCACACAGGGACATCGAGAGCAATGCGCTGCAGTTGTCTCAGGACCAGAGTCGAGCCACCAAGCCCGGGCTCAGCCTCACTTCCTCCGAGGAACACCGCAAACAACTGAGAACCAAAGCCGTCAAGATGAAAACCAAACTTAGAGCAGCTCCTTATCCAGAGGTGAGACTCCCACGTCCTTGTACGCAGACTAGAGGGTATTTCTGTCTGCAGCAAGCAGTGGCGGCCTTAGACATCTGGGGGCCCGTTTCAATATTTCATATGAGGCCCTACCCTGTTAAACATAAAATTATTTGCCAGCTATGAGCCCATGTGTCGCTGATGCCTTAAACCCTGAAAGGACGCAGTAAACGCACTATCCATGCATCCCAGGTACGCACAACACATTAAGTGTTAAAATCACTACCAGGGCAAGAAACCAGGACTTCGCAGAAAAAACGAGGACTGAAGTTGGTTTTCATCAAAAAGCAAAATCATTATGTACATTTTCAGACAAACTACAGGCTTTAACAATATTCTGAATTTAAATTGGCAACAAAAGTAATGAGAGCAAAGTGCTCCGCGTTATTTCAGCACCACAACCACGGAGAAGGAAAGGACGAGACATGCGGACAGACAGACGTCTACAGGTGCTGATCCTGTCGGTGCTGCGGTGCTGGAGGCAGACAGACAGCTGTCTCCTCCATTATTAAAATCTGTAAATAAGCTGCCAATAATATCACATTTTAGTTGTGCTCTCGCTGTGCTCATAGTGTACTCATAGATCGCCTGTTTGGAGGCATTTTAACCCGAGGAAAAAAAGGAAAGAGGAGGAAAGTGATTGACAGACGTCAATCATCAGGTTACGCAACTGGGCGCACGTCAGGAGGAAAGCAGGAAAAACAAACACTAAGAGAAAAGGAATAATACTGGGAGAAGGAAAACGAGGGTCTATTGATAGTTTGCGGGCCGTTTTCAAAGGTAAGCCTACGTTGTTATTGATATTTCCTGCCGTATTATTAATTAGGAGCGATTAGTAGCCTACCGTCGCAGTGTGGCATGATACGCGCATCAGGTTGTAGAGCGGATCAGGGGTCGAGTGTGTGACCGCACGGTGGACAGAGCTGTTTGTGTGTGTGGTGGATGTAGGCCTGTGTGTGTGTGTATGTTAAGGTGAAACCTATGAATTATTGTGCTGTCTTTGACTTGGTGGCTGGCAGCTGGGGGCCCCCCTGGTGGCTGGGGCCCGTTTCAATTGAAACGGTTGAAACATAGGTAAGGCCGCCTATGGCAGCAAGAAGGCCTGGGGTTGGATCAGGAACGAACGGAGGTGTGAATGGAGGAGTTAGTGAAAACAGGAGAGAAATGAAAATTTCAGGGTAAATGGTGAATATTTTTATAACAGAAAATGTTGTGTGGCCTTATTTTCAAATCTAAATGGCCTCCATTTTTGTAGTACACATGGTTTTTAAGGGGACATATTATGGGAATATCACTTTTTTAAGTCTCTTTAACATACTGTATATGTGGGTGTTTGTCTCACCTTTCTGGCCTCCAAAATGTGAGAATTGACAAAAAGATCTGTAATTTTCAGGCTCCCTAGGTTGAAATCCACGTGGTTTTACGAGCTGTTCCCTCAGTTGTCTTCCAGTGATGTAACTAGGACTCAAATTTGCATAACCCCGCCCCTACCTGGGACTGGTAGAAGGGGGCGGGGCAAGCAGTGGCTCATTTGCATTTAAAGGGACAGGCACTGAAACCAGCCATTCTGAACAGGGCTGTTTAGAGAGGATGAAAAGAGCTGTGATGTTTGATCTTGGTGGTATTTTGACTGAAGCATGTCACAGACATGTCTTTAAGACACCTGGGAACTACAGTATTTTAATTTGTGGAAAGGGGGCATAATATGTCTCCTTTAAAGGGATACGCCAACATTTTTTTTCGTGTCTTGCCTCACTCCCGAATCCATGACCAGCAGATAGACACCATCCTTTCGACTGTGCGTGCAGTAACAAGGGAGATAGAGCCGTATCGCCCGTAATTAGCTTAGCTCAAACGCTGGATGCTGGAATGGGTAGTGTTAGCCTGCCTCCACCTAAAGTCATCAGAGAAACTCTTCAGCAACTCTAAACGGAAACTGGCGGGCCGATCTTCGTCTCAGAGCTGACTAAACTCTCCGGTAAGGCATCTTGAGCGGTCAAATGCCGCTAACGGGACGATATCGGTCAAAACGGAGGGTTCAAGCAAAGACGTTTTATTTTGGTTCAAGCTAGCTACATCGAGGGTAGGTTAGCTTCCTATTTCAAAGTAAAAGCACAAATTCTATCGTCATGGTTTTCTGTACGTAAAGGGCAACAGGTGTTTTATTTTGTGAAAGTAACCAGAAGTGCATTGGTCACAACGGCTAGCTTGAGTAGCGCCGAATTCGTCCGAACAAAATTGTAAACAGCTGGTATTTAGACAAATTAACGACACACTGCTGATCTAAACGGCTACTTTCTCACCTAAAAATGTTTGAAATGTGGATAAAGTGATATATTTACAGAGTTTAGAGCTAAAATGAAATCAGCTTATGACTGCTGATTTCGGCTCAGGTAGGAGGCAGGCTAACACTACCTATACACTTCCAGTGTTTGAGCTAAGCTAACTACAGGCGATACGGCTCTATCTCCCTTGTTACTGCACGCACAGTCGAAAGGATGGTGTCTATCTTCTGGTCATGGACTCGTGAGTGAGGCAAGACACGAAAAAAAAAATGTTGGCGTATCACTTTAAGAGTGTCTGTCATATCAGTAAATCATCTCCACCAACCACCGTTGTGTGTTTCATGGATACCAGCAGCAGGCCACTAGGCTCTTCCAGTCGGACCGCGTGAGCTGCTCCCCCCAGAGGACAGAGCTGTCCAAGGAGAGACCCCCGTACCCCATGACCCCGTGCAGGGAGAGGAGCTCCAGCCTGAGCCCCGAAGCAAACCAGATGTCCTGCAGTCCCACCTACAACCGGACCCCCCACTACCCCAACAACAACCCCCGACATGTGGACGCCCAGAGCCAGCTGCCCAGCTTGGTGCCGTCGTCCTCTCAGCTGGCTCAGCAGATCATCGGCTCGCTGCACGGCCGAGGGCCGGTCGGCTGGAGCCCGCCAGCACCGAAGAAATACACAGGTAACTCTATGAAATACGCTTCACAGTGAAATCAGCTCCAGTAGGGGAGGGACCGAGGATGGTTGTAACATTTTTGATACATCTACATAGACACACGATAAATGACATAAAAAAACAACAACTTTCTTACATGAAAATGAGTTTTTCCGGTCGCTACTTCCTCACATATGGAAAGAGGACTAAACTGAGCATATACAGCAGTGGTTCCCAACCTTTTTTGGCTCGTGACCCCATTATGACATCAGAAATTTCTGGCGACCCGGTCAATTGAGATGCACCAGCTCAAATATATTTATATGCTGCATTTTATTTGAACTCGATTCATATTCGAGAAAGTGAAAGTATAGAATACAGTTGTTTAAGATTGTGTGTGGTGTTTTTAATCATATTTTAAAAAGAGTAATAATTCGTTTTTTTTTTAATCAATTAGACATTTCAGGCGACCCCATTTGAATTCCAAGCGACCCCTCGTGGGGTCCCGACCCCAAGGTTGAAAAACACTGATATACAGTGTGAATCGGGTGGTTCATAACTTGTTTCTGATTGGAGAAATTGGAAGTGTTACAACTGTCTCCCCTATTTTCATAGTATTTTTTATTTACTTAAATTAGAAGACTGTTAACAATACAAGTGAGTTGCTTTCTCTAGGTTCAGATAATATTCTTCTGGTTGTAAGCAGACTTTTTGTTATTGCTGGTTTTTGAATCAGTTCAGATTAGATCACACAGTGGGAATACCACAGACACACAACACAAGCTTCTAATCTGAATCCAAAAAAAAATGCTCCCATCCGGCCGAAGATTCAGAGTTCCCAGGATGAGCCGGGAAATTTTTAAGAAATCCTTTATTCCACAGGCCATACAAGCTCTGAATATGTTATGATTGTTTGACTGCACCTGGCAACCCCTTAGAGGCCTATTATTGTCTATGCCTGTTTTGCACAACATTCAGTTTGTTTCTTGTTTCTATGTCTTTTATGTGTATGCTGTGGAGTGCTTTGATTGTTTTATGCTCTGTTGTCTTGGAGAGGCCGAAGACAAATTTCCACAAGTCCAAAAAGTCAGGCCAATGCCAAATGCATGTATTTATTTTTATTCTACAGTATTATCAAACACACAATGGGCTTCAAAAGAGATTGTTACCCTCAGAGATGATTACCCTCATGATGTATTGGACATATTTTGTACATATAGAAAAGGCCATGATTGGGGATATTGATGTTATATCACAGCTCAGAGACGCATCTTTAGAGCAGATTTGTTAAAGAGGTAGTTCAACATTTTGGCAAATTGGCCCATTGCCATAATCCCTATAGTTTTAGGAGTAGGTTCGTTACCTTTAATTGTCAGTGCAAGCTGTTTTAGAACGGCAGACAGAAAGCTTACAAGACAGAGTTGTTGTTGTCAAGCAGTCTCTGCATTTCCCTCTAAAACAACTCTGTCTGGTAACGTTGTGTTATTATCTCATAGTGTGGTGAAAGTGCAGGTCACAACTTGTCCACCAGAGCGTTTTGGAGTTGTTGGATTGTGTATTTAATGAGAGTTTGATGAGGGAAACCAAGAAATCCCATGAGCCTCCAGTCCGTAGCGTAGCTCTGAGCAGCTCACGGCAAAATTATCTTGCACCGACAATTAAAGGTAACGAACCTACTGCTATGACTATAGGGATTATGGCAATGGGCCAATTTGCCAAAATGTTGAACTATCCCTTTAATGCACAATGTCTGACATTCTGACTCGTTTTATTCAAAATATTTTTCTCAACACTGTATGCTCTTGATGCTGCCTTGGGAAGAGTTTGTATTCCACTTATTAATTGTAATCTAAGCTGCTGAATGTTTCCCTCATCAGGCCCCGGCGCTCTGGCAGCCGACCGCAGACTCCCCGATGACATCTACCACCACGACTGCTCCGGCGGCGCTGCAAACCAGTATTCTCCCAGCCGCCTGAAGGAAGAACCATACAAACACTACACGCTCGTGCACGGCGAGGCGTCCGACGTCTCGTGCCCGCACGCTCGTCCTGTTCAGGCCGCCAAGGGTCTCCGAGGCGATCGATCCTTGGCCTGCCCTTTGCTCAGCGGTCTGGTGCTGGGGAAACAGGGCGAGCAGGTCGGCTCTCTGCAGCGAGCAGCAGATGTGCAGATGGTGATGGAGCAGAGGAGGCGGCGGTGCATGATGGAGGCGCCGTACGGCCACAGAGCTGCAGCAGTGTATCCACAGCCGGCCGCTAACCTGCAGTGTGAAGCTGCAACCACGGAGCTGCAGCAGCCCAGATGTGCCGAAGACAGCAGGAGGATGTTGATAGGAATGGGACTTCCCCAGGCTCCATATAGTATGTCTTTGAACTTTCATCAAGTCTTGGGCAAACACAGCTCGATGATTAAAACTCCTGCACCTTTTACCTCGCTGAGCCACAGAACAGACAGCAGCAGCCAGACATACCACCAGGGCAAAGACACGGCCTCGTACAGCTGCAACAGCCAGAGCCCCAGCTCCAGCTCGTCCCCCGAGAGCCACAGAGAGATCTCGCACTACGTCGGCACATCCGTCATCATCACCAACGAGAGGTGACCCAGGACAGGACAGAAGCTCTCCGTCTTTTGTCTCAGATGCATTTATGTTGCACACTGCAAAAACTCAAAATCTTTCCAAGAATTTGTTTATTTTCTTGTCAAAATGTCTCATTTCTAGTCAAAACTAATCTCTTTCCACTTAAAATAAGACTCGTCACCTAAAAATGAACTTGTTTTTAGATAATTTTCATTTGTTTCAAATTAATTTTCACTTGAAATAAGTAAAAAATCTGCCAGTGAAAGCAAGTTTTTTGAAAAAAGAAAAACTTGCTCCACTATCAGATTTTTCTACTTATTCCAAGTGAAAATATGCTTGAAAGAAGTAAAAAGTGTCTAAAAAACAAGCTACTTTTTAATGTGATGGGTCTTATTTTAAGTATAATGAGATTTGTTTTGACTAGAAATGACATTTTGACTAGAAATAAGACAAATATTCTTGGTAAGATTTTGAGTTTTTGCAGTGCACTCCTCCTGCAGGATAGATCGATGCAATAAGACTTTACAGCTTTTTTCCCTCCCATGTTGCCTTTCATATAAAAGGTCAACTTGAACATAGAGTATATATTAAATACAGCTTTTGCAAGAGTATTATTATCTTTTTTTTTTCTATAATTATTCAACCGAAATCCAAAGTTAGGACCTAAACATCGTGTGTAATTTGAACCTCATTTTGTACTGGTATAACATTTTATACATGATGGGATACATGGAAATACCTTGTTTCAACTTGGTAGTGTTCATATTGTGCAAGTGTGTGAGTCTGCAGAGGCTTCAACTGGAAAACACATCTACACACGGGATTATGAGTATCAGCAATGCTGCAATGTAAAAGAAGCTTTGAATTAAAGAATACAGTTTCACAGTGAACTGAAAAATAAACAGAAAAATCCCCTGAAAACTTTGATCTGTTTCTCACTGAGTTTTTTTTTTTTTTTGAAAATTTAAGCGCCATGTGATTTTTTGCCGGTAAAGACTGGACAGATTTAAAGCCGCTGTGTTTGACCTGGCCTGGTTTGATGTGGTGTAACTCTGCAGAGTTAAACCCTCCGGCCCAACAGCTTCACTGAGAGGAAAATAAGCAACATTCAAAAACTAAAAAAATGTCAGATTGTGGTGCAATAGACCTGCAACTCTCACACTTATTTGGCTTATGAGCACTGAAGGAAAACGTATTCATCACAACTTGGAGGTAACACTTTATAATATGTACACACTATTAAGCATTAGTTAAGCTTTAAATACTGAATTCATCATTCATAACACATGTATACTCATTATTAATATGTACTGTAGTTTATAAACACAGTTAAAACTGTTTTACTCATCATTGATCAGCACTAACTGTATTTATAAACTACATACTAATGAGTATTCATACGTTATAAATGAAGAATTCAGTATTCATTAATGCTTAACTAATGCTTAATAGTGTGAACTTATTATAAAGTGTTACCCAACTTGGATTTATCAGTTCTGAACAATACTTTGATCAATATCATACATAATTGAACCGAGAGCGATCAGAGTGAAACCTAAATTGTAATAAACATAAAATACAGGATTTTATGTTTATTACAATTTAGGTTTCACTCTGATCGCTCTCGGTCTGTCCTGTCAGTGCTTCGCTGAGCCAAACAGCTGCTGTCAGTAGCTATACTTTATTGTAAACAGTCAACAGTATACAGTAGTAGATGATGCTACAGTAATTAAGCAAAAAATCAGATTACGACATCAATAGCCGGCTTCGTACCAAAGTGTTAACAGGATTTATGTCATTTGCTCTAAGAGAAACAACAATAAAATGACTAAACCAATATTGTCTGTGTTGTATCTGTTGATCTCCTTCTTTTCTGGAGGAGGGTCTGGCAAGCGAGACTAGTTGATCAGTGACTTAGGATCTTTGATACAAATCCCTGGCATGGTTATAATGCTTCAGATTGTATAATAACATGGTAACAGAACAATACGGGGAAGTTATATGAAGTAATTTTGTCATGTTTCTCTTCAAGTTGGAAAATACTGAAGCCTTCATATTTCTCTCCGGCGCTCAGATCTCTGTTACCTCAATTACATCTCTGTTCTGAAAAAAGAACTGAGGATGACCATGAGGACGTTGGGCTGAATTCACACTCTTAACGCTCTTAACTGAGTGAATTGCTTCAGTTACAATAAAAAAAAACTGTACTTCAGATTTTTTTTGTTTGTTTTCAGTGATGCCACCGACAAATGATTCAAAGCACTCGACTCATTAACTCGACTAACGACTGGAAAATCCAAAAACTCAATCTCAGTCTCAACATCACAAAGTGGAAAATCACAAGGAGGCTTCGATCTGACATAACTTTCTTTCTTTCTTTCTTTCTTTCTTTCTTTATTGTTGTATAGATATTACATATATAATGTGATATGGTGAACACTTTACTTGACGCCTATCTCTATAACGCATTATAACCATACTTATAACAAGTTATAATGCAGTTATAGCACTGTATAACTATAGTTATAAACACTCAGAAATGACCATAATGCTTTATAACAATAATCATAACGCACTATAAAGCATTTTATCTTGACTTATAAGGTCAGGTATTATAATACGTTATAATTATTAGTAACTCGCCGACTGCCCACATTTATAATGCATTATAAATATATACTGTGTTCTAATTGGCTTATAAACGTGTATAACTGTCATTATAAACACTCATAAACTATCATAAGTCTTTATAACAATAAGCATAACACATCATAGTGCAATTATAACTCTATTATAATACTTGACCTTATAAGCCGTTATAAAATGCTCCATGATGTGTTATGCTTATTGTTGTAAAGCCTTATGGTAATTCATGAGTGTTTATAATTATAGTTATACATGTTCATAAGCCAATTATAACACTATAACTATATTTATAATGTATTATAGATGTGGGCATTGTCAGCCAGTTACTAACAAGTATAACGTATTATAATACCTGACCTTATAAGTCTAAATGATAAGATGCTTTATAGTGTGTTATGATTCTTCAAATCATTACTCAACACCCACCTTTTTAAATCTGCTTTTAATCTTTCTCTGTGCCTCCCATCAGTTTTCTTAATCACAAACATTGTACATTGTTTGTCCTTCTATGTACTTTTCATTTATCTCTCTTTCTTCCTCTCTGCACTGAGCACTTATGTATTTTGTTTTTTTTGTTGTATTTTATTTCCTCTGTATTTGGTTTTATGTAAAGCGTCTTTGAGAGCTGTAAAAGCGCTGTATAAATAAAATGTATTATGATTATTGTTATAAAGCATTATGATCATTTATGAGTGTTTATAATTATAGTTATACAGTGCTATAACTGCATTATAACTCATTATTTGGTTATAGAGATGGGCGTTAAATAAAGTGTTACCAATAAGGACAATAATACCCACAGATGTCATGATGTTAATCATTTTTGCACTGTTTTTACACTCCCAGTTAATCACAAACCACTTGAACAGCCGACTGCTACTACTGGTAGTATATATAAGCTGTATATAAATAAATAGTAGGTGTCTAAACAGTGTTTGTCTGCAGCCTCTCTCCCTCTGGAGATGCTGTTTGAAGGTGAGCCAGAGAACTGAGCTCTCCTCTCCTCTCCTCTCTTCTCCTCTCCTCTCCTCTCCTCTCCTCTCCCCCCTGCAGAGCTCTGTAGCTGCAGCCGAGCTGTTAGCCAGTCAATAGGAGAGGGCTGGATTCTGCTTGACCCCGGCAGCCAGCCCACTCAAATTGTTTAATAGGATGTTGAGGGTACGGTGCGTATGGATCCCACAGTCAGCCATTTGCTTAATCACCTTCTGACTGCTTTTTGGCACAGAGAGACATTTTTACAGCATCTTTTAAACCTATTCACCCCCCCTCTAACGCTTAGCTGCAACCTTGTCTGCTGGAGATGATGTCGTCGATATCCGGCTAAACTGCAACAACGGGTCTGGGTTTATAGGAAGCATAAGGGGCCGTGTGCATTAAGTGCTGAGATAATGTTCTATTCCACAGTTGCTCTGAGCTGGTTTTGATCTTTCCCTAACCTTAACCGAGCGCTGCGAGAGTTTGAATAGAACCATTAAAGAAGATATATCACGTTTAGTTGTTTGGTTTTCACAGTTTTGGTCAGGGTTGAGCCCCCTGAAGCCGATTCATCTGAGCACTCTGGGCTCTGATTGGTCATTATGGCAACTACACGTTCAGCTGTAAACAAACAGCTGTGGTGGCTTTTACAGTGGTGTTGGTTCTGCCTCATCAGTTTGGAACATCTTCAGCTTTGCAGCGTGTACTTATATATTTATTTGCATGCATTTGTTTTGTATTTTTGTATGCACTTTCTAAATTCACAGCTTGTTTGTTTCCCCCCTAATTTAGGTGTTTGGCCCTAATGAAACGGATGAAAAAGGAGCCAAATGCAGGCAACAATTCAGTGACTTTAATGATAAATGATACAAAATGTACAGGCATAAGTCGACACTCCAAGCTGAGGAGGGTCCAGACTGACAGGAATGGGGCGGAAAGATACAGGCTGATCTCTTACATTATCCCATAATATCTTATGATCTAATTCCAGTAGAATTAAAAGAAAAGAAAAGGAAAAAAAAATTCTTAACTCTTAATTCAATTCCTGACAAATACAAAATAATCATATTAAGGAAGAAATTTCCAACAACCAATTAATGTATTAATGTATCATGATTCAGAAAGACTTTGTATAGTTAATATGACAGGGCTTTTAGTTAGGGCTGGTTCAGGTAGCTCTGAACCATTTTATAGCTACGCTGCTATAGGCTTAGACTGCTGGGGACACATCTGGTTACACAGAGCCCTCTCCTTTCCTCTCCTCTCCCCTCCTCTCCTCTCCTCTCCTCAGTATATTTTTAAACTGTCATTTTCTGTTGTCATTTTCTGTTGCACTTTGTAGTTTGGCCTTGGTGTCTCGCACTCTCTCTCTGTGTTTCCGCAGATCCACCGGAGCTCCATCTCTCTGCACCAGCCGCCGCCTACATCGCCCCCCTCCCACCCCTTCCCCTGCCGTTAGACCGGCCTCCCCTCCCTTCCCATGGACCAGTCTGCCACCCAGTCCTCCCATCGAGCTGACCGGCTCTCCCTGCCCCCCCCCCTCCCCTCACTAGAAACTGCCCTCATCAACCCCTGCTAACATTTCCATATTCCGCACATTCTGTGACAAACTGTAAACTGTTTTCTTGTCTGTAACAACATCTATTGCACGTCTGTCCGTCCTGGGTGAGGGATCCCTCCTCTGTTGCTCACCCTGAGGTTTCTCCTGTTTTTCCCTGTTAAAAGGGTTTCCATGGAGTTTTTCCTCAGTCGATGTGAGGGTCTAAGGACAGAGGATGTTGTTACGATGCCATGTAAAGCCCTTTGAGACAAACTGTTTGTAAAAACGGGCTATACAAATAAAATTGCCTTGCCTTGCCTTAATATCCAGCTTTCATAATAAACCAAATATGCATAGCATTTCTTTTCTTTGAGCAAAGGGAAAGTGAGTTGAACTCAGTAACAAAGCTTATGTTATCCTAATTTATGACAAATAATAACCTGATGCGAGACTTCCCCTAATTAAAACTTTATTAAAATGGTCTTATTGCAACATAATTTCAAATACACTAGCATAAATAGCATCCATCTTGGTCTCACACACTGGTGAACTAATCCTATTCTATCAGTTCTTGAAGGTTATTGTCAGATATCCAGGTCAATCCCTCACTTTGGCTCGATTCACATCTTTTTGTCTTCCTATATGCAATACTGTATCTTTGCTTCCGATTAATCCTACATACATGGTGCAAAATCAATGCATGCAGTGATACTTCATGTGGCCCTGTATGGAAACTACCAATAACCCCAGCAGTCAGTCAGTATCTGTTCCCAAATGCTGTTTAGAAAGTACTTATCTGTTAAAGAAGTCTTTAATCTGAATGATTAAAACAAGTAACGACACCTTGGTGGGGTTGTAGCGACAGTTAAGTGATGAATCAACTTGTCGAGCCAATTTTCAAAAGACAAGTGATGTGTTTACAGATGCTGGTTAAGATGAGTTCAGTCAGTGCCAGTGAAGGTGGGGAGGCAAGTTTCTATACTTCATATAGTAGTTGATGGATGCAGCCTCCAGCTCTCTGTGATTATACTGTACGTGTGTCTGTGGCTGCACGAGCTTCTGTCCCCAAAATATTTGTTCACAAATGTGTTGAAAAGTGTATTTATAGTAAAGCAAGAGGTGTATCTATCTACTTATTAGTTAGTGAATGACAGTTCTGGTGGACTTTTTATCAGAAGGACATCACTGGGGTAAACCTTAATTTGTGTTTTCTGAGTGTTTACCTGTCATCCATCAATTTCTTAGTTATTTCAGGAATCAGTTTTGATGGAAACTGAAGTTAACTGATTGATTTGATGTCAACATTTATATACAGTCCAAACCGTGAGTATCTGGACATTTGCATTTTTTGTTCTTTGTGCTCTTCATTTAATTTGAAAAAAATATATAGGGATACTGCATTGAGCCTTAATATGATCTGTATATATAAAGAACTTTATCAGAGATGGAGCCTGGAAAGGCTTTTGAAAGCTTTGGACTTGGACTTACAGATACTTTATTGATCTCAAAGGAAATTCAAGCCTCTTCCTTCGCTTCAAAAGTAACCGGACAATTGCAGCGATTTTGAATTTTATGTCATTTTTCCTTTGATAATCAGGGCTTTACTGTGAACAAACAGAAGCTTGCTAGTTTTTTTTTTTTTTTCAAGAAAAGAGCAAATATTTCTGTAGGAATCTTTATTTTAAGCAAAAGCTGCGATGACCACTGCTGTCAACAGTGAATCGGGGTCGACGTTCAGATTTATTTCTCCTGGAAAAGTACAAGTTGGTCCCCAACCGAACTGCTGTATATGTGCCAGCGACCCATCACTGATGCAGACTTCACTCGTAGCATGTAGCTGCCTTTCAGTCCAGTTATTTTCAGTGCATGTCCAACAACAAACCTCAAACATTTCAAATGCATTTCAGGTTAGCGTATAGGGAGAAGCTATAGCCAAACTTCCACTGTAAACCAGGAACATACTTAGTGCTGTATTAATCAGTTTAAAAGCCTTGATACTGTATATTCATGTAGCTATAAACTTATCTGAGAAGTTAAATGACTCAGTGTCACGGGGTTCATTTCATTTCATGTCAGTTTGTTGAGTTTTGGTCCTAATGCTGCTTCATGACCACCAAGTTCTTCAGCATGTCGAAGGAGTTTCCGTCCGGCTCCACTGAGACCACGCCGTGCTCCTTGGTGTGGACCTGCAGGAAGCCGTTGTGGTCCAGACCGACCACCTCGGCCTCCGGTCCGTCCTCGCTCCACAGATGAACCCGGGTCCCGCTGAGGTCAGAGAGAAAGACAGCAACCGTCAGTCTGGGGTTCAGGATCACAAACATGACAAAGCTCTGCCACCGAGAGGGATGATCGCTCCTCAACTTAGACCAACAGTCAGAGCTTAAAGGGATACTTCACCCTGTTAACTTTTCTGAGTCATCATCAAAATTCCTTAGGAGTTCCAGGGGGGGTCCGGCAGGCAGTGGGCTTTTCATATAATGGCGGCGGATAGAGTTCACTTTTGAATGGCCCAAAACACACACTATGAAACATCCAGATACCTCCATACTGCTCGTCTGTACTGACCCAAGTGTCCTGAAGCCGCCACATGGAAAAGTTGTTGGGAAAAAATTAATTAGATCTCTGTTTTTATTCTTTTTGTAGCAGTAGCTCCCAGTGGCTCTGTTGATGTTTGTGCACATGCGCGAGATTTGCTGGGAGATGTTCGTTTGTCGTTGTAAACCATGATGGAAACACGGAAGAACATCTCGCAGCAAATCTTGCGCAGCCACTGGGAGCTGCTGCTACAACAAGGATAAAAACGGAGATCACATTCATTTTTTCAGAACAACTTTTTCATGTGGGGGCTTCAGGACACTTGGGTCAGTACAGACGAGCAGTATGGAGGTATCTGGATGTTTCATAGTGTGTGTTTTGGACCATTCAAAAGTGAACTCTATCCGCCGCCATCATATGAAAACCTGTTTCCAGCCGAACCCCCCGTGGAACTCCTAAAGCGTTTTGATGACTGAAACTTCTCCAACCCCTTCCTTGGCATGACGGTGAGTAGAAAATTGGTGAATTATCGATTTTGGGTGAAGTATCCCTTTAAAGATGGAGACTACACGCCACCTTAACAGCTCAAACGTGAATGAGAAAGAGCTTCTCCTGTATGTAACCCAGATTCCATCCTCTGTTTTAGCAGCAGCATGATAATGAAAAGATTTACACGTGATGCCCACACTACTCTAGAGTTTTCAAGCGCCTTCTAAAGACAATCAAGACACTTTATCATAATACAACTACTGCTGTTTCTGCTGTATTTTCCAGCTCAGTAGTTTGCGGCTCTCACCTGTGCAGCCACCTCTTGTAGTAGGTGGGCAGCACGGCGTCCGGTCCTCCTCGCTGGAAGCTGCTGATGAGCGCCTCCAGGCTGCTGACGGTGCGAGCGACGAGCTGGGAGCAGCTGAGCGGCTGCAGGCTGCCGTCGTGCTGGATGTTGTGCTGCTGGATCAGGTCGTTGATGCAAACCGTCGGGTTGCTGTTTGTCACATTGAACCCACAACCTGCAGAGCACATCGCGTTGAAGAGATGATACGTCATTCTGAGTTCAACATGAGACTGTATTTCCCACTATTCATACAGATTTTAATCTATGTATTTATTCATTTGAAATAATTTGGCACATAACTGTACAGAATATCTCTCTCTCTTTGTTTTATTTCATATGTCTTGTTATATATGTTTTTTTTGTATTTCTAAATTTGCATATTTTTAAATTTTATTTTATTTATTTATCTATTTTTTTTAACCTTGTAAGGCAAGGCATCTTTATTGAAATGGCACATTTAAAACATAAAAAAAAGAACAGCATAAAATAACATAAAAACAAAAAACACAGAGTTAAAAACAGGAGCAA
Organism: Trachurus trachurus; assembly: GCF_905171665.1. Classification (NCBI taxonomy): domain Eukaryota; kingdom Metazoa; phylum Chordata; class Actinopteri; order Carangiformes; family Carangidae; genus Trachurus; species Trachurus trachurus. The sequence continues at coordinate 4,292,982 of NC_139903.1, forward strand.
AGAAGAATCAAAAAAGGAAAATAAAAGAAATAGATAAAGTTTACAGTTATTAAAAAGAGCTCAGCTATAATACATAATTTACAATTATCTTTATTTTCAATTCATTTTATTTTATTTTTTTGTTCATATGTTGTCTTTGCAAAGCTTTTATTTGTTATGTCTGTCCATTTCTGTATTGTATTTTATTTCTTTTAACATGTCCGAAATAAACTTAATAAACTAAACTAAACTAAACTAATACTACAATGCTACTGTAACAACCAAATTTTCAATGTGTGGGATAAAAAACAGTCTTATGTCTTATGTCTTACTGCCGTATGTTGGATATAGTATCACAAAAGATTGCATTAGCATTTTTACTGACAAATTACAGTAGTTCCACAACCTTATTATAAGTGTAGAGTGTATGACAAACCACAATCATCCATAAACTAACACTTTTTGCAGAGTAAGTTGTGCATATTGTAAATCTGTGTATATTTGTGGATAGAACTTAACACGCCATAAATAAAAACACATGATTATGGATCGTCTCTTGTGGACACCCTCATACATTTTGGGATTTTTGTGGTATGAATTATGAATAATGTGGGGAAATCACAAATATAATGTCAACCACAAACTGACGGGAAGTGATCCACAAATATGTATAAGTACTAACGGGGTAAAAGTTCTTTATTTGAATGCATTTGTGGACAGAGGGATGTTTGTGGATCCTGGTGCATATTTGTGGATTGTCCTCCACGGTCTATTGTCCAATAAAAACATCATCAGCTCCCTACTGGAGGAGGAGTTTAGGATTTAAAGCTCTTTTCCCTCAATCTTTGAAAAGTTTGACATGACAGTTGAAATTTCCAGATGAGCCACAATTTTTTTCAGATTCAAAATCATAGATATCAATATGAAGAAAGTTTCTATGTATGTAGCCATATTAATAATAAAAATAAGGAACTGTCAGTTCATTAGCTATAATAAAGGAGAGGTTGTTACCTATGAGCAGATGAAAGGTTGATCCCATTACAGTGGAAGTCACCAGAACTCCCCCGAGCTTCATCAGGTTGCTGTAGTAGATGTCGTTGGGCCACTTCACTCTCAGGTCGATGTCCTGGTGAAGGTTGAAATATGTTCTGTCACCATCAGACTTTAACCTTTATTTCATTTCAAATGCACTGACCTGTAATAAACCAGGCATCACCAAATGGTTCGATCCGGACCCGAGACCAATCTCTAATTAATCAACAAGAATAGATAATTTTCCTAGAGCATTTTCTTCCGACGGGACAGCGGGCTCAGCTATAGGTCAATACGACAGCTTCACTCAATTGAGCCAATCAGATCGTTTGTTTACCCTGCACGGCCAGTGCGTCCGAGAGGGAAAGAGAAAGGAGACGGACTGATGCAGGGATGCAAACGGGTCAGGACCAAAAAAGAGAGGAATTGTCGTGGGGGGGGGCTCACCATTAACAATATCACAGAAAAGTCTATTTCCAGTAGTTCAACCCCAACCAAGTATTGAGTGCATATAGATGGACAGTTTTCAGAAGGCCAACATTTCTATATTAAAAATGCTTTAAAAAAATAAAAACCATTGCAATATTTCAATTTTGGAGATACTGATTTTTAGGTCTTCACTGAATGTTAGTCATAATTATTACTATTAAAATAAACTGAAGAAATAAAGACATGGGATTTAACATCCCATTCAGTGTGTAATGGACATATAGGCCTATATAATGTGTTAGTTTCACTTTAATTGAACACATTCTACATCGCGGAGGCGACGTCTCTCCTTCACCTCTGAAACGGGGCAGAGCTCCGTGGGAGACACCTGCCTGACACAGCAACGGACATGCACGGGGGGAAAAACGGCAGCGCCGTCGCACCGAATGCACGCGGATACGCGCCGCGTCTACATTGGAGGTGAATAGGAAGGCTTTGGGACTGATTGACTGTGGACCACCACCAGTCTGATCAGGTCCATCACAGCACAGCAGCTGCAGCTCTGCCCCGCTGTCACATGACGCATATCAGCGCAATCTGTTTACATTAAACCGACATCAGGAGAATAATGAGAATTATGATTAAAAAATATATATATTTGTTTCGAATTTTGGCCCCTGGATCATGATTTTTTTGGGCGCATTCTTGGTAAAAAAAAAAAAAATCCTCTAAAAAAAAGACAGTTGGGATCCATAATGTGTCTCATAACAGTATACTGTGCGTCACGTTATCGCAGAAATGTTGTTGTAGGCCTGTGCATATTCTCATTTGTCCAGGTCATAGTATTTCAAAGGAGGTTAAATCGAAAGCAACTGGACTTATACTGAGTCTCCACACCAGATAGTTGGACCAGTCCCAGCCTGGTCAGATGCTACATGAACTGATGAAGCCTCTTGGATGAGAGGTGAAACGTCTTCCTATACTTTTTTTTTTCAAAGGAGGTTAAATCGAAAGCAACTGGACTTAGTTATAATAAGTAAATAACTAAGTCCAGTTGCTTTCGATTTAACCTCCTTTGAAAAAGAAAAAAAAAAAAAAAATTGTTGTAGTGAATTATTTTTTTGAAACGAGTGAAAACGAGCGCTAATTCGCGTATCTCGCGTATCTCGCGTTTGGTTGCGCGTAAAAGCTCGCGCGAAAAAAAAGCGTTCCTCGTGTTTGAGTGGGAAGCCCCTTTGGGTCTTCCCACCAAACACGATGAAATAGACGAAGACGCGAGGGTCCCGTCGCCATAAAACAATCGGGTGTAGCGTCGCAAAAAAAAAAAGTCGCGTCTACCGCGTCTCGCGCCTAATCGCGTCTTTGCGTCACGGCCTTTTACACCGCGGACGTAACGAATAAACGGTGACGGTGTGAACGAACAACATAGAACAGGACCAGACGTGGCGTTGTTTCCTCTTTTCACCTACAGCTCCACTCTCCCTTACTTACACAACTACTGTTATTGTTGAGAGCAGAGAATTGTGGGATTTGTAGTTTTTGACCAATCCCAGGTTGTGCTCTTTCTTTTTTGTGATTTTCCTGGTTCACACATGTTTTTTTTTTTTAGGGGCAAATGCGAGCGAAATGCTCGCCCATGGTGGGCATACGAAAATTTAAGAGCTGTCTTATTTAAGTCTTGAACACAATAATTCAACAAATTTAAGACATTTTAAGGCCTAAAAGTGTGTAATGGACATATAGGCCTATATAATGTGCTATAACCAGAGACAACCATGAATGAGTTCGCCTCAGTTTCACGTGATTGTCACTGTCAGCCTGTTAGAAAAACATTTTACTGACCCCAGCTGAGACCCCCCCCCCCCAGCTGAGACGCTGAGACCCCCCCCCCTCCCAAAAACAAAAACTCTTCGGATCTGAACGATTCACACAAGTCACCTAATTGGTCATGAAAAAAGCGACTTTCGCTTTTCGGCGCGCTGTTTGCATCCCTGTGATGACAGCATGTCTTGCTGCAAAATAAAAAAAAAAAGGCTGACGCTGAAGGCAAACGCGAGCTGCCGGGCGGATCGTAGCCCACCGCCTTGGTTAAAGCATGTGTGTGTGTGTGTGTGTACATGGGGGCCGTTCAGATGTGGGTCTCTTGTGCGCACAAATCCATTACTGTCATGTGCAGTCACAACCGAAAGCGACGCCGTAGCGGTGCGTTTTCGGTGCGACGTGCTTGTTTCCTACTTCTCCCGCCGGTTGTTGTGTCTGACCCCCGGTTCTCCCTATTTCAGGACTACTGACTTGTATCACCAGAACAGAACAGACATATCCTGTGATTTTCAGCCTCCCTCCATATTTAATGGACGGGGACAATGCCTGACAGTGCAGCTATCAAGATGCTTTTGACACCTTGGCCTCAAAAAAAAAAAAAAAAGAAAAAAAAAAAAGCACAAAACAAACAAACAGGGAAACCCCCTTATTTATTCTGTCTTGTTCTCTTTAATTGAAATTTGCCTGGGGGATACTTTTATTCATGGTAAAAAAAAAGCTAGTTGTCTACTATACAAGTGCACCATGTTAAATGTTTCCTGTGTTGAAAATTGACAATAGATATGAAAATGCACTTTGTTGATTAGGCTATAAGACACCATTTGGACTTTATAAGGTTCGAACCTTTCACTTAGATGAAAGTTTAGTAACTGGACCTCAATGAATTTTAATTGAATACCCCTGTAATATACAACCACTTTATGGTACAATAATAGATCCATGGTTTAACAGCATTGATGGAGCAGTAAGGTGTGCAGGCCGGTACCTGGTATCCAGGCAGAGTGCGAACGGCCTCCACCACTGCCAGAGCAGCCAGATGTTGGAGGAAGGGAATCCTCTGTCCGAGTCTGGAGCTCAGCTCGACCTGGACCTTCAGAGTGAACATGGCACAACCCAGCGGGCTGAGCCACGAGTTCCTGCCTCGACCTGAACACAAGAAAAACACACGAGTGGAAACGGCAGCTTCCAGTTAGATGGAACTAACAGGAGTTTAATGCATCTGAGGTAAAGTAAAGTGTACGGTGTTGAGGTAAACAGTCTGCTCCAGCACTGACCTCTTCCCTGGGTTTGTCGACCGGCTACTGCTATCAACCCCACATCCTTCGGTAGGTGCTGAACCAGTCTGAAACGAGACAAGAACAATAATCATCATTACATTACAGATGGAGTTGTTTTCGAGGCAAATGCAGAGACTGCTTGCAGAAAAAGTGTCCCCGACGGGAACGCGCATCAGCGGTTTTGCATGAATTTCCCTCTAAAACAACTCTGTGTGGTAACGTTGTGTTATTATCTCATAGCGTGGTGAATGTGCAGGTCACAACTTGTCCACCAGAGCGTTTTGGAGTTGTTGGATTGTGTATTTGATGAGTTTGATGAGGGAAACCAAGAAATCCCATTAGCCTCCGTAGCGTAGCTCTGAGCAGCTCGCGGCTCTGCTCCGCCGTTCTAAAAATAGCTTGCAACGACAATTAAAGGTACCAAACCTACTGCTATGACTATAGGTATTAAGGCAATGGGCCAAAATTTGCCAAAATGTTGAACTATCCCTTTAAATAATACTAAAGTAGGCCCCCGCCCCCTCACTTTTCTCTTGAACTACAACAAAATCTGGGACATTGGACACTCATCACAGGTTCATACATCTACAAGGTGTGATCAGTTCAAACAAAGAGTGTGTTATTGCTCTTGTTTTATTTGAATAAAACATCTGAAGAGTTTAATATTCATAAAACTATTCAGTAATTCACAAAAATTAGACAAACGTTTTCTGATCCTGATCTTTTTTTTTTACTTCATGGAAAGTTTTGTCAGGAACCTTTTTCTCAAACTACTGAGTCACCTCTTGTTGACTTCACTAAAATTTTAATTAGGTGAGAGACAGACAATTAATCAGTGACTAAAGATCTTTTCTCTGTTTTGTTCATTTGTTAACTAAATATCTGACTGTGGCTTGGAGAAATGAAGATAATTAAGAACATAACATTAGTCTTTAATAAAAAAAAAAACACTAATTAAAAAGAAAGTAATCTGCAGATTAATAGAAAATGTAACAATTTAGCTTTGTAAAAAACAAAATAAGAAAAATGCACAAGACGCAGCCATCAAAATAACTTGACTGAGGAAACCATGTTGTGTAAGTGCAGTTGTGGTGCCATGACTATCCATCCTGCAGGTTGCAATTATTAACCCAGTGTGTCAGTCAACATTTCTTTTAAAAAGGCTGATTTGAGAGCCGGGGGCCATCGCTACTAGAAACCAAAGAGAAAAATGTTTGCACATTCTCTCATCTCCAAACGTAATTAAAGCTGATCCACTCGGCCAAGTGCAACTGCCCTCTATTGGTCAGCGAAACAAAGACCGAGGCGGCCGAACCAAGAGAGCAGAGCCTGCTATTGTGATGCAAAGCCGGTCAGTGATAAATCAGCTTAAATGCAGTCCCGGTGTGAGGGAGGGAGGGAGGGAGCCCCCGACTCAGACTTCTTCTGAGAGAACAGACTGACGGCTCAATCTGGATCCTCAGCACAAGGAACTATATACGACGTGAAACATAGTGTCGACTTTCTGCTCGGACTGGCTGTTAACTAGTAGCTTGTACAATTAAACAATTTTGAGTTTGTTTGCCTTACAATAATACAACAATAATAAAGTGTCTATTTCCTGTACACATTAAAGGGATAGTTCACCCAAAATTCAAATTTCACTCATTATCTACTCACCCTCATGTCGACTAAGGGCTGGGAGCAGGGCCGTCCCTAGGATTTTGGTGGCCCCCCTAAACAAGATTTTTGTTTGTGGCCCTGCACTCTAAGCGCAAACACCAAATCACTGGTTGAAACTGAATACAGACGTGTTTATGCCCTCTGAGGTTTGAGGCCATTTTCTCGAATTTTACATATTTTCTTAAATTTATCTTTTTAAGATACTTGTAAATGTAACAATACTCAAGTGTTTTATGTCTAAATATTAGAACCTCTGCTGTAAGCACACTGAGGCCAATTTGTCCTAGAACACTGTAGAAAGAAATAATTTAGGCCAAATGCTGGACATATGAGGTCTGCATTTTGAAAAATTTCAAATCCCTTGTGAAAACACTCCTTCAGTCATGAGAATGAACTGCTTTGGTGCTTGAAATAGGATATGAATACAGTAATAGATAAGTGTAGAAAACAAGTCTAAAATGAAATTTTATAAGATTGCTTTTTGAGCACAAATGTTGTCATTCTGCCGTTCTATTTTCACCAAATGTCTGAAATGTGAGATAAAAGAAGCTGAATATTGACTTCAAATTACATATAAAGCTCATAGCGTGCACGTGCAGACCTCAGGATGTTTAAATGACTTGATGAACCCCGGTACTTTTCTGATCATGTGGCCCACCACCTAACGGCTGTGGCCCTAAACAACCTCATAGAGTGTTTATGCCAGGGGCCGCCCCTGGTTGGGAGAAGTTTCAGAGACTTCCGTGGCTTCTCGGAATTACGGGGGGGTCCGTGCAGCAGTATTTGTCCATATAATGGTTGTGAATGGTGCTCACTTTTCTTCGTCCAAAAAGACACACCAAAAAACATCCAAATACCTCCATGCTGCTCGTCTGTAATGTCCCTCTTGTATTGAAGCCCCGACATGAGAAATTGTTCAGAAAAAATTAAATAAGTCTATATTTTAAGCTTGTTTGTAGCGGAAGCTCCCAGTGTCTCAGTTCACTGCTCTTCCTGTGTCAGTGCAAATCTCGCGTGATTTGCACTGACCGGCGGAACAATTTCTCATGTCGGGGCTTCAATACAAGAGGGACATTACAGACGAGCAGCATGGAGGTATTTGGATGTTTTTTGATGTGTCTTTTTGGACGAAGAAAAGTGAGCACCATTCACAACCATTACTGTATATGGACATGCAGTGCTGCGTGGACCCCCCTGTAACTCAGAGAAGCCACGGAGGACTCACGGCCCTTAGTCGACATGAGGGTGAGTAGATAATGAGTGAAATTTGAATTTTGGGTGAACTATCCCTTTAAAAGGGAGTTTTTAAACCAACTTATAAGACAGAAACAGCTGAAAAATCCTCAGTCCTCCTCCTCCTGAGCTGAAACACCACACAAATCAAGTGTTCATGTTCACGTGGGCAAACTGGGTGTTGTTTTAAGACGGATTGGAGGCCGACTTGAAAAAAAAACAAAAACGTGAGCCCGTCCTTTTAAGTTCAAATGCAAATAGTGCGAATGCAGCACATGTCAATATGGCAAATGAAAACATGTAGATTGTGTGGGAAAAAAAAAATTGATTGAATTTTTGTTTCCTTAACTGAAGCTAATTGCTCTGAACATTTTCTATTATTCTTCTGCAACCAGGTAATTGCCAACATGTGCTTTTGTACATTTGAGAAACAAAACCCCCGAGTTCCTGCTGTCGAAAACCCGTCAGCTCTCAGGCTTCGATGGAAGGAAGTCATCCTGAAAACTGAATTTAAATCACATTTACAGAAAAAAATGAAACTGCTTTTTTTTTTTTTTTTTTTTTTGCAGTAGTCACATTACTATGGTGTGATATTTGTTCTTTTCATTGATGAGTGTTGTCAAGAGACATCAAAGAGAAATGTAAAATCCACTGTTCCACATAATTAAACAATAAATGAGAAGGGGGCTCTGGACACGGACGAGTTAATGGAAAGTATTGTCCCTCTTTCCACGCGGTCGGTCGCTGAACACCATGTGTGGGCACGCATGCCTGTTGTTCACACATCCTGTGAGTTTGGGTTCAGATGTAATCACTCCCAGAGCACAAGCGTGTCGCAACCGCTTCTTAATAATAAATGACATAAAAAAAAAAAGAGACAAAGACAAAACGTGAGAAAGAAAAAAGGTCAGATCTGTAGAAATGATGTGATGAAGTCACGTCAACATGGTGGAAAATGCCTGGGATTCATGACTGAGGCTGTTTGAGAGCAAAACTAACAACCCTAAAGACTGTTTAAGTGATAATTAACTTTATTTGTGCTTTTTTATTGCGTTTATTTGCCGAGTTAAAGAAAAAAAAAGTGTCAGATTCACTCAGGTTTTGCACGACTGAATGTCAGACACTCGTTTGGTTCTGGCCGCTCTGCAGCGATTCAGCTGAGCCGGCTAATGGGAGCCCCACTTAAAGATTAAAGCCACGCTAAAAGATTTATTGAGCTGAACTCTTTTGGCTAAGAGGTCTAAATTAATGACCACAATGCATTTCACCCCCTTAAGGAAACAACTCTACTATTCATTAGCCCATACTAAAATAAATACACACAGAACATGATGACAAATGTTAATCAAAATGAAGCTGCATGGCACACTGGATAATAAATCCCCACTGACGCTGCTTTATTTTTTCCTCACACACGGCCTAATCCAAACACGAGACGAGTTTAGAACAATGAAATTGATCACTGGTTAAATCATCGTGCAAAGTGCAAATAGGAAACTCAGTGGTGTTAAAGACTATAATGAACAAGCACACACACTGGCTCACACACACACACAGAGAGAGAGAGAAAGCAGATGGCAGGTAATTTTTAGCCTGTCATCAAATTACTCATGGTATTAACATTAATTAGTGACAGACGATGTGACATCTGTCATTAGTGGTGACAACGACAGTCAGTGTTGGTTTAAATGAGAAGCTGATAATTACCTGCAAATTGAAATGTGTAAAATCGCTTATGAATATATTGACATTGTAATTTGCAATGATACATTTAATTGGTTTGTGACTTAGCACAAGGTGGGAGGGGGAGGAGGGGCACAAACACAGGTGAACTGCTCATCTTCTAATCAAATCTGTAAAAATGAGAGAATCTGGAGCAACAGGATTATTTAGGATATTTATATTTATATGTAAATGTATAAAACAGACATAATGTTCCAACAACTCAGACTCAAATTACATTGTGAAGATGGAAACGCGGCGCATGCAGCTGGAGCAGAGCGAAGCCAAAAAGCTGTGCACAACTCTTTACTTGGCTTTGGTCACATTTTTCACCTTTGCACACTAATTTCCTCTGGCGTGAGTGAAACGCTCGCACTGTCGAGCTGTGGCTGAAATAATTATCCGTAATAATTCCTCACTGTTCAGAAAATAACTCAGCCCTGTAGTCTGTTTCATTTCAACAGCCCGGTCGGTGTCGTGGATAAAGACGGGGGGTTTCATCGGGAGGGTGTTACTCTGCTGGACTCGCTGAGGGACGGAGGATTACTCTCATTTCATTATCTCGGTACATTGTAGATGAATATAACTTGTCTATGTTCATTTAGCTGCTACATTATCTAAATAAAGGAGCAGCAGCAGCAGTTGAATCAAGGCCATTCAGCTCGGTTAACAGCTTTATTTCAATCTGTGAGTGTAGTGGAGCAAATGGTTCATCACACAGCGCTGTGTGTGACAAGATGTCGCCTTGTGAATGCCAACGGTCAAACACCCAACATGTTTCCGTTTATGACAGAAAACAAACAAACCCCCCCTTTTTTTTGGCAACTTCTCTGCGCATGTGTGTGTATGTATACAGTATATATATAGATATATACATATGTGGCTATATATATATATATATATATATATATATATATGTTTTCATCTTATTTTTGTTTTGATGCCTGCATTATTGAATTTGTAAAACGATTTACTGGAAAAAAAAAGGGATCAACTACTATAAGTTTGCTTCTTTCTGCCATTTTTCATTCAGGAGTTGCATTATTTTTTGTATTAAAGGGACAACGAGGAGTTTTGGAAAGCGAAGTGTTTTCACACTACATTTCCCATGAGCCTCCGCGCGTACGGTGAAATTCTTGGATGGATGAAAGCGAAAACATTTTTTGAATGTTTTCATTAATCAAGAATGAAAGTCGGAGGTTCGGAGTGATTCGGCGGAGTTATTCCGGGAAATCGAAACAAGGAAATACTGGGCGAGCCGACCACTAAATAATAATATCAAAATAAGTATAAAGACAAAATTATATATTTATTGAAAATTGACCCATTAACAAGTGTGTAATGTAGATTCATCCACATTAATATGAGACTCTTTTAACTCATCTGGGTCTCTTTAAACTGCTTCAATGTTTCAACTGTTTCAATGAATGAAAAAAAAAAAAAAAAAACTAAACTAAAAAGAAAGACTAAAACGTGGTTGGTGATTCATTTTCATCTGAATCGACTGATTATATCCCTGAGTTGTGGCAAAGTTTTTGAGTACAAAAAAAAGAAAAAAGAAAGAAGCAAAAGGCAGATTATTGTGCATTGTCATCTCCTCGTTCTGACAAGACCAGGACAAAAACCTACAAAGTAGCATATCTGACGGACAGAGAGAGGAGGCCATTGTCCCATGAGGAGGATCATAGGCCTCTAAATCCCTGCTTAGGACTCTTTTTGTTTTAGGGGGCAACAACTAACCCTCAGGGGTCACCCTCCCAGATACAGCCCAGCAGGGGGATAAACGCCCACCAAGAGAGAAGAGAGGATCAATCAGCTATGTGACTGAACGTCCTCATACGTGTGAACTTCTGTGCACCGCCGTCGGCCGTCTGAATGAGACAGACACAACATTTATTTCTGTTCACACACTCAGATGTAGAGCTACCGACTCAGTACAGGTTCAACTCAACAGTCATTTCCTCACATAAACATAATCTAACTAACCAAAACGGCTGGATGTGATGCGCTCACTTAAGATATTATTTTTCTGAAAGCCATTTATCTCCCTCAAAAGAATCCTCTCACTTCCCAGATTAAAATATCTCAGATTAAAAGATTATTTCTGCCGTCGATGCTCATTTTTGAAACAGGATTTGCCCGTGCATAAGCGTGTTTGCATTGATCATTCAGCGGCATCAAAAGGCTTGATCAATAAGCAAGGAGCAACTAATCTGTAAATGTGATTAATTGAGCTAATCCTATTTACTGAGAAACAGCAGAAATGATCATTTCCAAGTAGCACCATTGGAGCTGATCAATAAGAGAGGACCGCTCCATTACCACGGAGCAGCTGAGCCACCGATGAATGACCTTGCGTTGCTAACAGCTTGTTGGACCGGGCCTGTCTGGACACAGCAATACAAAATTGGCCATTAGACTAACTACACAACCTCCGAATGTCCAGTTTTGGTTGTATTATTTTGGGGCTAAAGCTAATGAAAGTCTCCTCCTCTCAGTAGCAGGTACCAAACTCTACCATGATGAATGGTGCGAATCAGTTCAGGAGGTTTTGTGCAAACCTGCTGACAAACAGCACCTCCTTGTGATAATAATAATGTCTAATGCTGCATTCACATGGAACTGTCCACCCCCATGCAATTCACAACCGGATGTGATGTTTTGGAGGGAATTTAAAGGGATATAGTTCAACATTTTGGCAAATTGGCCCATTGCCATAATCCCTATAGTCATAGCAGTAGGTTCGTTATCTTTAATTGTCGGTGCAAGCTATTTTTTAGAACGGCGGAGCAGAGCCGCGAGCTGCTCAGAGCTACACTACGGAGGCTTATGGGATTTCTTGGTTTCCCTCATCAAACTCATCAAATACACAATCCAACAACTCCAAAACGCTCTGGTGGACAAGTTGTGACCTGCACATTCACCACGCTATGAGATAATAACACAACGTTACCACACAGAGTTGTTTTAGAGAGAAATGCAGAGACTGCTTGATGAAAAACTGTCCCTGAAGGCAACGCGCATCATCGGTTTTGCATGAATTTACCTCTAAAACAACTCTGTCTGGTAACGTTGTGTTATTATCTCATAGCGTGGTGAATGTGCAGGTCACAACTTGTCCACCAGAGCGTTGTGGAGTTGTTGGATTGTGTATTTGATGAGTTTGATGAGGGAAACCAAGAAATCCCAAGAATGAGCCTCCATAGCGTAGCTCTGAGCAGCTCACGGCTCTGCTCCGCCGTTCTAAAAATAGCTTGCACCGACAATTAAAGGTAACAAACGTACTGCTACGACTATAGGGATTATGGCAATGGGCCAATTTGCCAACATTTTGAACTATCCCTTTAACATAAGTTTTCATTTTGCAAATGCAATATCAAGAGAATATACTATGTATAGCTATGATAATAACATTAAATAGCTAATACACAAGAATGTGTGGTAAACAATATGGCATCAGCCATAGCAACACATTGTCTGCCAGATTACATGTGAACGCAGCGTAAATTGTATTAAAAAAAATAAAGAAAAGGATTATCACTTTTCTTTAAGGTGATTTAGGCTAAGTTTGATCAGCTAGTAAATATTTAAAATTGAAAAATTGAACTGTTTCCATGCTGCATGTGGTCTGTGGCTGTGAACAGATGGAACTGCTGCCGGCAGGTTGGTGCAGCCTCGTTGCAGAGAAATGAAAACCTTTGGACCCTGCATGACTTGTGCATGTTGGTGACTCCGACGCGGGGAAGGGTTCAGGGCTCTAGAGTATAACATACCTTCCACTGGACATAAAAAGTTCATGTCGAACACTGCACCATATGTTCCCCAGAATAAGAAATGAAGACGTTTAGGCATCTGCTTACAATCTTTTATAATTGCAGGTGGAGCATGCAAGGCCAATTGGGCCAATTTGATTTTTATGGTCGAACCTGTTGCCACGGTTGTGAGGAATTCATTTTCTCTGCACCGAACCCCCTTGTATGTCCTCTGTGGTTTTTATTTTTCACAGGAAACAGGACTCTAATTCCATACAGTCTCAGCTTGGATATTGGATTGCTTGTCAAAATAAACAGAGGATGCCAGGGCTTTAGCCAAACAACTGGAACAGCTTTAAGCAGAAGAGTCCCCCTGTTAAGGTTGTGTTTTCTATTCAGATTAGCAGGAAGGTGTTGCCCTGCAGGAACCGTGTGCTGCTACCAGGCTCCGAAGTGTGACTGCTTTGATTTTAAGAAACGTAATCAAGACTCAATCATAGACGTTGCAAATTCATAACAATGGAAGAAATGGACAGTGTTTTAAAAAAACTTTCCACATGGAAAACAAAAAGCTGTATTAGTCGAGGTAGAAGGGAAAATAATCCGAATTACATTTACATCCCCTGCTGCTGCTGCTGCTGCTTAAGTGGGAAAAAGACACAGAAGTAAAAGTGGGCCTTTGGGTTTTTCAACGTCGAGGCCCGAAGCTCTCGGAGGAAAAAAAAGTCAACAAGAAGGAAGTGTTGCTGCAGGCGCAGGGATTAAGTTTAGCAGAGCAGGAAAAGAATCATTATGCTCTCAGGAGCAGCCAAGTGGTGTTAGAAAAGACCTGTAGTCTCTTATCCCGAGTCGCTCACAAATAAACACGTCCACACTTAACTGTCCTTAAGTAAGCAACAAAAAGCCTGTTCACACACCCGTCACACATTACAACGGGATCAGACTGATGAGAGCAGATGTTCACCACTGGATGAACCGCTGAACGGGTAGCCTACCTGCTTGTTATTCAATTATATTAATCTTTACGACGTGAAATACAACAACACGGGGGTTTTTATCTTTATGTGACTCACCACTGACGGCGCTAAAAACGGACAAACCACCTACAGCCAACGGAGCAGAGTTATTATTCTTATCACTATCGCACCATCACAATAAGAGAGACAGAGGAGCGACCTCGGCATAAACAGGGCGCATCTCAGTAAATGAGATAGTGTCGCCCACTGACCCAGAGTAATAGAGACTTCTTTTTTCAAGTTTGTTTTACAAAATTTAAACTTTTCATTTACTGGATTTGGGGTTTTAATTAAATGTAAGCCATAATCATTACAATTAAAATGAATAAAGACATGAAATATTCCAGTCCGTGCCTAATGAATCTACAGTATATAATATATGAGTTTCACTACAATACTGAGATAAATTAACTCTTCCATGATATTATCATTTATAGAGATGCACCTATAAATGTGTGTAAAAATTATACTGCCAACTGTTCCCATAAATATTCATATACATTTTGATAATAGTTAGAATTAATTCAATATTACCGGATATATAAACAAAAAATGTTTAGTAAGGTAGATCCAAATAAGGAATTTGTGTGGTTAGATGATGCTGAGAAGCTAAATCATCTTTTTCATTTGAATATATTTGCATTTTCTTTATTTCTTGAAAAGGCTTGGGCAGTGAGACGAAGAATGATATATAGTTGAGTACTGAAAGTAATCTTAAATTGTTTATTTATGTGTCACACCTGTGTGGCAGGTAATCAGGTAATACCAACAGGAACTGTATATTTATATAAATTAATTAAAGCAGTAGTAAGCGATCCGGTGGTTTTGTCTAACTTCTTGTCAGCCGATGGAGTTAGCAGTCCCCGCCCTCGTCCCTACGTCACCACATTCACGCGCATCCCTTGGCTGCACACACAGAGAGGACCGCCCCTTTATGCCGTTCTCTCTCCTCATTGGATAAAGGTTGTAGGATACAAGGAAAGTTTTCTCCTCGGCTCAGAGCAGAGCAGAGTGACCCGTGTTTCAGACCAAACACTCTATATAAGTGATTGCTGTCAGAAGATAGAACTATTTAAGACTTATATTAACACAAACATTCCGCTTACTTCTGCTTTAATTAATTAATTAATTCATATAGAATTTATATACTAGACTTTGTTGGTTCAACAAAAGGAACTCTTCTATTAGTGTTTAATACAAGTGATCAATGATAATAAAAATATCTTTAAGAGTGTGTTTGGCAGCTATTAAGCTTTAACGCGCCGAGTGACGGGGCCTGTACTTTGTAATTGTGTTGTATTGTATCTGTCTTCAGTTCTTCCTGAGCACCAGTCACATTAATGTCCCACAGCGGAGGAACAGCTTCACGCTCGCCTCCTCATGCGTCTTCATTTTACCGGAGCTTCCGTGACAGTGACGGACTCCCGAGGCTCAGCTGAGCCGCGGTGATAAATGTCCCGAGATTGAAACGCCTCAACGCCTCAAGAAAATGACATCCACTATTTTTATGAAAATAAATAGAAGTAGATAATATAAAGTTAATTGGCTGGTCTGTCAGCCACGTTGTCTGAGAACTGAAATAGAATTAGTCTAACAGGATAAATGTCCAGGACGGAGCTGCACACAGTCTGCAGCACCAGTTTGTCCCTCTTTTGAAGTTGCCAACTCATGAAGACAACTATTTTTATCCATTTAAAACTCAGCGCCGGCGTCGTTTGTTGAGAGATGATCCATCAGATAAATAATTGTTATGACTTGAGAACTGCTCCTTGCGGGGGTGTGACAAGGCTGCTGTCATTTTGGTTTTCACAGTGAATGTTAATGAACCTGTGAAACCTCAGCAGGTGCACAACATTGAGGGGGGAAAAACATGTTCTGCTCTTTACGCGATTATGTTCAACATTTGCAAAAGCAATCCATGACTGACTGACTGACACAGCACCGCAGACAGAGAGGAGCGGATTGTTGATTATTCAGAAAGTGTTTGTATCCATGAGCCCAGTTTAGCATTGACATCGTGAGAAGCTTATGAAATAGTCCTTAAAACAAGATTAACGCTATAGCTTTAAAGGAATAGTTCACAAAAAAAAAATTCAGTCATTATTGACTCAACTTCAAGCTGATGAATACTCCGGAGTAGTTTACTCGAAACAATGTCATTTAGGACTTTTTTACAGCCTAAACAGTCCTGTATTGAATTTCCCTGGGGTGCGTGAACGTCAGAGCGCAATACAGGACTGTTTAGGCCGTAAAAATGTCATAAATGACGTTGTTTCGTGTAAACTCTGGGCTATATCCCTGCAGGACACTTGGATTGCAGCGGAC
Organism: Trachurus trachurus; assembly: GCF_905171665.1. Classification (NCBI taxonomy): domain Eukaryota; kingdom Metazoa; phylum Chordata; class Actinopteri; order Carangiformes; family Carangidae; genus Trachurus; species Trachurus trachurus. The sequence continues at coordinate 4,309,230 of NC_139903.1, forward strand.
GAGCAGAATGGAGGAAGATTACAAGGTTTTTGTGCAGTTTTATGGACGTTTTTGTGTCGGCCGCTATTGACTCTCATAAAAAAGTTTTCGTTGGACTACGAACCGGCCTCCTGGGTCTCCAGATGCACTTTGAGGAATTTCATTTTTTGGTGAACTATTCCTTTAAGTCCATTCAGTGAACTTTTACTTGTGAAATCACAATGTGTCATTTGTCCTCAGATTAAACATCAGTGCTGGTCTCTTTAAATATAAATTAAAGCTAAAAGCAGATATAGAGCGTTCCCACACCCTTATCTATTCATTTTGTGAATAAAACCACTGAAACGTTGAAAAGTTGTTGAACTAACTGACACATATATATGATATGATGAGTCTCTCTTACCATGTCTAAAGTGCTGCTGAGTGTGAAGCCGCTCACTACAAAGCGTCGAGATTCCAGTTTGCTGTGAGAACACTATCTCAGTACCGACTATTATTGGCTGCTCCCGGCCGAACAAAGCCTTAATACCCTGAGCAAACACGCAGTGTGCTGACCATTCAGCCTCGGCTTCGAGCCTCTGCACTCAGCGGCTCAACCTGTGTTTTCATGAGCTCCTCAATTTCAGGCAGCGCTGACCCGCGGGCTCCTTCAAAACCAGGTCCCTCTTTGCCTATTAGAACCTGTCTCAATGCTTTATTTATCCTCAGACATAAGAAAAAGCCGGGGCATTGTCATCTCGAGGCACTCTAATTACTAACTCATCTGGAATTCATCGTCTGTTTGACTATTTGCTTATTTGATTAACCATATAACCCTATTTCTGCAAACAACAATAAACTTGGGAATATTGTAATTCTACTAACTCTGCTCTCTGGGTGAATATTCATGTGTCCTCCTTTGTCTCGGCCGCTCAGCAGAAATATAACAGAACTGTCTACCAGATGCTGTCGGACACAAGTGAAGGGTTTTACACGCTGGATTTCACTGCTTTTTGCAATGGACACTCATCATTAGCTTTGTTTGTAATTGACCTAACATATATTTCTCGCTGTCCTTTGTAATGCAATGTTGTGGGTCTGAGATTGTGTGCATGTTTAAATTGTGACCTGAGAACTGTGGAGATGAATTAATAACGTTACTGTTTAATAAAAGAATAAAAGAGCTTGTACTGTATATTATAAAAAAATCTGTGGAAGTGACAGAGATTTAGGTTTAAATCTGTGTTAAAACTTTGTTACTTTCTCCCTTCGGACTGAAGATGTGTGGGGAGACTGTGTGGACACGTTTAAAAGCTGCTCTGAACCCCGTCGTGTATAGATTTTTCTTTTTGTGGAGCTTTTTATTCGTTACCAGTTTTATTTCCGTCGTTTGATGGTGTTCTTGCTCTTCTCAACCCGGACTAGACAGCACATGGGGTGATGTATGGGGAATGACCCGGCAAGCCGCGAGTCAAAACTAGGGAGTCGAACTGTTCAGGACGTTTTTATCAACGTGTTCACATTCAGCTCTCGGGTCAGTCAGTAGCCAGACCGAGGGAGAAACAGATAAAGTGTAAACATGGACCTCTGTGCTCTGATATTATTAAAAACTGACCGACTGCCCAGGCGTCTTCTTATATAACCTGTATCACAGAGTTCAGAAAAGTTGTAAAGTATAATTCACTTATAAAAAGGAGAAGAAAAAAAAAAAGTTTTGATTCTGTAGGCTACTAAAACTTTAGTTTCAGGTATTGCATCAAGCTGCGGCTGTGAGAAATGATGACATTTCACACGTTGGAGGGAAAAATCTGAACCTGGTAGGAAGAAGTCACATCTCAGTACTGTAATGTAACCTGTGTACTACACAGTAGTACTGCTGTGAACTACAGTACAATACATACTGTATGTACCGGTATAGGACTGTCTCTATTGAGTTTATGAAACAACTGACACTGTAAAATGAACACAAAACTTATTCTACTATTTTACTACAATCTTTATGAAATTACACAAAAGCTCAATTAAAAGCCAAATTAAAAAGCAGAAAAAACATATTATTAAATATTCAATATCAATTTTACAACATGAATAAAATGTAATATAATCTAAAATGCAATCTATAGAACATGTGATGTGAAAATGATTCGATAGAGAAATGAACAGAGGAACTAATTAGTTTTAGTCCCTATCACCAAAAAAAAAAAGCCTTAACAGGTTTATTTAATTGTGTGACCTGTTCCACTAATTAACAGCATCTACGTACCATTTTATATCCCAGTAATAATAATTCCTTCTGGCAGTAAAATATGAATAACATTAGCAGTGGATGGAAAATAATAAGAGCAATAATATTCCATATAATCATTAACGCCTGAAACAAAAAAACATCCCGCAACAGTGATGTAACATCAGCTTATTGATACTATCTTCATTCCTATTAACAGGATGTTTAATGAGTTTAATATATATTGTTGTTTTTCTGAGTGAATATGTGAATATGAGTTGAGCTCTTTGTGTTTCAGCTTCGCACAAACTCTTCTAAACTAATCAGGACAAAAACAGCAGGAAGTCTTTATAAAACTAATAACTACAGTATAGGTTTGTCAGTTTATAGAGGGTGCTCATGCTGCGGCTTAAATTAAGTAATTACTAAAATGTCACCAAGAAACACTGTGTTAAAATATAGTCTGATGATCTTCATATAAGTTATAATGACGATAAGCAAACACAATCTATTCTAACTAATGAGTAATGACACGTAAATCGAGCTGTCACTGTGGTGTTGAATTCAGTTCATCACGTGTAAAGTTTGTGAACAGTGTACGAGGCACAGATGTATATAAGTATGTGCATGTATAAGTATGTGTGTGGGTGTGTACTGTATGTGTGCATACTGGTATGTGTACACAGGCCCACCCTCTGATTGTGATTGTGTATTGTGTGTGTCTCTGTGTCTAAAAGTCTGGTTTTATGTTTTGTATTTATTATTCACCATGCTTCTGTATTATTGATGATTTGATTTTTTGTTGGTATCATTTGTAAGCATCCCCTCTAAAATGAGATGGTGCATTTCAAGAAGCCATTCTTTGCAAATAACATCTCTTAAAAGGGATAGTTCACCCAAAATTCAAATTTCACTCATTATCTACTCACCCTCATGTCGACTAATGGCTGGGAGAAATTTCAGCGTCCTCCGTGCCTTCTCTGAGTTACAGCGGGGCTCCGTGCAGCACTGCATGTCCATATGATGGTTGAGAACGGAGCTCACTTCTCTTCGTCCAAAAAGAAACACCAAAAAACATCCAAATACCTCCATAGTGCTCGTCTGTAATGTCCCTCTTGTATTGAAGCCCCAACATGAGAAATTGTTCCAAAAAAATTTTAATAAGTCTATGTTTTAAGCTTGTTTGTAGCGGAAGCTCCCAGCACTGCTCTTCCTGGTCCGTCCAAATCTCGTGCGATTTGCATTGACACCCAGTTCACGGCTCCGCAAATCGATCCGGCAGAGCAACACTGGGAGCTTCCGCTACAAACAAGCTTAAAACATAGATTTATTTAATTTTTTTCAGAACAATTTCTCATGTTGGGGCTTCAATACAAGAGGGACATTACAGACGAGCACTATGGAGGCATTTGGATGTTTTTTGGTGTGTCTTTTTGGACGAAGAAAAGTGAGCTCTGTGCGCAACCGTCATATGGACATGCAGTGCTGCACGGAGCCCCCCTGTAACTCAGAGAAGCCACGGAGGACTCTGAAACTTCTCCCAGCCCTTAGTCCACATGAGGGTGAGTAGATAATGAGTGAAATTTGAATTTTGGGTGAACTATCCCTTTAACAGTGAGAGTCACATTTAATGAAGCTGGTGGACATCTATTCTCTGTTAGGGTTAGGGTTGCTGTTCATGGTGTAAAAAGGGTTCTTCACACTAACATGAGAACATCCTCCTACAGCTGGGAGAAGCAGCAGAGCGATGACTTCACACTAGAAGTCCTAATGATGCGTGTTAGCCCTTTAATTTCCTCCCTAAACTGTGAACAGTTGTGATCAGCAGCTCCTGGAGGAGCAGCTGATCTCAGGTCGGTTCAACCAGTTATTATTATTACATCCAATGACGGTGTTCAATAACAACGACACTGTGTCTGTCCTGTGACTTAGATGAAGGTCGGATCACATTTTATAATTTAAAGGGCCTATACAAGGAGTTTCAGAAAGCGGACGTGTTTTCACACTACATTTCCCATAAGCCTCTGCGCGCACTGTGAAATTCTTGGACCGGCACAAGACGGACGAAAGTGAAAGCATTTTCCAAGAATGTTTTCATTAATTCAGAGCAAAAGTCGGAGTTTGAAAACGATCAGATACCGTCGTAGTTCCGACCATAATCGATGCCAACTAGCGATCCGGCGGCGTTATTCCTATGACCCGCCGGGCAGCGTCCAGGAAACCAGGAAACTAGGAAATGCTGGGCGAGTCGACCACTAAATAATAATAATATCAAAATAACTATAAAGACAAAATGATATATTTATCGAAAATGGACCCATTGACAAGTGTGTAACGTAGATTCATCCACGGTAATATGAGCAAACTTCACAAGGTCTCTTTCCCTCGGGTCAAATTGACCTGGGACATTTTAAAATCAGTTCAGAAATAAAATTTTACTTTGTAATCTATTAACATATATAGTCTTTATCTCAGTTCCAAACAATATAGATAGCATATGAATCATGTTTGCAGTTAATCTCTACTACATCATTAACTTCATTTTACCACTGGAGCCACAGTTGAGATGAAATCAATATCACTTTGTAAAAGCCACAATATTCTGGTGTTTGGTCGCTGCTGGTGGAAGTCGAACTCCAACCGCGAGATCCTGCAAAGGATTCAAGTGGCTCGGCCTTGACGAAGCTCCTCCAGAGCCACGGAGGACGTAACACAGACCCGGCCGGGATGATCAATCATGACCAGGAAGCAGATTTTCAATGTGTGATAATAATTGAGTGTCCCTTTACTGCAGTTAGAGTAAATGCGTAATTGTTTGGTAGAAATCTGCCCACAGAAAACAAACCGTTTTTTTCCGTCCACCAGAGAGCCACTTGCTCCTCATCTGCTCACACGAGAATTTTCTTTAATGCTGTTTTCAAACTGTCAGCTCGACCCTAAGAGGTTGGTTTTTCTTGAAGATATTCAGTATCGCACACACGGCGTAATGAATACTTAATGAACACAATGCACAAAAGAAATAAAACAGGAATTCCTTAATAATAACATTAATCAAGGCTGCTCCAGAGGGACATCTGGAAACTCAAACATTAGCAGTGAAATCAAACTGCAGCAACAGGTTTGGGGGGTTACATGGCCCACTCACTCACCCTGCTTTAGTTTCTGTATAACCTTAATGACAACACTGTCTGTTCCAATCAGCTCAGTGCTGCTCCGCCATCCATTTTTCAAACTTTATGACAGTTTTAATTGCTCCCACCTGCTGCCGGATCGACCTGCTCAACAGCCACTTTTACTCACATGTGTGGATGCAGACAAAGAAGTCTATTAGGTGCAACTTGACTTGCTGCAGTGAGGTCACTAAGGCATTAAATTAGTTCCAGCCTGTCTACCCTCCCACTCCTGAGTGTGTGTGTGTGTGTGTGCCTAAACACACACTCACACAGACACACACACACACACAGACAGAGGAGTGTGTGAAGTGCCAAATGCTAGATTCATTGTGTGATTTCTTTCTTTTTTTTCTTTCTTGGTATCTTTTCTTTCCCTCTCATAGCCTTCATCATCAGCTTCATTTGCAGCTTTTGCTAAAGAGATGTTTACTACTGAGTCATTAAACCAGTGAGCATCTCAAAAAGCTCTTGACATCAGTTTTTAATTACTACCTGTCTATTGTCCGTCATTCCACATATAAACCCAACATCTTGGTGGAGAACTGATGTTTTTCTCACTCTTTTCTTGCATGTCTGCTGCTGCACCATTCAGATCTACACCACTGTTTGTTGTTGGCTGCTGCTCTGTGATTGGTCAGAGTCTCATCAACAAACACTAACAATCAGCCACAACTGTAAGCACTTTTAAATCCAGGTTAAAAACATTTCTCTTTTCATGTGCTTAACTTTAAACTTGATCTATTTTCTTTTATTTTACATTTTTATTCTTCTTTGCTCCTGCTTTTAACACTGTGTTTTTGTTTTTATGCTGTTTTTTTTTTTAATGTTTTGTCTTTATGTAAAGCACATTGAGTTGCCTTGGTATATAAATAAAGATGCCTTGCCTTGCCTAACACCGTGGGTATTCTACATATATGGTTCTTCAGAAAAGAAGTCTTTACTATACTGTAGCTACTTTCATAAAAAGTGCCTGGTCAATAAGAAAAAGTGAATTATTTATGTGAATTCCATCTGGTTTTTGTTTTGTCTGTGCTCTGATGATTTTGTTTGTTGTCTAAATATGAAATGTGTCTTGTAAGCCCTTACAGGCTGGGCGCCTTAATTGGTGCATGACACTTACTGTAAATAAATATAAATTTGTTCATTCAATTCATTCATAAAATAATCATCTGTTATGTATGTTATGTGACCCGACTGGATGAACTGATTGTAACTTTTCTTTTTGTTTTACTGTGTGTGTGTCTGTTGCAGGAATGTGGTTGTGCTCTCTGAAGTTCGACCTTTTTATGATGAGATGAATTTCTGAAAAAAAAAAAAAAAAACCTGCTGGTACTATGCTGCGTAAAAGTTATCTCACATGTCTTATACCACCAACTCTGTTTCTGATTAAAACATCCATCTGTGGTGCGTGTTCATTATTCTCTGTGTGTGGTGGGGAGGGGCGGGGCAGGGGTCAGTGCTCCCTCTCTCTCTCACGGTGCAGGAAGGAAATCTGTTGAAGCATCAGTGACAGACCCTCTCCAGGTGTGAACTAGTGCACTTACAGCTGTGCAGGTGCTTAATGCCAGGTTGGACAGATCCACAACTGCATGATTTGTTATATATTGTATATTATAAAACGGAAAGGTGAAATCCGGCGATCTGATTGGTTGTTAGCCGTGGTATAATGAGCATATACCACGGCTACTATTCTAAAGCCTTATCACAGCGTAGGCTATCACTCCACATCAGGCACGTATGACTGGTATGAATGGAAGTTGTTGTCATGTATCCATGACAACGGACTGTTGCAGTCCGTAGCCAAAGACAGTTGATGTTTTTACGATGTTAAAAAATGGACTAAAGTAGTTGAATTCACATGTTTAAGGTGAACTTTCACCTGTGTGGAGGGTTTACAACGGTAGAGGGGACTGAGCAGTGACTTTCACCTGAAAAAAAGCGGAGGAAAAGACGAGATGCAGAGCTAACTTGGAGCTAACGTCTGGAGAGGTTCACAGTGAGGCTATTTTATTGAATAATATGTATGACAATTAACTTAATTCTGTAATTGTGCTGCTTGTTTTTGATGTTTGATGTCTCTTGTTACCTTGATCTTGTTGTGTATGTTTGCTTGTATCTGTATTTCCTCAGGACATCCTTGAAAAAGAGATTTCAATGGATCATTCCTGAATAAATAAAGGTTAAATAAATAAAAATAAATAAAAATTTCTGGTTGAATAAAACTACATGAAATTGATTGCATATCCCTCTTTCATATTGCCTTCGCGTCGGGCCGAACAACGCCCCTTAGCCGTGGTATAATGAGCCTATACCACGGCCTGTCGTGATACAGTATATTGCTTAATTATTATGCAAAGAATGAGAAGATATTTACCCATCTAACAGGTCCATGGTGGACGTGGTGGTCTCGGTGTAGAGCAGGGTGTGTCCCAGCAGGCTGCTCTTCAGGTTCTTGCTGTAGGTCTCCATGCTGAACTGCGTCCCGGTCTGGGAGTCTGAGGAGTCGGTGACCAGCGGCAGAGAGCCCTCGGGCAGCGGAGGACCGTCATGGAGCTCAGCAGTGGACACCATCTTCAGGGAAGTCTTGGACAATGTGAGGAGGCCATTTTGATCGGTTTTTGTCTCCGCCCACTTCAGGAAGCTGGACTTGGCCTGCTGTGTAGAGACAAGCACAGACAGACAATGTGATTTGTTTGTTTTCTTAACCATAGCAGCTTTTTCTCTACAGACACACAGTCTACAGCCAAATCCATACATGCTTTCAATGCTTTCAATATTCAATTACTTTTGCATTTAAAGCCCCAGTATGTAACTTATTTGGCTTTTTATTAGCAAAAATCAAATAGTGCTTTCATAAATGCGTATTTCACTGAAGTGGAATCACACCCGCATACAAATGAAAGCTTTCTGGTACCTTAGAATGAGTTGTTACAAGTCGTTATAAGTGGGCGACGCACCGAACCGAGGCGGCCATGTTGCATCGTGACCGTAGGTAACCACGGAAACTGAGTGGAGCTGTGGGCTCGGCCTGTTAAAACTGTCACCACTGTGTAGTGTGAGGAAGGACGGAGGCACTGGTGTTGCATTCAGGTGCAGTCAGGCAGACGGCCGTCGGCAAACCAACCGGATGTCATTTTACTCCACCAGAGAAAGACGGTAAAACAATACCACATCACCATGACAACATATTGTCATGCCTGTATTGTTTTGCCTCGTGCTGGCGGACCACTTGTTTACATAGACGCTTGTTTATCCTGTTACATGCAGCATCTGTTGTCTGTCTGACCTCTGCCCGATTTCAGGTGAATGCAACATCAAGAATACGTTCCGATATGCAACCGCACCGCTAGATGGAGGGAATTCCTACACATTATACCTTTAAATATAAACGGGTCTAGGTGCTAATGATGAGCACCTGTGATGTACATCATTTATTTAACAACAAATCTCACACACTGTATAGTCTCATTTAAATAAAGGCACTTGTTGAGGACTGATTTCTTTGTTTATAGTGATGAGTGCATCAGTGTAGATCGCTAAAATTTCCAATAGTTTCTGACCAGCCGCACTGTGACACAGAGGAATCAGTGACAATAGATAAAGCACTGGATAAACATCAGTATTTTGTGGCCTGATGTGGGATTTTCTGACATATGAAATTAAAAACAAAATCTCAGCAAACTTGTCCTTTAATGTTAGACTGTAGGCACAGACACAACTCAGCCTGCACATTTTCTTCTGGCTCTGCCACGTAAATATATCGCTGGAATTGCTAAGACACAGACAAAGTCCGCCTAGCAACAGAAATAAGTTGAGCGTGGGTGTTCAGTGTGCGCCGGATCAACTCAAAAAACTGCACTGAGCATAGACACATGTTGAACTTCTGACACATTTGACGTCTCTCATTTCAAGACACTTCAGATACAGTAGATTCGTCCAAAAACTCCCGAGCCCCAAATATGTGTAGAATGAGTTAATCAGCGTGTGTGTAGCCAATCAATGACATAACAATTAGGCAGCGGTCCCAGAATGCTCTATTCCTGTCACTCCCCATTAGTCCAGTGTCTCTCCTGTGTCCTAACAAAGGCAAACATGCTGATTTTGATGTGGACCTCTTTCAACTCTCTCATTAGGTTTTACTTTTTTACTCTGGCGTTGTCTGTGCTGCTACGTGTGCGATGGAACAATGTGAAGCCGTGGAGTGACGGACTGAATGATTGTATGGTAATGATAGTAGGTGGCTATGGTGATAATACTGGTGGTGGTGGTGGTGGTAGTCATGGTGGTGAAGCTGTACGAAGGAGGTTTTGTAGGTGGGGGATGAAGATGAGGACTCATTTTACAGTCTGTATCCAATAAATAAGTTATTTTCCCAGAGGCTGCTGGGAACTGTCATGTTCATATTTCACAACTGCAGACAGTTTCAGCAGTGCGAGAAGAAAGTGTTACACTTTTTTTCTAAACTGCATTTGGATATGATCTGACTGTCATTTGTATTGCATGCTGTACTGTATAGGAGTGAAGAGACACTTCATCTAAGAGTGCAGATTATCATTTCATATTTAGTGGCTTTTGTGTGTGATTTCAGTAAAATGCAATTTATTTAATCAAAAAAATAAAATAAAAAAATGACAACAATGCCTGGTTACTAAAAAAAACATTTGCAGCAGTTGATCTGAGGATTATGTTTTGATTGATTTATTAATCATTTTGTTTACCAAAGTGCAGCGAAACTCACATTGGAGGAGATTCAATAAGAGAAAATTATTTTTGCTTGACAGTTAACGTTGAATTATTATCACCGACTGAAGCCTGAAACATCTAGACAACTTGAGGAAAAGCTGCAGAAGCCGAGCCAACATGAGCGAACCGAGAGTTCAGCTCGACTCCTCAACCCACACAACAATCTGGAAACAATTGTAAAAATCCCCCCCCCTGTTCGATTACTCTGCTGCTTGTTGGTACAAAGTGGCTGGGGCAGCGGGGTCAAAGGTCACGCAGCAATGCAAATATACAACAACGGATACAAAAACAACTGCAACACTACCGTTGCTACAGCTAATATTAGTTTAATGCCGTTTTTTGACGGGAAGGCCTGCTTGGGGCTCTGTGCCTCGGCCGTATATACCCGCTTCACTGGCATCATGTGGAGAATCTGTGGATGTGACCAAAGGCCGAGCTGCTCTGAAGAACGACTCAGGTCCTGACTTCCTGCTACCCAACAACCTGGAGCTCTGATTCCCCCTAGTGGTTGTTAATCAGTACTTGCATAGTCAAACGCAAATCTTCCTGTACCATGATGATGAGCTCAAACTGTACAAATTGCCTATTTGGGCGAAACATAATCAATTACCTGTAATTCATTCAAGGACTTTTCTGTGAAAGGGAAAGTGCCAAGAGATACTATGACCTTCGGGGTCAACATAAACTGGCACAGCAGCTGCAGCTCACAAGGACAACTCTTAAATCTATGTGTGTCTCAGTTTGTGGAGTAACTATGTGGAACAGTTTGGCCGAAAACATCAGAAACAGTAAAAGTCTAAGTGAGTTTAAAAGAAAGTTTAAACAGCAGATGTTTGACGTGTATAAGGAAGATGGGGGTGGTTAAATTAGATTATGTGCAATCTAATTTATGTGCAAAAATAATGTTCCTATAGTTGTTTTTCCTTCTCACATCCTTAAAAGTATTTTATATTTCTGAGTTGAATGTGGTCTATGTTGTTGTTATGAAGCACCGTAACATCTTAAGAAAGAGCTGTAACTTTAAATTATTTTACCGTGGGGCTCTTTAATGCAGGATTGTACTACCAGACTGACTTTTTTTATTTTTTTTATCTAGGTGTTCCCAGTACGCTGCCAACGGAGTGAATATCAATTCCCAAACTCTTCACATGACCTTTTCCAGTCATTCCAAAGATATTCTTAGAGCGTTTTAATTAGTCTGCTTTCCACAGACACATGGGCAAGATGTAGTGAACTTCAATGTTTTCCAAAAAATCAAACCACATGGTACCCAGAGGAGGAGCACTCACTGCAGTCAGTCACTCTGACGGCTGATCAAAGACTGATCCACTGCCCCCACATGTTTGTATTGGCCTTGTGTTCACAGACCTGCTGTAAGCCTGCAGCTGCTCACATATGCACATATATTTGCATGCATTTAGAGGGGCAAATTGTTTCCACATGTGCGCCATGCAGAATATCTGTGCTGTCACTCTTACAATTAACTTTAATAAAAACAATCTGGTGGCCAGAGCGTGCGTGTGAGAGAATGAATGAGTGAGTGAGTGAGGGGATGAATGGTTGGTTAGATGATGATGATGATGACGGGGGGAGCTGTTATTTGTCCTAAGAGGCAGAGGAATGTAAAGATAACACTCGACTTGATTCACTTCCTCAGACCTCAGAGTGAATTTTCTCCAAACAACGGTCAATCAGCTGTTGGTTTAACACTTCAGAGTTATTTTCACCGCTCTTTTCCTCTGCCTGTGTGCTTGATGTTGCAGAAAAAGGTGTTTCTCAACAACAATCCCATGGATCGATCACATGACTGACGGCAAAGACCATCAAGGCCATGACAAACACCACGCTTGCTTCGCTGTAACCTTTTGCTGCAGAGTATTGACGGACTGATGAGCACTGCAGCGGCGGCTCTTACCTGAGAGGTGGCCAGCAAGTGGACCGGGGTCGGTGCTGGAATATGAGTGAGTTCACAGCTGAGGCCCAGAGAGACGAGGATCTCTGTCAAGACTTCATAACGCAGCGCGTTGCTGACCTTCAGCTCATCGAAACCTTTTGACGTCAAATTCTCAGGTGCGGTTTCCAGGTGGACCTGCAGAGCCAGAGACACAAAGAAAAATCTACTGTAGCAAAGAAGACCCTTACAGCTTCAACACCAGTGACATGATTGATTTGATTTATTACTCTGTCTGGAAATTCTTTACGTTATGGATCGGACCGCGGCCTCTGCGGCGGCTCAAAGACGCCGAGCAGCCACAGATGTGACCCGTTCTGCCCTAAACGTGCTCCAAAGTTCACGTTTACATTTTGTTTTCGAGATTTTTTTTTTTTTTTTAACATGGCATAGACTATTTTCAGCTTTCATTCTAAGCGTTTGATCAGTGGAGGATTCAGTCTGTGTTAAAATGCCTCTCAGGGTTTGCAGTTAGGTGGTTTGAAGCCGACGCAGCTGATGAAGAAGAAGAAGACTGTTGACTGTCTACAAAGCCTGCCCAGTTATTCCAGGGTCCCAGCAAGTCACACTTCAAAAGTCTGCAAGACTTCACTGAGATTAAAGGTGGGAAGCGCAGAATATTCTTCGTTTTTTTTCTGAGCAAGAATGCTGACATTCCTTCACCATCCTCATGTCTTTGAACTTTTTTATTTAGTTCCAATGCCAGGAGCAAATGTTGGCAATTTTTTTTTTACCCCATTTTGATGTAACAGTAAGTTTCTCTCTAATTCTCCAGATGCTGAAAGGTATGCATCATAATTTCTGTACCAGCTACATTATTCAAATGAGCTGTAATCATATAATAGGCGACACACACACACAGATTCAGTTCAGCCAGACCAGGCTGTTTAAAGAAACGTCTGAGCAGCGCATAAGAGACACATCACCGCTAATGTGCTGCTAATGCTGCTAATGGCCCTAGAGAGCCACGTCAGAGATGCCACAGGCCCCTCTGGCAGCAGCGAGGGGGTGTGTGTGTGTGTGTGTGTGTGTGTGTCATGCTTGGGCTTGAGCTCACATGGCTCTACGACCAGATGAAGCCAGTATTGTATCAGATGGGATTTAATCAGCAGACCAGTATCATATCAATTATAGAAATACATAATCATAAAACCATAAAATCATCTGACAATCTGGAGGAAAGTTTCTACTCACAGTGAATGCAGAAACCTATTTTCACATTTTGCAATATACGTATGTAATTGTAGAACTTGTTGCATGTTGCAAAATGTTTAAAGCTGCAACATGACTTCTGCTGATTCAAACCTTTTGTGAAAACATGCATCTTTTTCTAATCCAAAGCTGTCTCCTATGTTTGTTAAGAAGATGTGGGAGAGGACAGCTTGTCTATTGCCAAGTACAAAGGTGGATACAGTGGATCATAGTGGAAACTGAACAATGGCTGATCTTCTTCTGATCCTGTCAGTCAGTTGATAAGATGACTGTTCAGATTAAAGGGCCCATATTATGCAAAATCCACTTTCTACTGGTTGTGTAGCGGTCCTATGTGTTCCCGTGGCCTTTCTATGACGCCTGGAGGTGAAAAAAGTCTGTTCACTCCCTTAATTGATTGCTACACTTTTTTGAGATCGTGTCTCCAAACGGGCGAATTGGAAATGCTGCACTGCTTGACGTCACAAAGCACTGAACTCCAGTGACTCCACCTCCCGGTACTTCCTTATCCTCCCCCTGGGCCAGTCTAGAAAAACGTGAGCTCCGCCTGCTGACACTTTTCCGGAACAGCGACAGTCCCCCCCACTTTTAGATTACTGAGATGTAGAGCTGCAGATTGATTTGGAGACAATATACTACAAATACAATATGGTTGGACAACTTAGACCCATGTGAAATGGTTGAAAAACAGCATAATATGGGACCTTTAACCAGTCTGGTTCTTAAAGGTCTAAGGAGCAGTGTTTGGTGGAGAACATCATGTGAGAAAACATATGACGCATATCACCACATGATGAAGACAATGCAGCGCTGACAGAACATCAGGGTGACCAGGTAGCCCGACGCTGCTCTAGTCAGGACTGGTCTGATCACACCACTACCTTCCTCTAGGATATTACAGGGGGCTGTGGCGATGAGAGGGGCGTCGGGCGGCTCTATCTCTGCAGCTCTGCTGCAGGACATGAGAGTGAAACTAAATGGATTATGTCCCAGCAGCTCTCCCTACAGCAGCCGGTCCAGGAGAAGTGACAAGATTCATACAAGCTCTGTCCAACTATCTCATCCCTGCAGTGTCTTTCATGTCTGAACCAACTGCAAACTACAGCCCCATTAACAAACATACACCTGAATCAATATGTTACTAAAACCTCTGCCATTGTCAATCAAAATTGAACAATATGAATGGAAGATGTGTCGTTTGAAGCTACTGTAAAGAGCCAAGTATCACATGCAACATAGAATGTCCCGTTTCACATGTAAAATGTAATGTTTTTATACTATTCTGATTTTATTAGTTATGTGAATAAATTCATTGATTGACTGATAAAAAAAAGAATTTGGAGCTGAGCTCTTGTGTTGGATTGTTGTAGATTTTACATGTGTTCTTAAAGGGACAATGAGGAGTTTCTATTTGGTCATAAAAAAGTCTCACGTTAATGTGGATGAATCTCCGCTACCCACACTTGTTAATGGCTCCATTTTCGATCAATATATCGTTTTGTCTCTATCTATCTCTGTCGTTATTTTATTATTTTAATTAGTGGTGGAAATGCTGGGCGAGCCGACCAGTGTTTCCTTACTTTCGGTTTCCCGGACGCTGCCCGGCAAGTCATGAGAATAACGCTGCTGAATCGCCGTTTATAGTCGGAACTACGACGGTATGTGATCATCTTTGAACCTCTGACTTTCATTGTTGATGAATGAAAACATTCTTGGCAAGATGTTCGTCTTGCGCGGGTCCAAGAATTTCACAGTGCACGCGGAGGCTCATGGTAAATGTAGTATGAAAACACTTCGCTTTCCAAAACTCCTCGTTGTTCCTTTAATAAAGTGGTGTCTGAGCTGTGTGAGTATAAAAAAAAAATACATTTTTGAATCTTAAAAACTTTTTTAAGAAATGTCATCTCTGTAAACTACAACAATCATCACTTTTAAGTAATGTCACATCTTTACCTGACAGAGAACAGCTTCCCCGCCGTCGCCGTGGGTTACCCTGACGATCACCATGTCTCTCTGGTGGGAGACGTCTCCTTTCAGCTCCCCCCACAGCTCCACCTCTCCTCCCCCCTGAGTGTCCCTGATGTAAACGTTCCCGCTGGCCAACACGCTCAGCTCCAGCTCCGTGCTGTCTTCCTTGGTGAAGCTCAGCCTGCAGACCTTCTCTCTCCGGCTCTCCCTGGCCTCCAGACAGAGGCCTGCGGGACACAGCGTGGAGGACAGACCCAGCACCTTGCCGCCCCGGCTCAGGTAGGTGAGGAAACGTGTTTGGAGCTGGGGGGTCAGGGTTTCCTGCTCCGCCAGCACCAGCAGCCTGGTGTTGTCCAGCCACGGATCGCTTAGCGCCTGCTGCGGCTGGAGCGGATATATAATGTTGTTTTCCATGTTTATACACTCTGATAAAAGCTGACGGACCGCGTGGAAACGTTCCTGGCAATCGTTCGTGTACACCAGGACGTTTGGGGGTTTGCCGTTGCAGTCGTATCCACCGCTTTGACCGAACAACCCCTCGACGTCGTGCTGAAGCTCATCCAGAGTCTCGGCCCCGCTGTCCAACTCCGAGTTATCATCGGGAAGGTCCGGGATGTTCTCGGCCGAGGCGTATTTGACGGAGAGGATGGTGCTGTTCTCCATCTCCAAACACTCGTGGCAGCTGGACAGATGGAGGTGGTGGTGGCCGTGGCCCTCCATGTGGTGATGATTCCCCAGGGAGTGGTCTTCCCGGTCTCCAGCAGATCCCAGGTCCTGGGTGTTGTGGAACGGCTCGGACCCTCGTCGTATCTCCAGTCTCCTCTTCGCCTCCGGGGTGAGGAGAAGGCTGCCTTTACGACATTGCGGGTGCTGCTGGTCGGCCAACAGGCTGCAGAGCGAAGGCTTAGTCCGGGGGGAGCCGAGCCATTGTGGTGCTGCAGTCTTTTGGTTTTGTGGACACTGCTGCTTCTTCCCCAACAGTTCACTGATGGTGGATTCTTGGAGGACGACAGCTACAGCCACAAAAACATTCAAGAGGAAATAGATGAGTGCTAAGGTTGCAAAATTCCGGGAATTTTCAAAGTTGGAAACCTTCCATGGGAATTAACAGGAATTAACGGGAATATATGGGAATAAATCTGAAATTTACTAAATTGAAGGTTGGGAATTTAAATAGTATAGTTGGGGAAAATTTCATTTTACTTTTTGATTGTTGTTGTTCAGTGAAAGAATTGATTGTTCATACAAGAATTAAAACTTGATATTTTATAAATCTGTTGAAATGTCATGTTAATTGTATTATTTTGCATGGATGTCTGCTTATGACAAAACAAAATATTTACATTTATGTTTGGACATGATACAGTTTGTTTAAATTACCCCCAATTTCCAGTTAATTCCCATAAATTCCTGATAATTCCCATAAATTCCCATAATTCCCATGGAAAGTTTCCAATTTGGAATATTTCCCAAATTCCCCAGCTTAACTTCCCATGGAAAGTTTCTGGAAATTTACTGGAAATTTTCCGCCCCTTTGCAACCCTAAGAGTGCAATATTCAGACTGATAAAACCATCTCGCTCTTCAGCTGCCACCGTCTTCAACATGTTCTCCAGCAGGTTGTTAACTTTTGTCTTTCTACTGTTTGGTTTTAAGCCGGTCGTGTGGCAGAGCTGTCACTGAAAACAGCTGAAAACAGCTGCCTGCTGCTGCTGGAAACAAGGTTGATGGGAGCGAAATCTGTGGGCCATAAAACATTAAAAAAAAAGAAAAGAAAAGAAACTAACTTCAAAGAGTCTAAAAAAGCTCTGCAGAGCTGAAGGAAACTACAGAGTTGGTAATTAATTCTGTGTGTTTTTTTCATTACAGGTGTCCTCTTGGAAATATGAGATAAGAATTAAAGTTTTCTGGCACTTATTCTTGCTGGTGAATTGATTATTCTACTGACTCAACTTTACAAAATAGAGCATAAAGCCATCAAACGAAAATGTGCTGCAAGAAATAAATGAACAGATATGTGGTTTTTTTTTCTTCCTACAATTGTCATTTGAAGATAACAGAACAGAACAACAGAATATAAAAAGGACAGATATGAAACAGAATTGGAGGCAACATACGGACTATCTTTGAAGGTAGAAGTCCATCGTCGAGCTGAAGGCGATCCTCTATAAAAGCAACTCCCAGCCGACTGAAGTTATCTACAGTGGCCTGAGCCACCGCCCTGAACGGCTGGTCAGGGCTACAGGCCAGAGGAAGACAGTAGTCAGACCACTTCAGCACCTGCACACAGCAACACACCATGCATTAACAGACACTCGGCAGCACTGGATACTTCACAAGATATGTTATTAATAAAAATGAAACCCTAACAAAAAGCACAGCACAATGTTTCCCAAAGATAATTACATTTAAGTACCTACAAATTATTTTTCTATCCATTTTCCAGCCAATTTCATGTTTCCTTTTTGCTTTTTACATCCATATCTTAGATGTATTCTGTGATATTCTGATTATTTCATCTATCCTCAACCCTTAAAGGGATAGTTCACCCAAAATTGAAATTGCACTAATTATCTACTCACCCTCATGTGGACTAAGGGCTGGGAGAAGTTTCAGAGTCCTCCGTGGCTTCTCTGAGTTACAGGGGGATTTTTGACTAAATCATGTAATTGTAACTAAAAGATGGGTGACATATGGGTGACTGCTAAAACAGTCTAACCTACAGCACAGGTAGCACTGTGATTGTTAAGTGACTAGGTTAGCAGTTAGTAGTTAGCAGTTAGCAGGACTCCATCAGCTCTGTGTTGAGTTTGTGCAGCGTTTGACTTTGTGTCATCATGACTGACCAACAGGCAGGAGCAGATTATATCAACCATGTACGATAAACATTAGAATTAAGACACATGGAAGATAAACAGTTTAATCAATATTTAGATATGCACACATATACAGTAAGTAGCAGCACTACATGAACTAAAGTAGTAGTCAGTAAGTGTGCAGCCTCAGATCTATTATTTCTAATCCATTAAATAGCATCATCAAAAGCCAATTTAAGTAATTGATAGAGACAAATACAACTGAAGTTAGCTTAGTTACTGTTCACCTGTGTGGCACACAGTCATATACAGTATTTCCATTAAAATGGTCTGGTGCCTCCATATCATATATATCTGTTATTTCAGAGGTCTGCAACATACTCTTTAAAACTCCCTGTCACAATGTTTTAGAATAAAAGGTCACATAAATAGGGTAAATGAGATTTATTTTAGTAGCATGCACTGACTTAAAGTGCAGCCCGACGCGTGACCGCCTGTGTCATTCACCATCAACCTGGATAAAAGTATGACAGGTATTCTGCAGGTGGGGGAGGATGCACTGTTTCAATTGATTTATTGCTACATGTGGGAATGTCAGACTGATTTTGTAACAGAGAAAATAAAATAAAATCAGATTGTCAAAACAATCCGTCGGGGGGCCGGCCGTATATAACGGCTGGTTTTTTTGCGGGGGCTGAGCACGTAAATATAATTTCATGAGATGAGGGTATAACGAAGTTAAAGTGTTTGGGAATGAGGTCAAAACGTCTTCAAAAAGCCAGTTTTACTTAATTGGAACCGTGTTTCTGACAATAGCTGTGTCCCAATGTGGGGCCGCATCCTTCAGAGGATGCATTTGAGGACTAATTGCATCACAGCGGCGCGACAGGGCTGTCCCATTTCAAAGGCTCCTTCAAACGCAGCCGGCTAAATGTGACCTTCTTTTTCTCTCTCTCTCTCCGACGGGTGGATCCTTTGTGGCCCATAACCACACATCCCAAGATTCATTGCTCTCCGTCGGTAATGAAAATAACACGGCAGCAGCAAACACCGACGGAGAGGTCACAAACAATACTTATACAACACAGAGGGATCTTTAAACCTCTTGTTTTTACACTAAGAAGAAAATGCAGGTTATCAAGGTTTCTACTTTACGCATCCACACTGCAAAAACTCAAAATCTTACCAAGAATATTTGTCTTATTTCTAGTCAAAATGTCATTTCTAGTCTAAACTAATCTCATTATACTTAAAATAAGACTCATCACATTAAAATGTAGCTTGTTTTTAGACAGTTTTTACTTCTTTCAAGCATATTTTCATTTGAAATAAGTAGAAAAATCTGACAGTGGAGCAAGTTTTCCTTCCTTATAACAAGCACAAAAAACTTGCTTTCACTGGCAGATTTTTCTACTCATTTCAAGTGAAAATGAGTTTGAAACAAGTGAAAATGATCTAAAAACAAGTTCATTTTTAGGTGATGAGTCTTATTTTAAGTGAAAAGAGATTAGTTTTGACCAGAAATGAGACATTTTGACAAGAAATAAGACAAATATTCTTGGAAAGATTTTGAGTTTTTGCAGTGCATCATACAGCTAATGTTACTTATGAGGTAATGTAATGTGTGCTGCCTACTTTCTTATTCGATGTGAGGCGAGAACGGTAGCCCACTCTGTGTCCCGTAGCCTCTATGATGAATGAAATATTCTCTATTTGTGGACCACAAACCAGAGAGGAGCCCAACAGGACAGTCCATTTGCTGATGTCATCACATGCCTGGGGGGGGAACAGTACAGACAGACAGACAGACAACAAAGAGACACTCAAATCACTACAAGGCCTTTTTTTTAAAAACATCGATTAGTAATTAGTGACAGTCTCAGTCAGTAGAACCTGTGTATAGCAGCGGGATTAGAGCAGCAGACGGTGGTGACACAATGAGATTCAGGCTGCAGCCGTTCTGATAAGATAAGATGACAATGATTTAACGGTGCTCTGGAAAAGGTGTTAATTTCTAACGAGGTTCGACATCATCCACGTCGTCGTTGACATCGGTTAGTAACACCACCGGGATGACAACAGCGCTACTACAGCTACACGCATAGCAATGCATTCAGTCAGTGTTTGTTGCTCTGAGTCAAACACATTCATCATCTGATCAACTTTTTTTTTTTTTTTTTGCCTCCATGTCTCTCTCAAATTGTCCGGTTTGACCTAAAAAGCAGTACAGTCTGTCAGTCAAGTCTCACAGATGAAGACCAGAGAGTCTAGAGAGGTCATCTCTGAAGAAAGTATTGCCCAGTGAACAGGATGTTTTCTACTTCTTTTAACAGACACAAGGACATTTTTAAAGGGACATTGTGTAACTTCTCCTGTTATCTATTCAGGAATATCGATTATTTGGTTCAAAAGTCTGTTTTTCATTAATCAGTAACCTCCCCCATCAACAAACTGAAGTGTTCCTTTCAGCTCTGAATTAGCCGTTCATATCATTCATATATAGGACGAATCTCCTTGTTGTTTACAACTACATCCGGGTAGAAAACCAGCATGAGAACAATAGTGACGGACAAGAGTTTCGCTATCTCATTTTTCATGTCACTATATCACCGTTTAGACTAATCTGATGTTTGTAAAGTCTATAAAACCAATGATTGGACAAACATTACTATTTATGTGTGCACATTTTTGTAATTAGTCATGGTTATCAGAGATTAGCCGGGCTAACGGTTAGCTACCTGTTTAACTTTAATAACTCAGTGACTCAATAAACGGTCCATGAAAAAATATTTTCTCCAGCGGATATCTTAGTTACAACATGATTGAGCTAACTGGAGTAGTTTCGTGTCGTGTCCGACAATGGGAGGGTTTTAACAGCTGACGTCCTAATGTTAGCTTAGCTACCGCCGTTAGCTTAGCTACCGTCGTTATCTGTCCCTGTCAGCTGCAGCCACTGATGCTTTCTAGACACTGTGATTCCCGAAAACTGAATAAATACAACACATAGCAACACAAAACACACACACAGAAATAGTAATGTTGCTTAAATCATTTCAGATTTGTCTAAACGGCGATAGGGCGTGAAAAATATGATATATAGCTAAACTCTCGTTCGTTACTATTGATCTCATTCAAATTACGTGCTGGTTTTCTACCCGGAAGTAGAATGTAAACAACAAGGCGATTCAGTCTATACATCCATGATCTATACATGGAGCGGGTAAGCTCGGTGCTGCTGCCATGTGGTGTCGCCATGTTTTTAGGTTCAGTGGCAGCGTGACGGTAGGAAACCACGGAAACTCAGCGGAGACACCGGAGCTGTCGGGTCAGGTGGAGGTGGCGTCTGTGAAAAGTCACCGCGGTAACGCAGTGAGGAGGGATGGAGCGTTACACCGATGCTGCATTCACCTGCAGTCGGGCAGACGGCCGTCACTAACAAACCAGATGTCATTTTAGTCACAGAAGTCCAGAGAAAGCCGGTAAAACGTGGGTCAGGTCAACAATACGACATCGCCATGACAACATATTGTCACGTGTATTGTTTTGCCTCGTGCTGACGGACCACTTGTTTACTTGTTTATGCCGTTACGTGCAGCGGCATATAGACTTATTTAATTTTTTTCTGAACAATTTCTCATGTTGGGGCTTCAATACAAGAGGGACATTATAGACGAACACTATGGAGGTATTTGGATGTTTTTTGGTGTGTCTTTTTGGACGAAGAAAAGTGAGCTCCGTTCGCTACCGTCATATGGACATGCAGTGCTGCACGGAGCCCCGCTGTAACTCAGAGAAGGCACGGAGGACTCTGAAACTTTCAATTTTTTCAAAAAATTCAAAATTTTGAATGAACTATCCCTTCAAACCTTTAGATAAAAAAATCTGTCAGATCACCATGTAACATCAGCTGATAAGACCAATGCGTCACAGCCATCACATCAGCTGCCTTCTGAGGAAGACTGCGTGCTGCTGCAGTGGAATTAACATGTCAAAGTAAAGTTAAAATGTCCTTGTGTCTGTTAAAAAGAAGTAGAAAATGTTAAATAACTAAAAAGAAGACATGAGAACCGTAATCACACTAGTCTTCCAGACAGCAGATTTACTGAAAGCACTGACGTTGTTAAAACATGAGATGAGGGGGAAACTCCCAGAAATTGTGTGATATATTATCTCCCAACTAAGTCTGTTGCTGTGGTAACTTACTGTCTGAACCTATAAGCTTGGCAGCAGGTTTTCCTCAGCAAACCCTGAGTTTGTATTGTGTCCTCACCTCCTGTTGAGATCAAAATGCCAATTGGACATTAGTTTGTAAACCCATAGTGTTTTTTTATTAAAGCAATACTTACCGATCTGGCATTTCACTCAGCACAGCACAAACATTTGAAAATCAACAGCTCCACCTCCCTCACAAGTCCCACCCACTTCTCCCTCCTCCTGCACCTCCACGAGCCCCCTCCCTCCCTGCTGCATGCGTTGGCATGGCAACGGTAAACAGAACAGGAACGCGAGTGAAACGGGAACAACACAAACAAACACAACACCGGAGTTTTAAACCATAAACGGACTCAGTGATGATGACTGATGAGTTTTATAATAAACTGTTGTTAGCCTACTGCTACTGGAGACGCAGGGGAAGTGATTGTTACAGATTACAGTTCTCAACGAGCCGGGCTGGCGGCCGGACCAGCGCCACCTGATGCGCTGGTTCAGGCCGAAAATAAATCCAGACCGAGCCGAGCCGAGCCGCGCCGGTCCGGAGTTCAACCCGGTCCGGACCGCTGAGAACTCACAGAGCTATGTAGCCTAGCCGTTAGCACAGAGCTAGCACTGGATGCTTTATAGACACATGTGACTTCCTGTGTTTACGTATCACTCGGGGCTGATCACTATCAACGTTACAATATCAGACATGAAACTCCGCGACCAGCTGCGGCTGCAGTTATTGGTCTTTTAAAAAACTATTTATTTCCAAAAACCTTCTTTCTAGTGTGTTGTGACTCTAGTCTCCTCTGCTCTGTGTCCTGCTACTGCTCTGTGCGTTCTTCCTGGTCGGGAGGGGGGAGAGGAGGAGAGGGGTGCACAAAGTGATTACATATTAAGTAGGTTCGGTCGCTCGTCAAATCTTATTAATCGGACCGAATAATATTATTGGTCAGACTTTTCTCAGAATTATATGAGAATGAAAAAATGATGAGTTTTTAACCCTGTTGGGTTTCTCTTACATTTTAATGTATCATCAGATTATTAATAGCATTTTAACTTAGACAAATAAATGTGCAAAAGTTCCAGAAAGGTAAGTATTGCTTTAACATAATTATTATACCTCTTGAAAGGACTTGTGAATGTCAGGACAGGGACAGAGGTTTGTGTCCTTCATGATTACACATCGCTGAGCAATAAAGTCCAAACGCACTCTTCCATCTTTGAAAGTTATAACCTACCATGGTGTTAAAAGGTATTATTACACGGCTCTATTGAATGCTGCTCTCTGATTGGTCCAGAGCTGCGTTCTGCGGTCTGTTATTTCTGAATAATGACCGTCGTCAAGTATAACAGACCGTTGCTAGGGACGGCGCTCTGATCAGCGCAGCACAGAAAAGAGAAACTATGCAGGATATTTACCTTATATTTCATTTTTACCGTCATTAAACAGCTTCGGACTATTAGTGATGTTAGATAAACAACTTGTAACCTGTTACAAGGAGAGTGGAGGCTCCTTCCACATCGCTGCTGGAAACCAAACCTGCTGATCAGAGCCTCTGACCCGGTGTCACAGCTCTCCTCCTCTCGTCTCGGTGGCACCGCGGCTCCGCGACACAAACGCACCCCGTAACGTAAACAGTAAAGTTAATCTCTTGTTTATGACAGATACGACTACACACAATACACACATCGTAACACGTGTATGGTAATCTATCGATCCACTGATTGATTATCAAAGGCTTCAAATGCACGACCGGGAGGAGGCTCGGCAAAACAGCGGAAGTGACCGGTCTTGCAGATTCGCTAAATTATGCAATTTTAAATCAATGAAAGTCGTATTTTGATCAGAATTATGTTTCAAATTAATTTTTTCACTCGTAAACCGTGTAATAAGCGGGATAATGTACAGTTGGTCGGTTGTTATGGAGAAATAAACCCCTTCATGTTGAATGAAACCCCTCCGCTTCGCGTCGGGGTTCCATACAACCTGTCGGGGTTTATTTCTCCATAACAACCTCCGAACTATACATTATCCCTTACATATTTGCATATAGTCTGAACTTGTATTAGCAGTAAATGTAAAAAAAAGAGTCATTAAATACTGTCAAACAAGATTTTCAGTTTAACCTTCGTTTTTTTGCCTGCAAAGAACCAAAAAAATCCTCTGAATGAATACATTTAACTATTAATGTATTAAAATAAGTGCAACGGACAGGACTGCAGCATTTTACCATCCATTAAGGAAATTCAATCCTGCTGAATAATGAATGAGCGGACTGCGCTGAAGTAAATGTAATGGTGTTAACCGACACGTTTCTGCACTCTCCCGCTCGCTCGCTGCTTGTTGTGAATCACAGCATCAGAGCTCCAGAGTGGACTCAACAAACCCTCAGCATCAAGTTGCTCTTTAAGTGAAAACTGAGTTTCTGCGTGTTTTACAAAAACTTAACACCTGTCACTTTACTTCAGCTAGGCTCCCTCTCTGTGTCAGTTTTTTTTTTTTTCTCCCCACTGGAACATTTTTATCCTCGTGTCAGCAGCAGCACTGTGTCGTGTTAACACCGAGCCACAATCCAAACCCACCGCCAACTCGCTGCGCTGCGTGGAGCTCTGAACAAACGCAGCCTTCATGTTCTCTGCAGAAGCCACAGCACGTGACGCAGAGTTAGAGGGGAAAAAGGAATATGATGATTTGTAATTGGAAAGAAATAACTTCTCAACTCAAACTCCACAGAGTGAGCAATTAGATTTAGGAGTACTGCATTCAGGAACACAAAGAAAGTTGAACAAATAACTTGTTATAGTGGGAGCAGACGGAATCAATTTCTTTTAATAGAAAAAGTACACTGAGGTTTTTGTTATTATTATTTTGCCACAAACTGGATTTTTTAAAAACCTTTTTTATCTATAATATTATCGTTTTTCTTGTAGTTGTGTTAGTTGATCAAATAACATAAATCAATGTTCTGAAAAAGAAACTAGTACACTGATATGTTTGTTATTATTTTGACTCAAACTGGATTGATTTAATAACATTTATAGGGATGTTACGATTAGGCTACTTGTTTTCACAATTAATCGTGGTATTAAACACCACAATTATTTACTCGTAAAGATTCCTAAATACCGTTACTTTCACAAAAATTTGATGTTGGAACCTTATTGTGGGCAAAAATAAAGGTAAATGTACAGATACTGGTCCATTTACCTAACGTAACATTGAATTGGTAGGAATTTAAATGTTAGCCTGTCATTTTTAATTAAGAAAAAAAAGCAAAACAAAGCAAAAAACGATTAAAATAAACGCAAACATTTGGCATAGATGACAATTTATGACTTGAATATTTCAAACATTTCCCCTGGGGATTAAGAATTAGTCATATATTAATAGATACTTGAAATATTTTGTGTAAACAATGAGTGATGTAATTATATTTTGACTATATTTGATTTTACACATTCATAGTGTTGTGAAATTAATTAATGCATAATAATCGTTACAATCGTAGTACTGTGATTATTTCTCTGACAATAATCGTCCGTACCAAGAAAATGTACAGTATAATTGTGACGTCCCTAATTCAATACAAGATAATCATTTACGTTTTAAAATACATATATATTTCATATTGTCAACTATGAGACTTTGTATTATTAGATGTTGTGGTGTTGTGTGTCTTGCTTCAGTTGGATTTAATCAAGCTGTAGAAGAAACATCCCACAGGTGATCAAAAGAAATAGGAGCTAATTTTAAGTATCATAGCAAAGGATATATAAACTAACAATGAGATGTTTCAGTTTTTTTTTGTTTTTAATGATAAAAATGTTAGATCCTGTTTTCACTTTGCCATTATAGTGCATTAAGTTTAGATATGGAGGCTGCAGCAGCATCTCCTGTGTAAGAGATTTAGAGATTTACTGTCACACACTGAGGAGACGTGTTGACTCTGTTTCAGGCTGTAGTGGTTTCACTGATGTGGAGCTGAAGAAGGTGAAAGTGAAACAGGACCGGTGTAAACACGACTGACCCTTGCAACTTGCACAACTATAATCAGACACCAGTAACAGAGGTTAACCCTCCGGTTGTCCTCCTGAGTCAAGGAAGGAAGGAAGGAAGGACGAAGGGAAGGAAGGAAGGACAAAGGGAAAGATGGGAGGAAAGAAGGAAGGAATGAAAGATAGATGGAGGGAGGGAACAGATTGGGTCAAAAAGGAAGGAAGGAAGAAGTAAGGACGAAGAGAAGGAAGGAAGGAAGGGGAAAAGGATTGTGGAAAGAAGGAAGGGAAAAGGAAGGAAAGAAAGATGGAGGGAGGGAAGGAAGAAGGAAGGGAGGAAGGAAGAAGGGGAAGAAAGAAGGGAAAAGGGATTGTGGAACGAAGGAAGGGAGAAAGGAAGGAAAGAAAGATGGAGGGAGAGAACAGATTTATTCAAGGAAGGAAGAAGAAGGAAGGAAGAAGGGAAAAGGGATTGTGGAACGAAGTAAGGGAGAAAGGAAGGAAAGAAGGAAGGATGGAGGAAGGGAAGGGAACAGATTGGGTCAATCTGACCCAGAAGGACAACAACAGGAGGATTAAAGTAGCTGCTTCACACGTACACACCTCACTGTGTTTTCATTTTTGTTTGACCTCGTTTAACTCAGTTTATTAGCATTACTACACATTTAAGTTCAGTAATAAGCAAAGTAGTTGAGCTGTGTCACTCTGCTCAGCTGTCAGATGTAAACAAACCACAACACTAGGCTTTTCTAACCGGCTATCTATCTCTAAATCATGTCAGCTCTCATGTCCAACCTGAGGCTCCGTGACATAGACGGCCTTGTCTCCGAGCTGCAGGAAGACGCTCTCCTCCTCCTCGGCTGTGTCACATCCAGGCGGCGGTGGAGCAGCGGCTGGAGCTGGAGGAGCTGAGGCCGAACCAGAGCAGCCCGAGCCCGAGGAGCAGAGGCTGAAGCTGAAGCCGAAGCTGCTGCTGTTCAGCCTCGACAGCGTGTTACGGATCAGCACCGAGTAGCACTTGTGAAAGCGCACCCACATGTAGACGTAGCACAGGGTTATTAACATCTTAACCAGCGGCCATAGTGGTCGTTTCCTCCTCCTTTTTGCCTTGTAAACTCAACTAAACACGACTCAACTCGACCCAAGCCAAGGTGCAGGCAGCGGTCGAGCTCAGCTGTCAGGCTAAAGGCAGCAGCGACTTCCGCCTTCCTCTGCTGCTGCTGCTTCTTCCGGGTTTAATCGCCGGTTGCCTAACAACGAGTTTGTACGTTGGCGCCACCAACTGGTATGACGCGTGTATCGCAACGTCACAAATAAATAAATAACCCCCTCACTCTGAGATACAAGGATAAGATTCAATACTAATTTTAGTAAAAAAAAAAAAAGAAAGACTAGGAACTATGGGTTTCTTTTGTTAAAGGGATAGTTCACCCAAAATTCAAATTGCACTCATTAGCCTATCTACTCACCCTCATGTGGACTAAGGGCTGGGAGAAGTTTCAGAGTCCTCCGTGGCTTCTCTGAGTTACAGGGGGTCTCGGCGTAGCAGTGCATGTCCATATAACGGTTGCAAATGGATACCACTTTTCTTCCTAACAAAAAGACACACCAAAAAACATCCAAATTCCTCCATGCTGCTCGTATGTAATGTCCGTCTTGTATTGAAGCCCCGAAATGCAAAATTGTTCCGAAAAAAAAAAAGTCTATATTTAGTCGACATGAGGGTGAGTAGATAATGAGTGCAATTTGTATTTTGGGTGAACTATCCATTTAAGATTGTGCTCTCTTTGGTGAAGGGCTGGGTCAGTAGAAAAAGAGAAAGGCACTCATCTTGAATAAATATATTAAAATGCCTTTATTGCATTAAGGGCATCTGACACCAGGCACAATTAAAGGTCTGGTCACAGGTGTGGGGGCATTTTGTTTGTTAATTTTAGTTACTTTGTAGAGATCTAAATCAAATTGTGCATTCATCTTTGTTTGGATTTTTCCTTAAAAAAAAAAAAAAAAACTCAGCCCCTATTTAGCTACTAATGAATGGGTGTGAGTGTAGGGTAGATGTTAGTGTGTGTGTGTGTGTGTGTGTGTGTGTGTGTGTGTGTGTGTGTGTGTGTTTGTGCATTTATTCTATTTTACTCCTTATCATGTGATGTGTATTTCCACAATGTGTGATTACAGTAATAAAGTTCATCTTACAGTCTTTCTGATTGATAGCTATTTCACTATCTGACAGTAGTAGAAGTAGAAAAACATGCTTCACTGTGTATTTTTGCCCCCTTACTGTCACATCTGCCTGTAGCCTATTGTGTTTACCTGTTTTGAGCAGTGTGTCCAAATCAAAGTCTTGAATGAATGAATTGTCTCATCTCTGCACTTCCCCTTGCACACCTCATTTCTCCTCCACTTATCTCTCAACGCTGTAATTTCATTTCCTTTGATGCCAATATGTGCTGGTACCCATAAAAAAATGTTACTGGAAGACTTCTCGTTTGAGTTCTGTGTATAGGCTAATGTTTGTCGTACCTCTTTCAATCTTCTGTCAATCTACTGTATCTTTGTCTGTCACACTGTGGATCTGTCTCCATAGCCACTGCACTGCTCTTATAATAATCCAACCGCATTTCTCCTGTGCACACTGACTGAACCATCCTCATTTATTTCTTACTTTATTACAAAGTCCTGCAACAATAACTCCTATTTCTACTTTATTGGATGCATCTGTAAAGATCTAGACGTAACTATGGTAACTAACTATCAAATATAAGCCTGTGTGTTATGTGAATTATAAATAAATTCATGTCTTTTCTAATCATGTTCAATCTATTGTGGCATCTCCGTGGTTGTTGTAAAGTTTTAATTGATCTATTCTAATTCCCACTGCTTTTTTTGTGGCATTGTCCATCCAAAGCTTTTCTGTTTCCGCTCCTCTGTTTTCCCCCCATTAGGTTTCTTGTCTTGTGTTGACGATCATGATTATTATGGTCCTGTAAATTGACCCCGTAATTCAATAGCGTTTCCTTCCCATCTCTTGTGGCATGTCTCCCATTTCCGTCTGTAATGCTGCTGGTAAACATCTGTGCATAATCTCACAGCTTAATACTGCAAATTATCTATTTTTATTCTTTTTTTGGGGGGGATCAGAGGACCTTATCCATGACTTTAGTTCTTGATTATGCTATTTTAGTTTATTTAACCAATTCTTGTCCTCATAAAGAAAGTCCCATTGACACTGCCAGTTTTCTTACAATGATAATCACATTTCTTCTCCTCATTCAATCTGCCTTATCATCCAAATAGCAAAAAGCCCATCTCACTCTCCATTTCCATATATACATAATTTTCATTATGGAGAATAATAAAAATGCTTATATGCTTTTCTCTCTGGGCTGTGAAAGGGTCTCACATGATAGGATTGTTTAAAACTCAAACCGTTGGATGTATTTAAAAAAAAAAAAAAACTAAATTCCTTCATCGTCAGGGTTTAAGGACAAAATGAAGGAGAAGAACTAAAGGGATCGGCAAAGATGAGAAAAAGAAAAAAAAATTGTTGACGTACTTATCTCGAGATAAATTCTCTCACAAGTTGTAACAATCTTTGTGACGTGCAGATGGTGTGGTGAAAAGATCCGGCTCCTCGTGCAGCATTGGTTATTTTTTCACAAAATTTGATACCATTGCATCATTTTTTATCACATCATCATGATAAAAGATAGCACGCTTTCAAAAGATAGCCTGCAGGCTCTATTACATAAATAATAAACACAATGCTGACTGCACGAGCTAGATGGGACACGTAGAAGCTGACAGTTGTGCTGCAAAATGAATCCGCAACAACAGTTTTCTCCAAATTGTAAGACACTCGAACGGTGATGCATAAAATCTGGAGAGAATTCAAAAGAACAAGAAAAAAAGAAAAGAAAAAAAAAGAGGTGGCTTTCCTGTTTTCCTTTAAAGTGAAGTCCCTGGGTGCCTTGTCCTGCATGCACATTCACAATCATGTAAGCAGAAGTCAAGTAAATGCACAACACCTCTACCAGTTCTACGATGCACGCGACCATCTGGTTGGTGGCTTCTTTATTTTTTCTCACTAATAGTTCATTACTGTAACATCACAACTCAGTTTCTATCTTCACTGATGAGATTACAAACTACAAGAAAATATTGCACAACAGATCTCTGCCATGAAAATTTAAGGCTGAAAAGCTTTGGTTGCCACATCCTGACACAGAGAGCCAAGTATTCCACTTCGCTGAGAATAAAAATTACAGATTACTTCCCTGCCTCCTTTTACTGATATTAATACATGTAATGAAAGCTGTTTATTTGCTGTTATGAGAAGGCGAAGCTGGGTGAACATGAAGCGCTACATGACCCGCAGTCAGTCATGGACATTTTGCAATTACTGACTACTGACCCCCAGTGTTGCATTCCCTGCCAGAAATATCACTTTTGGCACAGCTCTTGTATGAAATAATGGTCCAATCTACAGCCGTTGTTATACAAAGACATGTACAGCCCATTTGGAGCTCCCTTTTTCCCTTTTTCTTAATTTTACACAGTTTCCACTTTGAAATTAAGTTCCTCTCTACACGAGAGCCCGTTATATTTGAGGGTATCCTCATTTTCACAAACGTGTGATTGTCATTTTATATGTACATCTTATAAATATTGCATTTTTTACATGGAAGCCTGAGGGGTCATTTTTTTTTGAGGCAGTGCAGAATATATGTGAGCTGATTTTACATCTTCTTTGACCTCCTACATTGAGAAAATAGCTTAAACCAGAAACTTGTAAATGCTTACTGGTATTTATAGTCCCTAAAACCTACAGTAATCCAACATGTAGAGCACATCAGTTCTTTCTATTCCCTTGAGACCTACAGTCCAAGAAAAAAAAAAAAAGCAAACCCAACGAGAGTCTAAAATCATTATTAAAAAAAAGTGCTTTACATGTAAAAGCTCCAAATAATAAATAATATTATTTGCTCATGAGTTGGTATTGCCTCTTTCCTTCACTGAATTTTCGGTCACACTGTCAACTAATACAATAAATATTTAATTATCCAAGTGACAAACATTATGTTACTGTCTCATTAAATGATAATGCATGGCAGATCATTCACAGATTTTTTTTTTTTTGTGCGCCTCAGTCTAGACCCTCTCAGTGACAGAGAGGCAGATGAGCAGGCGGAGAGGGGGAGGAGTCTCTTAAGCACTTTCTTCACTGACTGTACCTCAGAGAGAGAGAGAGAGGGAGAGAGAGAAAAAGAGAGAGAGAGAGAGATGCAGAGAGAGGAGAGAGGGAGCCAGTGAACAAGAGAGCAGAGTCAGAGTGAGCAAGCACTGGAGCAAGACTAGTGAAGCAAGCCTGATGAATGCAGTGTGAACGGCGAGGGGGAGCGGGGAGAACAAGAGAGACGCTCAGCAGAGAAGACTTCAGACCAATTCAAAAAAAGAAAGAAAGAAAGAGGGAACAAGGAGATTCAGTCAGACTGAGTGAAGAGCAGCTGAGGGAGGAAGCTACAGTGTCTCAACTCCACACGCTCTTTGTACCCCAACTGTTCATTTTGCTTCAGTGCCAGCATCAGGCAAGAGCTCACTGGTATACTACTCATTTGCAATGATGATTTCCTGGCTGCTGCCTCTTCTTCTCCTTCTCTGCTGCTTTGCCAGCACAGGTGAGTGAACAAGGCTTTTTTTTTCTCTCTTTCTGTTTCTCTGTCATGGTCTACAAGTTTGGATTGAAGCCGCGCTCTGCTCTGTGCTGGAGCTCAGAGCAGCAGGCAGTTTTTCAGGTCTCCTCTCTCTCTCTGTTTTGTGGCATGATGTAATATCAGCAGAGCTGCTGGTGAACTGGTCATCATGCTTTGTTTAGTTTTTTTGTTTTTTGTTTTTCACACTTGGAACCCGTCCTTTCTAATCCTTCCTTGTCCTTCCTTGTCCTGCTGTTGGCTGAGATTCTGTTGAATCTCCTTTTCAGAAAGTGATTTCTCAGTTTGTGCTCGAATGGGGAAAGGGTGCTGATTTGTTCAGAGTCTTTTTCTGAGTGATGAGGGAGAAAGGTTTGGGGTAATTCAGAGCATGTTGGCCACCGGAGTCTCTAACCTGAGGAAGCCATACAGACAGAAACTGCACAATGACAGAGACTGCTTTTTTATTTTTTTAATTACATGAATGAAAAATGCTTTTTAACTGCACAGTTTGGACAATTAATGAATGAATGCAGATGTCTACTGTAAGTCCATCTACACTGTATAGTGTATGCACAGGAGCATATTAAAATTCTGGTGTGTTGAGTGATTTAAATCAGCTTGCATTTGCACGATGCAGCCAGTCTGTGTGTGTGTTTGTGTGGATGAGGATGTTTGTTCCAACCAAACTTTTATTTTATTTAATCTGAGAACTAGTTGCTGATGCATTGCATTCTTAAACAAAGGAGTAAATCAGTCACTGTCAGTGCTGACAGGTGCTGACTGCAAAAGCATTAAAAGCTCTGACTAACATTGACGTTTGTTGGCCCTGTAGTGTGGATGACTTTCCAGTTGGCAGAACTCAGGTCAATGCATCTACACCGACTGAGTGAATGATGCAGTGAATGAATGAATGAATAAATGATGGCTTCATCATCACCGTTGCGTGGGTTTTTGCACTGCAAAGTTTTACAGAAGGACAAATCTTTCTGTTACTGTTGTGATTATTGTGGCAGATGCTTTTATCTAAGTGCACTGAGAGTGTAGGACTATTTAGGCGTGTCAGGGTGTAAGAGATGTTAGAGAGGAGGTAATCTAAGGGATGAACCTTCTTCTTGAAGATAGAGAGGGACGACCCTGCTCTGATGGCACTTGGGATGAGAACGGTCCCGATTTCATCTGCCTTGTACTCAGGGATGGCTGTGTCGTTTCTGTGAGGAACTCAATGGTCAGAGAGGAGCATAAGTCTGTGTGATTGAGTTCAAGTGGATGAGAGCACACCTGGGAGCTACTCCGACGGCAAGCTGTAGTAACTCGACTGGCCCGACAGAAGGGAATATCATTAGTGAAGGAAAATGTCCTTAAAGAGACATTGTGTAACTTCTCCTGTTATCTATTCACGAAAATCAATTATTTGGTTAGAAAAGTCTGTTCTTCATTAACCAGTAATCCCCTCCATCAACAAAGTGAAGTGTTCCTTTCAGCTCTGAATGAGCCGTTCATATCATTCATATCTACATGGAGCGGGTAAGCTCGGTGCTGCTGCCATGTGGTGTCGCCATGTTTTTTAACGTTCAGTGGCAGCGTGACGGTAGGAAACCACGGAAACTCAGCGGAGACACCGGAGCTGTCGGCTCAGGTGGAGGTGGCGTCTGTGAAAAGTCACCGCGGTAACGCAGTGAGGAGGAATGGAGCATTACACTGATGCTGCATTCACCTGCAGTCGGGCAGACGGCCGTCGCTAACAAACCAGATGTCATTTTAGTCACAGAAGTCCAGAGAAAGCCGGTAAAACGTGGGTCAGGTAAAGAAACACTTGTTTACATAGAGGCTTGTTTATGCCGTTACGTGCAGCGGCTGTCATCTGTCTGCTGTCCGCCCAATTTCACGTGAATGCAGCATGAAAAATACGATTGAGTTGCTTGCGATATACAACTGCAACGCTAGATGGGAGTAATTCCTACACAATGTACCTTTAAACACTATTGTAATTCACTTCTGTTATATTTCCCATCCATGCAAATGAGCAGAATCAGGCTCGAAAATGAACTAATTGTAAAGAAATCCCTCATCTCACTATTTTCTTTTTGAGTTACTGAAAGCTGAAAGTCACACACACACACACACACACACACACACACACACACACACACACACACACACACACACACACACACACACACACTGCACCAACAACCTTAGCTCCATCTCTACAAAAACACAGTGAGATGAAGGGGAAACTTTATAAGCCAAACGTAATGTTAAGGTTGAGTGTTTGAAGTCAGCTGTGTATAACTTGTACTAGAAAACCTGCATAGTCAGACTGAGCACACACACACACACACACAAACACACATAGACACACACTAGGCTGTGGCGCACCACCACTAATTTGAATCTGACACTGGCAATAAAGCCTTTAATAAGGCTCTCAGTAGCTCTCTCCAGGCACTGTACATCAACTCTCCAGAGGACAGCAGCTTTATTGCCTAGTTTTATGAGTGTGTGAGTGTTTGGTGGTGTCGGAACGAACTGAGTCGCTCTATAGCCTCTTTTTGTAAAGTGAGAGTCTGAGTTTCCACAGTTTCCAAATGACTGCCTCATTTGCAGAAGCAATACATTATAGTGCTGCACTCCCCAGTGCACTGCACAGAGGTTCCCCAGTGCTTCGGCTAATCTGCAGCATTTAGGAATACACAGGTGAGATCAACTAGCCTCAGAGTTAGCGGGAATCTCTAATTAGCGAGGCTGCACATCGTGTATTGCTTGGTCCTCTGGGTTTTTTTTTTTTTTCTTCTTTTTTAGAGCTGTAATCCACAGAAGACCGGGCGTTGGGTTAGAATAATACGAGAGCGAAGCATCCTCCAAGCTGTAGCTGTCAGAAGTTGGACAACCTCGAGGCTCATTAACGACTGGTACTCTGCCAAATCTCGATGCTCAGCAAAACTGGTTTTTATGCACGTGTCTATTTATCATGTGTGGAAGTGTTTCTTTTTTTTTTTTCTTCATTTCATTTCACAGATGAGCTCACTATTCATTCCTCTTTATATAACTCCCTGGATGGTGTGTGATGCTGGGAACACACTCCTGCCTGCCTGCGTCGTGTGCTGTTGTGTGTTGACTGCGATGCCGACCTGCTGCAACTCACACCTGTCTGCATGTGTTGCTGCTCTCTCTGTCTCCCAACATACAGATTGCAGGTTACTGGAAGGTTGTGTTCAGGGCCGGTTCTAGGCAGGCATATATGAGGGGGCAGTCAGAAATGTGAAGGGGGCATCATGTGAACACATCATGCTCCAGCACTTTTCTTTCTCTGTGCTTATAGTAACTTCATTGAATTGGGTTGTTGGCTATGTGTCCAACGGCAACCTGGAGAAGTGGATTGGGGGGGGGGGGGGGGGGGGGTGCATATACCTGAAGATGCATTGCAAACCCAGAGGGGGTGAAAAAGGTGAGTAGCTAAATACCTGTAGGGGGGTCTGGGGGCATCCCCCCAGAAAATTTTTGTGATTTTAAAATGTGAGTGAAGCATTCTGGTGTACTCTGAGAAGAGGAGGGGGGGAGACAGAACATTTTAGAAAAGAACACTGTGCTACTGCAGATAATTTTGTCAATTTGTAGGATTAAGATTATTAAGAGTAAGATTATTCTTCTTTCTGCTCCCTTTTGTTGAGATTTGGGAGGTTTTTGTTTTTATTGTAGCTTTGTTAAAATGCAAGATCATTTTTCTGACTGATTTATTGCCCGATGCCATCTCGCTTTCTTCCCCCCCGCCCTCCGCCCGTTGTCTTTGTTGTCACTTTGTTGTCGCTCCACAGAGCACATGGCTAATTAATATGCACGTGCTGACCATATATGGTTGTGTCTAGGCATTCCGGGGACGGAGGTGAGTTCACTTGCGCAACTGCGCACCGTTCTTGGATCCAGTTTGATTTATCGAAGAGAAATTGCTGAGAGTTGTGCACGCACAGTTTGATAGATCTGAAAAAGGTGTAAATATTTTGGGTGTCTTTTCGTCGTAGGGCTAAGCAAAACATTTAGTAGCAGCAGTTTTACACTGCTATACAGTTTTGGTAAATGAGGCCCCAGGCCATAAGCCCAGAGCCCAGACGCTCACAGATGAAGCTTCTCCGCGGCTCATCCGCGGCGCTGTCCGTGGTGCTGAAGGTCACAGGTTAACTTGACAAACAAACTGCAGCATAGTTCTGTTTGTTTATCATGTGTGTCAGTTTTGTTTGTGACTTGATGTTTAGTTGTTGAGATTAAGAACATCACTCCCTCATCAAACCGGTGATAGGCATGCTGAAAAGAAAAGAAAAGAGAGAGAGAGACGCGCCGGGGTATCGCAGCTGTAAAAAAAGAAGAAAAAAAAAAGAGACGCGCGGAATAGCGGTATCAAAAAGTGTCGGACTACCGGCATGTCTAGATAGAGGGATGTCTGAACCCCCAACTTAACTTCTTTCTCTTTGGTAATATACACATTTGTTGAGTATATTAAAATGTGCTTTCTCAACTTCTAAAATTTGGATTTGAGGGGGCAAGACATTTATTTGAGGGGGCACTGCCCCCTCTTGCCCCTGCGTAGAGCCGGGCCCGGTTGTGTTTCTTTTCAGAGAAGTCTTGACAGAAAATGCCACTGCTGCTGAAATGGTAAAGAATGTCTCCGTGTATATTATTTTCATTTTCCCTGGGAGACAACATGTGCCACATCTGAGAAATAGGTGAGAGGCCGAATCTCCAGATCAAGCAGCCACGCAGCATGAGAAATGAAATGCTTCTTATCTTATCTCCTTGAGCAAAAGAAAATGCTGGACCTTGCTTTACAAAAGGATAAATGCCGAGCCACAGTTCTGTACTGCAAAAACATTTAAAGCAATAAACTACATTGTCGTTTCACCACTTCAGACGCACATAAATGTAAAAACATCGGATCAGCTGGACCCCAAATAGATTTATTCTTTCTAATATGTCCAGTTAGAGGTAATCATCAAAAACAGAGGTATTGAATTTCTCATGGACAATCTCAGCATCATAATAAAACACTGTGGCTTGTTCAAAAAAAATTATATCTCACTCCTGTTGTTAAATGCACAGAGAATAACGAATGGAAACTGAATTTTCTGTAGCTTGTGTAGCTTTAGATTGAAACAAAACCTGTTATTAAGAGGACAAAGCACTCGTGGTGTGGTATGATATGGAGTAATGTGATAGATGTGGATGTGAGCTCAGAGCACCAGAGGGGGGGAGGATGAAGACAGCTCATGAGCTTGGGCTAAAATCTCCGTTAGTGGTTCCCGTTGTTGCAAATAGACATAAAAAAAAATTGACACCCATTTCTCTTAGACAGGAGAACATGCACCATGACACCACACTTGAAGGAACAGGACCTTAAGAACAGAAGAAAGCTTATAGACTTTCTCATTGGAGCATGATTGTGCTTATTCCGCCTTGAGATAGATATTACTGAATTTGTTTATTGACTACACTGCAAAAACTCAAAATCTTTCCAAGAATATTTGTCATATTTCTTGTCAAAATGTCTAATTTCTAGTCAAAACTAATCTCTTTCCACTTGAAATGAGGCTCATCGCCTAAAAAATGTACTTGTTTTTAGATCATTTTCACTTGTTTCAAACTAATTTTCACAAAAACTTGCTCCACTATCAGAATTTTCTACTGATTTCAAGTAAAAATATCCTTGAAAGAAGTAAAAAGTGTCTAAAAACAAGCTACTTTTTAATGTGATGAGTCTTATTTTAAGTAGAATGAGATTTGTTTTGACTAGAAATTACAATTTGACTAGAAATAAGACAAATAGTCTTGGTAAGATTTTGAGTTTTTGCAGTAGGACGTAAAACAAAGAGCTCTCTAACCTGTTCCAGAAAGCATGCGGGTTTGACAAACTGACCATTATGTGGAAACTGGAAACCATGTTTTGGCGGTGTGCAGCAGGTAATCCATGTTGCTACCCGTGTCAGAGTGTTGCTGAATTGTGTCGACCAAGATTTGTAGTTGTATACCCGCCGTCTCAAACTGACTCTCCATTTGAACTCCCCTCTGTGTCGCTGCTATGGGGGACTGCACTTTGATCTGGCAACCCTCAACTTCAAACTGCATTGCACACTGCTGACCAGGTGCAGCTCGGCAGCAGCAGCAGCAGCAGCAGCAGTGGAGTCGGTGATGAGTGAAGGGCAAACATGAAATTTGTCATTTAAAGGTTTCAAAAGTCATAGAATTGAAAAAATAAATCTTCAGAGGACAAAATGAACAAGTTGAAATTCTCATTGGTGAAGTGTCACATATAGTTTGTGTAGTGGCCAAATTAATTTGAAACTTAAAATGCATTGTTTTGCGTGCATAATTTTCAAAAGCGCTTTATGAAAATACTCAGATTTACAGATTTATCCTGCAATTTGTGGGAAAGTGTATAGGAAATTGTGTATGCATGGTTTTTCTGCATACACATCATTTAGGAATCTGGCTCCAGGTCCTTTTTTTTTTAAAGTGTAAATGTAAGTAAGTAGGTGTAAATAAGAGCTGAGCTCAGCTAATAAGAAAGTTCCCTAATCAATCCAAACATCGATCTTCTTTGAAATTAGTTGAATCAATATTTACTATTTAATGCATCCCTCTCCGGGGTTCTTACTGTGTATATAACTCAACAAGGCATGGACATCGTTCATAAAGTAAACTAGCCTTTACTAGAGCAAAGAGGGAGAAAATACCCACACACCAATTTGACTGGGCAAAAAACCTCACAGGCTGAGATGGACAGGTGAGCTGCAGGCTCTCGGTTAACTATGATGTCACTGCTACACGGAAAGAATGGAAAATAAAACAAGTCTGACAAAAAA
The DNA here is from genome assembly GCF_905171665.1 of Trachurus trachurus. Classification (NCBI taxonomy): domain Eukaryota; kingdom Metazoa; phylum Chordata; class Actinopteri; order Carangiformes; family Carangidae; genus Trachurus; species Trachurus trachurus. Next base: position 4,348,017 of record NC_139903.1, read on the forward strand.
AAAGATGAGATTTAGCATCTCTGTGTGTCTGTCAAGAAAATCTGAGCTGTGTTTTCCAAATAAAGAGAAAGTTCAGATCCACAGAATCTCAAATGAGCTTTGAAAATCTCTCACAGCAGACGGCTGCATGGATCAAACAGAGGAGCTCACCACCTACAGGCTTTATACATTTATTTCTTGAAGAAAAAAACAACACTATTGAGCTGTGAGTTCACCGTGGTAATAGGTCAAGATTCACAACATTCATATTTAATCCGGCTGAGCTAGAAATATTAACATGTGACATTAATCCACATTTCTTAAAAGGGGGAAAAAAGAGCAGTGCATTTGTCCCACCTGTCTACGTCTGTCTGTCTTTCCAAAGAGGAGGTGGAATCTCAAAATAAGGCAAGTCAGTAAAGATTTCCTCAACGGACAACAAAGCTGGCAGCCTGCTGTTTTTTTAGATCACCTTTCTGAATGTATTCATCCAGCTGGAACCTATGGAGATGCTTTGGAAAGTCAAAGTTTGCTTCTACTCAGGATTAAAAAAACTCAAACTCTGGATGTAGGATGGTATGAATGTAGTACATATTACATAGTGAACGGTGATGGGTTCATCCCATGTTTGAAGACGTTGCAGAATAAAACCACATCCACAGTAATTTAAAGCAGATATCAGTGGAATGTTTTTGTTAATATAAGTCCTAAATAGTCCTATTTTCCGTCAGCAATCACTTACATGAAGTATTTCAGCCTAAACACGAGTCTCTCCGTCACTCTGCTCTGCTGTAACCCGAGGAGAAAATTTTCCTTGTGGGATACAAGTGTTATCCAATGAGGAGAGAGAACGGCATGAAGGGCTGTGTGTGCAGCTAAGGGATGCGCGTGAATGTGGTGACGTAGCACGAGGACCAATTGATGCCTGACAAGGGCGGGGGCTGCTAACTCATGGTGCGTTCAAAGAAACTCGTACTTTGTGTTTTTCCTTCCTGTGAAGTCATACCAGTTCGATCTGGTACGAGTTCACGGGTCGGAAGTTACGAGTGGCCGTTATAGGGAACTTTCACAGACAACAGGATGGTAAAAACACGAGCTACGGGTTACCTGGAACGCTACCAAGTTGTAGTTGTGACTTGAAGCTGTAACTTACGGTTTCAAAAGCCTGCCTTGAACGCAGCATTAGCCGAAACGGCCGTGAAGCTGATATCTGCTTTAACACCAGCTGCATGAGTTTTGTTGATCTGACAGGTTATTTCTTCTTTCTCCCATCAAACCCAGTTCTGGTTCTGCCCTGCAGCACAAACCAGACCATCAATGGGGAGATTTTGGCAGAGAGATTCATTCATTAGATCTCTGTTACTGTCTTAAAGGGATAGTTCAACATTTTGGCAAATTGGCCCATTGCCATAATCCCTATAGTCATAGCAGTAGGTTTGTTACCTTTATTTATCGGTGCAAGCTATTTTTAGAACGGCGGAGAAGAGCCGTGAGCTGCTCAGAGCTATGCTACGGAGGCTAATATGGGATTTCTTGGTTTCCCTCATCAAACTCATCAAATACACAATCCAACAACTCCAAAACGCTCTGGTGGACAAGTTGTGACCTGCACATTCACCACACTATGAGATAATAACACAACGTTACCACACAGAGTTGTTTTAGAGGGAAATTCATGCAAAACCGCTGATGCGCGTTGCCTTCAGGGACAGTTTTTCATCAAGCAGTCTCTGTATTTACCTATAAAACAACTCTGTCTGGTAACGTTGTGTTATTATCTCATAGCGTGGTGAATGTGCAGGTCACAACTTGTCCACCAGAGCGTTGTGGAGTTGTTGGATTGTGTATTTGATGAGTTTGATGAGGGAAACCAAGAAATGAGCCTCTGTAGCGTAGCTCTGAGCAGCTCACGGCCCTGCTCCGCCGTTCTAAAAATAGCTTGCACCGACAATTAAAGGTAACAAACCTCCAGTACTGCTATGACTATAGCAATTATGGCAATGGGCCAATTTGACAAAATGTTGAACTATCCCAGAAATATCATATTAAAGAGGAGTTTCTCATATCATGGCCGCTCCCTAGTCCTGCCCAGTGCTATACACATGCATTGTAGAGGCTCCTCTTATTAATGCCTGGTTGAAATAATACTTAATATGACCTCTCCCATAAATAGCTGAACACAGCGGAAAGTGGCTGTATCTTCCACCTCCCGACTTCAATTAACCCAAATACTATATATCCTGGCAAAGAGCATCTCTTAAAGCCAGCGGTGAGCATCTTGAGCGGAGGGATGTGCTGCAGCTACAGGGATAAGCATACACCGGCAGCTCTGTCACTCCTTTAACGCAGCACGTGCAGATTACTGATGGATTAATGACCTCAGAATAGTTAATGCACAGGAAGTTACAAAAGAGGCCTCGGGCTTCCTCAGCATCTCATCACAGGCAATAACGTCTCCAGAATGCACAGCACAGGAGAGTCTGTAATGAAAAGACGCAGTCAGGTTGTTACTGCAAATCAACCCCAATCAAATGGAAATCAGCGCACATTGATCAGTTTGTGGATTTCCTTTAGGGGTCATTGTGATATAGAAGGAAGCAGGGGGACTGAGCCGAAGTGAAGGTTACAGTAATTATGTGCCATGTTTGGCTGTCGAGAGCTGCAGCTAATGAGGACCCCCCTGTTAATGATTGATGTTGCACATCTGCAGCTTAAACTGCACTGAAACTGGAGAAGAAACAGAGGGTAGAAGAAGGAGGGGGGGATACATTTTTAAGGCAGCCTGTTTGGAAAACGTGGAAATAGAAAGGTGCATGCTGCTCGACTGGAGGAGCATCATGGATGTACAGGTCCACTAACACACTGTATCTTTCTCTCTTTTTTTATATTTTACTTGCTGTGATTTCAGGTTCTGTCTGTGACACGATGCAAAACAGTGTTTGGGCAAATACTAGTAACACTTTTTTTTTTTTTTTTTCCTGTAGCACTGCAGACATGAATCTTGATCTCTGTGGCTGCGCTTCATGGCTGTGTTGCACTTTGCAGTTTGCTGGCACTGCTCGGAGGTGCCTGGGGTAAACAAATGGCTGCAGCTATTGACAGAGCTGTGAGCTTGTGCACAGGCTGATGTGTTTTGTGTTGCAGGATGGCTGCTCTCTGAAGAACTGAACTGTTGATTTGATATGTGGAGGCAGTGTTTGCCTACATTTTCCCCAGCACAGCCGCTATCTACCTGCACAGAGCTGGCTCTCTCTACACAGTTGATGTAGAAGCTGTTTTTTTTGCATTTTGTATCTCTTTATCCATTACTTGACTCATTCAGCCTCTCTCAAACCAACTACACACACACACACACACACATAAAACACACAGGCTGTGGCACATGTTGGACACGCATGCTCTGAGTTAAGGGGCTCCATCAGATGAACTAATGGTGTAAAAGGGTTTTTGTTTATATGTGCACATAAGTATGCACACTGCACGTCTGTGTGCAGAGATCCATGTGTTTACGCGTGGCTCAAGCTCCACAACAGCAATTACAACCCTCTGCCTCGCTTCTGCAATATAAATGTAAATCAGCCTTTTAACTTGTACAGGAGAACTCCTGCCGGGAGCAGGAACCAAGCACCTCACCTCCACATAATTATGTGTTTCCTTGCTGTTACCATGCTGCCCATCACAAAGGTGTTGTGCGGCTTGCTTCCCACTGTACAATTGTTGAGGGGGCTTTTGTGTTTTTCTGCAGCATTAAACACATTCCCCTCTGTGGTAGGCTGAGTGGACTGGGAGATAGCCAGTTTTTTTTAACGTAGCTCTCTGACCAGCGTCTGCATCCTCAGACGCTCATAATGCCTGTGTGTCATTAAGACTCTTTTTCCTGTATCCTAACATCTGAGTGTGCTCCATTTAATTTCTCCTCATTATTTTTCTACACTGTAAACTGGAGGTGGGGGTTTGATGCCATCTTTTTAATGAGGAGCAGGAGAAACCAACATGGAAGCAAACATACAGTATAATAAATGTTTTTTTTTCTTTTTTGTATGTCTTTTTCGACCTTGCCAACTTCAACCTGTGCAGATGTGGAGGGCCGTACGTCTAATGAAGCCCCTTTTGATGAAGCTTGATAAAGTTTGCTTCTGAAGTTTTTTTGGTCTTATTGAGAGTGGCTTTACACAAGCTTGGCTTTTTCAAAGTCACACCTAGCTGGGCTTGGGAAATAAAACTGATTGATGACTGTGACATTCATCCCTCCTTTGAAAATGGTGCTCAACACCTGCCTGTCTCTGGCAGGTTTATGAACAATTACAACTCCTGTTCTACAGCCACTGATTAAATGTCTACACACACCAAATTGCAGCAGATCCAGTTATCAGTAAGGATACAGACTTCATTTTAATTTGAGAAAGATTGATATTGCTTCCTTTCATTTGATCTTCAAGGTTGTATTATAATCACAAATAGACTTTACAGGAACTAAATCAGCTCTAAACAGGAAAATCAGACAGCAGTCCAACAGTATATAGAAAACAGTCCTGAGTCCATCCATGATAGTGATCTAAATGCACCGTTATGTGCTATGATGGAGAGCTGCTATTGCCTATGGTAACATCGGCTGTCAGGTCGGCTGCAGCTCAGGGCCCCCTTAAAGAATACTAAAGTGGGCCCCTCCCCCTAACTTTTCCTTTTTTTTTCTTACACTACGTATGTATTTTCGTTTTTTATTTAGCCTTCTTTGTTTTGATGCTAATGCAGCATTACACTGCAAAAACTCAAGTATATTAGCAAGAATATTTGTCTTATTTCTAGTCAAAATGTAATTTCTAGTCAAAACAAAAAAAATAGAAAAAATCTGATAGTGGAGCAAGTTTTTCTTCCTTATTACAAGCACAAAAAACTTACTTTCACTGGCAGATTTTTCTATTTATTGTGAATTTAAGTGAAAATTATCTAAAAACAAGTTCATTTTTAGGTAATGAGTCTTATTTTAAGTGGAAAGAGATTAGTTTTGACTAGAAATGAGACATTTGGACAAGAAATAAGACAAATATTCTTGGAAAGATGTTGAGTTTTTACAGTGTACTATGAGTATTAGTCAGGGTCTTACGCAGAATAAATCAGTCATACAAAGATTAGACTACTGGGGTTTTTTATGGGCCCCACTGGGCGCTGGGCCCCTAGAATTATCATCACCTATACAACGGCCCTGGTGCAGCTTATGCACACAAATGGTTTTGCAGGAAATGTAAATAACAAGAAGAAACCATGTGCCTTTATTGTGTAACTTCATAAATTAGATGGTTAGTTAGAATACAGATCTGGGTAAATATGTTTGTAGGCACAGTGTTGCAGTGGTTAGCAGCACTGACACCTCACAGCAAGCCATTTGTAGGTTCAAAGCCCAGTTCAGTGTGGTCTGCTTTAATTGGTGGCTCTAATTAGGGGCAGTGAAGGGTTGTTTGTGACGACCAGGCCAAGGTGCACCTCGCCTCTCCCCACTGTCAGCCGCCTCCTTCCCCCCACAGGGCTTAACCCTAAACCTCAAAATGATAACTAGCACGCTATACTGTGTCTGTATTTGACTTTAACGCAGCACTAACTCTGCTTTCTCAGTCTCCACGGCCTGTTATGATGACATAAATTAAATATGGCCACCGTCTGAAAACAAAACGACAAACAACATGTCATCTGACTCACTGAAGCTCGAATCGGGCCGAAGTCATAAACAACCCAGCGTGAGCCCCACGTTCCCATATCCATCAGCCTGTATCCAGCAGGCAACAGAGAGTGGGCATCTGACATGCCTACACTTCTTCATTAAAGGGACAACAACAACAAATGATGGCCTTACATGGAGCAGACAAGACTGGAGGCACGACTCAGTCAAAGTCCACAAGCCTCATCACCGCCAGAGAGTTGATAAGAAAGGTTGAGAGGCGAGGCAGCCACTCAGGGGCATGCTGGGGGGGGGGAGAGTGGCAGCTGATAAACAGTGGAGAGCCTGCACTGAGAGTGTATAGTTTATCGTAGCCTTATCTAAAGTGATAATGGCGCCGCTGAGGGTCTAATAATGAGGGGTGAGTGGGAGGTAACCTTATAGAAGGCCCTAATGTCAGATCAGATAGCTGCTGGAGAAAGGTGGAGGAGCATGCACTCAATATTTTTTTGCCCTGGCTGTGAGGCAGTATAAGGGGGGATAGTCTGGGAGATAGTGGATTTGGGGTGGAGAGGTTGGGAACGGGGGGAGGGCAACAACCACTAACTCCAAAAGCTACACTGCAAAAACTCAAAATCTTACCAAGAATATTTGTCTTATTTCTAGTCAAAAATGTCATTTCTAGTCAAAACAAATCTCATTATACTTAAAATAAGACTCATCACATTAAGAAGTAGCTTGTTTTTAGACACTTTTTACTTATTTCAAACATATTTTCACTTGAAATAAGTAGAAAAATCTGATAGTGGAGCAAGTTTTTCTTTCTTATTACAAGCACAAAAAACTTGCTTTCACTGGCAGATTTTTCTACTTATTTCAAGTGAAAGTTTGTTTGAAACAAATGCAAATGATCTAAAAACAAGTTCATTTTTAGGTGATGATTCTTATTTTAAGAGGAAAGAGTTTAGTTTTGACTAGAAATGAGACATTTTGACAAGAAATAAGACAAATATTCTTGGAAAGATTTTGAGTTTTTGCAGTGTATCAATCCATCCGGCTGCCAGATGGATGGTAGCAGCAGCAGCAGCAGCTACAGTGGAGGTAAACAGAGTATCTTGTCTCAAATGATGGGCTGGAGAACGTTTTCACTCCTGTCTCTATTTCACATGTCAGATTTGGGCCATTTTGTATGGGTGTAAAGAGGTTGTGGAGAGCAGTGGAGTGTTGAGGGGAAACAAGAGTGGGGCCCCACACAGATGCTTTTCTCACAGATTACTGTCAAACACTGAAGCCTCCCAGTGAAGCCTGCAGCCCTGCTTTCCTTTATCTTTATTTGTTTACTTCAACTCCAGCCTCTAGCCGCTCCCTTTTTAAGGTTTTACTATAGTAACTATAGAGAGGCTGCTTTTATCACCACTCCACTGGATCCTCAGCTTTTGCACTTGTTTCCCACCAGGTTCACACAACATGGGCCTGAGCATCTCTCTCTCTTTTCCAAACACACAGGAAGGATCCATCCCAACAAATGCCGTCAGCTATAACCTGCAGCATGCGATGCTGTTGTGCGCACTGTGCATCTATTCAACTTCTGTCTGTCGCTCCAGCTCCTCCTACAGCCTGAATAATTCTTGTCACATCCCAGACACTCTCTCTATCACCCCGGTGATAATTAAAAATAGACCACACCAATGTTACAATACAGGAAACAAAACCCACTCTAATCTGGCCCACATTAAAGGACAATTCCAGGCGAATTCAACTCGGGGGTGTATGTTCCTATCATTTTAGGACTAAAAGAAGGAATCTGAAGATTTTCAGTTTAATCGCTCCTGTTTTGAGGTAGTTGTGTCTGTCCCCGCATCGCCACGGCAGCGATGAATGGGAGCGGATGCCAGTTCTGTTTCCAGCCCTCAAAGCCGCAATTTTTTTCCACAGACAGCGTCAGATGGCGACTCAAACATGCACCGAGAAGTTTATTTACTTCAAGCAAGCCGACATGTTTGTAAAACTCGATCTAATTCAAAGTCTCCCGGAGTCTCGCACGAGACCCAAGTTGCCGTGCGCGGTGTGTTCAGGTGCAGTGGGAAAAGCTCCCGTTTGTGTCATAAACACAGGAATATCAACTCTTGACTTGCTTCAAGTAAAAAAAACTTCTTGGCGCATGTTTGAGTCGCCACCTCACGCTGTCTGTGGGAAAAAATGTACACTTCAAGCAAGTCAAGAGTTGATATTCCTGTGTTTATGACACAAACGGGAGCTCCGACTGCACCTGAACACACCGAGCACGGCAACTTGGGTCTCGCGCGAGACTCCGGGAGACTTTGAATTAGATCTAGTTTTACAAACATGTCGGCTTGCTTGAAGTAAATAAACTTCTCGCCGCATGTTTGAGTCGCCATCTGACGCTGTCTGTGGAAAACAATTACGGCTTTGAGGGATGTAAACAGCCTAAGCAGCGGAACTTGCATCCGCTCCCATTCATTGCTGCCGTGGTGATGCGGGGACAGACACAACTACCGCAAAACAGGAGCAATTAAACTGAAAATCTTCAGATTCCTTCTTTTAGACCTAAAATGTTAGGAAAATACAGCCCCGAGTTGAATTTGCCACTTCTGAACATCCCTGACGTTAAAGTCCACTTTGTCTGTTTTTGCTTTTGTAAAATTTTAGGTCCAAAACCAGCTTTTTTGTTCCAGAAATCAGATTTTTGTGTAATATACTAAAAGATAGAGAATGTAGTCGAGTTTGGGTGGTGTGTTTTGTCACTGCTACGCTGATGATGCACAAACTCGTATTATTATCTGTCAGACACGGTGACCTTTCAGATGTTCCTTCTTTGCAGGAGCGTCTGACTTAGAAGATTAGTAGCTGCGTCCTTTGAGATTTTCCTCACTGAAGTCACAAAGAAAGTAAAGTTTTGGGTTTGGCCACAAATCAGGTCTGCACTGACATCCTCATCCAACACCTCAGCTCATTAGTCACAAATACAAAGTCTTTTTCCATTCACTTGGTTGCCAATTTCTCTTTTCTTCCTCTTTTTTTTACCTCCAGTTGAAATTTGATAAATACAGTCACAGTCCTGCTGCTTTAACCTGAGGGATTTCAGAGACTTACACCCACTGTTCTCCATCCAGCTGTTGCAAATGGTTTTCATGCTTTTATATCCTCCCTCTTAGACTATTGATTTCCTTTATTCCTGGCTAAGCCAAAGCACTGTTATCAAGTCACACTTAGTCCAAAACTTCACTTCACCCGGTTCTGACTCTGACTCTGACCCTCCTCCTATAATTACAGGCCTGCAGGCCCCTGAAGTCGACTGGTTGTACCCTACTAAAGGGTTAAAGGGATAGTTCACCCAAAATCGAAATTTCACTCATTATCTACTCACCCTCATGTCGACAATAAGGGCTGGGAGAAGTTTCAGAGTCCTCCGTGGCTTCTCTGAGTTACAGGGGGTCTCGGCGTAGCAGTGCATGTCCATATAACGGTTGCAAATGGATACCAACTGTCTTCGTTACAAAAAGACACACCAAAAAACATCCAAATACCTCCATGCTGCTCGTATGTAATGTCCGTCTTGTATTGAAGCCCCTAAATGCGAAATTGTCCCGAAAAAAATTAAATAAGTCTATATTTCAAGCTTGTTTTGTAGCGGAAGCTTCTCGAAGCTCCTCTTCCCCGTTTGTCAAATTTGGACGAACTGGGAAGAGGAGCTTCCGCTACAAACAAGCTTTTTCGGGACAATTTCGCATTTCGGGGCTTCAATACAAGACAGACATTACATACGAGCAGCATGGAGGTATTTGGATGTTTTTTGGTGTGTCTTTTTGTTACGAAGACAGTTCATTTGCAACCGTTATATGGACATGCACTGCTACGCCGAGACCCCCTGTAACTCAGAGAAGCCACGGAGGACTCTGAAACTTCTCCCAGCCCTTAGTCCACATGAGGGTGAATATAGATAATGAAAATAATGATAATGAAATTTCAATTTTGGGTGAACTATCCCTTTAAAAGGCTGCAACGCCTGCATCAAGTGCTCGTACAGCGCTTTCCCGGTGGTTATTGTTAGGAAACACAGACGTAGTGAAGCAGGTTGTTCCTCCCGTCTTCTGAGTGTGTTTGTGACTGTGAAGAGGCCAGGATGATCTCCTCAGCGAAGACGTTTGTTTTGGCGGTTCGGCTACATATCAAAAACACTCTGGCGTTAGCAGTGGACATCCGCTACAAACCAGATGTAATGAATTAATACATTATTCATTTGTTGTCATCAGAAGGCAACATGTAGAGTCTAAGATCCAGGGAGCCGGGACGGTGAAATGGAGGGAAACTACAGTATGTCCCCAAATCATTTTTCACATCTTCTCACACATTCAGCATAATCACATCAATATTCTGGGGTGTTGAGCCTCCATGAAGCTGTCTGAGAAGTGCTGCTTTTGGCCATGTAGCACTTACTTTCTGTCACCTTGATCATTTCAAATCCTGGCAAACATTCCTATAGCAGAAGTCGATCCATCAACTCCAGCATAACCAAAGGCAGCAGTGACACATTGAACATGAATCAAATAAAACATGATCGCTGACCGACTTTAAAACCCCCCTGCGGTGGCTGCTGGTCAGCTTTTGCATTTATTTTTTTTTTGATTAGTCTGGGTTTGTGTTTACTGACTAGATTATTGATCTTTGACGATCGTGAGATGCAGCCTGAAAACTGTATAGCCTGAGATCAGCAGGTAAACGGTCTGAAAGCTCCTTTATAAAATCTAAAAATCCTCCTTTTTTTCAAACCCAGACTTCCAAAAGACTGAGAAAAACCTTACCCACGGATCCCGGGCTTCACCCCGACTTGAAAGCTTGATAATGTAGTCAGAATTTATGTGGGCAGTGTCAGCTCTCATGTATCAGTCTGTGAGAAACACCCTGTCATCAATACTTTCTTCACAAACAGAATTTCTTGACATTTTCCAGGAATGTATATTAATGATTCCCTGTGTCTGGACTTGAGCCTCAGTGTGCGAGCAGCAAAAATCTTCACTTACTTTATTTAGACCTCAGATTTCAGTGATCCAGGATATACACAAAAATGTATACTGTGTCTATGTATTTTTCATGTGGCCGATACATGTTTAGATACATAGAGAAGTCATATTTATTCCAAACCGAAGGGGGTCAAATCAAGTTAAAGGGTGGTTATTGGCACGTTTGTGTATTTTTGTCATTTTGCCTGTGTACTATATAGAGCAGTGGTTCTCAACTGGTGGGTCGGGACCCAAAAGTGGGTCGTGGACCCGTTCTGGATGGGTCGCGGACAGCTGGTCAAAAAAAAAAAAAAATTAATGCACATCTGATGTTGGACATGTCTTTTATTTTGAAAAATAACCTATTTTGAAAGGCACACGAGACACGTGAACACATGCAGTTGTAATGCTCCTCCTCAGTTTCTTATTATTTGCTCTGAATGCAAAGATATCAGTTTCTTATTAATGTGGCCTGAATGCAGTGAATCTTGTTTTGTTTTGTGGGTCTTTATTTTGTGCAATTTGATATTTATTCACTTTTGTGAATATGCTCTGAATGCAGAGATGCATTAGAAGTCAAATACTGTATATCGTTTTGTTGGTCTCCATTTTGTGCAGTTTGATATTTTTTTATTCACTTCCGTACATGCAGTTGTCATGGTCCTCCTCAGTTTCATTCATGTGCTCTGAAATGCACTTTGCTCAATAAAGAGCAAAATGAGTTTTTAAAGGCTTTAAAAAAAATGGTTGGTTTGAATTCTATAAAAGTGGGTCGCAACTTAATGACCATGGGAAAATGTGGAGCCCAGAGTGAGACTAGTTGAGAACCCCTGATATAGAGAACCTGAGCTTTACTCACTGACTTGGTGGAGAAATGGCAGCAAAACTCGGTGTCTAGGAGCCTGTTGATCTGTTATTGCAAGACGAGAGAAAACACTGAAGGAGGAGGAGGAGGAGGAGGCGGACAATGTGGAGGACAAGTGATGTCAACGTGCAAGACGATGTACAGTCCAGCTGGCTGTCGGTTTTCAAGCAGCACGTCAGTCTGTCGGCAGAGTGACAGCAGAGTATGAGTGAGTATTTTCATATGGTTTTATAGGCCGTAGTGCAAAGAGAACATCATTGCTACAGATGAAATTTTGATTGAGGTTTCTATCTGATTCAGATGTGGGTGCAATATTTCCTCTGCTCAGATTTCTGCTTCACATTTCCATTATTTTGACCGGTGTCGATTGACAAATTTGGCCCGCCCTTCTGCAGCCTGTTATATGCCACATTACTCTGCCTTGTATGTACCGGTAATGTGTTGGTGTCCACACAGACCTCAGCATCTCAGTCTCACTGAAGTTCATTTAAAAGTCATGGATCAGTAACCTGAGCCCCACACCGCCCCAACACGCCTTCAAACTGGTGTCTGACAGTGTGACCATTATGTTTATTGTAATGAACTGGGCTTTTTGACAGAGGGATAGTTAGCCTACAGGCTGCAAACAGAGGGTAAACCATTTGTGAAATGTTCAGTGTTAAATGAAAAGTCTGGTCAGGCTGCATTTAGGGAAAGATCATGATACTGGTTAGAAGAAGCTGTGACTATCTTTGTCCTGTTATGGTCACGGTACTGTACATAAATGTTTATAGCATAACAAATAAAACAAACAATTTAATTGGTAGTTTCACATGGTAATTTAATATGCCTGTGTCCAAATGTTTTATTGACCGGCGCATCCACCCCAACCTCCTTCTGTCTCTGGCTTTTTCACTCTTTATACTATGTTAAAGCAGAAGTAAGCGGAATATTTGTGTTAATATAAGTCTTAAATAGTTGTATCTTCCGACAGCAATCACTTATATAGAGTGTTTGGTCTGAAACACGGGTCTGTCAGTCACTCTGCTCTGCTGTAAGCCGAGGAGAAAACTTTCCTTGTATCCTACAACCTTTATCCAATGAGGAGAGAGAACGGCATAAAGGGGCGGTCCTCTCTGTGTGTGCAGCCAAGGGATGCGCGTGAATGTGGTGACGTAGGGACGAGGGCGGGGACTGCTAACTCCATCGGCTGACAGGAAGTTAGCCAAAACCACCGGATCGCTTAGCTACTTCTGCTTTAAATTGCTAGTTCCTTTCCTCATGTAATAATGACTGTGGCCACTAGGGGTCACATAACTAGCTACACCTTGTGGCAAGTATCTATTATTATGCATAATGCTGCAACGCTAAAAAAAACTGTATCAGTTTATAAGATGAAAATTTTATTGGTCTGACAATTTATTTTATTTGTTATAACAATATATATTCACTCAAACTTATCACATTATAACAATATAATGATTTCAGCATTGCAACCGTACTGCAGCATAATGCACAGACAGTCTCTGATTCTGAGACTTTTGAAAGAGCTGAAGAGAAAATGTGTTATCTGTCCAACACCTGTGGTGGTTGTGGTAATAATCATGACCATGACCTTTAACAGCCAGTACTGTACTGTACTTGTAATTGCCGGCCCAACGGTCAGCCAGCAGAGCCACTGGCTTTATAAAACTTGTTTTCTTCAGTTTGCAATGAATGTAGGTTTATACATTATCCTTGGATCAGTCTTGGAAGAAAAGGAGCTAAACTAAATGCCTGACATATCTGCTGCTTCAACGTATTGTATATTATCGCGTTGCATCTTTCTGTGAACCAAGAAGAGATGATTGTTTCTCTGGAGAGTCGGAGCCACACAGCTCCTAGGTTGAGGGTTGTTTGTGTCCCCTGGGAAGGCTGTGCATTGCCCCTTGAAGTTTTTTTATTTATTTATTTTATTTTTCATTTTGCCTTCATATGAAAAGCTTTTTTTTTTTCACCATGCTGTTCAGCCGCAGCGTCCGAAGGCACGGACACAGCGTTTGAGGTCAGCGCCCACCTCGGGTCAAGGCTTTACCTCCTGAAAAGCAGAGTGAAACGGTTACAAATGAAAACACTCTCCTGAACAGATCCATGGCACAGCTCCGAGAACACTTAGCCGAGAGAGAACTGCACGATTGAAAATGAAAATAATGTCACACATTACCAAGCTCTCAAGTCATATGAATGTAGGAGTGGTAGGGGGGAAAAGCAGCAACAATAAAAACGCTGCTCCGCCAAGGTGCCACATTGAGTTTGTCAAGTGGACCGCTGAGTAGGAGGGGAGAGGGAGAGTGAAGGAGCTCTGGCATCTCTGGGGGTGCAGGAAGGAACTCTGTCAGCTCATGTGACGATGCTAAAGCTAAAAAACCTGGTAAACCGAGGAATCTGAGCTTGTCTTTGAAAATCACCGATGCCCGAGAGTGAATGGATGAATACGTCTAAACACTAAACCAACAGCATAGCAGGTCTGCCTCCAATCTTTCACCGATGATCCAACAGAGCTCTCACTTTTTACCCCGGCTTTCCAAACCTTCCTTCCTTTTCCTTTCGTCTTTGTCTCCTGCTGCCTCACTGTCTCTCTCCCCCCCTTTGCACCCTGTGGGAGTATGGCACTTGTCAAGCCATGTAAAACTCAAAAGTCTTGACATAACAGAGCTGCAGTGACTCATGGGGTCTTTGAAATCATTAACAGACAATGGCTTGGTGAGTGTAATGCCACTCAAACCTCCCTGGCCCCGTGCACAGTTCAACACCATCTCTGCATGCAGGAAGCCTTTTCACTGAGAGAGAAAAAAATGATGAGAGGATATTAGACAAAATATACAAAAAGCAGCTCATGAATGTCACATATTTGCCTCGATCTTCTTCACCGCAGCGGAGAATGTGATGGTTTCTCAGACTTTGTACGAGAAAATCTGAACTCACATATTTTCTGTTTATCCGTAGGGCAAGAATTTTATTTGATTTTTTTTCAATATTTGGTTGTATCAGCGGCAAACTGACTTTGAAGCAGCAAGATACTGAGAGAGAACAGTGTTAGAGCGATGTTAGCCTGATGTTAGTCTGCTCTGTCAGCACCTCAGACGACCTGGGTATATTTATTGGGCCCCAGTAAAGGCTTTAGACTAGTTTTCCCAATACTTTGCTTGTGCGAGGGTGGAGTGAAGAGTTTTATTGACTCCGGCCTGTCTGTGTAAGCTCACAGCCTCCTCTCCCCCCTCTATACTCTCTGTAGCAAACCAGCAAGCGTCTCTATCCCCCACGCAGCCGAAAAAAAAGCCTATCAGTGTGTATATACGTGTGAGTAAAAAAAAAACATGTGTTTCCTGACGACTGAGAGATGCATTAGAGATCCCTCTCACATCGCTCAGTGTCTTCCACCCTCGCTCTAGTCTGCACACAGCATCCCCACCACAGAACCAAAAGGTCACCCAGGATTAAAAGTCATTTGGCTGAATGAAAAGCGCAGGAATTTAGCCTGCAGTCAATCCATCCTCTCCTCTACTATACCTAAGGAATAAGGAATATATAGATTTTTTTCCCCCAGAAAATCTAATATTTATTAGTCTTTTTTTTTACTCGTCTCCACACACGCTGGTACTAACTCTCTGGCTCTGCAGAAGTGGTATTGTTCACCTGGTTGAATGAATCAAAGCCTATTACAGCCCAGTATGTTTCAAGCTCTATCACTGCGAACACAGTGGTATCAAAGAAAGAAAGAGAGAAAGAGAGAGAGAGAGAGAAAGAAGCAAGAGGAATTTAAAAGGCAGCTCTGTGATTCCTTCGTCCTTGGGAGGCTGTGAGCTGTGCTTTTATTGATGATGGGTAAAGGTTAAAACATCTATCATAAATCTTTAGTGGGTCAAGTATATTGGACACTGTTGCATTTTCATCTGAACTCATAGCTACTTGCCATGTTTTTCTTTTAACATGTGCTGCGTGTCCCCCAGGGGAGCGGCTGCTGAGCGTGCACGTCTTTATCTTAGGTTTCCCTTTTTTTTTTTTTTTTTACATAAATTAATTACTTAATTTATACGAAGGATGAGAGTCTGTGTATAGTGTATCTGCAGACAAGTGGTAGTCAGAGACTGAATGGAAACCTGAATGAGCAGCAGCAGCAGCAGCAGCAGCAGCAGTGAATGCAGATGCAGATGCTCTCGTACAGGATTGTGAGGACTTACTGCATGCTTTAATGAGGAGGGAAGTGATGTGAATCATATGCTGTGGCCTTCACACTCAGAGTCACTGCAGTCATCAACATCATCCCTGACACACAGAGAGTTCAGGTGGTTAGACGCAGCTCCAGTCACGTTTTATGACCGCACCTGATATATTCTCGTCTTAAACAACATCAGGAGGTGGAGAAAAAGAAAAAAAAGACGCTGCATTGCCTGTTGCTTTTAGTCAGTGGTATTAACCCCCCTGTTGTCCTCTTGTTGAAGGTTGGAAGGAAGGACAAAGGGAAAGATGGAAGGGAACAGATTGGGTTAATTGGGTCAAAAAGCAAGGAAGAAGTAAGGATGAAGGAAGGAAGGAAGGAAGGAAGGAAGGAAGGAAGGAAGGAAGGAAGGAAGGAAGGAAGGAAGGAAGGAAGGAAGGAAGGAAGGAAGGAAGGAAGGAAAGACAGAGGGAGGGAACGGATTCGTTCAAGGAAGGAAGAAGAAGGAAGGTAGAAGGGAAAGAAGGAAGGGAAAAAGGAAGGAAAGAAAGATGGAGGGAGGGAATAGATCAGGTCAATTGGATCAGAAGAGGAAGGAAGGAAGGACGAATGGGAGAAAGGAAGGAAGGAAGGGAATAAGGACTGTGGAAAGAAGGAAGGAAGAAAGGAAGGATGGAAGGAAGGACAAAGGGAAAGATGGAAGGGAACAGATTGGGTTAATTGGGTCAAAAAGGAAGGAAGATGGAAGGATGAAGGGAAGGAAGGAAGGAAGGAAGGGAGGGAAAAGGATTGTGGAAAGAAGGAAGGGAAAAAGGAAGGAAAGAAAGACGGAGGATTCGTTTAAGGGAGGAAGAAGAAGGAAGGTAGAAGGGAAAGAAGGGAGGGAATAGATCAGGTAAATTGGATCAAAAGAGGAAGAAAGTAAGGACAAAGGGAAGGAAGGAAGGAATGAAGGGAGGGAATAAGGATTGTGGAAAGAAGGAAGGGAAAAAGGAAGGAAAAAAAGATGGAGGGAGGGAACAGCTCAGGTCAATTGGATCAAAAGAGGAAGGAAGTAAGGACAAAGGGAAGGAAGGAAGGAAGGAAGGAAGGAAGGAAGGAAGGAAGGAAGGAAGGAAGGAAGGAAGGAAGGAAGGAAGGAAGGAAGGAAGGAAGGAAGGAAGGAAGGAAGGAAGGAAGGATGGAGGAAGGGAACAGATAGACAGACAGACAACAGGAGGGTTAAGCTGTGTGAGACAGAGACAGAGGAGAAAGGAGGAGAAAGGAGGACATCATGGTGGACGTCTATATTTCCTCTGTCCTCTGACATCCAGCAACCAGCCGCAGCAGCAGCAGCAGCAGCATTGTCATGATGTCATCTCATCTCATCATGTGTTTCTGTCCAGCAGGAGGGACAGTGGTCGTCCCGTTATCTCCCTCTGGCCACGGCACAGAACTCCGCTGCCAATCATTGTCACAATGGACGCAGCACCGGTGTCAAATAGATGCTGTCAGACGGAGCTTTTTGAAGTGACACATGACAGTAGTGAGGTTGCACTGATCCCAGCAGAGAGAGGAGAGAGAGAGGAGAGAGTTTCCCTGCAGACGGCGGAGAGGAGAGGAGAGGAGAGGAGAGGAGAGGAGAGGAGAGGAGTGGAGAGGAGAGGAGAGGAGAGGAGAGGAGAGGAGAGGAGAGGAGAAGGCTTCACCTTCCTCCACCTCCTTTGATCCATCTGGAAAAAGTTCACTGTTTCCAGGGCCGGTTCTAGGCAGCATATATGAGGGGGCAGTCAGAAATGTGAAGGGGGCATCATGTGAACACATCATGCTCCAGCACTAACCCTTCTCTGTGCTTATAGTAACTTCATTGAATTGGGTTGTTGGCTATGTGTCCAACCCCAACCTGGAGAAGTGGATTGCACTTTGTCAGGCCTCTACCTTCAGACCTGTCCAACTAGGGGCCGGGGGGCCAACCAGGGTCTTAGAGCCCAAATTTTTTACTGTCGTAATGCAAAGAGCCACATTATATGGGGGGTTAGGGGTGCATATACCTGAAGATGCATTGCAAACCCAGAGGGGGTGAAAAAGGTGAGTAGCTAAACTCCTGTAGGGGGGTCTGGGGGAGTGAAGCATTCTGGTGTACTCTGAGAAGAGGAGGGGGGTATACTATGGTCAAGATTTACAAAACTGAAAGGTAGTCTTATGAATTATGGTACTGCAGATAATTTTGTCAACTTGTAATATACATATTTCTTGAGTATATTAAAATGTGCTTTCTCAACTTCTAAAATTTGGATTTGAGGGGGCAAGACATTTATTTGAGGGGGTGCTGCCCCCTCTTGCCCCTGCGTAGAGCCGGCCCTGACTGTTTCTCAAGGTTTGGAGGAGGAGAGAGAGAAACCAAAATAACCCTGCAACACCACTGTGTGCTCAGGTGTTTGTAGGATAATATGCCATTATTAGTGCAGAATATATGACGCCAATTATTATTTCATCTCAATCTGACCACAGGCTCAATATGGGAATAACGGAGGCGAATGGGGGCGAACAGCGACAACACGATTTGCTCCTCTCTTAAGGTTTTCAATCGCTGCATCACCAAATAAATTCAGGTTATTCTATTTTTACTGCAAGTAACTGTCCACACCAGGCAGTCATCACAGCGGTGTCTTTTATTTGGGAGCCAGTAAAGGCTGTTGTAGTGCCATGTTCTCCGCTGGTGGCGTGTCAGTTTCTCGCAGTTACCAGCAGCAGCCTGTCTCTCAGTGACAGTGAACACTTTGAAAATCCTGATGCTGATTTTAAAAGCCGCCCCTTAAACATACACACACATTGTATTAATATTCTGACAGTGTCAGAATAATGTTGTATCACCCCGAGATGTTTTCACAAGCAGGTGTGGAATTTACTGACTCTGAGCGTGAACACAACATTTTCTGCTCCATGTTTGTTATTCTTTCCCAGGATGGGTTGTTCTGCACTTCTGCGGGTCAAACTGAATGACATCCTGGCTGCTAGAATATGATCTTTCATACGTCCAAATTTTGTTAATTTGTTTAGGATCCCCATTATTGAATACCTTTATTGTCATTCATACCAAGGTATAAACGAAATTCAAATTGCAAACCTACATGTGGTTAAAAACATCAGTGAAGATAAAAAGAAAGAAAAGCCAATGTCATGACATTAGCTATTCTTCCTGGGGTCCCCAATGCATTTTTAAAAAGAACATACAGTAGTAGCTACATACACAAACAGCAAACAGTCTAGTCTAAAATATATTATTAGGTACAAAGAATACATCATACATCACATTACATTACCACAACAGTTCAACCCACAAATAAATCCCTATAATAAATTATTATACATTATATATTTCTTACTCATTGAATTTTCAATTTATTTAAATGGTCTATTACTACCTTTTTTAAAATGTGTTTTGATGTTATTAGGTAATGTGTTCCAGCCTATAATGGCTCTGTATATTAAAGTATGTTTTAAATTATCATATCTTAATTGTCTCGTTGCATATTTATTGACATAGACAATTTCTCATGAAAGTTAGGAATTTTTTTTAGGAACCCATTCCACCCTCTTCATGTTCTGACCATGAACGTTTATTATCCAAGACTATTCGTTCAATTTGTGTTCCATCAACAGACAGCTGTAGTTGAGGATCATTTATCAGTGCATGTCTGGAACCAAATATCATACTTTTTTGTTTTAGAGATATTTAACGGCAATCTATTTTTATGCACCCAGTCAACCACTTTCTCGAGTTCGATGTTCAGGATATCACAAATGACTACCACCAACCCCAAAAAGAAAAGAAACTGGAGCAATTTACCTCTCCTTTGTCACTCTGATGGAAATGTCAAAGTACATCTGCTGCTGATAAAAGGAAGCATGTGACCAGATAATACGTACACACACAGCCACACATTTAATTATTGCCATTGTTCCTCTCAGCTACATTAACACGATTCTGTATTCATGACCTCAACTGTAAAGACGCATGCAACAGAAAGAAAACGTGCTTCACTCTAAATCTTTTACAAGCTTTGTTATACCGGTGTTGAAACTAAGCTGCAAGTAACCGAGCTCGGACCGCATACACAGTCCTAGACGTTAATTACTGAGGATGAAGCTCCTGCACTATCACAAGACTCCTTATTGGACGCTAGATAAATAACTTCCCAGTCTGGTACGAAGCAAAAAAAAAAAAGACAAGATGAATAATTTCCATTCAGGAATTGATGAAACTAACCTTCACCCCCGTGCTGCGGTCTATTGTCTGATTCACTCAGTGAAGTCATAAAGCACCTCATAGTGCACACACACACATGCACAGAGGATAATCCTAACCACTTCAAGCAAAGTTGCCATAGATACAGGTGAAGCATTAAAGCTTTTTTAAAGCCCCAGTACAGTATGTACCTTATTAGGCTTTTTATTCGCAAAAGTCGCATACAAATGAAAGCTTTCTGGTACCTTAGAATGAGTTGTTACAAGTCGTTACAAATACATAAGTGGGCGACGCACCGAACCGAGGCGGCCATGTTGCATTGCCATTTTTTACGCTGAGTGGCAGCGTGACCGTAGGTAGAAACTCACGGAGGCACTGATGTTGCATTCAGGTGCAGTCAGGCAGACGGCCGTCGGCAAACCAACCGGATGGCATTTTACTCCGCGAGTGAAACGTGGGTCAGGTAAACAATACGATATCACCATGACAACGTATTGTCACGCCTGTATTGTTTTGCCTCATGCTGGCGGACCACTTGTTTACATAGACGCTTGTTTATCCTGTTACATGCAGCGTCTGTTGTCTGTCTGACATCTGCCCGATTTCAGGTGAATGCAACATCAAGAATACGTTCCGATATGCAACCGCACCGCTAGATGGGGGGAATTCCTACACATTATACCTTTAATTCAGTTGTATCACTGACGATTTCCACTTTTAAGTCAATTTTTTTTTTTACTTGTACCTGAGTAAACTCTTCTTTTAAGTGATGGGACTTTTACTTGAGTACAGTTTTCCTACAGTTTTACTTTATCTCATGCCACTGTTGCTCTAACTGGTGCAGTTTTTTGGGGACTATTTTCAGAGGCAGATTAATCCACATTTGGTGCTCCAGTGAATATCTGTTGTCTGTCTGACGTCTGCCCGATTTCACGTGAATGCAACATCAAGAATACGTTCCGATATGCAACCGCACCGCTAGATGGGGGGAATTCCTACACAATATACCTTTAATCATTTCAGTTAATGTACTCTAATGAGTTTTCTGAGGGATGATCTGATGAAGTTTCGTTTGTATGTGGAGCAACAAGAAATAGAGGCCGCTGTCTCAAACCGGTCATTCAGTTGTTATGCGTGGTTGTCTTCTCTAATCACAGAGCTGTAAACCTCCTCCCGTGTCCACGGCGCTGTGCTGGGGTTTTGTTCCAGTTTGTGAAGAACTGTCTCTGTAGCACTCGTGACTCTGGATTCAGAGGCTTTGATGCAGTGTGACTCAACACTCGCAGGACGCCAGGAATAAAATGGTCCATCCAAAGTCTTTTTTATCACCTTGTCAAAGTGCCTTATAGGTAGATAGAAAAAAAAAACAAAAAAAACTCTGGTATTTCCTCCAGGTATTCATGTTGCCTTAGGCTAAAAGGCGGTTGATTTGGCAGCCGTTGCAGAAAACTAACCACCAATGATTTCACCGTGTGCACAAATTCGAAGGTCAGCACCTTGCCTGTTTCATTGGTCGTTGCTGTTGGTGGAGGAAACGCCGGGCGACGGAGGAGGAGATCTCGCCGCTGAAAGGCTGGGCGACGGAGCAGAGCTGGGTCATGGATTATTAGGCAGAAGTAAGCTGGATGGAGGCGACGGGGAGGCGTGTGATTCATGGCCGGAGGATGTGGTGGTGGTGGTGGTGAGGGGGGGGGGGGGGGGGGGGGGCTGTTTGGAGGAGTAGGTGGGATATATGGATCTGAAAATAGTGACTGTGAGGGAGCACCAAGCAACAACTGAGCCCATGCAGAGGACCATGCAGGTTCAAATCCAAGAGCCTTGTGAGGTCGTCACTGGAGAAAAACTGTCACTTTACTGTAACCCTCCTGTTGTCCTCCTGGTCAAGGAAGAAAGGAAGGAAGGAAGGACGAAGGGAAAGAAGTAAGGAAGGAAGGAAGGAAGGACAAAGGGAAAGAAGTAAGTAAGGAAGGAAGGACAAAGGGAAAGATGGGAGGAAAGAAGGAAGGGAAAAGGGAAGGAAAGATACTGTAGAAGGGGGAGGGAACAGATTGGGTCAATTGAGTCAAAAAGGAAGGAAGGAAGAAAGGGAGGGAAAAAGGATTGTGGAAAGAAGGAAGGGAAAACGGAAGTAAAAAAAAAAAGGAGGGTGGGAACAGATTTGTTCAAGGAAGGAAGAAGGGAAAGAAGGCAGGTAAGAAGGAAGGGAAAAGGGAAGGAAAGAAAGATGGAGGTATACAGCATATGGAACAGATCAGGTCAATTCGATCAAAAGAGGAAGAAAGAAGAAGTAAGGACGAAGGGAAGGAAGGAAGGAAAGGAGGAAGAGAAAAAGGATTGTGGAAAGAAGGAAGGGAGAAAGGAAGGAAAGAAGGAAGGATGGAGGAAGGAAACTAACTTCTTATTATCATTGTTTTATTTAACTGTCTACCCTCCTACGTGCAGCACTTTGGTCGACTGCTGTCGTTTTAAATGTGCTATACAAATAAATGCTGACTTGACTTGACTCGAAGGAAACAGAAGGACAACAGGAGGGTTAACTATTTGAAGAAAAGCCATCCATAATGCCCTACCTCATGTGGGCTGTCATTCTTGATGCAGCTGTGACATGTAGCCTATAGTAAATGTATTATAGGAAGTGTATTGCATGTGGATGTGGAGTCTGGTGCTTTTGGCTCCAGATGCAGATGTGGTAGCAGATTCTTTTCATTCAGCTCACAGCCTCGGCAGCAGCGGTGAAGCCTCTGTGTTTACACGAGCCCCGCGCGGAGCTGCACAGATCACTGGCCTGTGTGTCTGAGGCGTGTCAAACACACCTCTGGTTCCTCCATGACCGGGCTGCGTTGGCTCACCTGTGGTGCATGTTGATACTTCACATTAATAACTCTGCACACATCATGCTTTGACCCAGAGCACGGGAACGGTAGCACGGTAGTTTTGTTGATAAGCTGGCATCGCTAAAAGCTATTGATATGATACTCACTTCAGTTTGAGCACATTTTAAATGTTTTATCTTTTATTTTTTATTCACGGACTGCTCATTTCTCTTCTTAGGATGCAGCCTAACCATATTTTAAACAGTAAACATACTGCAAATGACACATTTAACAGAACAAAAAAAAAATCCTTTCTTTAATTCATTGGGAATGTTTTCTGTTCTATGTGCAGTCGCCAGTGAAGCTGTCAAATACCTCTCAAAGCACTGGTCTTGTCAGGCTTTTCTTAACAGTAAAGACCTTTTAATCAGCCTGTCATTGTTGGAAGTTTCCTTATATAATCTACTACAACAGCTTATTACATGAACAATTTCAATCAACCCATGCAGGCTACGACTAAAAACTGTATTAAATGGTGTCTTTTGTTTAATTTCTACAGAGCCTCATTTTCCACTTGTACACAGTGACCTCCTTCTTCATTCCCCCTTTCAAAGACTTGGAGGATAAAATGAGGCATCAAGGGAGAGAAAGCCAGCGTGCAGTGCAGATCAGTGACAATGCAAAGGGGGGAAAACTGCCAAATTCACAGCCGTCTGGTCTCACTCACCACTCAGAACCCCATACACATCCTGCTTATATCCTCTCTATGTACCACACTCAGTCTGCAGTGCCCTTAATCCCTATTGCACCCACCAACACTGCACTGCACTAGCTCTGCAGCTCCTGGCTCCTCGCCCCTCCTTCGCTTCTCACCGCTCAGTACACTGACCCCCACAGATCTATTGAAAACCCCCCACGCAATGAGCACTCTTTCTTTTTTCTTTTTCTTTTTTTTTCTCCATACGTTCCATTCATTCTTTCAGGGGAACAAAAACAGGAGAATAATGCAGAATCTTGGGTGAAGAAGGAGAACAGAGAGGGAAAAGTGTGATAAGGAGGCCAGTAAGCTTGTAAATCTCTTCGCAATTTCATCATGTTGAGGTTTTAGTTATTACATGCTATCACTTTGAATTCAGCTGCTCATGAAATTTTTTTGACAAGGTATCCAGGACCGGGGTTGAAGAAGTCCTGAGCGAATTCTTGTTTAGATTATTTTGAGTGTCTTTTGGAAGCCCACACGTGGAAGCAAAAGAAGCATCTGTGCAAAAAGGCTTTCCTCAAAATGGCTGAATCTATAACTACGCAGCTCAGCCACAAAGAAAAGACTGTAGGTGTTGCAACCCAGAAATATTTGGGACACTACAAATTTTATTAAGACATAATAAATAAAGCATGTAACACAGTTTTATTTTGGTTCTTTATCCAAATATTTTGCTCTGTTTCAGTGCTTCACAAGGTGCCTCGCTGATTTGTTTTGGGCTGAACTTGCAGAGTTGTTTGTGATATGAGTTCCCGTTTCTTGAAAAAAACTAAAAATCTACAAGATATATGCAACAGCAGGGGGAAAAAAATTGCCAAAGAGAAGATGGAGTCCAGTGTGATAAGCAGATGATGGACTGAGGAGTGTCAGACTGAGGTTGCATGCAAACAGCAAATCAAAATAGACTCAATATAAACTAACTACAAGAGCAAGATATAAAAAATATGAGTCTGTCCACTTGTTGAAAAAAAAAAATCAGTCCGCAGCCTGTCTGCACAAGTAGTTTATTACTTCCTATGGTCACATTTTATTGTTAGATGACCGATAGCGGCCATAATAATTATGACAGGAGCAAAGGTCCGGTATGTCTGCCGCCTTTGGGACACTAATCTCCAATGAGTCGTATCCATAGGCTGTAAATAAAGAAGGACGTAGCCTGAGTAACATCGTGGAAGTGCCCGACTCTGCCAAAAATCTCCAGCTGATCCAGAAATGCACAAGGAGGAGGGGAGCTGAGACTCTACACTAGTCCATGCAGGATTGTAGGAAGCATACATATGATTTATTTAAATATTCATCAACTCCTTTGCAGTTGTCATTAAGGAGAAAACTGGAGACCAAATCTGTTTTTTCTATCAGGCAATAAATGTGTTGGGGATTGACTCATGCAGCGTTGGACGCAGCCTCTTGTGGTCGTTATAGGAACTGATTTCTTCGGTACTTACGTTATTGGTGTTGGCTTAAAGGGATAGTTCACCCAAAATTGAAATCATTTCGACTAAGGGCTGGGAGAAGTTTCAGAGTCCTCCGTGGCTTCTCTGAGTTACAGGGGGTCTCGGCGTAGCAGTGCATGTCCATATAACAGTTGCAAATGGATACCAACTGTCTTCGTAACAAAAAGACACACCAAAAAACATCCAAATACCTCCATGCTGCTTGTATGTAATGCGAAAATGCGAAAATGCGAAATTGTCCCGAAAAAAATTAAATAAGTTTATTTTTCAAGCTTGTTTGTAGCGGAGGCTCCTCTTCCCGGTTCGTCAAATTTGGACGAACCAGGGTCTGTCCTCTTCCCAGTTCGTCCAAAACAAGCTTGAAATATAGACTTATTTAATTTTTTTCGGGACAGTTTCGCATTTCGGGGCTTCAATACAAGACGGACATTACATACTGTACGAGCAGCATGGAGGTATTTGGATGTTTTTTGGTGTGTCTTTTTGTTACGAAGACAGTTGGTATCCATTTGCAACCGTTATATGGACATGCACTGCTACATCGAGACCCCCTGTAACTCAGAGAAGCCACGGATAACTCTGAAACTTCTCCCAGCCCTTAGTCCACATGAGGGGGAGTAGATAATGAGTGAAATTTCAATGTTTGGGTGAACTATCCCTTTAATTTTTCAGATTCGAAGGTTGCCGCTTGGTCGTGTCAGAGGACAAACAATGCTACAATATAATAACTGCTCTGAGAACAGAAGAAGCAGAGTCAAGGGCAGCTTGACAAGCACACTTCAGCCGTACCTAAATCACCCCGGCTTATCTCCAACGCACAAACCTCCAAGAAAAGGCTGCCGTCCTTTCCACTTGACGAGCTCTCATTGTCGATCGGACACAGTCGCACCCAGAAAAAAATGACCACAAGTGGGCAGTAAATTACGTGATGAATGCAAACGGGCATCAGAATGCTGCTCTGGGATCAGATATAAGGAGAGACATTGTTTCCACAACAGCATCAGTGTAATTGATGTCTGTTTTTAGCTCTTACTAGACGAGCACTGTTTGCCTGGCTTGCCCTGACGGCGTCTCACTGTATTTTATATAAGGCCAGTTAGTAGCAACACTATACGCTGCATGTGTGAAATGTGTGAAACGTCTCCGTGACACGTCTCATATCTCACAGGATGTAGTAGTATGTATTAAGTCAATTTTTTTCAACAGAACTAGGGTTGCACAATTCCAGGAATTTTCAAAATGGCAAACTTTCCATGGGAATTAACAGGAATATATGGGAATTAACGAGAATATATGGGAATAAATCTGAAATTTACAAAATTCAAGGTTGGCCTTCAACTTAAAAATTGTGTTTTTTGTGCTTTTCACATGTCCCTGTGGCATTTTTCTTGTGTTAGAGCACATATCAGCAGAAAAGGAAGTGCAAAATTGCATTTCTGAGTTTTTCTGCCTTCATTGCTGTGAACCAATGGCAGACGCAAACTGGCCGTTTCAGGGAGACTGGAGTTGACGCGTCACAACCCCAGGGGAGGGCACTAGTGCAAGTAGCCTACTTGAATATCTATGCTATTCCTCAATCACATGCATTTTTTTTATTTTAATTTACTCAACATTCATGTTTTTGTTGTTCAGAAAGAGAACTGATTGTTCATACAAGAATTAAAACTTGATAAAGTTCTACTCACAAATACATCTGTTGAAATGTCATGTTTTTTAATTGTATTATTTTTCATGGATGTCTGCTTATGACAAAACTGAATATTTACATGATACAGTTTGTTTAAATTACCCCCAATTTCCAGTTAATTCCCAATAATTCCCAATAATTCCCATGGAAAGTTTCCAATTTCGAATATTTCCAAAACCCCATCTTACTGTAACTTCCCATGGAAAGTTTCTGGCAATTTACCGGAAATTTACTGGAAATTTTGCCACCCCTTTGCTATCCTAAACAGAACCAATAGGCCTATATGTATTTGCATTTGAAAAGCATGATTTATTTCAGACTGTAAAACTTCCTCTCTCTGTAACTCAGTGGAGTGAAACGAGTCGTGTGGGAAGTTGAAGCTTGTTGCTGTTTGTCAGACAGATTCTGTCAGTCAAAAAAAAAAAAAGAAAAAATCAAGTTGTGGTTCAGATGTACAGTGTGTCACTGCTGATGACCCTGAAGTTGCATTTAGAAGCTAAATCTGTGTTTGATTGCTGCTGACACTTGTTGAGGCTTTCACTCAAGTGTGAGTGTGTGCTTGTGTGTACCTGTGTGTGTTATATGTGCCTCTGTGTTGTGTGTTCTCTCTCTCCAACCCTCTCACTCTCTCTGTGCATATCATCTGTGTGTGTATGTGTGTGTGTGTGTGCTTGTCATGTGTGTGTTGCTCGGGAAGAGTCACTTCACTGTGATGAAGGAGATGAAAGCCAGAGACATGTTAATTATGCATCAGTCTCCAGTGGATGAGACTCAGAGGAGACGTGTCCTGATTCATTTAACAGATTATTCTTCACTTCTGCTCTGAGATTTCAACGAGATGAGATGACAAAGATAAATCCTTTCCCCCCGTCTTCTTTTTTAACTCGTCCTTTGCTTCTGTGCTAGTTTAGTTGTCTCGCTGGCATCATGTGTCATGAAGCAACACGCTCTAGCTACTACTTAAACCATCGCATTCTGCTTGAAACCACATCAAACATCTCAACTGACAGACAAGTTTGTCACCATAAACCACTCCAACTGACTGGTATATCCTCTGTGTTGGCTTTCTTCTTCTTCTTTTCCAGCTCTGAGCAAAGTATCCATTTATGTATATTTATGTTCAGTATTTGACAAATATTCGGGCTCGTCCCCAAAATGCATATGGAAAACCCCCCTGGTGGTTTTTACTGATTTGAGCAGAAGGCAGTGTGGAGCATGGAGAGTGAAAAACTGATGTGTGGAGAGGAGGAGTAGAAGCTGCACAGTGGAAAACACTGATGTTTTCATCAACATTGGTGGAGATTCAGATAAAGTAAAGTCTCTTTTTCTTTTAGCTAAAGCTCAAAAACCCATTTATTCGTAACATATTTGTATCAGCTTTGAGTTTTAGTGTAAGCTCTGAGGTGTTACCCACTGCTCCTGCTCTGTCTGTCATTCAACTGGTTTGAAGTAGAAGAAAGCTGCGGTTATTTCAATATGATACTTAAATGTTTAATAAAAGAGAAAATAAACTGAAGTCACTTGATTTTCCTCCTCCACTGAGTGAAGTGTTTAGATCCAGAATCGCATGTGATATATTCCTATAGAACACCGTTGTTGTCCATTAACTATTAAAGACACAACAGTTGCGCTGGGTGACATGTTCCTTCATCACCATGAACACACACACACGCACACACACACACACACACACACACACACACACACACACACACACACACACACACACACACACACACACACACACACACACACACACACACACACACACACACACACACACTGTAGTTTATTTTGATTCAATCCCACACACACCGTGCTGTTGCCCCAGATATTCACTGGAGCACCAAATGTGGATTAATCTGCCTCTGAAAATAGTCCCCCAAAAAACTGCACCAGTTAGAGCAACAGTGGCATGAGATAAAGTAAAACTGTAGGAAAACTGTACTCAAGTAAAAGTCCTATCACTTACAGTAAAAGAAGAGTTTACTCAGATACAAGTAAAAAAAAATTGACTTAAAAGTGGAAAGCGTCAGTGATACAACTGAATTAAAGGTATAATGTGTAGGAATTCCCCCCATCTAGCAGTGCGGTTGCACATATTCTTGATGTTGCATTCACATGAAATCAGGCAGATGTCAGACAGACAACAGATGCGGGTGTGATTCGACTTCAGTGAAAGGCGTATTTATGAAAGAAATGTTTGATTTTTGCTAATAAAAAGCCAAATAAGTTACATACTATTGGGGCTTAGCGCATTTCCACTGCTCCAAATTCCAGTCAGGCATGGAGCAGACTGTGCATACAACTGATAATAACACAACACCAAGATGGGTGCCTATGGCTTTATGTAGCAATATCAATTTACATAATGTAACAGCTGCCACTTCTTAATGACAGAAGGAGAAACGAGCAGATTCCTGGTGGATAGTTGGAGACGGGGTCAGTAAACACAATCATTTCACAACTAGATCAAGTGTGTCTGAGGGATTTATGACGACGCGTCACCTCTCACCCTGAAAGAAGTCTCTCTTTCTCTCTTTCTCTGCTGCAGCTGTTGATCCGGCTCTTTTCCGTTTGTTATTTTAATCGTAATCACAGCTAATCAAAACCTCATTGTCCAGCTTTTTGCTTTTATACCGCAGTGATTTTGATTTCAGTTAAAAGATATTTGAGGGTGAAATTAGTGATTTAAAAAAAGAAGAAAATGAGAAAATAAATATATCTGTTCAGAGCCACAGCAAGGATTGGAAGTCAGAAAGTACCAAGAGAAACACTGACAAGTTCTCAACAAGTACAGAGTGACAACAGTTGTATCTTTCATCTAATTAGGTTTTACATCCTCCCCTCTGAACTGCAATCGTTCCTTTATCTGTAAGATATACTTTAAATTGGAAAACTCATGGATCATTACCATAATGTAAACCTCGTTAAAAATAATGTTGAAAGAACACATTGTCACTGCACACTGTTTTCATCAGCTCAATACAGAACATTATGTTAAACGTGCTAAATGTTCTGTTTTGAACAAGACAAGATGTCGTTTTTCTACCTCCTACATGTCTTCTTCACCCGTGAAACTGTCACATGGCGACTTCTGATGACCTGCAACTGTCATTTATAACGGCTGATCTGTTCTGACTGTACCAGCCAATAAGAGCTTGAGATATTGAGTGGTTTTTTTTCTTTAGATGCTGTGTCAAACAGGTCAGTTTTTTGTTTAGTTTGAACCCCATTAAATTTGCGAGGTCTGGGTTAATGTAAGAGTGAGACAGTGAAAAAGAAAGGCAAACAAGTAAAATATATATACTGTACATATATTTTTTCCCTTGATAAATGATTTAAATGACCCTGAAGATTAACTACTTTGTTACAACAGCTGAATGCTCAGATAGGAGGAAGGACAAATATACTGTGATAATATACTTTATTCCTTTTTATACACATCAGTGGGTGCAATGATTACATACTGAGAACAAATTCATGCTTAAGAGTTATTTTGCGGTATTCGTTGTTGCCCTTTTCCTGCTTTAAGTCTGTAAGTCCAGGTTTTCAGATCTGGCTGTGTAATTTTTAACCAAGTTTGAACATTTGAAACAAAAGCCCTATTGTTCAATACCCACAATTGTGAATACACAGTTTGCAAAGGTTAATTGTGGTTTAGTTTCCACAGTGATATGTTTGGAAGGGATTGGAAGGGATACACTTTATCTATCAAGAATAAACCACATTGCCAAAATGATTTCTTGAGAAGAGGTAAAAATACATATACTGTATCATTCCAACTTCATGGGCAACAGCGTATATATATATACTGTATATATAATAAAGCAAATAGATAAATAAAAATGGCACAGGTGCAAAAAGTACAAGATAATGAGGAAAATCAACTGGAAACATGTAAAGTGTAATGATAATTGGATGAGAAAAAGTAACGATGATGTGAAAAGGTAAGGAGATGTGATGTACTGCAGGTCAAAAGTAAATGATCAGTGGAGAAATGATGTGCAGGGAGGGGGTTGGGGGGTGGGGGGGTGTAGGGGGGGATCATCACTGA
This sequence comes from Trachurus trachurus, assembly GCF_905171665.1. Taxonomy (NCBI): domain Eukaryota; kingdom Metazoa; phylum Chordata; class Actinopteri; order Carangiformes; family Carangidae; genus Trachurus; species Trachurus trachurus. The sequence continues at coordinate 4,378,711 of NC_139903.1, forward strand.
AACATGGGGTCACATGTTGAGCACTGAGAGCGTTTTTCCTTCACTGAACATGATTTTACCTCGTGTCCATGATCAAAGCGACTCATTCCGTGAGCTGTAAATTCATTAGGCGAGTCATAGATTATTCTGCACAGAGCTTATACTGTTCATTATGGGCTAGCTGTGTGGTCGTGTTAATTAAAGGTGTAATAATTCAGGTTTTTACTGCCCCTCAGCACAAAATGCTCTTAATATACCCACGGTGTTACGGCGGTGGTGATCGATACCAATTACTACCAATGACGACTTGCTCACATGCCGGGATCTTTTGGTTAGATGGAGTCACTGTCATAAATTCAATATTCAATCAGTCTTTATTATCCCCAGGGGCAATTGTCATAGGCTACAATGTGTGATCTTAAGGTGAAGATCTTAAAGACATTTTTTGGTGTAGGCTACTGATCAATTTTGAGATTTTGGGCTATTTTGCTTCCTTAAAGGGATAGTTCAACATTTTGGCAAATTGGCCCATTGCCATAACCCCTATAGTTTTAGCAGTATAGGTTGTTACCTTTATTTGTCGGTGCAAGCTACTTTTAGAACGGCGGAGCAGAGCCGTGAGCTGCTCAGAGCTACTCTACTGAGGCTTATGGGATTTCTTGCTTTCCCTCATCAAACTCATCAAATACACAATCCAACAACTCCAAAACGCTCTGGTGGACAAGTTGTGACCTGCACATTCACCACACTATGAGATAATAACAGAACGTTACCAGACAGAGTTGTTTTACTGCCCCCGACGGGAACGCACATCAGCGGTTTTGCATGAATTTACCTAGAAAACAACTCTGAGCAGCTCGCGGCTCTGCTCTGCTGTTCTAAAAATAGCTTGCACCGACAATTAAAGGTAACAAACCCACTATAGGGATTGTGGCAATGGGCCAATTTGCCAAAATGTTGAACTATCCCTTTAACATGTCTTCTTTCAGAGAAGTGGAAATAAATGGTAAAAGATCCACATTGAGGTGGTTATTTTACTTCATTTTGACTGCTTTCGTTGGTAGATTTCTCCTAAATTCACCAAAAGTTAGTATGAGCTACTGTGACAAACTGTTATGTGCCTGTTATCTGACCAATGTCATGTCAGATATCATTGTAAAGCTCTTTCTGTCCTGAACAATAATTGTCATTTCATTTCATTTCACAAAAGTACGATTGACAATAACAATCTGACTATGGAATTTGACAATATAAGTCTCTGAAGGCTGTTTTCTCAAAATTAGTTTTTCCTCAGACCCTGAGCTAGAAATCTCAACGGCACTTACATACACTTACAGTTTTATCCCTTTCTATATTCTGAAGGTTTTTACAAAGGGGTTTGTTGATATATCATTCACAGCCTGGTTTATACAGCATTTTATTCCTAAAACCATGGCGAAAAGTGACTTTTGACAGTATATTTTCTCATTTACAGAGTGATAAAAAGAGATATCCAAAATCCCCTCTGTAAAACATTCTGACTCTAACATGTCAACAAAATAAAACAAGAATTTTGAATGTAGCTTTATCCATAGTTCAGATTTATGTTCTGGAAATATATGCAAATAAGCGCATATTTTATTAGATATTGCCTGATTTACATTTAAACATAACATTTCACAAAACTTTTACAGTAATACAAAAAAGAATTAATGTACTTAATAAACTTGGTGATATCTCTTTGTTAATTTCAGAACTGAACACAAATAACTTTTGTAATTTACCCAAACAGATTATGTATAAATTGCTTTTATTTGAACACGGTACAGACAGACAGCGAGAGAAATAGCAATAACAGGCCACAAAGGTTCCTCTGACCGGCTGCAGTGTTGCAGTGATATATGTTATGTTGTATGAGATGATGATATCAGGCTGTCACTGCCTCTCTTTAGATTCATCTTCCCTTTCATCTTCCCCTTCTCTGTCAGTTTAGCTGTCAGTGCATCCATTCAAAGTCCATGACTGATGACTGTCTGCACAAGTGGCCGGGCTGAGGATGATTCTTCTTCCATCTATACTGCAGCACATTAGCCAACATCTCCCCCCTAGGAGGCGAGAGGTGTGAGGGGAAGAGGAGGAAGAGGGATGGAAATGCAGGGGAAAGACTGAGATGGACAGAGTACCAAAGTAGCTCAGTCGTCATGTTACTCGAGTAAAAGTAAAAAAGTACTTGTTTTTAAAGGTACTTAAGTATCCAAAAGTACATGCTTTTACATTTACTTTAAGTAAAAGTAAGAGTAAGAGTAAATTTCTTATTTTTCACATCAATGAATTACTATATTTTTTTCTAAATGGATTTAAGGACCTTTTAACTCTTGTTTCTGAGAATTAACTCTTTGAAAGCAGCTGCACTGATGTGCTGCTTTTAGGGGTTAGGGTTTCCTTCTTTGACAAACACAGCTTGTGTCCAATAGGATTTTAGAAAAATACAGCAGACCTGAAAGTAACGAGTACTTTTCAGCCTTCCTATAAATTAACTTGAGTAAAAGTAAAAATATTTGTCTTGGAAATGTATTCAAATAAGAGTATAATAAGTACCAAAGAAATCTAATCTAAAATCTGTTACTGTCCACCACTGCTGGTATGAACGGGAGTGAGGGTTTGTGGGAGGTTGTGGTTTTTGTTCTCACAGGGGGAGTTGTTGTCTGGTCAGGTGGAGGGAGGAGAGGAGACAGACAGTAGATGCCCGTAGTTGTGTGTGGAGCCGGAGCGATTCCTGAAACATCAGTATTGATATATTCTAGAATCAATTTTCATATTAACGGATCAATACCTGAACTCAGTGAGGCCGTGGATGACTGGTAATCCTCATAGACAACAATATCTACAGCCTGTGATCTGGGATCATTTGCGTATTTTATCATCATCTGTCATATGTGAACTACACTAGTATGGCTGCATCATGTGGTATAATGGCAACGCCACAAAACCTTTTATAACCTTTGTTTTTAACCCTCCTGTTGTCCTTATGTTTCCTTCCTCCATCCTTCCTTTTTCCCTTCCTTCCTTCCTTCCTTCCTTCCTTCCTTCCTTCCTTCCTTCCTTCCTTCCTTCCTTCCTTCCTTCCTTCCTTCCTTCCTTCCTTCCTTCCTTCCTTCCTTCCCTTCGTCCTTACTTCTTCTTCCTTCCTCTTTTGATCCAATTGACCTGATCTGTTCCATATACCTCCATCTTTCTTTCCTTCCCCTTCCTTCTTACCTCCCTTCTTCCTTCCTTGAACAAATCTGTTCCCTCCCTCCATCTTTCTTTCCTTCCTTTTTCCCTTCCTTCTTTCCACAATCCCTTTTCCCTCCCTTTCTTCCTTCCTTACTTTTTGACTCAATTGACCCAATCTGTTCCCTCCCTCCTTCTATCTTTCCTTCCTTTTTCACTTCCTTCTTTCCTCCCATCTTTCCCTTTGTCCTTCCTGCCTTCCTTCCTTCCTTCCTTTCTTCCTTCCTTCCTTCCTTCCTTGACCCAGGAGGACAACAGGAGGGTTAAGTGTGTGTGTGTGCGGAGAGAGAGAGAGGGAAAGGTGGGTTCACAAAGGTATACTGCAGGTGCTCATGATGGTAGAAAAAACCTTTTCTATTTATGACATGACAGGCAGACTGGTACTGGTCTCCTCGTTGGTAAAGTTGCAGTTCATTGGCTCTCGTCTACTTGGGGAAGCGAGGCACAAACACAAATAGGAAAAGATTTCCGATCAACATTGAGTTTTGGTCAAAAAGGTCGATTCTTGATTAATGTTGAAAAATCAATGGTTGACCAACCTTCTAAAAAGTTAATGTTGAAAATACCTCATTGAATCAACATTATTATACAGTATGATGGTAGAGATTGCAGTTTGAAATGCCAAAGTGAATCAATATTGTTTCTCCAATGCTGTTTCTGAACTTAGTGAGACCATTTAATGAGAGGAACTTTTCAATTTAAGCACCTGCTGTGGACGTGTTTTTTTTTTTAACTCTCTTAAAATCTTCTGAAGGTTTGTTTGTAATTTATAATGATAAAAACATCTAAAAGTTGCTTTTGGACAGTGACAGCGAGGACTGGATCGGTCCAAAAGCTCCACATTTCAAACCAAGTGATGGTGTTACAGTAACAGCCAAGAAGAAGCAGCCGTTTTCTCCTCCTCCCCCTCCCCTGTTTGCTCCTGCTCAAGTAAGTTGGGGATATTTTCTTGTTTCAATTATTCTTAAGATAACTGCTGTGTCTTGTGCTTAGTGGAGTTTATTTAATTTTCACAATGTTTTATTTTAACTGAAACATTTTCGAGCATACAGCATCAGTTTTGGGTTTTGGCCAACGATAATGTGCGTGGTAAAAACCATCTGTTACTAACATCAAGCAAACCGTGGTGAAGCAAATATTTGAAATCAGACCTGTGTATTTTTGCGGATTAGTTAAAAAAAAAAATCCCATGTTTGTCCCACAAATTTGCAGTCTTTGTATTAGCGTTGTGGCAAATAAGTGCGATAAAAAAACCCCAAAAGTAAAATGCTAAAACTTTATCAATGAACCTGTTTGTCCTGCATTCGTCAACGTGTAGAACCCAATACTTTTAATGTGCAATGATCACAAGAACGCTAGCTCAGCAAACAAACAAACAAACAAGCTAAAAGGGAAAGTTGTTTGTACATCGTCTCACTGTTAAACTCAGTTTGCCACGAATCTAAAAACTTGCAAACTTGTTGGAGACAACCAGTCCCTGCACCCACTGGCAGCTGTTGTGTAGGCAGGCAGACTCACATCAGCAGCAACGTTACTGTAGGAGGAAGGTTAGGATACTAAAACATGTTCTTCAGTCTGTCTAACTTTCACTCAGTATTTTGATGTCAGTATTATAATAGCTTTCTTTTTTCTTCATGTTACATTTTGTCTTTTATGTCCTTTCGTATTGTTTTATCTGGACTTTGAGTCTGTAATTCATTATATGTTTATTATAAACAGCCTATGGGAGGCCCAGTTTGCCATCTTTTCTTTAGATTGAAAAAATAAATAAATCTGCAGACATTACAGAACTACTGTGACTAGATGCTACTAAAATAATGATGAAAAATCACACGAGGCCATAATGAGAGGTGTGAGTGCACTGAAACGACAATGGTGGTGTTTGTGGTTCATGACCAGTTTTTCATATTTGGATTTGTACAGAAGAGTGGCATGTTTAAAGGAAGAGGAAATTATAATATTAGACAAATACAAAGAAAGACTAAATCCAACCTACAGTACAGCAAGGACAAATAGCTGCCAAAAAATCTCAGACTGTGAATGTGTCATGTTTAATGGTGAATGAATATGTCTGTTCAGCACACACTGTGATAAATTTATTGATTTATTTATTTTTATCTTGTCTCTTTCAGCTGCTGCTTGACAGTTTGACCTCAAGCTATCACACCTACAGTAGACTTCAGCAACACTGTAAAAAAAAGTGGCTGCGTTATGCTTATAGTTATATTCAAATGTAGGCTATTTTTTTTAGATTTTTTATGACTTGCAAAATAATTTGGAACTAAAATAGCATATTATCTACTGTACCAGTATCTGACTTCAGTCACATTGTTTCAATATAACGTCAGCTGGACTGATTCTTAGGTGACAGCTGAATCAATATTGATTCAGTGTCAGTTGTGGTTGAAAATCTGACATTTATTCAACATCAATCATAACAAGCACTTTCAGTTTGGTTTCAAAGCCAGGTATCAATGGAGATTCAATATTCCTGCCTGACCAACACTGATTCAATATTATTTTGCCATCTGGGGGGGGGGGAGAGCACAAACAATGGTAAATAATCCTCAGTATTTCTTGGCATTTCAGCTTACAACCCATAATGCGTAAAACACACACTATAAGTAAATCAAATCTCTGTCTGGACACAAGTGTCTTCCCTTTAGTTCTTTGTGAAAGCAGTTTTAAGCTTGTGTTGATCCGTCTGATGGAGCTGCAGCGTGGTCCGTGGATGAACCCTGTTTGTCTTGCTCCTCAGGCGGCCGTGGTGAGATGGCTTCCTCTGTGGCAGCGGGAAAATAGCAGAGTCGAAGAAAAAAAAAAAAGGCATCTAATCCATTATCTCCTCAACTAAATCTTTCGCCCTTCTGCAGTGAATATTAGAAATCAGCTGATGCTGTGCAGCTCTCTCCTGGATCAAACAGATCAAACCTGGGAGTCAACGACTTCTGGCATAGGTTCAAACACTCGAACGAGATGCTCCCTTTCAGCAAGCACAGCTGAGAGGGAAGAAGAAAGGAGGAGCGGTGGGTTTTATCAAAGCCCTGAGTTTTAATTCAAACCTATCGTGATACAAACTTAAGGTTGGCAGGCTTTGGTTCTGTTTCCACAAACGATCATTGAAACTGCCAGGAGCCTTTAGTCAGGCCTCTGGGTGCCATGTCGGCACCAGATCCCAACACAACATGGCAGCTGAAAAATCAGATAGTAGAAGTAAAGGCCGGCCGCAACCCAACGGCCAGCAGTTCAGCATCAGCAATGGAAGCAGTTCCCACCCAGTCCATCTGAAATCTCCCTATCCACAGCCTACTGTTTCCATCAGCCTGTCTAGAAGTATCGCATCGGAAAATTATGATGGAAACACCATAATTCAAACTAAAATCCCCTGATTCGCACAAACTAAAATATGCTCACTAAAGCCAGGTTTTGGTTGATTCGAAAGGGATGGATGGAGGACGGATTAGAAACTTTTTTTTAACATTAATAAAGGAGAAAAACTTCACTGCTATCCACTTGTCCTCTCTCTCCATGGTGATATCCACACTCCGTGTCGGGAAGGTTGTGTGCAGTGTTTACAGGCTAGTTGCCATGCGGAAAACTTGCGCTAGTTTGTAGTTTTCACTATAGTCTGTAGCCTACTTTTAATGGAAACACACAGCAGGATTAAAATTTCTTTTAATGCGCATTTCCCAGTGATTCGAAACACTTCTGGATGGAAACTGTCCACTAACCAGGGCTGAATGGCTGTCCAATGACAGAGCAAAGGGAAGAAGAGGCCTTTTATCTCTTTGAGACTCTCCTTTTGTATCAAGTGAGCCTCTATATCGTTTGTGCAGAAGGTTATTATGACCCATATTCTTACATTTTGTTGTTCGTGAGGGTGAAATGTGTTAAAGCACCATAGAAAGCCCCGAAGTCCACTGCAGAAAAAGGTTTAGTGTAAGTGTAGAAGACTTTGACACAGGAGAATAGTGTTACATGTCCATGTGAAACCAGTTGTTAAGTTGTTTTTCTATGTCCAGTCTTCAGAAATCTCGACCAAGTAAAGCCACAGCTTTTAGTAACCATGGTGATGATCGGTATGACACTCTCCCGGCAGAGTGGCATAATTATTGTATTGTGCAAACCATGAGGATGGAGGTCCGGTGTGTCCTTAACTCCACTGAGACGTCCTTAACCACAGTGCATGGTTGTGCAGCTGTGTGTGTGTTGTCACGGCGCACATTATTACAACCCCTTATGGGTTAAAAACTAGATTAAAAAGCTAAACCACCTATAACTCTTAATGCTATTTGCAGGATAAGTAAGCTACACTCTATTGTTGCTGTGATTAAAAGTAGAAAAAAAGAGGAAAAGTGGGGAAAGGGAGAGGGAGAGGGAGCCTAATCTGCTGATTAAGGCCCCATAAGGCTTTGCTGCTCTATTAGCCCCAGGGAGGCTGTTCTGTACCAAACCCTGACCTCCCCTTGGAGAGAAAAACGAGAGCTTCTAATTATTAAATTTCTGCGCCTCCGACATTTCAAGCTGTGGTTCTATATGCGTTCTGTAGGCTGCCACATATTTAGACCAGGGTGAGTAGATTTCAAAGTCAGTTTCCAAGATGAATCCTGAACACCCTTCACTTTAAGACCAAGGCCTCAGCCAACCTGTACAGCCGCAGCTTGAAAAATTGCTTAATGCCAAAGACAAGCATGAGGTCTGAATACCAACATGCTGTTTTTGATAGTAAATCCTCTTTGCATGGACTTATCTCTGCTCAGGATTGCAGCCTTGCAGAATTCATCTTGTGCTGTCATCTCAGAAGTGTAGGTTTGTGAGGATTTGGGATGACATTCTTGGAAACACGCTGCCCACTTCAAATTTTTAGGACCCTCTCTGCTCCTCTGACATCCCCAAGCTGTGAATTACAGGGCAGAGATTTCTTCTTTTTCTTTTTTTTTTTCTTCCCCGGCTCCCACATCAATATGTATCTTTCATCTCATGTTTGTACACAACCTGTTTTACAGAGAAGCCCTTTCGCTTTCGGACATCCTGTGCCGTCTGACTTATGGCTTGCTGAACATACTCATGAGAGCAATAGTATCTGTGAAATATGCAATACCTAATTAGCATAATAATTTCACTGGCTCGCCCCTACAGCACAAATCAGACCAGGGCCACTGTAATCTCGTCCTGTCACTGCGAGGGTAATTTTCTGATCAATTCTAATTACCAAGCTGCAGACTTTTCTCCACTGTTTGCTGTGATTTATGACCGACCCCTGCTATGTTTTCACTTTCTGCATGAGCTGTTATTTGGCTGTTTTCAGTTGCGAAATTCATGACGGACGCAGCAGCAGAATTTCAGAGCCCATAAAACAACCGGCTCAGAAAGTTGGTGGAGTGAAGGGGAAACAGTAGGGACTTGACTCTGCTGCATGACACTATTTCATACTGTATTAGACCAGTTTTCAGTCTGAAAACTCCCAATTTAAATGTTTACTGCAGCTTCAGTATACAGTTACAGTTCAGCTTCAGTAGTGTTGTGGTACTTGACACCACATTTTTACTTGGTCTTATCCCGGTCTCTGTTGAGCTGGACTCTGGATTTTTTTCTCAAGACCACAGCTGCAGTGACATCTTTATTTTAATGGCAAATGTCTCTCCGTCACTCCCTCACGTTGGTTTATGTGATGTAATTCAATAACTTTTTTTATTTTTGCTCCTCCTGTCCAAAACGACTTAGCCTACTCAAACTAAATAGCCTCACAACTACAAGGGCTGTAGCTATAAATAATCTTGGTCAGAAGTGTCAGAATCAAGATATATGTTACTGTGTCAGAGTAAATTTCATTTGTAACACAGTAGAAAATGTAAAATTATAACTCCGCCTCATCAAAAAACACATTATTTAGAGTGAAAACTACCTTTCAATGATGAGTAACAGCCTAATTCATCTAGAAAGTCGTAGGCCTAAAGTCATATCTGATCAATAACTGTGTAAAAGTAGATGCTAAAAAAAAATGAACCCAATCAATTTTACAGATGTTTTAACACAGGTATGTTCAGGTGGAAATTGACCTTTTTCAGGTAGCCTACCAGACAGGAAATATTACTGTATAATAGAATTATGATAATACAATTATAATATTTATATTTCACTAATAGCCTATATAGTTATTCATTCCATCCTAATAGCCTACAACTGTTTTTGACTCATATTATGAAAATTCACCCAGACCTCTATAGCCTACATTTCCCCATTCAAATAATAGGCTACAACAGATAGGATTAAGTTTGACTCCAACTGGAGCAGATATTTTACTGACAAAAATATCTATTTACCTATAGCTAGAACCTCCTCTGCTGAAAGCCTTGCCTTTTTTTCAGCTTACCATTGTTTTTTTTTTTTTTTTCTCATTCACAAAAAGCCGAAAATGCGAGTAGGACAAACATAAACAAACACAGCTGATTCACGGGGTTCATTTCGCGCGCTCTGCGCAGTCATGCGTAATGAGAAGCAGAAAGAAGTAGCCTAAAGCAACAGATAGTAAGCTATCAAGAAGAGTGCACAAGAAACCCCTTGGTCTGTATGTAAACAGCCAGGACGTTTACAATGCATGACAAACTAACGAGCTAACAAACTAGCAGCATTGTTTCGAGTTGGAATATAACTTTTGACCACAAAACAGCAAAGGTAAGATGCACTTTACGTTTCTGTGAAGTTTGTTTTCGCTACTCTTTGGCTGCTAGTTCGCCGAGTTTATGTCGCACAGTGATGGGAGAGACGTGTTTGTAGTCAGCAGAGTCGTGGTTTGTTTGGTTAGCATCGTTAGCATCGGTTAGCATGAGGTGGTGAAATGAGAGGAAGCACAAAGTGGATTTGCGCTGTTTTCACGTTTTTTGTTACATGCCCATATGATTACTTGGGGTTTGAGCTGTGTTTCGTTTGGATGGCAATGCTTGGTGTGGCCTTCTAGCCCAGTAGTTTCTCTCCATCATTTTGCTATGCTACATGTTGCACGCACCTCACGCTGCCCCCTAGATGGGGGGCGCTTGGACTCGAGGTTTTTAAGATGATTTGTCTGCAAAAGTATCTGCTTGTGTAACCACCAGAAAAACTTGGTGTCAAAAGTGATAGACTTTAGCAGGCTGGGGCTGTGTGCTGTTGTGTTCTTCTGTCCAATCCAAACCTTGTTTCCATTAAATATGGTATTGATTTTATTTTAATTTTTTTTTTCTTTTTAGCTGAGCAATAATGTAAATATCAAGCCACATGATTGGTATTTACTGGTACAGTAATGGTCTTGAAAAGGTTTGGTCTCACCCCCCACCCTTTGGTCTGGACCACAGCACTATAGGCTTGGTCATACATTTAGAGTTTGGCATCTATAGGCTCTGGCTTCAGTCCCTGAATAGGATTTCATTAAACATATGGGCGTGATGAAGACATATCTTAAGCCGGCAGGTGGATGCTGGGGTGGACGCGGGGCTGAAACAATAGGCAGCAGGCAGCAGTGTCACTGGCAGCAGAGAGGAAGATGGAAAAAATGTTGCAGTTTAAGTAGCCTAGTGCACTAAATTGAGCGGGTGTATGATTGATCATGTGAGTAAAGCAATGCAGCTTGTGTTTTTTTGTTGTTGCCTGATCCACAGTCTTTTAATTTAAATCCAGGTCTAAAAGACCGAACCGGATAAAATCAACATGTCCCCTTTAAGCTGAATTTGTGCTGCTCTGTGATAAACTATAACGCCAGTCAAAACAAAGCTGGTCACTGTGGTATCGAAATAGAAAAGATTTTAAAGCTTTGAAGGTATTTGGCTTCAGCAAATGTGACAAAAGGACAGAAAGCTGCTCTGAAATTGTTTGATAGGTTGCAAACACTTGTTCAAATCCAACAATAGTGGATGTGTGGGCTTTGTATAAACCTCCTTGCATGTTGAGAATAAACATCTCATCATTCAAGTGGATCTTAATGGGTTTCTTACTAGTGTTTTTCTTTTTTTTGTTGTTGCTTCGACTCGCAGCAAAATGACCCCTTGGAGTAAAGCTTGCTTTTGTGAAGTGTCGTACAGTGAATAGGAACATGTCCTGGACCGTTGCCATCAGAGGCTTCTGCAACACTGAATAACCCAGCAGATAAACCATGTGGGAGGAGAGCTGAGACTGCTTTGGAGGAAAAGCTTTTGTCTTAAATTGTATGTACTCATCTACTTGAAAGACACCCACACTGTTGAGAAAAAAGTATTGTGAAACCCCCAAAAGTCTAGTCCTATCATTCTGGTATTAAAGCGTCAACATTTGAAGCATAACAAAGCCATAACTCTGAGAGTCAAAAGCAACAGAGCTTTGTCATTTTATATTTTCATGCATATACTGTATTGCCTCAGTCTTATTGATCGCAAATCGCCGGCTGTGTACATTAGCTCCAGAGTCGACCCACTCCTCTGAGTCCGACTCTTTCAGTCCTTTCTTTCATTTGGTGAGTTATTAGTTTGAGTAGTTAGTGAGCATTACTTTTCTGGGGAATTTGATGTTTTCATTGCATCAGTGGGGAGTTGACAGCAGGAAAAGAGAGAAATAAAGATGCATCAAGGGTCCAGATTCAGACCTGAAAGGTTGAACTCTTCACCTGGACACGTGTCTCATAGAGCAGTGGTTCCCAACCTGGGGGGCGGGACCCCCCAAGGGGGGCGCCAAAGATCCTGGGGGGGTCGCGAAGCCCTCTTGATTTTAAGGGGTTTAATAATTTTAATGTAATGAAAATGTTAAATAAATGAGTAGGCTAAGCATTTTAATTCATACTATATGTGATAAAATCAACTAAATTCAAGGGCCACATTGAACATTTATTCGTATATTTAAATAGATAAACAAATAAATTATAGGCCTATATCAATAGATGATTGAATATCAACAGTTTTAAAACATTAAATACATAATATACAGCAGGGCAATATCAGTCACAATGAATTTGAAAAACAGCAACGGAACAATGAGAAAAAACCTGTGTAAAATTACAACATATTCTTCAGAACTTGTACTTTTAAAAACACAATTATGTTTTTAAAAGTACAAGTTCTGAAGAAATATGTTGTAATCATACACAGGTTCTCCTGATATTGTCTGTTCCATGCTGTTATTAAATTGAAATATAGTAAAGTATTTCATGTAAAAGAAGTTATGATGTTCCTTATTTTATTTTACATCGGGGGGGGGGGGGGTTCAATGGTAAAAATATGGGTCCCTTAAGAAAAAGGTTGGGAACCACTGTCATAGAGGATGATATGCTTTTCTCCCGATTCGATTCTTCTACGATTTTTTGGATGGCGATTCAATTTAAATTGCGATTCTACGATATTGCCGATTCTCTCGATTTTTAGTCTGCATTTTTAACATTTATCTGCACACAAATACTGTAGGAGCCTATAAATTAACATTATCCATTAGCCTATAAAGTGAACTTAAACCCTTTTCAAAACCTGTACTCCCTGTATGTAAAAAAGGCAAACAAATGCACATTGCACAATATTGAAAAAAATCTAAAAAAAAAAAAATCTAAACAAAATCGATTTTTTCTCCCACCCCTAGTGTCTCATTTTTCATCCTCTTTTTTCTTAATTTTCATACCGGCAGCTGGTTTCAGTTCTTTATCTGTTGTGTTTTTCTCATTTACATGTTTTTTTTTCTCCTGTTTCCGTGGTCAGACAGTTAGAAATAGCAGCTGAAACGTGGTCTGTTAAGATGGCATGTTAACTAGCAGCCATTTCCAACTATCAGCTCTCCAAGAGAGATAGATGACCTGCTCATGAGTCATACTGTCACCTCCAGAGAATCGGTTCAGTGCATGGACACATTATATGTTGTTTTATGGATCATGGTGGGAGGGAGGCACATGTATTATTAATGTGAGTAAACTGAAGCGATTCACAATTGGCTTTGGTCGTCTGTGGTCTTTGTGTAACCCTGGTTCCTGTGCCATTGCTGTGGGTGTTGCGGGTTAATAATTCTTCAGATAAAGATGCAGGACAGGACAGGGAGACGTTTTATTCACTCTTACAGGTCAGGTTCAAGTCTCTTGGACTCTCTGCGTCTCTCCTTTTCTGGTCCCCACTAGCCCAAGGACAGGCAGAACCAAAATCATAGAAGCACCAAAACCTTCCTACTACTACATCCTCAAAACATCTATTAAAACAAAACACTAAAAATGATAATGAAATATTGTAGGAAAAAAATAAAAAAATAAAAATGTCAATACCTCTCCACTTAAACACAAAATACAACTAATACTGTAACATCATGTAACAATCAAAATAATTGCTCATGGCAACAACATAAAATCCATAATTAAAAATAATAAACTAGACAGTTAAATGTGTTTTCTTTCCCACTGAATCAGAAGATTGGATTTTTTTTTCTCTTTACAGTATGAGATTTACTTTCCTCCTGACAGCTCCACTCTTCATCTTGGTGATTATCAAACATTGCGTTTATCCTCCGTTAATAGATAGTATAGTAGTTAACGAAGGTCTTTATTTAGACTCAGTCTTCCTGTTGTGTTGCTTTGAAGTGGAGATCAGAGATCCAGGGAATCAAGAAGTCACAGCTTCTGATATTAGACTGATTGGATTCAGTGGATTAATATAATTCATCTTCAGGGGCGGCGGCCTCCTGTTAATTAGTGTAGGGGAGAACCAGAGTAACGTAAGAACTGTATTTCATGGTTTTATTTGCTTGACTTGGGGACACAGGAGCGTCCAAAAGTCAGAAACTGTCATTTCTGAGACACGACTCCACAACACACAGAGAAATTTCCAGTTTATTTGGTTCATAAGTCCTTAATTTGTAAATTAAATAGCGACTGCGTTTGAAAGTTGTTTGTTTGTCTCTCCCAGGCCTCTGTCGTCCTCTCTGGTTTTGTTCTAATGCGCATTTCAAAGCAGCATCCCTCTCCTCGTATGAAGGAGCTTCATGCTCATTATTCTGCTTTCACACGTTTCACTCTGCAACTGCTGAACAAAAATACACCTTCAAGCACTGACTGAAGTTAATAAGATGCCATTTTTGGATGGAGTACACCCACCTGCACACATTTAACTCGCACAGAGTGTGAGCACGATGAGATGAAACACATGTGCTCAAACTGTGAAATATTTAATGTGTCACAAACACGTGTGTTAAAATTTATGAAGGCCGTGCAGGTCTTAAGTATTATTATTAGACAACTGTAGCTTCGCCGCACCGTTACTCCAACACTATTCAATCAAGACCAAAATAAGGTTAATCCATGTAACTCCATGTTGTTCGGGAGATTTTGAGGAAACCAAATACCCTGGAGATATTTATCTCTAATGGTTATGGGAATATTTGAGTTTAAAGGGATAGTTCACCCAAAATTCAAATTTCACTCATTATCTACTCACCCTCATGTCGACTTTTCAGAGTCCTCCGTGCCTTCTCTGAGTTACGGGGGGGTCCGCACAGCAGTATTTGTCCATATAATGGTTGTGAATGGTGCTCACTTTTCCTTGTCCAAAAAGACACACCAAAAAACATCCAAATACCTCCATAGTGATCGTCTGTAATGTCCCTCTTGTATTGAAGCCCCGACATGAGAAATTGTTCCGCCGGAAGGAAGAGCAGTGAACTGAGACACTGGGAGCTTCCGCTACAAACAAGCTTAAAATATAGACTTATTAAATTTTTTTCAGAACAATTTCTCATGTCGGGGCTTCAATACAAGACGGACATTACAGACGAGCAGTATGGAGGTATTTGGATGTTTTTTGGTGTGTCTTTTTGGACAAGGAAAAGTGAGCACCATTCACAACCATCATATGGACAAATACCCAGCCCTTAGTCGACATGAGGGTGAGTAGATAATGAGTGAAATTTGAATTTTGGGTGAACTATCCCTTTAACGAACAGACACACACATTCAGAAAGTAAGAACAGCGACACATGCATGACATTTCCCACATGTTGTCTTCTCTGCAGAAGGGTAGACAAGAGGAAAGTGACCGAGATAGACGGGGCTTAGATGTGTGTGGTGAGTGAACGTGATCGTTCCTTCTTTGATGATACTGTATCTTTCCATCAGCGATATGAGGCCGAATCTCATCTCGGAAAAAAATATTCCATTAATCTGTTATGTAGTGGAACTGGGAGACGATCAGAGAGGTTAAACATCGGTCAAGTCACCATGCAGATGCCTCCTGCTGCCAGAGGGGCCGGTGGAATATGTGATGTGGCTCTCCGGGACCGTTAGCAGGAACTTGTTGCTTCATTTGATTTGATTTGATCTTCAGCCTTTTTTGAAAAACTTTAATCTGTCTTTAAATATAAATACCAGTCAAAGTCTTAGGGCAACTCATTTAACCCTCCTGTCCTGTCGTCCTTCTGGGTCAAATTGGCCCAATCTGTTCCCTTCCTTCCTTCCTTCCTTCCTTCCCTTCTTCCTTCTATCTTTCCTTCCTTTTTTCCCTTCCATCTTTCCCTCCTTCTTTCCTTCCTTCCTTCTTTCCTTCCTTCCCTTCTTCCTTACTTCTTCTCCCTTCCTCTTTTGATCCAGTTGACCGGTCTGTTCCCTCCCTCCATCTTTCTTTCCTTCCTTCTTCTTCCTTCCTTGAACGAATCTCCATCTTTCTTTCCTTCCTTTTCCCTTCCTTCTTTCCCTTCTTTCTTCCTTCCTTGAACAAATCTGTTCTCTCCCTCCATCTTTCTTTCTTTCCTTCCTTTTCCCTTCTTCCTTCCTTCTTCTTCCTTCCTTGAACGAATCTGTTCTCTCCCTCCATCTTTCTTTCTTTCCTTCCTTTTCCCTTCCTTCTTTCCCTTCTTCCTTCCCTTTTCCCTTCCTTCTTTCCATAATCTTTTTTGCCTTCCTTCCTTCCTTCCTTCCTTCCTTCCTTCCTTCCTTCCTTCCTTCCTTCCTTCGTCCTTACTTCTTCCTTCTTTTTTGACCCAATCTGTTCCCTCCCATACCTCCATCTATCTTTCCTTCCCTTTTTCCTTCCTTCTTTCCTCCCACCGTTCCCTTTGTCCTTCCTTCCTTCCTTCTTACCCTTCTCACTTCCTGCCTTCCTGCACCTTCCTTCCTTCCTTTTTTCCCTTCGTCCTTCCTGCCTTCCTTCCTTCTTTCCCTTTGTACTTCCTTCCTTCCTTTCATCTATCCCTTTGTCCTTCCTAACTTCCTTCCTTTCTTCCTTCCTTCCTTCCTTAACCCAGGAGGACAACAGGAGGTTAAAGGAAGTAAAGTCATGCCCTCTGTGTGTTCCCTAAGTTTTTTCTGTTTTATTTTATTTTATTTTCATCTTCTTCCTGTCGTCTTGTGTTTCCCTCCTTTCATCAGCACCCGCCCCGCCCGCCCGCATGTTGCACCTGTGTCTCATTGTCTTCTCTTTGTCTTTGTATCTATACTCCCATGTTTTACCCTTCTGTTGCCCGTTTGTCTCATCGTTCATGTCTTCCACACCAGCCTGTCCCTCCTGTGCTGTTTCTCTTTGTTATCCCCGTTTCCCCAGTGAGTCTTTGGGTTTCTGTCTTTTGTTTTGTACTTTCTTATTTTCATTTGTACTCTGTGTTCTTTGAGCTTGTCCTGGACTTTTAGTTATTACTCTGTGTGTTTCTTCCGTTGGACTTTAGACACGTCTTTTGTGTTTTACCATGTATAATAAATACCTTTTTTGTTGCTCTTCTGCACTTCTGTCTGCATTTGGGGTCCACATTCTCCCCAAACCTGACACCTCTGCTATTATTACAGATGTGATAATTCACCCAATCTTTGTTTGAAAAAGTCCTCTTCTCATAGTGAAAATTATTCCCAGAGTTTCTTCTTAAAAGCGACCCTTGCAAAGTGTTAGAAGTGTATGCAAAGCTTTGTCTCAGAGTGTAGAGAGACCCATGTGTCCGTGCCCAGAGGAGGAACCTGCTGTGTCCTGCAGTGAATCCACTCTGCAGGTAAATTGCTGCTGATTTAACACCAGCACCAGCTCTCAGGAAGAGATAGCAGGTTTCATTTGAAAACAATGCTGGATAAAAAATGGCAGATCTCATGTCTATCAGAGCAGAGCAGGTCAGCAACCAGTAAAACAGAAAAAAAGCAGAGAGGGAATCATTTAATTTCAATCGGTAAAAGGCTTCATCGCACAGCTGTAAGTGAAATTGACAGTGATTTTCTGCGTCACACCACCACACGGAAATGTATAAAAATAAAGGAAGAAAGAAAAAAAGAAATTATATAAGATGAATTATTGAGACATTTTCCTTTTAGCGGTTAGAAGACTCCATCAATTTGTGCTGTATATTTTATTCTTATAGAGCTTTAGCTTTTCTAACATGGTTTGGGTGCAGCTCCCCTGAAGGGTTGCCATGGTAAACATTCAATGCCCTCCAACCTTATCACATCCAACATGCTGTTCTTTTCTCCCACTCATCACTGCTCAAATTGCACACGCCAGGTTACAGAAAATACCATAGTACGTATGTGTGTGGGACATACGCCGTCTACTCGGGGCATTCAGAGACATATTGTATTTCTAAGTTTTGAAATGGAAAAACAAGAGACAAAGTTTTGCCTCTGACTTTATATGTTGATTTCTGTAAATGAAACTGCCACTCTTTCCTCCACTGCAGATGTGACAGTGCCAGTTCCATCAGCAAACAGACACTAGCTGGGTTTCCATCCAAATGTATCGGATTTAAGAGCGGATTTTGTGAAAATGCGCAAAAAGCAAATGCGAATTTATGCCTGTTTCCATTCATTATTGTTTTGCGATTATTGGGAGAGGAGGAGTGCGCCGTGAGATTACGTCATAAGAGAGCGTGAATGTATCCAACAGTTGACACTCAGCTGACACTCAACATCATGGACAATTTACGTAGCCTACTTTCTGGACTATAGACGCACCTGTATAAGCCGCACCAGCTAAATTTTAAAAGAAAATACTGTACATATAGGCCGCACTTGAATATAAGCCGCAGGTTTTCATGTTGTAACATGAGATATTTACACAGAAAGACAGTCGGGAACTGTGCAAGTCCGCTCGCTTTTCCGCTGTTTTGGTCACGCTCCTCTCAGCCATGTGCATCTGTTTACATACGAAGCCGGTGAAAAATCAATAAATGGTAGCGGTGGATAACGTTACATAACATATACGATGTTACGGCGTGTGTTTGTGTAGTCTTAACCGTCATAAACAAAAGATTATGGGTTACGGAGCGCGTTTGTGTTGCGGTGCAGAGACGAGAGCTGGGAGACCGGGGCGTCGTTCTCCATTTGTTTGAACGTCGCTGGTGAAGTCCACAAACTCTGGCTCAATTCGCATAATCTGTTTCCATCACAAAAACTCGCATTTCCTTTAATCGATACGCTGACAAATCCACCCCCCCAAAGCGTAAAAACTTTTATGCGCATTTACTGCCTTTTTTCGAATTTCTGGTGTTTCCATTCAAGTATTTATTCGCAATTTTTGAAAATGCAAATAAAAAAAGGTGGATGGAAAACGCAACTACTACTGTCGCTGCCTGTTGCACCCTGCACCATGTTTGTGAACCTAACAAGGAGACCAGACAGGGACACAGAAGCCCTCAGCAGTCTGATACAGATATAAACCAAGGCTGCGCTGTCACTTCAGTGAAAACAGTTTTTTTCCCCCCACACACACAGTGGTGATGATGACAATATAGCAGAATAGGTGACGATACAGCAGATGCGAGGAAATGCTGGTTCTCCACCACGACTTCACACTGCATTTGTACATATTTTAATTTCATCCTTTTATATCATAAATACTTATTTAACCCAGTGCTGATGGTTTATTACTGTAATGTATTACTGTGATGTTTTATTTAAGACAATTTCAACAATGTGCTGCAGAAAAAAAAGAAAAGAGAGGACACGTGAAGAGACAGATGACAAGATTTAACAGATTTTCTTCACGTTTGAGGTGAAAAGCAGTAAATTCAGAAGCCCCTTCAGCAAACAAACATTAAACAGACACAAGCCTGTTTTCAGATGCTAATGCTCTGTGGACGGATGAAATTAAAACAGTCACCATAGGTGTGTTTGGAAAAAACAGAAAAGAAAAGAAAAGAAAAAAAAAGGAGCCGCTTTTGATGGAAACAACACCTCACCAACTGTTCAGCGTGGCGGTTTTAATCTTGTGCTCTGGGTTTGTGTGACAGCCAGTGGCGCAGGAAACTCTGCACAGACAGAGGGAAGAACAGATTTCACTAAGTATCAGCAGGTTTTTGGAGGAAAATGTCCTGCAGTCAGACAGGAAGGTGAGAGCGAAATGAGGCTGGTTTCTACAACACCTCAAAATCCACCATGAACCACTTCAAGAAACACATGTTGGCCAAATGTTTGCACACAGGCCACAGTGAATTTACACAGTTACACCTGAAGAGCGTTTTTTTTCTCCTTCTTGCTAACAGCTGCATATAAAATGTATAATAATACAAAGAGTTATAAAATACAAGCAAAGTGCATTAACAAATGCATGAGCGACAAACTATTACAATATGTACAAAATGTGGTCATGATTGTCCTTTCATTCATGTTATTAATTGATGACTACGCTATAAATATAACAAAAACTATAATGATAATATCCAGGTTTAATTTAGTTTATTTCAGTATTGACACGTCACCTCGTTGTACAATAGAAATTACATCACACATAAATACAGCAGCTAGACAAGGTCTTTAAAGACAAACAAACAAACAAAAAAAGAATGAACAAAACAAAGTACACAAATCAAAGTAAACCATAAATAGTAATATCCATCATACAATTGAATACCTAAAGTAGAACTTTTACCATTAAAGTTGGCAGCACATCTGCTCTAATTTTATATGCTTCCCTTTGTTCTTTTTTAAATTATTCTTTACAAACACGACATCCAGTTTCACTGCTATGCAGATGACACCCAGTTGTATTTTCCCTTTCAGCTCTGATGATCCCTGACTCGTTAGCTTGGGTTGATGTCGTCAGTTGAGAGATTGACATACATTTTTTTTAGCATCAGTGTGAATATTTGAATGAGTTAAAGAAAAAACATTTTTTAGCAAGTGAGGTACAAAAAGAAAGAACGGATAATGTAAACAATTTGATTACCTAGAAAGAAAGAAAGAAAGAAAGAAAGAAAGAAAGAAAGAAAGAAAGAAAGAAAGAAAGAAAGAAAGAAAGAAAGAAAGAAAGAAAGAAAGGGAACAGACTGGGTCAAGGAAGGAAGAAGGAAGGAAGGAGAATGATGGTGGGAAATAGGGAGAAAGGAGGGAAAGAAGGATGGGCAAAGGGAACACTAGATTGGGTCGAGGAAGGAAAAAGAAGGAAGGATGGAGGGAAAGAAAGAAAGGGAACAGACTGGGTCAAGGAAGGAAGGGGAATGATGGTGGGGAAAAAGGGAGAAAGGAGGGAAAGAAGGATGGGCAGAGGGAACACTAGATTGGATCAAGGAAGGAAGAAGAAGGAAAGATTGAGGGAAAGAAAGAAAGAAAGAAAGAAAGAAAGAAAGAAAGAAAGAAAGAAAGAAAGAAAGAAAGAAAGGAAGGGTCAAGGAAGGAAGGATGGAGGGAAAGAAAGAAAGAAAGAAAGAAAGAAAGAAAGAAAGAAAGAAAGAAAGAAAGAAAGAAAGAAGGGTCAAGGAATTTTCGAACGGATAATGTAAACAATTTGATTACCTATGAATAAATGCAAGCATAATAATCTGGCTTGAAATTGGGGAGAGATGCTGTTATTATTTGTCTTTAATTGTATAATATGATTTGGAATTAATCAATACTGAAAAGAATTAGTGCTGATATAAAACTGGTTTTAAATCAATGCAGAGTCACTTGTAGGTTTTATCAACTATATGTAAAAATGTTCTATATTTCATGACATGATTTTTTACAGGATATAGCCTATACTGTAATTCTTCAGCTTTCATGTTGCCTCTAAAAGGACATAATTGTAATGTTCAGTGTGCGTCAGACTCGGACTCATCATAACAGTTCAAAAAGGCAGCTTATTGTTGAAATGTTGTGTAGAGGAGTTTGCTTAGAAAAAAAAGGGAGCAGGCAGCTGCAGGACAGACAATCAAGTGGAACAAGCAGAGGTCTGGTTCTCTGGCTGGCACGGCGGATCAACAAGGAACTGAGCAAGGCAGGCAAACAGAAAGTCAGGTAATGGTGAACCTGGGGCGAAGGCAGACAAAGGGTGATTTTTCAGGATGAGAGAAAAGAAGGATGGGAACACAGTCGGTAAATAGAGATGGACGTAACCTTTGTGACGTCACCGGCAGGAAGGGAAAGAGGAGAGATTAGCCATATATGGACCAGAAAAAGGAAAAAGCATTTTTTTACCAGGCTCTAAACATGTTTATTTCAGCTTTTAAAGGGATATTTCAACATTTTGGCAAACTGGCCCAATTGCCATAATCCCTATAGTCATAGCAGTAGGTTTGTTACCTTTAAAGGGACAACGAGGAGTTTCTCCATCGGCAGAACGAAAGATTCCGCAACAATAAAAAAGTCTCATATTAAAGCAGATATCAGCTTCACGGCCGTTTCGGCTAATGCTGCGTTCAAGGCAGGCTTTTGAAACCGTAAGTTACAGCTTCAAGTCACAACTACGACTTGGTAGCGTTCCAGGTAACCCGTAGCTCGTGTTTTTACCATCCTGTTGTCTGTGAAAGTTCCCTATAACGGCCACTCGTAACTTCCGACCCGTGAACTCGTACCAGATCGAACTGGTATGACTTCACAGGAAGGAAAAACACAAAGTACGAGTTTCTTTGAACGCACCATGAGTTAGCAGCCCCCGCCCTTGTCAGGCATCAATTGGTCCTCGTGCTACGTCACCACATTCACGCGCATCCCTTGGCTGCACACACAGCCCTTCATGCCGTTCTCTCTCCTCATTGGATAACACTTGTATCCCACAAGGAAAATTTTCTCCTCGGGTTACAGCAGAGCAGAGTGACGGAGAGACTCGTGTTTAGGCTGAAATACTTCATGTAAGTGATTGCTGACGGAAAATAGGACTATTTAGGACTTATATTAACAAAAACATTCCACTGATATCTGCTTTAATGTGGATGAATCTCCGCTACCCACACTTGTTAATGGGCCCATTTTCGATAAATATATCGTTTTGTCTCTGTCGTTATTTTGTTATTATTAGTGGTGGCGGAAATGCTGGGCGAGCCGACCAGCGTTTCTTTACTTTCGGTTTCATGGCGAGTTATGAGAATAACGCCGCCGAATCGCCGTTTATGGTCTGAACTACGACTTTAATTCTTGATGAATGAAAACATGAGTCTGTCTTGCGCCGGTCAAAGAATTTCACGGTGCGCGCGGAGGCTCATAAATGTAGTGTGAAAACGCTTCACTTTTCCAAAACTCCTCGTTGTCCCTTTAATTGTCGGTGCAAGCTATTTTTAGAACAGCGAAGCAGAGCCGCGAGCTGCTCAGAGCTACGCTACGGAAGCTAATGGGATTTCTTGGTTTCCCTCATCAAACTCATCAAATACACAATCCAACAACTCCACAACGCTCTGGTGGACAAGTTGTGACCTGCACATTCACCACGCTATGAGATAATAACAGAACGTTACCAGACAGAGTTGTTTTAGAGGGAAATTCATGCAAAACCGCTGATGAGGGACAGTTTTTCATCAAGCAGTCTCTGCATTTACCTCTGAAACAACTATACAACATAGGGATTATGGCAATGGGCCAATTTGCCAAAATATTGAACTATCCCTTTAAGATCACCACATGGGTAGTCTATGGAGGTTGACTCACTCACTGCTGGTACCATGCAGCCTCAAGCAGCCTGTCGGAGAAGTGCCGTTTTTTTGGTTCTTCCGTCTTCTTGGCTTCAGTTTTTTCAGCATTAGAAATTGATGCTTGGATCAGAACTAGAGAATAAAAGCGACTTCAGGCCACTGCAACACATTTAGGCTGTAGACGAAACGGCAGGCTTCCCAAGAGCCTTAAGCCTCTGAGCACATTGTATGAATTAGGCTTTTGTGCAGAGGCTGAAGCTGGAGACTGAAGCGCTGCGAGCAGAGGCAGAGGCAGCGTGGACCGCAGCCGCGTGCATGAGCCCCCGCTCCTCACACTTCCACTGCACTTTTTCATCTCATGCCAAACCTGACACCTAAATCTAATTATTCTATAGAAGACAGATGACTTCATCACACTAATTGTGAGCCCCGTCACTGAAGCTTATGCACAACTTAATACACTGACTCTGAGCTGCTTGTTAGCACAGAAACACAGGGAGATTATTTTGCCGCTGAATGCTGATGTCTGACATTTAGAGAAATTACTATGCAGATTCCATTCAGATTATATTCCTTCACCACTTGCTGCATCAACGCCTGACAGGCCATTTTTCAGAATTTGAAAAAATTATGACTTCAACCGTGACAGAAAATGTTTAACGTAGCAATCACTTACAGCCAAGAATCACATCAAAACACATTTCCCAAAAGTTATGGAGATGTATTCATCTTCGCAAACAGATGGCATCTTCTCAACACGATGCTCTCTTTTAAGAAGCCAAGGAAAATCACATCTTTACTCATCCACTTCTCTGTTGTCAGAGTGAGGAATTTTCTTCCTACCTCTCTTCTGCTTCTGTCCATTCAGATGGCGCCGGATGCAAAATATTGTGCCTGAGACTCACTGAGGCACTTTTGATTTGATTTTCTTTGGTTTTTCTGTGAGAGGAAGGAGAGAAGCATCAAAACAAGAATAAAAGTTTGTGTAAAAAGTAACACACAAATTACTGATGAAGTACATTTCAAACGAAGCAAACAGAAGCGGTTTTATCAGCACAAACAAGTCACACATGTTACTGACAGCACATGCGTGGAGGAGTTTTTTTTTTTCTTTTCCACTGTGTTTCTCTATTATCATGGTTAAGACAACAGATTAAAAGAAAACCTCATTAACGAACTTCAAGGTTGAAACATGCAACATTTCCACATTAACATGTCTTTAAATGACTAGATCTATTTTAAACCTATTGACATACACAGTGTTGCTATGGTCGCACTCATGGCCACCTGTCAATGACATCTATCCTCTGATGCACATGGTAGACAATTGAATACCTATCTATCTATCTATCTATCTATCTATCTATCTATCTATCTATCTATCTATCTATCTATCTATCTATCTATCTATCTATCTATCTATCTATCTATCTATTGTAGTTCTAGTTATGCTCTGTCAATTGAAACTTAGTCTGGGAGTACGCCTCTTTCAGTGTCCCATTGTTATGTGTATTAGCTATAATAATGAAATAATAATACATTTTATGTAATACATTTTTTTAAATGGGCTGCCCTTTGTCACCGGTTCTGTTCATTATCTTTATGGACAGAATTTCTAGGCGCAGCCAAGTGCCGGAGGGGGTACAGTTCGGGAGCCACTTGATTTCATCTCTGCTTTTTGCAGATGATGTGGTCTTGTTGGCTCCCTCGAGCCAGGACCTTCAGCATGCACTGGGGCGGTTTGCAGCCGAGTGTGAAGCAGCTGGGATGAGAATCAGCACCTCTAAGTCCGAGGCCATGGTTCTCGACCGGAAAAAGGTGGCTTGCACTAGGGATGTGAATCTTTGGGTGGCTCACGATTCGATTCGATTCCGATTTTTAGGGTCACGATTCGATTCAAAATCGATTTTCGATTCAACCGATTCGATTCACAAATCGATTCGATTCAACCGATTCTTGATTTTATTTTTGCGATTTTTAGTTTGCTTTATTAACACCAGACCATGTGAAAAAGTTGAATGATGATGATGCCTACAGACTATTATATCAGAAGCCATATTTCCCCCCAAAAAATGCACATCACATGTTTCAGATTTATTTAGCAGCAATATATTTGAACCATTTTAAAGTAAACTGCTACATGAAGCTGATTTTATAGGCTACTCTCTTTTCAAAAGCCTGGACTGAAGGGATGTGAATATTTGGGTGTCTCTATTCGATTCAAAATCAGTTCTCATGCACATGCACATAGACATGTATCACCTGTAACAAAGGCGCTGCTAAAAAAAAAGAAAAAAAGACGGCACTCCGCTCTCACGCCAGCTGACCTGCAGCCTGTCTGCAGCGCCACAGAGGAGCTGTCAGAGGAGCTGCTGCTGCTGGTCCTCTCTCTTCAGCCTGCTGTTTGGCTGCACTTTGTATGAGTTTAAAAAAGTGAAGATCTAATGTCACCTGAGCACCGATCAGCTGATCCAGAACGCAGTGGATGTGGCTGCTCAGCTGGAGCGCATGTGTGTTTAACGCAAAAAAAAAAAAAACAGCGACCGTCCTCTCTCCTCAATAGAGGGTCGGGTTGCTGATGTAGGCTACACAAGCCTAGTCACAGACATTCAATAGAGCATTTAAATCAGATCAGTTAACGTTTGTAGGCGGTTAACGAGCGTCTTTTAGCGCCATGGCGTGCTGCAGCGCTGTGTACGGCACAGTGAGGGCGAGTATTGAGACGAATAAATGAATAAAAAATCGATTTTTTAAGATTATGAATCGATTCAGAATCTTAGAGAATAAGAATCTCGATTCTTACATGAATCGATTTTTTCCCCCACCCCTAGCTTGCACCCTCCAGGTCGGGGGAGAGTTCCTGCCTCAGGTGGAGGAGTTTAAGTATCTTGTCATTGTATCGGTCCGTCGTGGTGAAGAAGGAGCTGAGCCGAAAGGCAAAGCTCTCGATTTACCGGTCGATCTACGTTCCCACCCTCACCTATGGTCATGAACTCTGGGTCATGACCGAAAGAACGGGATCCCGGATACAAGCGGCCGAAATGAGTTTCCTCCGCAGGGTGGCGGGGCGCTCCCTTAGAGATAGGGTGAGGAGCTCTGTCACCCGGGAGGAGCTCGGAGTAGAGCCGCTGCTCCTCCACATCGAGAGGAGTCAGCTGAGGTGGCTCGGGCACCTGTATAGGATGCCCCCTGGACGCCTCCCTCGTGAGGTGTTCCGGGCATGTCCCACCGGGAGGAGGCCCCGAGGAAGACCCAGGACACGCTGGAGTGACTACGTCACTCGGCTGGCCTGGGAACGCCTTGGGGTCCCCCCGGAAGAGCTGGAGGAAGTGTCCGGGGAGAGGGAAGTCTGGGGATCCCTGCTCCGACTGCTGCCCCCGCGACCCGGACTCGGATAATGCGGTGGACAATGGATGGATGGATGGATGGATTTTTTAAAAATGTATAATGCGCTTTTACAGATGTTTAAAGACGCGTACATAAGAGATACATATAGATACGGTTTTCTAGGAAACTGGATGATACAATGTCATGAATCTCATACAGTTTTTACACGTGGGTTGTCTGGATCTCAAGTTATCATAGAAACAAGTTTGTTAAATGTTATCACTGATTTTTAAAGTAAGTCTGTTTTATTTGTTTGAATCCCCTGGTCCAGGCCATGAGACTCCTCACGCTAAGTGATTAAGGAAACAAAGGGAAGCAGCTTCAGTTTCCAGCTTCTCCCAGACATCATGCCTCTTTGCTGAAGTGAATCACTGATTTTTAAGGAGAGAAACTATAATATTTATTCACTGGTCTGTTTTTTTTTATGGCGAGGACGACACTTCTGGTAAAAAAAATCCTGCTGAACGACTGGTTCATTATAGTTATAAGAGAAACAATCCAAAGCAAAAGATTAGCAGCAACCTCAGCCCCCAACTCTGACTTTGACATCTCTGTCGAACGCTGACACTGTGTGGGACTCTGCTTTATTCTGTGTGTTTGACAGTTAGAATAAAACATGTTGGATTTCTGAGGACAAAAACAATATTTCTTGACTTCGCCCAATGACATCTTTTTTTTTAATTTTTTTTTTAAATGCTTTGATTGAGACTCCTTGCAGCAGATGTTAGTTTGAACAGCATGATGCAAAATGATACATGTTGCTTTGGGCTTGTTTTCATTAACTCACATTATTGCCTTTGCAAAGGAGAACATCTTGTCAGTATCATCAGATCATATCTGCTACAGATTAAACTGTCTCATGCATAAGACACACAGTTATCGATAAGAAGACTGTCTTCAGTTCATACACACTGTTTTTTTTAACCAGATTTCTATTTTTCATGAAACGATCACTTGGTTGTAAATGTTTTCAGCCCATTTCTCCATCACGACTGATTGTCAGTAAATTTAAATAAGGAGAATAGCCTTTCAATAAGTGGAGTTTATAGAGATCACAGCCAATGAGGCATTACACCATTTAATAAGTTGGTAGCTCAGCCAGGAGGGAAATTAAGTGTAAACGATCTTCAGCCAGTTGAAGCTTGCAGGGTGTTTTAAGAATACTAACCAGCCTTTTTAAATGAGCGCTGGGTCACTGAGGCTCCGCTTGTTACATTAGATGTCAAAGGTCAGCGCTGCGAGGCTCTGCTGCTCTCATTATCTGAGTGTCCAGGGCCTATGGCTGAGGAATTCACAAAACAACATATTTAAGTTTGAAAATCAAAAGCTGGTGAAGTGCGAGTTTTTCTTCATATCGTGTATTATTAAAAACAGAGAAAAAAAGATATTGCGTTGGAAGTGATAAGTCTGCAGATTGATTCTATAGCTGCATCGGTGTATGACCATGAAAACCCTTCACTGCAGGGAGATTTTACCTGGGGAGTCCCTCTGTTATTGTTAATACCCTCTACCCATGCTCAAACAGTAATATGATAAGATTTGGTGTAGCTGTGGCATGCAGCTGTCAGATTTGCGGTTTGAAACCTGGCCACACATTCACAAAGCAGAAACATCAAACACAATGAGGTTGAGGCTTTGCATTTCTCCTATGAAACATTTACCACCTGTCATCTCTGCAGGAATTTCTTCAAAAGTTTTCTCCACAACACATTAGAATAAAAATGAGGGTGGATCTAGAACATTTCCTGGCTTTTTTTTTTCTTTAGTGGAGACTTTACCTCCGAATGCAAATCTGATGGTGAAAGTGCAGCGCACCCTAATCAAGAGAAGACGGTTTCAGACCTCATCAACGTTGTCTGGAGATCTGAGAGGAAAATATTTGCTCGAGTATAATATTTGAGACCAGGGTATAGCTGGACTGGGATTAGGGTTGCAAAAGGGGCGGAAAACTTCCAGTAAATTTCCAGAAACTTTCCATGGGAAGTTAAGATGGGGAATTTGGGAAATATTCCAAATTGGAAACTTTCCATGGGAATTATTGGAGTAATGTAAACAAACTGCATCATATCCAAACATAAATGTAAATATTTTGTTTTGTCATAACAAGCATACATCCATGCAAAATAATACAATTAAAAAACATGACATTTCAACAGATTTATTTGTGAGTAGAACTTTATCAAGTTTTAAAGGGATAGTTCACCCAAAATTTCACTCATTATCTACTCCCCCTCATGTGGACTAAGGGCTGGGAGAAGTTTCAGAGTCCTCCGTGGCTTCTCTGAGTTACAGGGGGTCTCGGCGTAGCAGTGCATGTCCATATAATGGTTGCAAATGGATACCAACTGTCTTCGTAACAAAAAGACACACCAAAAAACATCCAAATACCTCCATGCTGCTCGTATGTAATGTCCGTCTTGTATTGGAGCCCTGAAATGTGAAATTGTCCCCCCCCCCAAAATAAAAAGTCTATATTTTAAGCTTGTTTTGTAGCGGAAGCTTCTCTTCCTGGTTCGTCAAATTTGGACGAACTGGGAAGAGGAGCTTCTGCTACAAACAAGCTTGAAAAATAGACTTATTTAATTTTTTTCTGGACAATTTCGCATTTCAGGGCTTCAACACAAGACGGACATTACATACGAGCAGCATGGAGGTATTTGGATGTTTTTTGGTGTGTCTTTTTGTTACGAAGACAGTTGGTATCCATTTGCGACATGAGGGTGAGTAGATAATGAGTGAAATTTCAATTTTGGGGGGAACTATCTCTTTAATTCTTGTACGAACAATCAAATCTTTTACTGAACAACAAAAAAACTAACCCATCAAAAAGTAAAATGACCCCCAAAAGTGTGGCCTCCAGGGTTCAAGAAACCATCTGTGCATGTGATGGAGGAATGCACGGTGCATGTCGGGGGCGTGGCCTCAGCAGCCCTGCAGTAAGCAGTGTGCTGTGTGTGTAGCCGGTGTCAGTCTGGCCCTCTGTGTTGTGTTTCTCGGTACCGACCGCCCCAGGTGGGGTTCAAACCCTGGTCTCCTGCACGGCCGGCGACGATGCAAACCGTTTGGCCAAGAGCTCGATGAGCGCTCGGCAGCCGGTTCGCACGTCCTTTATGGGTGAGTGGGTGCACCTCCGTTAGCCTACATGTGCATGTGATTGAGGAATAGCATAGATATTCAAGTGTACTTGCATTAAATCTGGTTGTTTTAGCCAAGATTATGCTACTGTCCCCAACTTTAATTTAAGGAATAGTTCACCCAAAATTGAAATTTCACTCATTATCTACTCACCCTCATGTGGACTAAGGGCTGGGAGAAGTTTCAGAGTCCTCCGTGGCTTCTCTGAGTTTCAGGGGGTCTCGGCGTAGCAGTGCATGTCCATATAATGTTGCAAATGGTGCTCACTTTTCTTCGTCCAAAAAGACACACCAAAATACATCCAAATACCTCCATACTGCTCGTATGTAATGTCCGTCTTGTATTGAAGCCCCAACATGAGAAATTGTCCCGAAAAAAAATATTAAATAAGTATATATGTTAAGCTTGTTTGCAGCGGAAGCTCCTCTTCCTGGTCCGTCCAAATCTCACAAAAAAAATTTCGGGACAATTTTTCATGTTGGGGCTTCAATACAAGAGGGACATTACAGACGAGCTGTATGGAGGTATTTGGATGTTTTTTGGTGTGTCTTTTTGGACGAAGAAAAGTGAGCTCCGTTCGCAACTGTCATATGGACATGTAGTGCTGCACGGAGCCCCGAAATTTCAATTTTGGGGAACTATCCCTTTAAGTTCCTTAAATTCCAACCTTCAATTTTGTAAATTGCGGATTTATTCCAGTTTATTCCCATATTCCCATTAATTCCCATGGAAAGTTTCCAACTTTGAAAATTCCCAGACTTTTCAGAGGACAGCACGTTTATAAAGAGAGGACATCAGGATACATGAACTCCCTGGCAGAAGCACTAAGGATGTTTGAGCTTTTGGATTGATAGATGAAGATGCCTGGAATAGTAATCTGCAATCTGTCTGATCATGTGAGAGAAACACACTGAGCTGTGGTGGTGTGGATGTATCAGAGAGAGAGAGAGAGAGAGAGAGATGACCGAAGCTGGAGGCACAGGCCGACTGGCTGCACACACACACAGCTGGGTGTTTGTGGAGAAGTGAAAATCACATTCTTGCTGAGAAGAACACACATCCTCCAGACGACGACAGCAGCAGCAGCTCTCACAGCAGCAGCGCACGGAAACGTGTAGGTGTTAGTACAACTGGAAAAAAAGGAAAAAAAAAGAAAACTGAGATGGTATCGAAACAAAACTTGCACAAATGTTCAGATGATAAAATGTGTTGCTGACAACTGAAGAACCCACAAATGTGGCAGCAAGTGAGGGAAGTCTATCAAGGCAACGTGGGGTCTGTGAAAGAGAAGAAGTGAGACAAGTAGGGAAAAAAATAACCCAATTATTTTCACACACAAAAAAAAACAAATAGTCAGCAGCAGGCAGATAAGGCTTCATTTTGTCTGTCACTAACCAGGTGTCAACACTTTCCTCTGTCAACTCGTTTCAAGTTGGGGTAGATCAGTGGCGTCTTTGTGAGATTCATGGAAAGCAAAGCAGCTCTGTGCATGGAGTTAATAAAAAACAAACATAACACAGCAGCAACGTCTGCACAAAGTAATAGAAACAGTCAAAGCACCAACTTCCTCCCAATAAACAACACTCCATCTTTTATACTTGACCCAGTGGTTTTTCTAGTGCCTCCATTTTCAATTTAATTCACTCCCACGATATGTTGCACAGGATAATGATAGAATCACAATACAGCTCTTGTGTGATAACCAACACAATGCGAGACAACCACACATCAGGATCCGAAAAAAAAACAACTGAAAGCGGGAATCATGTATTTATTCACTGCAATGTTCAACAAAGTCTTAGTTTAGTGCCTCTCTAACACACACACACACACATACACACATACACACATACACACACACACACATACAGTGTAATACACACAGCAACCCCTGCACACTTGTCTAAAGGAGAGAACAGATCTTACACTTTCACACCAACACACACCTGGGTAACGCTCACACCGACTCCATGATGAGGAGTGATCAGCAGTCTGCTGTTAATGATGCTCGATATAGACACACACACACACACACACACACACACACACACACACACACACACACACACACACACACACACACACACACGTACGCTCATCTGAATGACAGATAGAAGGCGACTGAGACAGTGACTGAATGGTGATAGTGAAAAGCAGCAGTGCATCCAGTCCAGTGCAGCCTATACACACACACTGGATTTTCTTTTTTTCCCCCCACCTGTATTTATTTCTTTTGTAGAGATAAATGTGTCTTTATCTTCATTCTTTTATTTGAAGCACTTTGAACACTTGACCTCCAGAGCTGCTCTGCTTTCTGTCACTTCAGGGTTTCTTTTTGTTAGTCTCTGGCTGACACAACAACTGGGTTCACAGGACTATGATTGGAGACACAAGTTGCGTTTCCATCCACCTTTTCTTATTCGCATTTTCAAAAATTGCAAATAAATACTTGGATGGAATCGCCAGAAATTCGAAAAAAAGGCAGTAAATTCGACAAAAAAGTTTTTACGCTTGGAGGGGGTGGATTTGTCAGCGTATCGATAAAAGGAAAATGCGACTTTTAGTCATGGAAACAGGTTTTGCAGTGCTGCTGGATGACGACTTCCGAAACGTCCTTCACCCGGCGACGTTCCCAAACAAATGGAGATGGACGCGATCTAACCTCCAGCAAACTCCGACAGCACTCGTAACATTAAACATCTTCTTTTCCTTCTCCTCTTCAGGAGGGTTTTGTAGCTGTGAACGCTGACAAAATTGTAGCTAAAGGCCCTTTCACACCGCGGACGTAACGAATAAACGACACGAAATTGCGAAATATTCGCGGCCAAATAGCTATTTCGCATCAAAACCATTCACACCGGTGGCGACACAAATATGCGACAGATGCGACAATTAGATTCCAAAGTTTCGCTTTGCGACGGAAGGTTCTTCGCCTCCACGTCATGTCTATAATCCGTTAATTATCCCTCACGTATTCGCTATGCCACTGTTGTCTTGTTATCAACTTTACTCAACACAGCAGCTCACTGTCTGATCACTGATCACTGCCTGATCAATATCTGATCACTGTCCTGACAGTAGGCTATACACTCTATTGCTATTTCTCCTCCCCCTCTCCTCTTTCCGCTTTTCTCCCGATTCGATTCTTCTATGATTTTTTGGATGGCGATTCGATTTAAATTGCGATTCTACGATATTGCCGATTCTCTCGATTTTTAGTCTTTAGCATTTTTAACATTTATCTGCACACAAATACTGTAGGAGACTATAAATTAACATACTCAAGTATAAAGTGAACTTAAACCCTTTTCAAAAAAGGCTAACAAAGGCACATTGCACAATATTTAAAAAAAAAAAAATCCAAAAAATTGATTTTTGAAAAAAAAATTGATTTAACTAATTGAGTGCCAACCACGTAATTTCTCGTTTTTCGTTCCCATGCGTTGAGTGCCAAAAACAAGATTTTTCGTTTTTTGCTTTTTTTTTTAAATTATGAAAATAGACACTTTAATACACATTATATGTAAATTTGGGGACTCTACGACGAGCAGAACTGAAATAGATGACGATCAAAGTCACATGACAGCTCATGATCTGGAAGTTTTTATCATAACTCGGCTTTTGCAAACGGAGTTCTGCATGCAGATGCAGCAGCTGCTCCGCTCTCACCCGCGCTGCTGCTCTGCTCTCATCCGCGAGGCTGCAGCAGCTGGGAGCTGAACCAGGAAGCTCTCAGCCGACTGTCCCGCCCGGTCTTCATCTGGAGCAACACCGTGTCCTCCCCAAAGTCCCCCCGCGGTAAAATCTGATGGTCTCTCGGCCAAAGCAGACCGGCATCACCGACCCGAACCACAGACGGACCGCGACCACCGGCGGGACCGGTGAGAGCGAGCCGCGGTGGCCGACTGACCCTCACGCTCCGCGGCGAGAAGCTGTGACACGGCACGGTGCGTCTGTGTTATTGTTGTTTAGTGGCGCCCCCCCCGCCCCCGCTGGTGGTTTTGTGAATAGAACAACAACTGTTGTATATATTTATCTTATACGAGCCCTTTGATCCAGAAATGCGAGTGTGAGAAGAGCGACAGACACAAACAGCGCACCTTTCATAAAAGACGCTCTATCTCCTTTTCTAGAAAAAAAGGAGGGATTTTGGTGAAACCCAGCCATGTTTAGCTTGACTTTTCTCAGGAACGGAGGCACGTAGAAACAAACGGTTTATGGTCATTTGAAGCATAAAGTTAAACCTTTCAATTGAGCTACAGTATGTGTTGGTGGCAATAATATAGAATACACTATGGCTCTACATAAAAAGTCAAAAATGGTCTAAATTGCCGGTACACTTGACTAAAACTTTGGAAAGGAGCGCGGCACTCAATGAGTTAAAAATCGTCAAAACAGATATCGCAATATTTATGTGAATTGAGTTTTTCTCCCCCCCCTATGTAACATCGTATATGTTATGTAACGTTATCCACCGCTCTATTTATAGATTTTTCGCCGGCTTCGTTGTAAACAAATGCACATGGGCGAGAGGAGCGTAACCAAAACAACGGAAAAGCGAGCGGACTTGCACAGTTCCCGACTGTCTTTCTGTGTAAATATCTCATGGTACAACATGAAAACCTGAGGCTTATATTCAAGTGCGGCCTAGATATGTATTTTCTTTTAAAATTTAGCTGGTGCAGCTTATTCAGGTGCGCTCTATAGTCCGGAAAGTACGTAAATTGTCATGGATACATTCACGCTCTCTTATGACGTAACCTCACGGCACACTCCTCTTCTCCCAATAATTGCAAAACAATAACGAATGGAAACGGGCTTTTTGCGCATTCTCACAAAATCGGCTCTTAATATTGATACATTTGGATGAAATCCCAGTTACAGAGAGTTGGCAGGCAGATGTGACACAACACACTAACACATAGGAGGGAAGGAGCTACCGGATTATATAGACATTAAGAAGGGGTGCAGCTGACAAGACACAGACTGAGACTCATTAGACAATCACAGAACAGCAGGACGACACAAAGGGATGAAGTGGCACAGACAAGAGGAGCAGACTACAGTACGAAAATAAAACAGAAAGTGTTCAACAGACCATCAGAACACACAATAATAGGCAAGGCAAGGCAAGGGCAAGGCAAGGCAATTTTATTTGTATAGCCCGTTTTTACAAACAGTTTGTCTCAAAGGGCTTTACATGGCATCGTAACAACATCCTCTGTCCTTAGACCCTCACATCGACTGAGGAAAAACTCCATGGAAACCCTTTTAACAGGGAAAAACAGGAGAAACCTCAGGGTGAGCAACAGAGGAGGGATCCCTCACCCAGGACGGACAGACGTGCAATAGATGTTGTTACAGACAAGAAAACAGTTTACAGTTTGTCACAGAATGTGCGGAATATGGAAATGTTAGCAGGGGTTGATGAAGGCAGTCTCTAGTGAGGGGAGGGGGGGGGGCAGGGAGAGCCGGTCAGCTCGATGGGAGGACTGGGTGGCAGACTGGTCCATGGGAAGGGAGGGGAGGCCGGTCTAACGGCAGGGGAAGGGGTGGGATGGGGGCGATGTAGGCGGCGGCTGGTGCAGAGAGATGGAGCTCCGGTGGATCTGCGGAAACACAGAGAGAGTGCGAGACACCAAGGCCAAACTACAAAGTACAACA
Source organism: Trachurus trachurus (assembly GCF_905171665.1). NCBI lineage: Eukaryota > Metazoa > Chordata > Actinopteri > Carangiformes > Carangidae > Trachurus > Trachurus trachurus. Next base: position 4,413,880 of record NC_139903.1, read on the forward strand.
GAAAATGACAGTTCAAAAATATACTGAGGAGAGGAGAGGAGAGGAGAGGAGGGGAGGGGAGGGGAGGGGAGAGGAGAGGAGAGGAGAGGAGAGGAGAGGAGAGGAGAGGAGAGGAGAGGAGAGGAGAGGAGAGGAGAGGAGAGGAGAGGGCTCTGAGTAACCAGATGTGTCCCCAGCAGTCTAAGCCTATAGCAGCGTAGCTATAAAATGGTTCAGAGCTACCTGAACCAGCCCTAACTAAAAGCCCTGTCATAAAGGAAGGTCTTAAGTCTAGACTTAAATGTAGTTAGAGTGTCTGCCTCTTTGACCCATGGAGAGAGCTGGTTCCACAGTAAAGGAGCCCGGTAACTGAAGGCTCTACCTCCCAGTCTGTTTTTAGAGATACTGGGAGTCACTAACAGACCTGCATTCTGGGAGCGGAGTGCTCTGGTAGGACAGTAAGGAATGATTAGTTCTTTCAGATAGGATGGAGCTTTATCATTAAGAGCCTTGTAAGTCAGCAGAAGGATTTTGAAGTCTATTCTAAATCCTACAGGAAGCCAGTGGAGAGAAGCTAAGGTGGGAGAGATGTGCTCTCTCTTCCTAACTCCTGTCAAAACTCTCGCTGCGGCATTCTGGACCAGCTGGAGACTCTTTAGAGAGTTTTTCGGACATCCTGACAGGAGAGAGTTGCAGTAGTCTAGCCTAGAAGTGATAAATGCATGCACTAGTTTCTCAGCATCACTCTGGGAGAGAATATTCCTAATCTTAGTGATACTGCGCAGATGGAAGAAGGCGGTCCTAGTCACATGTTTTATGTGGGAGCTAAAGGAAAGGTCCTGGTCAAAAATGACTCCAAGGTTCCGAGCGGTTGTACTCGGGGTCAGGGTGATGCCATCTAGAGTAGCGATCTGATCAGAGAAAGTGTCCCTGAGATGTTTAGGTCCAAACACAATGACCTCAGTTTTATCTGAATTCAGTAGCAAGAAGTTAGAGGACATCCAGGATCTAATGTCTTTTAGACAGTCTTGCAGATTGATGAGCCGGCTTCTGTCATCTGGCTCCATGGACAAGTAGAGTTGCGTATCATCCGCATAACAGTGAAAATTGATTGAATGCTTCCGGATGATGCCACCTAATGGGAGCATGTAAAGAATGAAGAGGATTGGCCCTAAGACTGAACCCTGCGGTACACCATGCGTAACTCTGCTATACTCTGAATGGTCGTTATTAACATTAACAAATTGAAACCTGTCAGATAAGTATGACTTAAACCATTTCAGGGCGGGCCCTTTAATCCCTATTTCATGATCTAGTCTCTGCAGCAGGATGCTGTGGTCGATGGTGTCGAATGCAGCACTGAGGTCCAAAAGTACAAGAACAGAGACGAGACCTCTGTCTGAAGCTATAAGAAGATCATTAGAGACTTTGACAAGTGCTGTTTCAGTGCTATGGTGTTCTCTGAATCCAGATTGGAAAGCTTCAAAGAGCTCGTTGCTGTGCAGATGTTCATGTAGCTGCTCCAGGACAATCTTCTCAAGGATCTTAGAGATGTAAGGAAGGTTGGATATAGGCCGATAGTTGGCGAGGACATCTGGGTCAAGAGAAGGTTTTTTAAGTAAAGGGTTAATGACAGCCACCTTGAAGGCCTGTGGCACGTAGCCTGTGGCTAAGGAAAGATTGATTTGGTTCAGAAAAGAAATGTTAATTAAGGGAAAGACATCCTTAAGTAGTCTTGTCGGGACTGGATCCAGCAGACATGTGGCTGACTTGGAAGAAGTAATTGCAGAAGTTAAGTCTGACAGGTCGATGGGAGAGAAGCTGTCCAAGTGTGTACCAAGTCTGGGAGGTGCTTCTATAGGTACCGTAATCTGTGGTCCATTACTAGCAATTTTCGTTCTAATATTAACTATCTTTTCGGTAAAGAAAGTTAGGAAGTCGTTACTGCTGAGAGTTGGAGGGATGGATGGCTCAACAACACTATGGTTCTTGGTTAGCCTGGCCACAGTGTTGAAAAGGAACCTGGGGTTGTTCTTATTCTTTTCTATTAAAGATGAATAGTAATTGCTTATATATAAACACATATAAAATAAAATAAACACACTAGGACTTCTGGCAAACCACGACAACATGTCAGCATTCAGAAATTGCAGTCAATGAGTGAGTGTGTGCATCTCTCTGTATGTGTGTGTTAGTGTAATTGATTTTATTTATGCCATGAGCTTGAATAAATAAATGAATTAATTTTATTTTCAAACATGTATAAAAAAAAGTATGTAGCTATTTGTACATACAAAAGAAAGAAAAATAAAAAATAAAAATAGAGCCAAGACTTGCAAAACTAGAAAACAAAACACCGCACATTGTTCGAAAACAGGAGTAGGAAGAAGTACAAAACTTTTTAAATTTCCCACCACTTTTTAACTATTCTTCAGTTGTAGCTACACTGATATCCTTATAACTACATAATACACCTATATAAATATATACCATATAGACTTCATAAATGTCTATATAAATATATAATTACAAAAATAAAAATATACTACATACATATCCTTATAAATATCTCCATAAATAAATATATACCATATATACCATATACTAAGTTAGTTACAATATAACAGTCAACACTACAGCTTGAAGTCAGATCAGACTCTATATCTCTCTGCAAGTTTCCTCTCCTTCATCACAGCTTTGTCGTTCTTTATTTTATTCTAGTAAGTCAAATTACATTGAACGTTTTAATAAACACACAGATTTTTAGGACCAGTGCGATGATAACAACACATGGCTGTTGCATGAGCCAGTAATACGATGTATGTCTGAATCAATGTCTGAGTTTTACCGTTGGTTTTAAAGGTCACAGTCTGACCTTTCCACAGCGATGTCGCTGAAAGACTGAGCTTTATCAGACATTCATCTTTAAAGAAGCAGAGAGAATTTTAATAATATATACATTTATTTATTTCATTCAACATTTTTCTGTCAATAGCCAACAGACAAGAACCAATCTTGTCGTGAAATCGAACGTCGGTGCTCTCCTGAGGTCAAGGACAGATGCTGTTGCAGATGCATGTGAAAAGTTTGTAATTATATGAGGGTATACCGACAACAACATCATCGGCTGAAAGAGGGAGAAAAAAAAATCAGTGTGCTTTCAGAAGACTGAGCTGAAACACTTTAACACTTGATTACCAATGTTCGATACTCTCGAATGAAACATAAGGTTGGATAATTGCTCGGCTGATTTCCTTTCTCTCCTCTTCATTCAATGCATGACCCTGACCAGTATAAGCACCACTTACCTTTCTACTATACCTCATAGGCTACATCTTATTGGTCTACATACTACTGTACTATATGACAGATATACATAATACAGTATGTTTTTTTAAATTGTGCTAATGTGTTTTTTTTCAAGGTAAAATGACATTATGTTAATATATTTATTGTCAGAAATGCCTGCAATCTAAGAAGTAAGAAGTCTTGAATTCGCCTCTTGATGAGATCCAGAACAAAACGTCATGGGTTCTTCTTGGTGGAAATTGATTCAGTATTTTTGTGCATTTTGTTTTTTGACAAACAAACAGAGAGGGTGAAAGCAGAGCCTCTGTGGTGAAGGTAATAAGCATAAAGGGACAAACTTCTCCATTATCATACATTTACATTGTTGATGTTTTATTTTGTGAGGAAAACGGGAGCTTTTATGCCACAATCTGCTCAGAGGAAGACAGGCCATTTTTTAAAATTAAGATTAAGCAGTCTCGCAAAGGAACTCTAATTGGAGGCAACATTTTGAGTAATTGTGTACACAGAATGATTAGACTGTGTGACTGATGATGAATGACTTTCAAGCCTCTTTGAAAACAAATTACCATAGTTTTCCTCTCTCAGTGTTTGTTTTCTTGCTGACTTTCACTAGTTCTTTATTGCTCTCACTGCCTGTTTGTTTAAACACAGACTTGTGCCTCATACTATATAGTATATGCATGCGCTATTACGGTAACAGAATAAATAAGCTGCAGATAGTTTCTTCACTGGAATTTATTCTCATTGCAAATGTGACAAAGTTGTGAATGCTGCAGTGGAAGCTCAGGTGTTGTGTTTTCTTTTTCTTATCCCTGGCACTCATCTAATGATCAAAAAATATATATTTTTTAGAAAACACCACTGGAACAGTCCCTGCACTCGACTCAGAGCCTTGCACATATAGAGACCAATGTTATTCCTCCAGCGCGGAGGATGACTCTTTAAAAAAAAAAAAAACTAGGTTGTAGCTATTATTAGAGAAGTTCTCTATAATCCTGACTCCCTCCAGTTCATATGGAGAGAAGTCATAAAGATGGGTTTACTTAAGTCAACCTAGTTCGAAGGAGGAAATGTATAAAACCTCGTCCCCAGCAGACCGAAGAGGAAGAGGCAGTGAGATGGAAACCGAGATAAACAGACCATAACTATGACCCATCCAGATCCAAGTGCAGCTGGTGCCTCAGATCTGTGGCGTGAAGTTTGAGATGTGTCTGATTGATTGTTTGAACTGGCGCATTCAAGTCGAGGAGAGAGTTAATTTTGCTACTCTCTGCAATGCACAAGTGTCAGCCGTACACTGCAAAACCCAAATATCTTACCAAGAACAAGAATATTTGTCTTATTTCTAGTCAAAATGTAATTTCTAGTCAAAACAAATCTCATTCTACTTAAAATAAGAAACATCACATAAAAAGTTGTTTGTTTTTAGACACTTTTTACTTCTAAAAATAAGTAGAAAAATCTGATAGTGGAGCAAGTTTGTCTTCCTTATTACAAGCACAAAAAACTTACTTTCACTGGCAAATTATTACAGTATTTCAAGTGAATATTTGTTTGAAACAAGTAAAAGTTATCTAAAAACATGTTAATTTTTAGGTGATGAGTCTTAGTTTTGACTAGAAATTAGACATTTTGACAAAAAAAAGGACAAATATTCTTGGAAAGATTTTGAATTTTTGCAGTGTACATTTCACCCTCTGCATCTCATCATGTTCTCTTTCCTCTTGGTCTGTTGATTTAGTTCACCTGCACTATTGCTGCGTTCAAAACAACTCAGAGGTTGGAATTCCTGGAATAAGAGAGTAACAACACTTCCATTGACTCCGTGGTAACTAGCATTTTGTGCCCCGAGTGGCAGGATGTGGGTATTGCAAAAGCACCCAGAAAACCCATTCACCCCAATCTATGTGTGTTGCCCACTTGCTTGTAAATTGATGAAAACGGCCGTGTTTTTGTTTTTAGGTGTCTTGGTCATATCAAATTATACTTATAATTTGTTTATTATAAAATATAGGTTGAAACAAAAACTGTTTTTTTTGTCGTTTTTTACTCGCCTATGTGTTAATGTTTATCTGTAAAGGATCCACGATGATGCTATTAATGTGGGTGATCTATAAATGTCCTTAAATTATTGAAAATGCCGCACTTGCTCATTCACCAACAATGCAGAGATGCAATACCCATATTCCGCCATCAGGAGGCACTTCCATCAGACCAATGCGCGTCGTTACTCTCTTATTGCAGTGCTCTAGGAATTCCCAACTCTTGGAAATTTCCGACTTCTGACATCATTGCGTTCACGCTGCAGGAACTCGGTAGAGAAAAAACATGGATACCCGAAGGAAGTTTGGCATATTGTGGCTCATCGCTGAATACGAAAAATACGTATATGCAGCAGTAAATTATGTTTATTTTGGAGGCAAATGAAGAGGAGAGGAGACGCTGCAGATGAGTGCACATATAACGTTATAGCCTTGATAACAGTTAAACGTTATTTCCGTCACATACGAGGACCACAATTTTACACACTACAACAATCACAGCTTAAAGGGACAACGAGGAGTTTTGGAAAAGCAAAGCGTTTTCACACTACATTTATGAGCCTCCGCGCACTGTGAAATTCTTTGACCGGCGCAAGACAGACTCATGTTTTCATTCATCAAGAATTAAAGTCAGAGGTTCAAAGAGGTTCAGATACCGTCGTAGTTCCGACCATAAACGGCAATACAGCAGTGTTATTCTCATGACTCGCCACAAAACCGAAAGTAAGGAAACGCTGGTCAGCTCGCCCAGCATTTCCGCCACCACTAATAATAACAAAATAACGATAGAGACAAAACAATATATTTATCGAAAATGGAGCCATTAACAAGTGTGGGTAGCGTAGATTCATCCACATTAACATGAGACTTTTTTTAGAACCAAATAGAAACTCCTTGTTGTTCCTTTAATATAAACGTATTTCATATAGGCTACTGCAATAATACACAAAAAATGTGCATTAAAACCTCGAAAAATAACTTAAAATTTCTAAATTCTAACCGTTTAAGATGAGGTCCGCCATGTTTTGATGTTGTCGACTTGTGACGTCAAGTCGGAAAGTCGGAGCTCTGAAATGATACCCGAGTTGTTTTGAACGCAGCATATATTTTGGTTGTTGACAACGTATATTACATTGTGTGTGTGTGCGCGTGTGTGTGTGTGCAGCAGGGAGTGGGCGGAGGCTTCGTCTCATCTGGACAAATGAGTCAGTTGTGTGTCAGTGCTGGAATGAGGCAGGTAGCGAGTGACGAGGAAGAGGAGGCACAACCTTTTCTGTAAATACTACTGATCCTCTGGGAGTGTGAAAAAAAGTAGTGTGTGTTTATGTATGTGTGTGTTTATGTGTGTGTGTGTTTTTGTGTGTACAGGCAGGTGATACAATAACATGTCACATAGTCAGGTGTGAAGACGGTCGATTCACCTCAACATTGACCCATTCATTCGTCGATCACACTTTCACATAATGCATCTCTGAAGAGCATCATTGCTGCACTAATATGAATCCTGTTCATATGTTTCATGTTAACGCTGCAGCATATTGTCTCTGCTGTCAATGTCACTAACCCTGAGGACGAGGATATTAATTAGCAGTCACACGTGGACAGGCGGGTCGGCCGTTGCGTCGGTCTCCAAGTTGCAGCGTTGATCACAGAAGTAGTTTTCTGAAAGTATAATTATTGCTCACTCTGCTTGTTTACCTCATGACAACGCTGTAGCTGGAGGCCATAGTTGAGCCTTCTGTTCGCTCACCTCCACATGACTAATTACATCTTTTGAACATTAGCAGAGAGTGTTCCCTGAGCTGAGGAAGTCATGCTGTTGGAAGTTGCACACTGAAACTTTAATGACTGTAAGTGACAGTTGGCTGCCAGTTAACGAACTAGCTCGTCGTAATGTTCATATTGTTATCAGCTGCTTTTCAGACTGACGCTTTGAAGCCGACGCAGCCGGCGAAAACGAGCTCCTCAGCTCATTCTTCCCAGCAGTAGCAGCTATTTCTCTGCTACCTGATGTTCGTGTCAATAGTCAGATGCTTTTTAGCTCAGATCTAAATGCACTTTTTTCTTCCCCCTACTACAGAAAATAGTCATCCACTTTTCTTTTTTTTTTTTTTTTTTTTGTCTGGCTCTATTTTCCTGCCAGCATCTTTTTCGGAGGGGAAAGTGGTTGCCAGAGTGCGAGAGAGAGTGTGAGGGGAGGAGGAGAGAAGAGAAGAGAAGGGAAATGAGAGCTGATAGCTTTCAGGTTCAGAGAAATGATGGTAGATGGCTCTCTCCAATACAACTCCATTTCAAATGAGTCTTTTGCTCCACTCAAGTCGCCGTAATCTTCCTCCATGTGCATGATCGGTATACGGCTCATTGTCTTCTCCTTCACTTTGGCCTCTCTACTCTGCAGACGCTACGTTGACCCAGAAGGCTGGACAGGGTTCCTACAGCTTAAAGCAGAAGTAAGCGATCCGGTCGTTTTGGCTAATGCTGCGTTCCAGGCAGGCTTTTGAAACCGTAAATTACAGCTTCAAGTCACGACTTACGACTTTGTAGCGTTCCAGGCAACCCGTAACTCGTGTTTTTCCGACCTGTTTTACCTGTGAAAGTCACTATAACGGCCACTCGTAACTTCCGCCCCGTGAACTCGTACCAGATCGAACTGGTACGACTTCACAGGTCGGAAAAACACGAGTTACGGGCTGCCTTGAACGCACCAAAACGTCTTGTCAGCCGATGGAGTTAGCAGCCCCCGCCCTCGTCATGGATCTATTGGTCCTCGTCCCTATGTACGTCACCACATTCAGGCGCATCCCTTGGCTGCACACACAGCCCTTCATGCCGTTCTCTCTCCTCATTGGATAAAACTTGTAGGATACGAGAAAAGTTTTCTCCTCGGCTCAGAGCAGAGCAGAGTGACTGACAGACCCGTGTTTCGGTCCAAACACTCTATGTAAGTGATTGCTGTCGGAAGATAGAACTATTTAAGGCTTATATTAACACAAAAATATTGCTTACTTCTGCTTTAAGCTTAAGTTTAATTTAAGACTTTTTAAGATGTTTTTAATGCCACTTGAAATGAAATTTAAGACAGACTTCACATTAAACACAAATGCAAAAAAAAAAAAAAAAAAACGTCACCACATACATAGGGTTAGGGACAATTTTACCCACTTTCCTAAAAGGACACGTTTGCTCGTTCATATGTTTCCATCCAAAGTGATTCAAATAACTGAGAAATGCGCATTAAAAGAAATTTGAGTTCTGTGTGTTTCCATTAAAAGTACGGACTTTAGTGAAAACTACAAACTCGCACGAGTTTTCCGCAGCTGTCCTTTCAAAATAAATGCATAAAAAGTCTGAAAAAAAAAAAAAAACTGACTCGGGAGCTGGTGGCGGTCACTAACTTCTCTATGTCGGAATGTTACCAATTATTTTGAGATTTGAGACTAATTATAATCAGAAAATCACACTTACCAAGTGTTAACATTTTTAAGACGTTTGAAAAAATGATTTAAGACATTTTAATGCCAATTAAGGCCTTGTTTTTAGATTAATGAATTCAATGCCTTTTAAGACTTTTTAAGGATCCGTAAGAACCCTGCTGGAGCTGTGTCGAGTCCAGAGAACGATCTGGAAGCAGAATGAAGGCCGTGTGGTTGTAAAAAAAACAAAAACAAAAACAAAAAAGCTCCAATTTGGCTTCATTTCACCAGCAGTGTTGTCTGTCGCCTTGTCTGTAAACCTGCTACATATTAAAATGGAGATTATATCAGCCTGCGTGGGCGGGCGGGCGGTGTGTGAATTTGTTGGTAAATGACGCAGAACAACTATTTTAACTCGGCTTGTTTAAATATCTGGTTTGCCTCGATACCCGCAGAACTGTGATATTGCTTCATTTCCACCAACCGTTTGTGATTTCATTCTGCCAAACGATTTCCATTTCAATCACCGGATCTGGGTTTTCTTATCGAAAAAGGGAAATGATGAGTTTTATTTATTTATTTATTTATTTTATTTATCAAGATGCAAACAGATTGAATGTTAATTTTTTGACCAATACTGATGCATGGTGCCACTGCCAAGATACAGTACTTACTTTTAAAAACAAGGATCTTCACGCTCACTGGACATTTAGCTTTAACCCTTCTGTTGTCTTGGTTAAAACTGACCCAATCTGTTTCCAGTGGTCCTTCTTTCCTCCCTTCCTTCTGTCTCTCCATCCCTCCCTCCTTTCTCCACTCCTTTCCTTTCTTTGTTCCTCTCTTCCTCCATCCTTCTTTCCCTCCTTTCTCCCTTCTTCCCACCATCATTCCCCTTCCTTCCTTCTTCCTTCCTTGACCCAGTCTATTCCCTTTCTTTCTTTCTTTCTTTCTTTCTTTCTTTCTTTCTTTCTTTCTTTCTTTCTTTCTTTCTTTCTTTCTTTCTTTCTTTCTTTCTTTCCCTCTACCCTTCCTTCCTTCACCCAATCTGTTCCCTTTGCCCATTCTTCTTCCTCCCTTCCCTTCATCCCTCCTTCCCTCCTTTCTCCATTCTTCCCACCATCATTCCTTCCCTCCATCATTCCCTCCTTGACCCAATCTGTTCCCTTTGCCCATCCTTCTTTCCCTCCTTTCTCCCTTCCGTCTTCCCACCATCCTTTTCACTTCCTTAATTCCTCCCTTATTCTTTCCCTTAGTTCTTCTTCCTTCCCTGATCCAATCTGTTCCCTTCCTCTTTCTTTCTTTCTTTCTTTCTTTCTTTCTTTCTTTCTTTCTTTCTTTCTTTCTTTCTTTCTTTCTTTCTTTCTTTCTTTCTTTCTTTCTTTCCTTTCTCGACCCAGGAGGACAACAGGAGGGTTGATGGGTTGGATTTTGTAACTGGTAGATTGTTTCTTTGACTGACAGTAAATGCTCCACACCCAGTCGGAGTTGTGGTGGCGATGAGTCACAAGAGCTGGAGGAAGACGAGAGAGAGCAGCAGGAGGAGCAAGGTTAGTAGCAGAACTGAAAAAGGAAGAGAGTGAAAGCAGTTCATACTTCTGGTAGTTATAACCTTACCTGTTCATCCTATGTTGGATGAAGGACGGACTCGATGCTACTTCTTGGGAGTTGAGTTGATATCTTTGGACAAAACATCAGACTAATATTTCTTCATGTTCTACTGATGTTGTTGATCAATTTTTGTATTTTTTTTCCCCAACCTCTACCGACGTAAACTTTGTCACTGACGGTAAACACATCTCTGACTTTGTGAATGTCACTGCATTCTTCAGCAAGAGCTCCAATTCTGTAACAATGTTTCTGAGTCAACATTTTCCATCATCATAATTCACTGTGGCCTTTATCTTCTCCACTTACAGGCTCCATATCTCTTTATACTGTTTGCATTTATCTACAGCAGCGCCCCAGCAGTCCCCTTTGTCTTTGTAAATCTCGTTGTGTCCAGTCACTGCCTTGACACTTCCCAGAGTAGGGCATAAATCAAGCCGACATGTAAAGCTCCGCGTTCAGCCAACTGCCCATCCACTCTGGGGCGGGGTACAGCCGAGTTCAATTGATGGATTTGGACTGAAACCTTGAGGCAACCACCAACTCTGAGAGCCGAGCCGACTCTCCTGACAGGTGAGGGCAGATAGGATGTTGTGCTTTAACAGACATTTTTTTTTCTTTCTTTTTTTTTTTTTTTTTTACACTTGACAGTCTTGAGTTGTGAGGGATGAGAACCATCACTGACCCTGCTGGCGAGACCAAAACAGCCCGTGAACACTTGAACTGGTGAATGAGCTTTTCTTGGCAAACATCAAACTGGTTCAGATTTCTCAGATTAACATACATACATTTAAAATGTATTATTATTTTATTTTTTATAGCTGCTGATACTCATAACAATGGGACATTGAAAGAGGCGTACTCACAGAATCTAAGCTTCATTTGACAGAGCATAACTACTGTAGCTTTCTTTTTGGCTTGTGCTGATGGAAGATGATAATAGCTCAGATAGATAGATAGATAGATAGATAGATAGATAGACAGATAGATAGATAGATAGATAGATAGATAGATAGATAGATAGATAGATAGATAGATAGATAGATAGATATGTTTGGAAAACTAATTAGAGTTCTTTGCTTTTTCTGTCTCTATCTTCCAATTGAATGCTGTTTTCCCCTCTAATATAAGGTTTTCACTTGACAACAAAAGAGAGGGTTCATTTATTTATTACATACATTTAATGCAGAGGCAAGAAAGCACCACATTCACAACATTGTATCATCCAGTTGCCTTGAAAACAGAAAGCTCAGGTCTGTATCTATATGTATCTCTTATGTAAGCGTCTTTAAACATCTGTAAAAGCGCATTATAAAATAAAAAAAGTTGTTATTTTATCATTATAGCTTCTGATACACATAACAACAGGACAATGAAAGAGGCATAAGCTTAATTTGACAGCATAACTAGCTTTAGGCTTGTGCTGATGGATGATGATAGATAGATAGATAGATAGATAGATAGATAGATAGATAGATAGATAGATAGATAGATAGATAGATAGATAGATAGATAGATAGATAGATAGATAAAAACAAGCGAGAACCATCACTGACCCTGCTGGTGAGACCAAAACAGCCTTGGTGAAATGGTGAATGAGCTTTTCAGATTTGTCAGATTTGAAGTGTTTGTGAAAATAATTTTATTCATACAAATAAAAATAAAAGTTGTTTTGACCAACAACAAAAAAACAGGTTTGAATGTGCAGCAATTAGATTTCTTATCCAAATGGTTTATATAGCAAGATGCAGTCCTCTATCAGTCCTCGGGCCTTGTTCATTTGCAGACATTACACTGCTGTTTCAGATTATGGTAATGATTTAATAATGCTATAAAAACCTGGATTCACTGCTAGTTAAGCTCTATCTGATTATGTCTATTACAGGCCCTCAGTCACTGGCACAGGACGGCATAAAAATCTGCTGAAAAAACAATTGCTTCTACCAGACTCTTGCTATTCTTAGTGTTTGAAAAATACATATTCAATGGGGAATTATGGTTACACTGCAGCGCCATTCCCATGAGCTGAGTTTTGGGTTTAATGTACCTGTGTGTGTGTGTGTGTGGTACTTCTTTCATAGTCTGTACGCTCCTGCGCAGTGTGGTGGATGAAAACGCGACACAGAGACAAAAAGTGGGGAAAGGGAAGGGAAGGGAAGGAAGACACCAGAGCAGATGCTGCTAATGAAAAAAAGCAGTGAAGCAGGCTAAATGAAAAGGGACACAATCCAAGACAACCTTTGATTGCATTCCAAGAAAAGAATGTGCCATTGCTGCCCCGGGCTACATCTACGCAAAAAAAAAAAAAAAAAAAACGTTTTAGACACACATCACTTTTTTGTTTACGGCTGGTGTCCACCCCACTCTAAAACAGAGACTTGAAAATGATGACGCAGACACACGTCCCCGCCTCCTGATTGGGTCTTATCAGCCGTGACTACCAGTGGTGAAAGCAACGTGAGTAACTAGAAGCATTACTGACCTTGTCTTTTTTGCAGTTAACTAAAGAAGTTTCATTTCGTTTGTAGTGTACGGACAGAGATTGCTTTCATTTTTAAATGAAAATGTAGAAAAGTCGGTGCAGCCAGAGGCATTTCATCCATCCCTATACATCTCTGTGTGTCTCTGCTGTCTGCCCATATTAACACAATATTTCATTAACACCTCAAGGGAATTTCTTCAAATTTGACAAAAGAAACATTCAATTGGACTCGAGGAACTCAAACAATCTCTCGGTGGGCAAACGTAAAAGGTCAAAACACAGTTCAGGCCATAACGTTCGAATGAATACGCCATTTACGACACTTATGATCCATAATGGTGAACAGTATAAGGTAACCTTCAGTGTGTCATCAGAATTATTGGAAAACTAATTATTAGTTATTTGCTCTGCCTGTCTCTACCTTCCAATTGAATGCTGTTTTCCCTCTAATATAAGGTTTTCACTTGACAAAAGAGATGGTTCAATTATAAAGAGTACATACATTTAATGCAGAGGCAAGAAAACACCACATTCACAACATTATATCATCCAGTTGCCTTGAAAACAGAAAGCTCAGGTCTGTATCTATTTATCTATTATGTATGCATCTTTACGTAAACATCTGTAAAAGCGCTTTATTAAAAAAATGTATTAAATAAAATGTATTATTATTTTATTGCTGCTGATACACATAACAATGGGACATTGAAAGAGGCGTATACTCACAGAATCTAAGCTTCATTTGACAGAACATAACTAGCTTTAGGCTTGTGCTGATAGGTAGGTAGGTAGATAGATAGATAGATAGATAGATAGATAGATAGATAGATAGATAGATAGATAGATAGATAGATACATACATACATACATACATACATACATACATAGATACATAGATAGATACATAGATAGATAGATACATAGATAGATAGATACATACATAGATAGATAGATAGATAGATAGATAGATATAGATAGATAGATAGATAGATAGATAGATAGATAGATAGATAGATAGATAGATAGATAGATAGATAGATACATAGATACTGTAGATAGATACATAGATACTGTAGATAGATACATAGATACAGTAGATAGATAGATAGATAGATAGATAGATAGATAGATAGATAGATAGATAGATAGATAGATAGATAGATACTGTAGATACTGTAGATAGATAGATAGATAGATAGATAGATAGATAGAAAAATAGATAGATAGATAGATAGATAGATAGATAGATAGATAGATAGATAGATAGATAGATAGATAGATAGATAGATAGATAGATAGATAGATAACCCGCAATCAAATTACAATGAGCTACTTGAGCTTCGTGGGTGGTGAATGATGAAGTGATAGCTGATCAGAATGAAGGATGGGATTTAAATCAAGCCTGTGCTATCACGGTGTGACAGCACAGGCGGCGGAGGACTGACACGCTGGCAGTGATGCAACTCAATTCACTTTTCACAAGATATAATACCGTTTGTGCTATGAGAACGGAGTGAGAGAAACAATTGGATCAGATTTAAGTGGAGGTGAATGGAGGTCAAACCTGTAGGTGTAACTTTTTAACTTGTAACTTTAACTGTGATGTCTCTTCTGTCAGAGTTCCACTGACTTGTTATTGTCCACAGTACACGTTTCACAAAAAAAGAAGGGGAAAAAAAGGAATACAGCATACACACTAGTGTACATACCTGTGTGCAGACACTGTGTGATGTGCGAACGGCGCTCTCTTGACAGACAACTTCTGTGCCTGAGCTGCGGTTCCTCCCATGTTCCCTCTCTGCCTCCACACCTCCACATTAAAATAGAAACAAGTGGGAGACATCATTGTCACCCGGATGGCACGGCGACGTCTCTTCCCTTCACTCAGACTTACATAATGACGTTTCCTGCCTCCTGCCAGTGTTGTGTATTATACGGATACATGAAGCTTGTTTGTACAGACCTGGGTGGATCTCATGCAAGGGACAGAGGTCACCCATTTCAATGCCACCCCTCCCCCCTCCCCCACCCATCGCCTCCAAACGACTCCACTAAGGATGCACTGACAGGAGGAAGACAGAGAGAGAGAGCAGCTGTGTATTATTAAGTCCCCAACCTGCATGGGGATCTCTCCACAACCTGATTGTCTACAGACAGTCAGTACGTTTACATGGCGCTTGAGAAAACCAAATTGTTGCCTTAATCCGACTATAAAGGGCTGGGACGATATGCTTTTCTCCCAATTCGATTCTTCTACAATTTTTTGGATGCCGATTCGATTTAAATTGCGATTCTACGATATTGCAGATTTTCTCGATTTTTAGTCTGCATTTTTAACACCAGTGAAACAGTTGAATGATTATGATTGTCTACAGACTACTCTCATTTCAAAAGCCTGGACTGCATAAAAAAGGCAAAAATAAAAGAGTATAGAAAAAACAGGCTTCTGAAACCTTTCTGACAAAATGAGATGAGGTAAACTGCTACATTTTAACATTTATCTGCACACAAATACTGTAGGAGCCTATAAATTAACCTACTCCATTATGAAGTGAACTTAAACCCTTTTCAAAACCTGGACTCTCTGTATGTAAAAAAAAAAAAAGGTGAACAAATGTACACTGCATAATATATATATAAAAAAAAAAAAATTCTAGATTTTTGAAAAAAAAAAAATGTTTTTTGAATTTTTTTTTTTTGATTTTTGAAAAAAAAAAATCGATTTAAAAACCACCAAAAAATATTGCGATACTTATGTGAATCGATTTTTTTCTCCCACCCCTAATAATATAACTGGACAACTGAGCTCATGTAAACGCGTTACTCCGACTAATCTCGGAGTTCTCCAACTCCGATTAAGACACCCAGATAACGCGATTGGAATTCAACTTTCTCCGTCATGTATACGCCATAATCGGAGTTTAACTAGACAACGCATGGGCGCTGCTCCACACCCCCCACGCTGGCGTAAGACCCCGGAACAAAAACCTCCAAGAAAGCCGGTCGCAGAAGCTATTGTTGTAGCGTTACGGCGTTCTTGTCTTGTCTGCCTCTCGAAATCACCACGACCACGAGGGACAGATAGCATGCACCTTATCTGCACAATAAGTAACGCGCACATTACATACGAGATTAACAAAGCTGTACGATTAACCATCTCGCTGTTGTTCGAGAATGCCGGAAAAGGTTCCGTATTAACCCGCTGAAACGACGCATATCGCCACCTGGTGTTGAGGAGGAGGACACGTTCCCGTCAGTTATTCGATTTTCTCAGTTGCATGTAAACTGGGACAAGGACAGAAGTCCGATTAGATGCCAAAAATCGAATTTTGAGCATAGCTGTGCATGTAAACGTGCTGAGTGAAAAGCTGCACAGGGTACAGACCTGGTTGAGTTGCTGTGGCGTCAATTACAAGAGCTTTTGATGCTCTCTGAATATTTCCCTCATTTTCATTATTGAGTATGCCATGGGACGAGAGAGAGAGAGAGAGAGAGAGAGAGAGAGAGGCGCATCAGCATCCCCGTATGGAAAAAGCAGCATTGTTTATGAAAACTAATTGAGTCAGATGTGTTTCTAGTTAATGCAGATTTGCGTGGAAGCTGCTGTGTGAGCTCTGTTTTCATTAATCGCCACATTGGCTCTTTGTGTTTTGTGCCTTTTCCGCCTTTTCCCTCCTCTGTCCTGGACACACGAGCCTCAGCTCAGCTCAGCAGCCAACAGCGTCTGATCAGTGGACTGGAGAACAAGGCCTACTACTACAACCCAGCATTTCCTTTGAGTTTTCGTATTGGCTTTCTATCATAAGAGACAGGGCGGGGGTGGGGAGCAAATGGGAATTGAAAATTTGTTTGGCTCATTAGCCGCTGTCCCTATTCCACAACACACGGCCCCGCCTGCGTGCGCTGTATAGTGTGTACATGGCTCAGACGGTGGGCCAATGAGATGTAAAGCTGCACCGTGACATCACACGTTATTGATTCATCACAGGCCTCATCTTTTGTTTCAACTCATTAATCTTCCAGGATCCTTCCTCTTTCAGTAATTTCCACTTTTATGGGCTTCATCAACAATACACAGTTAAGTAAATAATTCATATGTGACCACGTGGTTTCAAAAGACGTTGGATGAACGTTGCTGCCTGCAGCCCGTTCTTTGTTTGCTGCTGTTTTGTCATCATTTTCTCATCATAGACATGAAAGGAAACTGATATGGACATTAGTTGTGCTGTTCAAAGGAATCTAAGAGAAAGACCAGTTTAAACGCCTTTATGAATTATTAGGTAATTGATCATTTATTACAACGTTGTCCTCATCAATGAACCTTTCAGAGTCTCTGAGTCAGTGTGAATGTGACGCTCAAATGTCTCCTCCTATGAGATTAACATGTTCATTTACATGCCATGATTGTGTTTGTTATCATACGTTTGATGTAGTAGTGTCAGCTCAACCTTTAAAGGGATAGTTCACCCAAAATTATCTACTCACCCTCATGTGGACTATGGGCTGGGAGAAGTTTCAGAGTCCTCTGTGGCTTCTCTGAGTTACAGGGGGTCTCGGCGTAGCAGTGCATGTCCATATAGCGGTTGCAAATGGATACCAACTGTCTTCGTAACAAAAAGACACACCAAAAAACATCCAAATACCTCCATGCTGCTCGTATGTAATGTCCGTCTTGTATTGAAGCCCCGAAATGCGAAATTGTCCCGAAAAAAATTAAATAAGTCTATATTTCAAGCTTGTTTTGTAGCGGAATCTTCTCGAAGCTCCTCTTCCCGGTTCGTCAAATTTGGATGAACTGGGAAGAGGACAGACCCTGGTTCGTCCAAATTTGATTTTCCAAAGAGGAGCTTCCGCTACAAACAAGCTTGAAAGATAGACTTATTTAATTTTTTTCGGGACAGTTTCGCATTTCGGGGCTTCAATACAAGACGGACATTACATACGAGCAGCATGGAGGTATTTGGATGTTTTTTGGTGTGTCTTTTTGTTACGAAGACAGTTGGTATCCATTTGCAACCGTTATATGGACATGCACTGCTACGCCAACTCTGAAACTTCTCCCAGCCCTTAGTCGACATGAGGGTGAGTAGATAATGAGTGAAATTTCAATTTTGGGTGAACTATCCCTTTAATGCCTTTATGAAATATTAGGTAATTGATAATTTATTACAACATTGTCCTTATCAATGGACCTTTCTGAGTCTCAATCTCAGCGTGAATCGGTGTGAATGTGACGCTCAAATGTCTCCTCCTCTGAGATTAACATGTTCATTTACATGCCATGATTGTGTTTGTTATCATACGTTTGATGTAGTAGTGTCAGCTCAACCTTTAAAGAACTTCAACCGGTTACAAAAAAAACATCAGTGTGGAAATCAGGTTTTTCTCACTGTTGCGTGAATGTGTGCAGCAGAAAGCTGTGAAGTCTGATCAGATAAGGTGCTGCTGCATGCTATAACAGGAACATGCGGTGTAAGTCTATAGTGATATTTGTGGGGTTTGTGTGAGGTACTTATCTATAGTCAGTTTATTACCTGCAGTAGATTCACATCAGCGCGCTCCCAGTTGAGAGAGGCAACCGGGAGCATCGGCTCAGAAGCTGAGTGATGTGCTGCCTTTGGATGGAGCTATCCACAAAAACCTGTTTTAGCTGCTTTAAAAAAAAAATCCAACAGACAAAAAACTAAACAAAAAACAGCTTATGTTTTGGCTTTATTTTGAATATACCGGTAATGCATTTTTTAAACTATTCTGTCTGCTTGTCGCTCCCACTCAGCACACTGTAGCCTATTACCCAACAGAAATTAGAGGTAATTGTAGTTGCTCTGAAAGCACTGTCTATTAACAAGATGAAACAGAGAAAATGTCTAAAATAAAGCGCTTGAAACACTTAAACTGATATTTTGACTGACTAAAAACATGTCTGACCCTCATGTCCACAGCAGCGCATCGCTCAGCTTCTGTGCCACTGCTCCTGTAGCTTTTCTAAATGGGATCCAGATATGAACTGAACTGATTATAGATACTGTAAGTGCTTCACACAACCCCACATCAAATAACCCAAACCATCACTTTGAGTCTCTATTACCTCTTGTGCTTGTTACACTACACCTGTGGCAATACACACACATTACATTAAGACATTACCGCTTTTGAGTGGAAGTAAAACACCTTTTTTTTCCACATCTAATGCAGATGATGCAGTATGTTTTAGGAGTGGAGTTACTGCTCATTATGTGTATTGATGGTGGGATGATGGTCCCTGCTGTTCGCTTTGCTCTCTAATCGACTGAATCTGAATGTCTTAAATGGAAGAAATTCTTATTGTTTGGATGAGTGCAAGTCGTCGCTGTTGCTCTCGTCGACGGCTATCATGCTCAATCACATGTTCCCTGTTTTCTCTCCAGCATGATGTTATTCTGTGACCCTAACGCTGAATTATCCATTATTGCTACGAGAGACAATTATTATCAACCTCTTATTGTGTGCGAGAACGTTTTCACCTTTCATCACACACAGCTTGTGTAAATCCCAGAGTCGCTCATGCCTGGATGTTAGGGTTAGCTGGGTCTAGTACCTGTATTAAATTAATTGTCCCGTTGAAAGAAAAATCCTCTAAATTATAGTGCCTGAATTCATTATAAAATGCACTGTGAGTAATGCTCAGTGGTCATTTAAAGAGGAACTATGCAGGATTTGTATCTTAACTATACTACATTTTTTACCTTAATTAAACAGCTTTGGAGTAATTGATGGTTTAATAAATGGCTTAACTTGTGACGAGGGAGAATGGAGGCTCTCTGCCTTGCACCTACTGTAGCGTGTCACTTACTGCGTCTCTTGGCTGAAATATAACTTTGCAAGATCCTAGCTCTCGTCTCTGCGGCACCGCAACACAAACGCGCTGCATAAAACGTAATCTCTTGTTTATGACAGATTAAACTACACAAATATACACGTCGGTCGTAACATCATATATGATGAACAACATTATCCACCGCTCTTTTGATTGATTTCTCGCCAGCTTCGTTGTAAACAAATGCACATGGTCAGGAGGAGGGTTAGCAACACAGCGGAAAAACGACCGAATTTAAGCCTACCACACAAAGATAATCTGGCTGATTTTCCCCGATTTTCCCCCTTCCGACCACGGACAAAAATCGCCAGATTATTTTAGGCACTTAAGATTATCTCATGAGATTCTCTTGTGGTGTGTTAAGAGTCAAATTCTCCCGACAATTGGCTCGTAAAACAGTCAGCGCCGACGATCGTAAATATTAAACATGTTCAATATTTACGATTGTCGGCCCCGTTTGGATCAAAAGTCGGCTTGTGTGTGGGGGAACCCGACAATCCCGAGTCACCGTATCCGTGGAATGTGACGTGATATTGAATGTAATCAATAAAGAAGCAGCTGACTGCAGAACACAAAGCATAACAAACCAGTGTGGCTAATGGCTCCATGGCTACCACCGTCAGATCACGTTTGTTCGCGCAAGATTTCTGGCGTGGGGGACGAGATTCTAGTGTGTTATCAGACAAATCTTTATGTGTGTGGTGTGCTGTATTTGGAATATCGGAGCACACCACACAGAACACGATCAAAACTGTTCAATCAAAGATTTTTTTTCTCTTCATGTGTGGGGTCTCTCACAGATAAAAAATCTTTATGTGTGTACCAGGCTTTACATAGTTCCTTTTTAAAGGTGTACAGAAATGGCCGTTTGTCCCGTTTGTCGCACCGAGTTGTCACGAGCTGCAACACGACTTTACCCGAGTAAGGAAAACGAATTTGATTGGTCGTTATCGAGCGGGCGGGATATTCAAAGCTTGGGGCGAGCCCGAGCTCCGTGTGTGTGTGTGTCTCAGACGTTTGAATGACGGATGACGGATCCAATATCAGTGGCTGGTGAATCGTGTACAGGCTGACGTATAATCCGTGCGCCTGCATTATCCAATGCGAAAAAAAAATACACACTTTCATCCCGGATTTACTCAAAAATAGAATTTTGCACAAAGTTTGGCCTACATCGTCTGATAGATGAGTTATTACACACATTTTATGACCCAGAGTGGGCTCAAATTCAATTTTCTTTTCTGTACACCTTTAAAGGGGAACTATGCAAGATTTTTTACCTTAATTAAACAGCCTTTGAGTAATTGTGATGGTTAAATGACTTGTTACGGGGAGAAGGCTCTCTGTTTTCCACCTATAGGGTCTCTTGGCCGAAAACCAACCTTGCAAGATCAGCACCTCTGACCCGGTGTTATAACGCTACCCACCTCGGTAGATATTGCTCCACTGATTGCCTTCTCGCCAGCTTCGTTGAGAACAAATGCACATGGGCAGGTGGAGGGAGGGAGGAGGGTTAGCTGTGAGTTTTTATGACAGTGAAAATATGCACTGAAACTGTAGGGGAAGACTTCCATAGTTAGAAATGTGTCTTCAGTCTGACTTGAGCAGAACACCTGACGAACAGCCAGCACATGGGCAGAACACAAATAACAACAAGAACAGGTTGTCACCACTGTAATTAACAGCAGAAGAGGAGACTGTCTTGAAAGTGTAAGTCATGGCAACAGGGACTGCATAAGTTAGACTCTCTTTGTGTGTGTCTGTGTGCTTATCCATGAAATACTGTATGTGGTGCTGGTTTGTGGAGGTTTACTGTGACATCATGACTGACTAGAATTAAACAAAGCTGGAAGGAGCAGTTGCATGCTGTGCTAAACCACAGCACGGAGAGACGACCCATTGTTGTGCACAGAATAACATTTCATTTGCCTATGAAAACCACAAGTCATGCAGCACAATTTCTAATATTAAGTCTGGAGGCAAGCAGACAAAGAGCATGCCTCATTTACAGCAAGAGAGTGGCGGCAGTGTGGCCGGTCTAATATGACACAGTGAGGCACAACACTGAAAATGAGGAGGCAGCTGGTAGGAGCTGTTCTATTGTTCAGGGCAAGAAGTGAAACATGTTGAAATTGTTCACATTTCATCATGGCTGTCATTCCACCAACCCTCACATCGCATCATATCAAAACTTTGAATCTTGCTTGTATCTATTACATGCTCAGGGACACTGCAGAGCAATAACTGATGAAAGATTAGATATTATATTACAGCAGTGATAAAGTAATTACATAAAACTTTAAACGTTATGCACCAAACAATCAGATTAAATGGAACAGTTGTTCTGATTCTCCCCCTTGTCTCTGGGAACTTTAGCTTTATGTTTTCTTCTCTTATAGTGTTTTGTTACAATTATGATATTGTTAACTATAAATTCAATATGCGTGTTCCTCAAAACGAGCCTTAACTGAATTTGAAAGAGAAAAAAATCTATATTTATGGATTTGGAGCTCGGCCAGTTGTGTACAAGCCATTTCCATTTGGTGTCACAAGCAATGAACAGATGCCGTGTTGTTTCTACATCTGTGTGGAGTTAAACTACAGCGGACAGCGATGCTCCTCTCTTCGTTCGCTCAGTTTGGATCCTTCCTAAGCAAAATAGAGTTTGTGACTGCAGCCTATGACCTATACAACTAGAAAGCCTAGGATGTCTTCTTGACAGTACAGTAGGACTTACATAGATTGTATAAATGGTGCTTGACTTAGAGGTCTCAGACTTGTGTGTCCACTGAGGACAAAAATAAATTGCCGGGTCTCAGGAGGGTTTGGTTCTTCTCAGAGAGACAGTCGCTGCCTGAATTTGCTGGTTGGCACAGAAGCTGAAAATCCCATTGGCTGTATTTGCTTTCATAACCACGAGAAGACCACCACCCAACACCCAACAAACCCTGCACTGATAGTTTCTACAGTTGTGAGCCTGTGGCTGAGCTGGAGCTGGAGAAGAGCCATGCAGATCAGCTCTCTCCCTCCCTCTCTCCTCTGCTCTCTAATGCTTTGATTCATGTTGATTCCCTGTATGTAAATAGAAACACTGTTTGCATACAGCCAATTAAATGATAACACATTGGATCCTACATGCCATCAAAACAATGTTGATCTTTTATTTTGAAAACTACATCTGGCGGTGCAAATTGTGCACATGTGTATTTGTCTCCATGTGACAAAGAAACTAAACTCCAGGGGATTTAAATGGCAAAACATGCTGATCACATGACCCATATTCAATTTGTGAGAGTACACACACACAAACACACAGACACGCAGCTTTGTATGAGGACATATATTTCTTTTTAGCCTTTTTAAAGCCATTTCACTTTGAAGACTGTTGTGAAATGCGACAGGCTTGTGTAGTGTTTCACAATGATACAATTAGTGGTGCTCACTGCGGGTTCAGACAGGCAGCAGCTGGACCTGTCAGCGGAAATATCTGCTGTTGCTGGAGCAGTCAGCCAATGGTGTGTTCATAGTGCCACACTACTAGTAGGACATTAATTAGCTTCTATCAGCCTGGCATCACCACTTGCTCTACAAGCGTGGTGGTGTGAGATCCTTGATGGCGCTGCGGCGTCTTGGCTGGAGGTAGAAGACGTTTACAGACAGGCTGCCATTTTCCCCCCCACATGACTACCAGAGTGATGGGATTCAGTTGGGACTAAGAAAGGAAATGGCAAGTAGCCGAGTCAATGAAGACTCAGACCGAAAAAAGGAGGGCTGTGTCTTTTTTTGCTCCATCTGACAGTAATCTATTAATTATGCATGGTAATGGCTGTGACTGTGACCATTCTCTGAGCCAACATTGTGGGTAATGTTAGGGCTCGCCATGGTTGCCAAGCATCAACTGTCTCCGAGGCGAGTATACTTGACTGCTTAGAGAGCCGGGGAGGCTGCGGTGGATTGGTGCTTGCTCTCATTTAACCTCCTGGTTGCAGCAGATTACAGCTGCACCTCACAACGGGCTGCAACAAAGGCCCCACCTTTTTAGTGGAGCAGAGAGTAAATGCTTTGCATTAGCTCGCCGGGCGAACCCGCAGATGTTGTGTGTACAGTATGTAAACGGGGTGTGTACGGCAAGCACAACTAAGCGCAAAATCCACTTTGGCAAACATGTCGTGAGTGTACAGTGCTCCTCACAGTCGTGTTGCTGTTGATATGGCTGCAGTGTCCAGCTGGCTCTGAACACTTTCTAATCTGTGTTCTGGCACCGCTGTTCCAAAATGAAAGCATGTGTCATCCTGGGCTCGCCTCCATCCTGACTTAAATTAACTTGGAGATCCAACAGATATCAGAGGGTTTTAGGAATGACATGAAAGCATGCCAGCCAATTGCAAATTTCTCTGCATGCATCACAGGGGCTCTGAATGTTGAAGATAACTCCCTGCAGGATTTGTTAAATACTGTTTGCTTTGAGCACTCAGAACTTTATATTGAATAATGAATGTGCAGTACCAACAACCACAATGTGTTTGCACATTGTTTCAAGGGAGATAGATTGATAAATCACCAGGCCCAAATAAAAGAATAAAAAAAGAACAGCAGTTTGATTTATGGAGAGACTACAGACAGCAGTAGGTAGGAATGAAATGAAGTGGGGCTGAGAAAAGGCAGTGGTAGATGGAGGAGACTCAGATTTATCTTGCAGTTAAATGCAAAGATCTCCCCCCATTTCACTTTCTGTGAACTCACGCTGATGCAGTGGGTGAAACACCATGGGGCGCGTGATGAGCTTCTTCGATGGTTGTGATCGGACTCGCTAATGGGCTCCGAAGGCTGTTTTGTTTAAAAATGCCTTATCTCGTTTCTGTCTTTCCCTCCCTCTCTCCTTCTCTCCCTCCCTCACATTGAATCTGTTCCCAGCATCAGGCCTTACTGCCAGGCATGATGGGAGAATTATCACAGGCAGTGTCCATGAAGCAAAGGTAAATGGAAGCAGTGGGGGATGCTGCTGGGTAGTTTTGCATGGGCGGACTCGAATTAAAGGGACAATCAGCGAGATTTTTTAATACCCGACGGCCTGAAATATTCATCATTTATCTACTGGGTTGCTGATCAACACAGATGACTCAACGATGAGCCGGCCAGGTGCTGAGATTTCATTGCAGCCGGCGGTGTGCGAAATGTGAGGGCTAAAAGCCTGGTTGTCAAGCAGTAAAAAGCAAACAACAATGAAGAGCTACAGTTTTGTGTATATGGACAAATCTGACCACCTCTTTTTTTCTGCACATAAAGCACAGACATTTTTTTCCCTCAGACTTTTGTTATAACCTGGCATCATTATGGCTTGTGTGTGAAAAACAATATTCATGGTTGCCCATAAAGTTGGAATACATTTCTTTTAACCTGTTCTCATGAAATCATTGTGACAATGTGATTTATTCCTGATAGATAAAGTGTATATCTTCTCAAAACTCGATTAATCAATCTCTTCCAAACATATCACTGTGAAAATTAAACCATAAATAACTCCACCACTCCTTTTCCTCTTTCCTCGTTTACTGTATTGATGTTTTGATCTAAGGAGGGAAACTCTTCTAAGCTTGTTCGTTAACCTTTTAGCAACACCATATATAGTGTATCTGGAGTGTCTCTTGACTGTTATTGTTGTGCTGTGCTGTGCCGTTCTGAAAACAACAGCCTCATTGAAACAGAAGTGCTCTAAATAAATTCATTAATTGATATGACTCAGTTCTAACTTCCACTTTTCTGCCTTTCCTTCCAAACCTCGTCTCGACTCTGTGGCAGCTCTGTTCCTCGAGGCAGTCTATACGAGTCTGGATGATGCAATTCTTAGCTTGTTGTTGCGTCCTGCGCAGCACAGCTCATACTCTCGACACCTGTAACATAAACTGTTCAGACTAATAGAGAGAAAAGTGCACTGCGTCTATAATGACTTGGATTGATTCATTAGCAGACCTTGAAATTTGTTGATGCATAAGAATATGCTGTCCCACCTGTGGGACGCTTTTGCCCTGGTTGTTCTTTTTTTGTGTGTGTGTTTGTGTGTCCTGGTCTGTACCACACTCAATCTTTACCACAATTTTGAAAATGAGGTGCATGATTTGAAAGCTCTGAGTCTGTTTCCACTCTCTGTGTTAAAGGGATAGTTCAACATTTTGACAAATTGACCCATTGCCATAATCCCTAGTACTGTATAGGAGAAGGTTTGTTTGTCGGTGCAAGCTATTTTTTAGAACGGCGGAGCAGAGCCGCGAACTGCTCAGAACTACTAATGGGATTTCTTGGTTTCCCTCATCAAACTCATCAAATACACAATCCAACAACTCCAAAACGCTCTAGTGGACAAGTTGTGACCTGCACATTCACCACGCTATGAGATAATAACACAACGTTACCAGACAGAGTTGTTTTAGAGGTAAATAAAGAGACTGCTTGCCGAAAAACTGCCCCCGACGAGAATGCGCATCAGCGGTTTTGCATGAATTTCCCTCTAAAACAACTCTGTCTGGTAACGTTGTGTTATTATCTCATAGCGTGGTGAATGTGCAGGTCACAACTTGTCCACCAGAGCGTTGTGGAGTTGTTGGATTGTGTATTTGATGAGTTTGATGAGGGAAACCAAGAAATCCCATGAGTCTCCGTAGCGTAGCTATGAGCAGCTTGCGGCTCTGCTCCGCCGTTCTAAAAAAAGCTTGCACCGACAATTAAAGGTAACAAACTGCTATGACTATAGGGATTATGGCAATGGGCCAATTTGCCAAAATGTTGAACTATTCCTTTAAGTATTTTAGTATTACACATCACTGCAACAGTTATTGAACCTGTATGTGTGGGTGTGGCTAGTGTTTTTCACACAAACTGTACTCCTACAAGTCAGGAGTGTTTGTGGACATTACCAAGGGTTAAGGTGGTAGGACACAGGTGAGGAAGGACACAGGTGTCAGTGAGGACACGAGTTAACGTTTGTCAATAAAACACTGGCTCTAAAGTCTCAGGGCAATGTGCCTGTTGGGACTTATATGCTTATATACACCTTGTGTTGCTGCTGCTGCTGCTGCTGTGTGAGCCCAGCAGCTGACCACAAGCTAAATTGATTGCAGGCCGAGCCAGTAGAGTGGGAACTGTCCATGCCAACACGAGGCTGCAGTGGACAAACTGAGCCTGTATACATTACAATGGGATGTTACCCAACCCCATGCCCACTTCCACAGTCTCTCTCTACATTCACACATAAGTGGAAGCAGTGGGTGGTGCTGCCGGTTAGGAATTAGACATCCTCCTGTGTCGGAAACAATCAGGGCTAATCAAAACACGTTCTCCTCGAAAAATCAGAGAGCTGCTGCTCACTACGCCAAGTTCCACAGGTTATATAGTGTCTTTCTTTATGGAAAAAAGAAAATGCAAAGAAATACAAAGAAAATGCAAGGCAAATGAAAACCTCACATCTACACATGTTGTCTAAATCTATTTGTGTATGTATCAGGCTCTTCAACTCATTCTGAATTCGCCATTGTAAAATCTTTTGGGGAATATAATTATAAGGGTTGTGTGTCAGGTTAAAAATACTGAATGAAAAACAAATCATAGTCATCATAGGGGCAGTTATTTTCTTTTTATTGACTGTGTGTTTATTCTAATACCCATGTAATAAAAAAATACTTAAAAAACAAAACAAACATAAGGATTTTAAAAGGAAAGCACTGGCACAATAATTTATGATAATTGCACCGCCCATGTAAAATTAATCCAGCATGCTAACTCACGCTTGATAAAACAAACTGTTTTATAAACTGTTATTCATTCATGTGTGAAAAGATTGTGGAGGATACACATTTGGTCAGTCACTTTAAAAAGAAAACTGGCCATGAGGCTTTCAGCTTGGCTAAAGTAAAGTAACCCTTGTAACATCTATGAGAGGGACAGACAAAGTGGGGAAAGGTCAAAGTTCAAGTGTGTGCGGCGCACTCCACCAAACACGCTTTAGACTAAAACTCAAGAACTCAAAAGCTTGTGACAAACCTTAACATGAATGTCAAGTGATGAAGGTCAACGCCACCATGACTTCATAATGTTCTGCACAAACACCTGTGAGCATTATTCAAAACTGAAAACTACAACTTCACTGGTTGGTGGAGACATAAAACATTTAAGTGTTAGTACTTCTGTTCTGTCTGCCCAGATATGTTGATACTGAGAATATCAATGAGATTTTTGTTTTTCGATAAAAATACTGTAGGGTATAGGTTGTGGATCGGACATCTGGGCAAGTTTCTGACCCCCAAATTGCTCCTGATTGTTCTTCCATCAGTGAACAAGTGTGTGTGTGTGTGTGTATGGTAAAAGCACTGTGCGTATATGTAAACGCTGTATTATTGTGTGCATGAATGAGTGACTGTGGCCTCTGTTGTAAAGTGCTTTGAGTGGTCGATAAGACTAAAAAAGCACCATATGAGTGCAGTCCATTTTGTAGTGTCTCCTGTATAATTAAACTGGCTTCTGGCTTCGGCTCCTGTGGAGACTTCCCCACCACTTTCTTCTTCTTCTTCAGGGTCAGATCTGGTTTAATACAGAAAATGTTCATATATCAGACACAGCCTCGTTTTTATCTTACATTTAGTAATCTTAAACCATCACCATGCAGTCACTGACCTCAAGGGAAGAGCTGCTGTTGTGTAAACCATTACCGGGACACAAACGTGGTCTCTGGATGTGAACCCGATCTCTGCTTTGTGCCCCTGCTATCCAATCCGACCACTCCATTCAATTCTGTTGCCATTGATGAATGCAAATGTAATCCAGCCTTTACAATACATTACAATACAAACCATGTACAAAGCAAAAAATAAACTTCTTCCTCAAGATATCCAGATCTGTTTAAAATGAAGGATTCCAGTTATAACCTGAGAAGACCACTATTATTTGAGAAACCAAAGACTCGCACTACTGTAAAAAAAAAAAAAAAATCACTGTCTTTCTGTTAGAGGGGTTAACATCTGGAACAATTGTCCTGAAAATATTAAATTATGCTGTACTCTAGTCGGCTTTAAAAGACTTTATAAGAACGACATAATTTCTCGTTGCTATGGGAAATTAAGTTTAATGATTTTGTACTATTTTGGGTTATGCACTGTAGTGTGCACTATTCTTTATTTTGTTGTGATCAGAGATTTAAGTGTATTGATTAGTTTCAAATGTCTGTGATCTGAGCCTTTTGTATTAATGAGTATAATTTGTTACGGTAAAAGGGGTAGGGGTATGTATATAAGCTTTGGTTTCAACCTACACCCTTTCGGTTATATAAGCTTGATATATACCGAAATAAATAAATTCATTCATAAACAATTTCACCCTGAGAACTGTTGGAAAAACACACATTGGCCCTGCTCTGCTCTGAAATCTTGCTGAGAGAGAGAGAAAGAAAGAAATGGAAAGCCATGGATTTCTTGGCAAAATCTTTTTTCACATGCGAGATAATGGGAATCAATATGTTCAGCCCCCAGCAGCCCCCGACACTCCTCCACATCCTCATGTTTTCTATAGCTGATACCTCAAATCACTGACGGCCCAGCGCTCGCTGCTCTGGTGTCAAATGTGAGGAAATACTCAATCAGTGTTATGTCAGACTGTAGCACGGTGCCCTGTGTGTACAGACGGAGGAGGAGCAGCCCGGCAGCCTGCAAGGCCTGACATTCACCGGCTCACTTCCAACCAAAACCTCACATCACAGTTTCTCCACAGAGGACGTCGGGCTCTGAAATCAGCTGATCGATCAACAGTCTCTGCACAGATATCAGTGATGCTTCAGAGGTTAAAGCAGAAGTAAGCGATCCGGTCGTTTGGGCTAATGCTGCGTTCCAGGCAGGCTTTATCACGACTTACGACTTTGTAGCGTTCCAGGCAACCCGTAACTCGTGTTTTTCCGACCTGTTTTACCTGTGAAAGTCACTATAACGGCCATTCGTAACTTCTGACCCGTGAACTCGTCCCAGATCGAACTGGTACGACTTCACGGGTCAGAAAAACACGAGTTACGGGTTGCCTTGAACGCACCATAACTTCTTGTCAGCTGATGGAGTTAGCAGCTCCCGCCCTCGTCATGGATCTATTGGTCCTCGTCCCTACGTCACCACATTCACGCGCATCCCTTGGCTACACACACAGAGAGGACCGCCCCTTTATGCCGTATCCTCATTGGATAAAACTTGTAGGATACAAGAAAAGTTTTCTCCTCGGCTCAGAGCAGAGCAGAGTGACTGAGAGACCCGTGTTTCGGTCCAAACACTCTATGTAAGTGATTGCTGTTGGAAGATATACTGTAACTATTTAAGACTTATATTAACACAAAAATATCGCTTACTTCTGCTTTAAAACACAAACATGTAAAAAAAATAAAAAAAAATAAAAAAATGGTCACGGTCTATTTTCATCATGAACAACTGTTACGTTCACCACAGCAGTTCTCCCCGCTGATTACAGTAATCACTATACTTGCAAGGAGCCAGTCAAGCAGCTCACCACCACCATCATTTTCCTTTGGAACCACTCTGCATGCCAAAGAGGCTTTGTCAGAATCAGACACTCTCTTTCATTCATCTCCACTCTACTATTTAATTTCTCCAGAGATCCAGTTTTATCCTTCTTCAAACACCTACTGTGATTTTTCACTAAAATTTACCTCTGGAAAAAAAAAAAAAAAAGTTCCCCTTTCAACACTTAAATACTGATTGTATTGGATTCTGTGCCCTGGAGTTTCTACAACTGCCATTTACAGCTCTCTTTGTTCTCCTGTTGTCTTTTGATGGTGTTGTTCGAAAGTTCTGCAGCACAAACAAAAGTCTTATCTGCAGTGGGACGCCGCATATGAATGTGATCAACTGGGTTTTCATTATTGCGCATTATTGCCCCATGACAAACTCGTTGTGTAACACTGCAGGAGCACAGAATGAATTTCAGGATTTTGCAGGCATATATAATTGTTAAAAAGAAATATGGAAACTGAGAAACTAGTGAGTGGTGTTTCACAACGTACTGCTGCTGAAGTTACTGTACTGAAGGTCTCCAAAACTTTATACTGCAGAGCATCCATGCATTGACTAGAATTCAGCCCCTGTTGTTGAGACAGTCACCCTCAGCCTGTATACATTAAAGGGATAGTTCACCCAAAATTCAAATTTCACTCATTATCTACTCACCCTCATGTCGACTAAGGGCTTAGAGAAGTTTCAGAGTCCTCCGTTCCTTCTCTGAGTTACTGGGGGGGTCCGTGCAGCAGTATTTGTCCATATAATGGTTGTGAATGGATACCAACTTTCTTCGTCCAAAAAACACACCAAAAAACATCCAAATACCTCCATGCTGCTCGTATGTAACGTTCCTCTTGTATTGAAGCCCCGACATGAGAAATTGTTCCGCCGGTCACGTGATTTGAACTGACACAGGAAGAGCAGTGAACTGAGACACTGGGAGCTTCCGCTACAAACAAGCTTAAAATATAGACTTATTTAATTTTTTTCGGAACAATTTCTCATGTCAGGGCTTCAATACAAGAGGGACATTACAGACGAGCAGTATGGAGGTATTTGGATGTTTTTTGGTGTGTCTTTTTGGACGAAGAAAGTTGGTATCCATTCACAACCATTATATGGACAAATACTGCTGCACTCTGAAAATTCTCACAGCTCTTAGTCGACATGAGGGTGAGTAGATAATGAGTGAAATTTAAATTTTGGGTGAACTATCCCTTTAATGAAAGCTTACAGACCCCTATTATTTGTTCTGTATTCCAAAACTCATATTCTTTGTAATATTATAGCTCAAATAAAATTTTCAAAATAGACCAGATCTAGACTGTCCAGTTTCTAATATTAATTACAGAGACCCAATAATATTTCCACTACGAGCAAAAAAAAAAAAAAAAGGTTTTGAGAAGGCAGAAACCTTGAGAATCAGACTCAGGGTGAGAGATCATTATTATAATTGTAGCAGCAGGTGTTGAACAGGATCATGGGGGCGGTATGTGGTTTGCAGTTGCACATCCAGACTAACTCAACTACTCTCGAGGCGGAAATACCTGCAGAGAGCAACAGGAGGGGATAGAGAGAGGGGGTGGAGGTGGCAACAGTCTGAGCATTCATGTGCTTGAGGGAATAAACAAGCACTTAGAGCGAGGCAGTGGTTTTCAGAAAGTTTCCAGTAATCTCATCAACAAGGCAACATGGACGCTACTGGATTTGCTGGATTTGCAGGCTGACCTTATGGTGGTGTAGGCTACTCTGTAAGCGGGTATAAAGCCTGAACAGAGTCAGACTCCCTGATGCCAGCAGGTAGTTCTGTTTGCAATAGGAAAAGGGCTCTGGAGCAGCAGCTAGCAGACGTCTTTTGAACTCTGGAGACAGACAGGAAACCTAAATTCTAAGAATACAGAGCAAGAGTTGGAATATGAGGTTTAAGTAGGTCAGGTGTGAAGGAAAGGAACCCATTTAAAGCTTTTTGTACGTCATTAAAAGCACCTTAAAGTCTGAAGTGACATGGACAGTGAGTCAGTGAAGAAAACTTTAACTGGTGTCATGGGACAAAATCTGATGGATTTGATTAAAATTATCTCTGCAGCATCTGAACTACTTAAAAATATGCAACAGTAATCAAGTCGTAATAAAACAAAGACATTAATTAAAGGGATAGTTCACTCAAAATTCAAATTGCACTCATTATCTACTCACCCACATGTGGACTAAGGGCTGGGAGAAGTTTCAGAGTCCTCCGTGGCTTCTCTGAGTTACAGGGGGTCTCGGCGTAGCAGTGCATGTCCATATAACAGTTGCAAATGGATACCAACTGTCTTCGTAACAAAAAGACACACCAAAAACATCCAAATACCTCCATGCTGCTCGTATATAATGTCCAGGGTCCCTGGTCCGTCCAATTTGGACGAACCAGGAAGAGGAGCTTCCGCTACAAACAAGCTTGAAATATAGACTTATTTAATTCTTTTCGGAACAATTTCGCATTTCGGGGCTTCAATACAAGACGGACATTACATACGAGCAGCATGGAGGTATTTGGATGTTTTTTGGTGTGTCTTTTTGTTACGAAGAATATGGACATGCACTGCTATGCCGAGACCCCCTGTAACTCAGAGAAGGGACGGAGGACTCTGAAACTTCTCCCAGCCCTTAGTCGACATGAGGGTGAGTAGATAATGAGTGCAGTTTGAAATTTGGGTGAACTATCCCTTTAAGATTTCAGCATCTGATGGTGATGTCTTCAATGTGCTGATCAAAGGAGAAGGTATAGCACTGAATATGACACCCTGGTTCTTGGCTGTCAGATTAGAAAATTTCACACAGTTGACCAGAGTCACAACTTTACAAACTGGTGCCTGTGTCGAGCTGGCCGAGGGGCAATGACTAGACTCCCAGTTTTATCAGAATTTAAGAGCAAGAACATTTAAGACAGTCATCTTTTCTGAGCAGACAAAGAAACCTCTAACTTCATAATTTAAGTGAAGTCATCAGCACGTACATGTAGGAAAATAGAGCAGACTATCATCAGCGTAACACCGGAGACTAATTCATCACTGCAAATAATTTGGCCAGAGGTGAAATACAGTATAAAGAGGGAAAAAAACAAAAAAAACAGAAACAGAAAAAGCAGAGGGCAAGAGAGCAAGAACAGAGCTCGGGGTACTGTGACATAGTAGTATTAGAGGAGTCACACTGCTCTGTCAGATAAAAAAAGAGAGATATCCAGAGATACTTAATGTGGCCACAAAAAAAACAAAAGTTGGTCAAAGGGTATACCAGAGGCAATTGCTCTAAGACTGCAAATATGAACTGTTGTTTTACATTTCATTGACTAAAATGCATTAGAGATCTAAGACGAAACCATGAAGAGTAAAGATGCTTTTAAGCCAATGATAGATTTCACCACAGATCACTCACCCTGCCAGCCTGCAGCCTGCTGTCTTGCTGTGTCCCTCTCCAAAGCCAGACTCAACTTCAGCTCCAAGAGGACCTTAAACCACTGATTAGTCAGTCATCATCACATGTCTATCGTCTCTAAACACCCATTCTCTTCTATTTCTGCCATTCACTATTTCCTCTAAGTCAAAACCTGCCATTAGCCACATACAGACGTTGTACTTTTCTGTCCATTTATTTAATTGCACAAATATTATTGTTGCAGTCGGGCTTTGAAAAACTAGTTGTTTTGACATGTGGTCTGACATTGTAAATCAGTTCCTAATGTTAGTGGTTTAACTGCATTACCTCTGAGTGTCTTCAAGTGACTGAAACCAGTAGAAACAACATGTAAGCCAGAAATGAAGCTGGCACAGAAAACTCTCACGTTCTTTTAAAGGGATAGTTGCATTTTTTTAAAGTGGGGTTGTATGATCTACAAATAGTCCCTACTTTAATTGTAGTAGCAGACTCTCTGCACTCCTCCCGTTAGCAACGCCAGCCCATAGCCCTGACCAGAGATTTACAACATACATTGTTGTGAATGGACCCAAAGAAACGGCCTATATTTTCGTGGCCTAAAAGAGGTTTTAAAAAATTATATTATAGCGAACAATTGAACTGTGTATTTTTTTTCAGGTAAAACCTCTTTTAGGCCGTGAAAATAGGCCATTTCTTTGGGTCTGTTCACAACACTGTATGTTGTAAATCTCTGGGCACGGCTATGGGCACGGCTATGGGCTGGCGTTGCTAACGGGAGGAGTGCAGAGAGTCTTCTACTGCAATTAAAGTACTTAGGGGCTATTTGTAGATCATACAACCCCACTTTTAAAAAAAAATGCTACTATCCCTTTAATGCATGAGCGGTGCAAGATGACTGGCATTTTTGAGTGTACAAAACATTTTGTACACGACGTCCATGTTTGATCTACATTTCTACCATGTAAGAATGGAGGCCACTGTGCTTTTGGGAACCTTCACCACAGTATCGGCGCTTTAGTAGCCTTTCCCCAGATCTGAGTCTCTACACGATCACGGTCTCTGAGCTCTGCAGGCAGTTCCTTCCTCCTCCTGGTTTAGTATTTGCTCTGATATTCACTGTCAGCTGAGAAGCCTTATACACACAGGTGTGTGCCTTACCTTCTTCCTTGGTTGATGAGATGAAATGACAAAAATAGACCAGGGTAAAAGATCCTCTGTAGACATAAATGAATGCACACAATGCACATAATGCATAAGGCATGTTGAATCGTGGACTCCAATTAGCCGGGCTGTGCTTCGGGCCTCTGTTTGCTTTCTATTATTGTTAATCAAACAGAAGTCTGCCTGTGGTCAGCCAATCATTCTGCTGACGGCTTCCACAAACTTAATTAAAGGTCTGCATGTTGTACAATTATCTCAGTGCCTCCCTGCTTCTTTCAGTCTTATATACTGTGTGCAAAGAGCAAAAGAGAGACTGTTAAAGCTTTTTTGAATATGTTTATGCTTCTTCTTTTACAATGTATATGTAAATTATATTTCTATTTGCAGATTATAAAAAGACATGCATATGCATTATTTTTTTAACATACTTTGAACAGATATCTTGCTTGTATGAGTATATTTGTGCTTGGGAATGCTCCAGAAGGATAAAAACAATTGTATAGAAGGAGGAGAAGTTGGAGTTCAAGTCTATGTCTTGCAAATATAACATATGTAGAGTGATCATTAACAAGACAAATGACAGTGCTTGTTATTCATTTCCATGATGTTGGAAATGTCTGAGAGGCACAGATGAACCGGTGATTAACTGTGCCACTGAGCTTGATGACAAATGAGCTTAGGTAAATCTCATATTTGACGACTGT
Source organism: Trachurus trachurus (assembly GCF_905171665.1). Classification (NCBI taxonomy): domain Eukaryota; kingdom Metazoa; phylum Chordata; class Actinopteri; order Carangiformes; family Carangidae; genus Trachurus; species Trachurus trachurus. The sequence goes on from NC_139903.1 coordinate 4,449,389, forward strand.
TTGGTTGTTTGCTGTCGCTCTCTGTGGTCAGCGACTATACCGGCAGAGATGAAAGCCTGGCTTTAGATTGCATCAAGCCTTTATTAGCTCCAGTTTGGCACCCAGTCATAGGGCCGCAGCCCTGCACACATTCCTCTGAACCACAGGTCACAAAGTAGAGGTAATGTCAATCCATAGTAGACTCTTGAAAGTTAAATCCATACTGTTCTTATGGAAGCTTTTCATCGTTCTTTAATGTAATGAAACTTTACAGAGGCCTTTAAACCTAATTCCCCTGCAGGTCATTTTATAAGTTCACTTTGATGGTTCACTGAGGTGAAAGAAACAGCTTCAACACATTATATAAACCGCGTTATTATGGGAAATGGCACCTGTCCAATTACAATACAGATAAAGCCGGTCTCACTTTAAAGGAATTAAGACATAATCGCAGTTAACATAATAGGAAACCCCAGAGCAACTTTAAACTAAATCCTGATAATCTCACAGGGTTATCTAACGCACGGCGAGCTCTTCGACCCGCTTGCGCGCACGAGCAAAAACTACAGAACACGTCCACACGTCTGTGTCAGTGGAGTGACAGACTCAGAATCAGCCAGTATAGGATCTGTGATCACTGCTCCTGGTTTGTCTCCCGATCCGACCTCTCTCCATCCTGATCCTGATCACATGTGGCAGCGCTGGCACCTCCCTGTCCAAAAGGATCCATCATGTCACAGGCACACACACATACACACACACTCACACACACACACACTACTTTCTAGATTGCCTACAATACCCCGAACTACTGTGAATGCGGCATTGCAAGATTTCAATCCTTTTATACTATGATGCCAATGAGCCCAATTACTGTCATGGTATGAGCAATAGCTAACGCTGCTAGTCTTAGGTCAGACCAATGCTCATCAGTTCAGTTTTCCATAAAAGTGATGAGCCTAGCTGGGACACACTCAGTGCCTTGTGAATTAAAATCATTGTATATTTATTACAATCTACACAGCACAGATTCAAATGGAAAAAAAAAACTGTCATAATGTTGAAGCTACACAGCCACTGTTTGCATATTTCTGTGTACCATTAGCTACTACAGCTGCTTAGTGATGCTGGAGTAAATAAACCACAAGGCATGTGCAAGTTTGTCACTTCCCATGAATCCAAGGAATACTCAGAGGAATAGATGAGTGGAAGCGGGGAAATGGACGGTCAGAAGTGCACAGGAAAAAAAAACAGCTACAGCTACCGTATGTGACTGGCTTCCTCTTCCACTATGAATATCTTATCACGATGTACTATGGTGAGTAATTTTATCCCCCAGCATATACTGGATCTCAACCATAGTGAATTTTGAGTGAATCGCTCTACACAGCTTTATAATGTAACTTCAGAGGTCATTTATCAAAACAGGTGAAGTTGACAAGTAGGTTTAATTCAGTAGTCTTTTCTTTAGCCTATCGGGGTCAAGTGTGTATTTATGTTCATGCAGCTGAGTCAAGGAAAGGCTGTGATCTCCAGACATCTCCACCTGTTGGGTTTGTTACATCATGCAGGTACCAGCCTATAATAGGAAATCTCTTATGGCCCTTTCGCCTCGCGTCACCGGGCTCTTCAGAGAGGAGAAGAGCCTGGTGTCTGTTAACTCCGAATTTTGTCTGCATTCTGGTTCCTGTCTGTAGCGGAGACCAAAATCACCAAATTCACCAAAATAAAAGTGTTCACCAACATAAAACTTCTAATAAAATAGACATTAACTTGTAATACAATAAAAGCAAAATGTTAACTTAATGGCTCGGGGACTTTCTTGTAAATTATATTCCTTAAATTAAAGAGTTTCACCGCATTTTATTAGCTTGGTGCTTTCATTTTGACGGAAAGGCCTGTGTCTCTCATCCTGGTTCCGTTTCCTACCAAAACAGAGAGTCAATGGCCCCAGACTACGCTTTTCCACTACACTTTCATGGCACGGCACGGCTCGGCTCGGTAAAGGTGCTTCTTGTGGAAAAGCGCCATAACAAACCAGTTGTAGAGTCAATGGGTGATTGGTATTTCAAATGACTTCCTTCTGAGGTGTACTGTATTCTTCTAAAATCAAAGGTAAAGTGGAGTTTTACCCTCTGCTTCCTCTAAAATGTCAAAGCAAATTAATTGTCAAATATGAACTGTAGTGTTTACATTTCATTGACTAATAATGCAAGTTCATTCTGATTCAGCGACTTCACAGGTCGACTGAAGTGATTTTGTTCTTATACGTTCCCGTAGTGTCACAGTGAAGCTCAGTGTCCATGGACTTCTGCAGTGGGTTGGCCAGGAGCTGGGCTTCTGCATGATGATTGGAGGATCTGTCTAAAGGCTGAATCCCCTTTTGATTGACAGTGATTTTGAAACGTACATGGAGCATTTTGAAGTTCAGTCCCATTGCGGATTTTGGAAGTGAAGTCGAGACACAAGCTGCAGCTCATTTCTTGGTATTTATGTGGCAATATAACCCATTTCTATTGAACATATCATCATACACTCTTAACTCCTGTCCTTGTTCGAGTTTGACACAGTTTTGTTTGTTTGTTTGTGCATTCATACATGTAGGCGGAAAATTAGCTTTCACCTCTTTGAAAGTCCAGCAGCAGCCGCCACTGCTTTCACACATACTGTACATAATTTTCACAGGAACACCCACTGCTGCATCAAAACCCAGAACCCAGTTTAGAACCAGATAATGGTCCTAAAGATAAGGCGTGCCTCCGCCTCAGAGTTGACTGCGGGGCTTAATATCTCCAAAGCAAAGCTCAAGGGGTTTTACTGGGAGGAATTTCGCCCTGAGCAGCGAATCATTTGCGCATTTCCCCACGTCCTCCTTCTCCTTTGTCATCATATTGATTGCACATTAATTTTTAATCACTTTAATTCCAACTGAGGTCCACAAAATGCACATTTTTAGTATTATTTCCACTCAAATGAGAATCCAGCCCAACAGAAAACCAGTTCACAGTCTTAGTCTTCTTCATCTTTGTTGGAAGTTTTCTGTTGTGTTTAATTTATCTGTTTTTTTTTACCAATGTTTTGGTGTTTGGATCATTTGATTGTTGCACCGGCCCAGTTGACAGGGCTTTTCTGGGGGATTCTCCATTTTTTTTCCAGCCACAACATTAATAATTGTAGTAAAAGATGTCAGAGCATTCAAAACCATGGTGGTGGTATGAGAGCAGCTCTAGTCAAGTCCTTGGCCAGAGTCACCAGGTAGTTTTCAAACACTCCAATGACAAGTTGAAAATTCACCAACACTCAAAACAAATGGAAAAGATCACAGGGGAGCAGCATACTAATCACTGCTCTGCTGTGTCTCAGCAGTGCAGATAAATGTGAAGAGAAAGTTCTGTTATTGAATGAGGAAATGAACTGAGAGCATGAGACCAATGCTTTATATCAAAGACACTGAGCTTCATTAACGTTAAAGCCAGTACACGCTGTGATGAAATTCCAGAAAGGAAACAGCCTCTGAAATAAACCAAACACTGATGTTTTGATGAATGAGACAAATGTTTCCACTGCTGATTATTTTAATTAATATGCAATAAAGCATGAATCAAACGTATAGATTTTCAATACAGGACTTTGTTGGTTGGAGACAAATTGACTGTGTGGTCTGTTGATGATTATTTAACACAGCAAGAGAAGTTCTCTATAAACCACCAGGCCAAAGGAATGAAAGGCACAGAGGAAATGAGAGTATTTCATTGTTGTCATTTTCAAAGACTATGAATTGCATTTTTTAGTATTATTTGGTAGTGCATGCAGAAAAAGGAGACAGTATAAATGCAGAAACGTCCTTGCAGCAGCTCACTGAATAGTATGATGAGGAAACTGATGAAGTTTATTCTTTGGCTTTCTGTCATATTTATCAAATGTCAGAATCTCACACAACCTACAGGAACTAAGACCCAGTAAACGAGGCAGACACCAACCACACGACGTACAGTATGTGTTTATCGTCAATGTCTAGCTCTTGTTTGCTCAAATTTCGTGTCTTTTTTCGCTCACTGTCACTATACTCCAACATTTACATAAAGTCGTGCAGTGTCGAGTGAGTTATTTCTTAACAGAATGAATAGTTGCTGCAGCCATGATTTAATTATTTAACAATTTGATTTAATTATTCAAAGTATGTTGGTGTCACATCTGGTGCACACACAAGATGTTACAAACCCTGTGGGCCGCTATGAGCCCTGTAGGCCAGTATGAAATCTTTGGACATCTAAATTAACACATTAATATTCAACACCAAAAAATTTGCCAAAAGCACAGAAGCGTAGTCAATCATTACTCAAACATTAGGTGACACATTAAAAAATAAAAAATAATAAAACTTTGCTTTTACAAATGAAGGGAACCAGAGCAGCTGAAGTTAATTCAATTCAATTCAACTTTATTTATAAAGCGCATTTCATGCACAAGGCAGACTCAATGTGCTTCACAACAGGTATACGTAGTTACAGTTATATAAAAATAAATTAGAAATCAATTGAAGAGTGCAAGTGCAAGTAAACAATCATATGTATGCCATCTTCACCACATGAGACTCACACATGTGCACCCACTCACACAACCACACATGCACACACAGTTCAACAGAATGCTGTTGAAAAAAGAGTTTTTGCACGACAAAAAGTTAGGGATTGTCGTGCAAAAATAAACACAAATGCATGATAATGTAACATTTTTCATGGCTTTACATTCACCTGAGCCTCCACTGACTGTAGCACCACCTGCAGAAAGAAGTGACTCACATTACTCCCTCTGCACCCACATGTGGAGATCATCTCTCTTAATATCGCCCAGCATTGGGAACTACACTATAAGAATATTACCACACATATCTCTAATATTACAGCCCTGCTATATTTAAAGAAAAAAAGAACTTAAAGGATTTTATATTATATTATATATCTTGTGATTTCTGTCCTCCAACCAAAGATCACAAAATCTTTGTGAGGTGCTGTACTGGCAGAGTCAGTTACTAAATTATTCAGTTAAAGAGCACCTTTTTTTTTAACAAGTGCTGTACAGAAAAACAGTGACAAATAACGCCTCAACCAATGAGAAATAAAACAAAAGTAAAAGTAAAGTCCTGTGGCTTATTGTATTAAAAGCTATAAAAAAAAAAAATACAATACGAAAGCCAACAAAATAAAAATAATATAAAATATATATAAAAAAACATATCAAATAAATATAAACACACACCTGTTTTGTAGTGCACATTGACGCAGCTCAGTCTGGTTTACTGAAACATTTCTCTGGGCACTAAGCGAAGGAACAGAGGCTTCACCTGAACCCTGCTGCGCTGGGCTTCATCGGCACAATGATGAACCTAATTTGTTCATTTGCAGCCCTTATTAGCATATTACTCGCTACCACCCTGCATCCAAATGAAGGGTTAGTGCAGACCTTCAGTCACTCATTTCCTCTTCAACCCATTTGCTTCCTCTGTGGCTGTCATTCTTTTTTTTTTATTCTTTAATCATCTGAATAGGGAGTGAACTGATGTGGAGATTTACTATGGAAATCCAAAGAGCAAATGTTGATAATAGAAAATCAATTAGCTCCCTTTTCCCCCCCTCCTGTCTTCAATGTTGTGCTATTTGCATGCATTTTTATATTTTAAAAAAAAGATCCATCCATGTTTTTATGCGATATGAACAACAAAATCCCTGTCAGAAGCCCTCCACACATTACTGCACCGAGCCCCATTAGCACACAAGTAGCACTGTGAGGATGTAATTAACAAATTACAACCAAACACTTTGTTCCAGGAGACACATTTGCAGAGATAATGAAATATGCTGAAATCACCAGTGATGCAAATGTTTAAGGCCAAGACTCATCATTTGTTATTTCTGGATTTAGCAAAGCAAATGAGGAAGTTTCAGAACCCCCTCCGCCTCCGTTTCCATTATATTTGAGAGCTAATAACAAAACACAGCTGAAATTACCAAGATGTCTCCATTTGTTAGTTGTTTGAAAGAATCTGTTGATCTACTATTAATAAAGGCACAAGAAATTATACAGCTCTGGAAAAATTAAAGAGACCACTCCAAGTTTTTCTTAATAAATCATCATGTATGGCAACAATTCCTTTACAATGTCTATTGAATTCCAACAGATGAACACCTCGTTCTATTTAATGAGCCACTGATTAGGTGAACCAAGTCATATTAAACCAGGTAGAGTATAAAAACCATTGTTATGATTAAAAAATTGGGGTTATTTCACCAATGTTGATTTCTGAACTCTTCCTTAAGGTGAGACACCCCAGGCAAAAACACTTGTTTTTTCATGCACTGATCAATTTTGAGATATTGGGCTATTTTTCTTCCTTAACATGTATTCTTTCAGAAAAGTCAAAAGAAATGGTAGAAAATCCACATTAAGGTTTTCATTTTACTTCATTCGATACCTTTCGTCAGTAGATTTCTCCTAAATTCATCAAAAGTTAGTATCATGTTATACTGTCCCTGTTGCCTGTTGTCTGACCCATGTCATGTCAGGTATCATTGTAAAGTTCTCTCTCCTGAACAATGATGTAGGCTCCAGAAATTTTCATCTCCGTATCCGCAACCAATCGTAAAACTATGATTTACATTAACAATCTATGGAATTTTACTGTTTTCTCAAAATGAGTTTTTCCTCAGACTCTGAACCCGAAATCTCAACTTCAGCAGCACCTACAGACACCAAACCTTCCAGTTTTATTCCTGTCTACATTCTGAAGGTTTTAACAGAGGGGATTGTTGATATATCATTCACGGCCTGATTTATACAACATTGTATCCCTAAAAACATGGCGAAATTTGATTTTTTTTTGGGCTGGTGGCAGTATTTTCTCATTTACAAAGTGATAAAAAGAGATATCCAAAATCCTCCTCTGTAAAAACTTCTGACTCTAATATGTCAACAAAATAAAACAAGACTTTTGAAAGGAGCTTTATCCATTGTTCAGATTTCAGTTCTGGAAATGTATGAAAATTAGCGCATATTTCATCAGATATTGCCTCATTTACATATTTAAACATAAAATTTGACAAAACTTGTAATACAAAAAATATTTGTCTTAATGTGAATGATAAACTTGGGAAGTTTCATGGTGATATCTGTTATTTAAAATGTTTTACCCTATTCACCTGTAGTGTCTCCCCTTTCTTTGCATTATTGAAAACACTGCATCTTTTTTGTTATTTTGACTAGTTGTCATTTTCTGCAACTAGATGCTCTCAATGACAATGTTTTTTTTTAAATTTCAGACAAATGCTGTTAGTAGTTTATAGAATAAAACAAAAGTGTTCATATTACTCAGACACATACCTATAAATAATAAAACCTGAGAATCTGATCATTTTTAAACGGTCCCCTATCTCTGGAAATTACTTTACAAATTACAGACATTAGAAATCACTGATGATGCAAATCGCTCCAGTAGAAGCTCTATAGTCCCACGTGAGTAAAGGTTCACTACCAGCAATGAGCCTTGAGATAAACAAGACAGACGTGTTGTTGTTGTAAGCAGCGATGCTCCATCCCTAACACCCTCCACCCGGGCAGCATGTAAACTCAGTGCTGCTTGTTTCTGTACGGAGACTCCTCCACCTCTGAGGAGTGTTTAATGAAGCGAGGGTGGATTCACTGACAAGCATGGGTACTGAGAAACTGACAAGTGTGGTTATGACATGCCTTGTCTTACCTACCTGTGGGATACGGGGGGTTTATTCTTGTTTTTGTGTGTATTTGTGTGTGTGCAGGAGAGAGAAAGAGAGAAAACAAGCATGCATGCGTGATACTGTGTGTAATTTGTGGAAAGGAAATGACCAGAGAGAGAGAGGGTGGGGGGTTGTTGGTGCAGGGGGAAGGAGGTAAAAAGGCAGTGCAGTGCTTGACATTTGTGCTCAGGAAAGCCTTGCTCAGAAGCGTTCAGGTGTGTCAGGGTGAATGGTGCCCGGCCGTGTCTCAGGAGGACGTGTTACTTAACCTGCCTGTGCACCCTGTTGACATGGAAGCAACTCGTGGTGCACAGCAGCAGAGCCTCGTCCTGACATTTTGTCATTTCACCTCAAATACTTACAGGGATAGTTCACCCAAAATTGAAATTTCACTCATTATCTATACTCATCCTCATGTCGACTAAGGGCTGGGAGAAGTTTCAGAGTCCTCCGTGGCTTCTCTGAGTTACAGGGGGTCTCGGCGAAGCAGTGCATGTCCATATGATGGTTGCAAATGGATACCAACTGTCTTCGTAACAAAAAGACACACCAAAAAACATCCAAATACCTCCATGCTGCTCGTATGTAATGTCCGTCTTGTATTGAAGCCCCGAAATGCGAAATTGTCCCAAAAAAATTAAATAAGTCTATATTTCAAGTTTGTTTTGTAGTGGAAGCTCCTCTTCCCAGTTCGTCAAATTTGGACGAACCAGGGTCTGTCCTCTTCCCAATTCGTCCAAATTTGACGAACCGGGAAGAGGAGCTTCGAGAAGCTTCCGCTACGAAACAAGTTTGAAATATAGACTTATTTAATTTTTTTTGGGACAATTTTGCATTTCGGGGCTTCAATACAAGACGGACATTACATACGAGCAGCATGGAGGTATTTGGATGTTTTTTGGTGTGTCTTTTTGTTACGAAGACAGTTGGTATCCATTTGCAACCGTTATATGGACATGCACTGCTACGCCGAGACCCCCTGTAACTCAGAGAAGCCACGGAGGACTCTGAAACTTCTCCCAGCCCTTAGTCCACATGAGGGTGAGTAGATAATGAGTGAGATTTCAATTTTGGGTGAACTATCCCTTTAACCGTGTTCTTCAGGTCCTTCTTATTTTTTCCATCCTGTTTAATATGAATATGATCTTAGCTCTCCACACGCAGCGAGGGAAAGGTGCTAAATATGTTACCACTGATTTTTTAAGACTGACCTGATAACTCTGTATTCAAAGTGTGGTTAAGTGCAAAGATTTTCATGTCAAGTACAGTCAGTGCAGCTCAGTGTTTCTGTCTTAATGGATTTAACTTGAAGCTACACAATGGCAACATAATGAATTATTGTGATAATTGGCTCCAGTAAAGTGAGAAATCACTGTCTGATGATGACTGTCTTTTATTCCTTCTCACAATAAGCCTCATGTGTTCCACCATGAATGAAACAAGGCGGTGTGGTGAGAAAAAACAATAAAAGTGTCAGAGCATAGAACAGCTGAGAGTCAATATGAAGCTGCACCAGACAAATGGCATAAAAGATGAACATCAATAGATATAAATTGGCATTTCTTATGTAGGTAGATAGAAGTGAAAATTAGGAAAATAGCGAGAAAATAAATGAACAAGTTTGTGGCATCATGGAAATGATAATTATACTGTTAATGGGTTTAGTTTAGTTTAGTTTATTAGTTTATTAAGGGAAAGTGTGCAACAACAATCATTTGCAGAAAATGAAGAGATTGTTGCACCAGATTTAGCTCACAGCTAATTTCCATCTGCATTCATATACAGTACAAAAATACACAGAAAACACAGACCACAAACTACTATACAAGGTTGATACATAGAATGACACAAATAGACAATAGACAACACATAGAAATACAGAATCACGGTTTCCACATCTAAAAAAGACCGTGCAATACATTTGAGAAAGGTGTACCCTATCCTATGTGATCAATGGAACAAAAAAAAGCCATTCATGATACAAAATACGATAACACATTTTAAAATTCCCCAATTCCTACTTCACAAGATTTTAAGATAGATTGAATGCGTTAAGAGGTACTAAAATACATTTTTTTAAGAGACTAACTGAGTAACAAGTGCCTTGCTTTTAAGCGTGTGGCAACTTTGGTTATCCAGTAGCCATTGTTTTAAATTATGAGAGAAATTTAAAAAGTTTGTTCTGCTTTTCAGGGTTTCGGGCAGCTTGTTCCATTCTTTGATGGCTGTCCATGAAAAGGCAGATTGTGCAAATGAGGAGTGTTGCACGGGAATAATGCAGTCACCCCTGGAAACTGATCTTGAGACTCTTGTTGTCAACTCGGAACGGAGCTAGGGTTAGGGTTAGCTAGCAGCAGCATCAACACCATGCCCAATACGGGAGCCTAGTTCAGATTCAGATGAATGTCCTCGTCATGTGGGGGCTTTATCACTGGCAGGGAAGGAGAAGACGACTTCAAGCTACAGTATACTGCGAGCCCTGGCTCTGCCTCAGGAGAGAGCTATAGACTAACCACTGCAACTTCCTAATAAAGGTACAAAAGTCCAACCGAACCGAAAAAAACCTTTCACACTAAAAAAGTCCAAACCATGGTTTTGTTTGGTCTGGACTGAGAAGACCTCTTTTGGTCGGACCACGGTGTGGGGGAGGTTTCACACCTGTAAATTTGGTTCAGATCAAATGGAAAAGTCTGACAGTCTGGACCAAATGAGGTACTTTTTTAATTTATTTATTTTGCACGAACATATCATTTAAAATAGTATGAACAATCATTATGATTGGGATGTGCAAAGGGGAGGTACTGTATGAAACTCAAAGGGCTTAGCTATATGAAAACCTCACCCATGAAGAACATAATTCAAAAACCAAATTTGTTACAAGTAAAGACAAAAAAATAAGGAATAATTAAATGATAAGATGATAATGAAAAATAAGTAGAAAAAAGTTAGTGATTATTACGGAGCCCGTGATATATCATGGAATAAAAAAAATATAAGTCGTTCCCACGAAATAGCAAGTCGTTCCCACGAAATAGCAAGTCGTTCCCACGAAATAGTAAGTCGTTCCCACGAAATAGCGAGGCGTTCCCACGAAATAGCAAGTCGTTCCCACGAAATAGTAAGTCGTTCCCACGAAATACCTAATTCGTGGGAACGAATTACTATTTCGTGGGAACGACTTGCTATTTCGTGGGAACGACTTGCTATTTCGTGGGAACGACTTATATTTTTTTTATTCCATGATATATCACGGGCTCCGTAGATTATACAGTGAATATAGGAAAAAAAGGAAAATATACATACATGAGTGAATAATGCAAAACAATAATGATACATGTAATAATGAGAAGAAAAAAAAACATGACACTAATTAAACAACATAATTACAGATGTCTTATTATGTTTGATGGTACATGATTTGACTGACAAGGTACTTTTTAAGAGCCTTTTTAAATTATGTTAAATAAAAACATTTTTTTTTACCTTGTTAACGTATTGAGTTTCAATAGGAATTTATGCTCAATATAATATAGTTTGTAAGAGTTTACTTGAAGGTTGGATTTCTTATCATTACTCTTTAATTTCTTGATTTTTAGACAGAAAACATCTATAAAGTGACACTTTATCTGCAAATTACCTACAAATGTTGAATATTTCTGTCTGTGACCCATTCAGATTCATCTTACACATAGATACACGCCACCTCTCATGCCGAAAAAAGAAAAAAAAAAGAAAGAAAAGAAGCGACAGCATTCATAAAATGGACAACTTCCCCCATAGTCATCTATACTGGTGTCAACAAAAGCCTGATTCTCTGCAGCAGCTCTCACCAGCTATTCCAGTGTGTTCCCCGCGTAATCCTTCTCTGGAACTGGATTTAGGCAGTTCTCTCTATGTTATGACTTCTCATGCATCCTTATCTATAAGACCTTGGTTACCATAGTTACAGGCATGGGTAGGATTGTACACATCTGGTGACTCTCGGTCATAATATAAGCTAAAAAAAAAAAAAAAAAAGTGAACCATTCTCTAAAACTGCGAGGTCTGTATGACCTGACCCCGCGCAGTGTCACACATGGTTAACAGCCGTGCTGCAGAGCGGCCGTGCAGAGCGGCCGTGCAGAGCGGCGGTGTGTGCTGCGCTGCAAGAGCGAGCACAAGCCCCGCAATAAGTTTTTAAAAACACACATTTACCTACCGAGGTGTCTAACATGGAGGCTCTGACACCAGGAGCAGCAGACTGTGGATGAGATGTGACAGATCCATTTCATCAGCCTTAACGGCGGCTAGCGGCACATAAAGGTGAACTCGTCTCCTGGCAATGAGAAAAGAGTCGATTGCCTTTTTTCAGCAAGGTGGAAAAACATACATGCTAACCTTTGTGTAAACTGGTATATGAGCCATACTGCAGTTAGACTATAGTGTTGACTTGACTTGGTTTACTCTACTGTATTTGCCCAACATTCACTCCTGCCTTTGTCTCTTCTGAAATGACTCTATATGACAAATTCAAAATATAAGTCATCTATCTGCTTCCTGCTTCTTTGAAGTGAAGATTTCCTTCTTGACTTTCTTCTTTTCTCTTCGTTCTATATCACAGTCAACAGGATTTCATTAGGAACAAGAAACATCTGGAGACGTCATTTGAGAGATGTGACGGGCATTTTTTCTTGTTTTTCATCAGAGGTTTTCAACTGTAATCAGTGTTTAAAGGGACAACGAGGAGTTTCTATTTGGTTATAAAAAAGTCTCACGTTAATGTGGATGAATCTACGCTACCCACACTTGTTAATGGCTCCATTTCCGATAAATATATTGTTTTGTCTCTATCGTTATTTTGTTATTTTAATTAATGGTCCAAATGCTGGGCGAGCCGACCAGCGTTTCCTTACTTTCGGTTTTGCAGACGCTTATGGTGGCTTTATGGTTGGAACTACGACGGTAACTGAACCTCTTTGAACCTCTGACTTTAATCCTTGATGAATGAAAACATGAGTCCGTCTTGTGCCGGTCAAATAATTCTATGGTGCGCGCGGAGGCTCATAAATGTAGTGTGAAAACGCTTCGCTTTTCCAAAACTCCTCGTTGTCCCGTTAAACCATATTCTTCACGATATTTTATCAGTGCATCAAGAATTTATTTACACGCTAAATCTAAACACTAGAAAAGGGGTGTCACTCTCTTGGCCTGTTTGTCCTCTTCCCCGTGGTCCCACATTAATTGCCTTTTGTGTGTGAGAGTCTGAACAACAGCAGATTTAACGAGACGGGACTCGCTTCTTTACTAGTGTCTGAACCCGAGCTTAGTGTCATAATGGCAATTACCACCTGCCATAGTTATGTGAGACAGCTGGCAGTCTCTCTGGGCCCTTACACATACACACACACACACACAAACACAAACCAACCAACATGCACCAATATTCTCACCAATGCCTCCCATGTTTCTGTGTGTCTCATTTCCGGGGATCACTGATGTGGCTGGCGAGGTGTCCTTTCACAATAAGGCTGTCAGACACCGACGCTGTGGACTGCACCAAAGCCTTTTCTCTGGTAATACAAGGTGTGTCTGGTCTGTTAACACTTACCCTTGTTTCATACTGTCACCGTCTTCTCTGCTGTAGAGATAATGGGGAGCTGCTGTGAGGTGGAGGGAATAAATGAAAGCCTGGCCTCTCTCTACACACGGGGTGTGCTTTCTAAAGTAGTTCAGAGTGTTTGGAGCTGACCAGGCGCAGTGAAGCACGGATGGGATTTGGGAGCACACAATAAACCCGTCCACTTTCATTGCAAAAGCTAACTCAAGCCTCCTCTCCTTGTGAGCAAAACACACAGAAATACAAGCTGTTAGGATGGGCACAGGGGTGTAGTTAAGAATTATAGGGCCTTTTGGAGGACACTCCAGGTTACTACTGGAAGCTTCCAGTCTTTTCCCCAATGTGTTACAACACTAAAACATGCGTGACGGATCGCAAAAAAAAAAAAAACAGCTTGAGCTATTTTGCAGTAAATAAAGTTCATGTTATATGTAGCTAAACATACAGCAACATAAAGCTAAATATAAGTGCAAGTCCATTTAAACACAGTATTTTATGTTTTCAAAAATATTGGCACAATCATTATGATTGGGATGTGCAAAGGGGAGGTACTGTATGAAACTCAAAAGGGCTTATATGAAAATCTCACCCATGAAGAACATAATTCAAAAACCAAATTTGTTACAAGTAAAGACAAAGAAATAAGGAATAATTAGATGATAATGAAAAATAAGTAGAAAAAAGTTAGTGATTATACAATGAATATAGGAAATAAAGGAAAAATACACACTTGAATAATGCAAAACAATAATGATACATGTAATAATGAGAAGAAAAAAACATGACAATAATTAAACAACATAATTATAGATGTCTTATACAGCTAAATATAAGTGCAAGTCCATTTAAACACAGTATTTTATGTTTTCAAAAATATTGGCACAGCATCCTTTTGGAGCAACGCCACCTGTAACTCTGTATACGGCATATTGCAAACATACTATACACATGAATAAACTTGCATGGTTATTGCTGCATTGGGAAACCTGCTGCATTGGACAACGGTTCATGGAGGCAAGAGTGGCCTTTGGCAGTGCCACGGGGAATACTCAATAATGACAGGACGGAGAACATTGGAGCATGGAGGGGAGTAGATAAAGAGCTGTGGGAGCGAAGGGTAGAAGGGTGGAAGGGAGGCTGGCTACCTGTAGTCTCATTTCTCCTCGTCCTCCCCCTCCTTCCCTCCATACCTCCTTTTCAGAAAGCACTCTTGCTCCCAAGTTGACAGCTAAGGTCAGAAAAAAAACACACAGCAAAGAGCTCTCCATGCAGCAGTCAGGCGAAAGGCCCATGAAATCAACACAAACACATGAATGAAACACTGGGAACTTGAAATAAGTTAAAGCAAGGCAGCCTTTGAAAACCAAGCGAGAGAGATGGAGAGAGAGAGAAAAGGGGGAGGTGGGGAGGGGAGGGGAGATACAGAGAGGGTGACAGAGCAAATCAGCAGGTTGAGACTCACAATGTGTGAAACGGCTGATTCCATTAGCTGCATGTGCGCTGCAATCAGGTGGAGTTTGAACTGCGGTATTTGATAAAAGTGGCTGAGGGCCAGTGAATAGAACTGCCCCTGAATACGTTTCTGTGAAGTTGGTGATGCATTGTGTTCCAACCATTTCTCTTTTTTTCCCCATCTGTACCTGTGTATGTGTGTGTGTGTGTGTGTGTGAGTGTGTGTATTTGTGTGTGTGTGGGTGTGTGCACTCCTTTCATGGTTGGTGGAACAAGTAAATGGAGTTTGTGCCACAAGACAAACACAGTGTAAGAGCTGTTGCCTTGAACTGGAATTTGTTCAATACAAGAGTCCATCAGTATTTTTGCAGAATTGTCTCCACCGTGAGAAAAAAAAACAAGAACAATGTTTGCTTAAGTCTGATCTATGATCGTCATAAATGACACAGGAGCAAAAGTGCATTAAATCAAAGTAACTGTTTCAAACTGTTGCTAAAGAATGTGGCCGTCAACAACAAAAGCGACTGCAGTGGGGGGATACATCAAGGTGTATTTAATGAAAGTGAATTGAGTATCGCTTGCAAAGGGAATACAATTCTTTGTTCACATTTGCAGCAACTCCACAAAGAAAAGATGAGTGGTATTCAAAGATGTTTTTTTATTTTTATTTTTTATCTTTCTCACTCTATTCACCATCTCCTACATTTTTTATGCAGTGACCTATAGGATTATTGTGAACACACCCACTTCACAGAAAGGCAATATTGAGTCATGGCTACTGATCACCAATTTATAAGACCTATTTATTATTCTCACACATTCAGATGCCAAAGACATGTACATCTGATACATGACTCAGATTACTCAGTTACTTCCAATATGCCACACAGCTCTAAGTGTTGTGTTCATACCACCACTTGACTACGCTAACACATCAGCTGCAGTATAAACTGAAAATATACAGTAGCAGAGTGAACCAATCCTATCTGTCCCCCATATTTCAATCACAGCACCACAATATGATTTTTTTTGAAGGTGCTGCAAAAACATTTAGTCATTTCTTGGTTTTTATCACAGCAGTGTCTGACCTCCATCCATCCTAACATAGACACTAAACAGGATTCATACTGTATTAGCTTCTCTCCAACCCGTGGAGAGAAAATGAGAAATGAAATAGGACAGTTAATTAATGAACAAATCAAAATCAAAATGTAGAAGTGGGGATTTGTGAAAAGGAAGCGGTTGGAAAAGTATGAGCCGTGTTATTCTGCGATGCACCATTCAGAATTTCAAGAAAATGCAGTTTGCAGTTGTCCTCTCCTTCAGCTTTACCTCCACCTTCTGTTTTCCACTTCCTTATGTTTGCTGTCTGACCTGTGGCCTTTGCTTCCATCTCTTCCTCACTCATGCAAAAAAAAAAAATAACCTGAAAGGAGAAAAGTGTCAGGTAGCAATTCAATGCGTTTAACTTCAAAAGTCGCAATGGGCATTGAGCAAAAAGTTCCAGCCTGGTTCATTTAGGTTGTGTGAAATTCTGAACCATCAAAAAAAAAAGAAGAAAAAAGCTTCCACACATGGTTTTGTTTGGTCTGGACAGAGAACACCTCTTTAGTGTGACCAAATTTTGGGTCTTTGGTGCTGGACCAATTGCTTTCACACCTGTAAATTTGGTTTGGATCAAATGGGAGAGTCAGACAGTCCGGACAAAGCGAGGTTTGTGTGAAAGCCTCCTGGAAACATTACTTGCTTACAGTGTGCTGTGTGAATATTTAGTAGTGCATATGTTTTCCAAACTGATCAAATTGTTTTTAGTCTATCTGTGAATTTGCAAATGTTTTCTCAATTTGTAGTGCACCGAGTTCTTAGGGCCACCATACTACTCCCACCAAACCACCTGCTTCAGCTCAGTTCATCCACTGATCTTAGTCCATCATGAATTAAATTGACTAATTTAATTATTATTGTTTGTTGATGGCTATTATTATTACTAAGGAGGTGCTGGACAGATTAATTAAATCTATAGCACTCATAATCTATATAATAAACTGTCTGTTGTATTGTTACACCACTCAGGTATCATACCACATAGATTAATTCAAAACACATAACTCCTGTGCCATTGCTTATGGCACCACTGAGTCTCTATGGAGCTCAACGAGAGCTAGGTGCACTCTGATAACCATAATGAGACTAAATTGCTCTCATCCCTATTTTGCCAAATTGCTGAAACTGTCTGAGGAACACATTTCCATCTCCCCAGTAGACCTCTCACAAACCACTGTAGCATAAAGCTGTCAAATTCCCCTTGCCCTCCTTTCAATCTTCTTGGCAGGTAAGGGAATTGAGTGACCCTCATAAGCTTAATTCTGTTTCAATAAATCCACGAGCCAATGAGAGAATCAGTTCCCCTATCAGTTGCCAGCAAATTGAAAGCAAATAGCGTGTGTTGAGTGTAGTGTTGATCTGGAGATGTGTATAAAGCTTAATCAAGGTTTGACAATAGAACTACGCTTCAAATCTGTGAGTATATTCACTTGATTAGTCCAGAGTTAAAGGTTATTCAAGCAACTTTACCTAGACCATCTGTATTTTCCACTTTCTCCCTCTGTAATGACTCCACATCCACAGGCCATATAGGATTAGCGGGCGTGTTTGTGTCATAGTAGCATAAAGCAGTCCATGTTTCTCACCGGATCAAGATCTGGGAGGCGTTGATAGCTATTGCAAGGTTGATTTTTCCGCTAAGATACGATAGGTGGAAGGCAGAGAGCCTCCAATTCTCCCTGTAACAAGTCATTCAACCATCACAATTACTCCGAAGCTCTTGCATATTTCCTCTTTAATGCAATGCAGCTCTATACCCAAGACTTGAACCTTGACATTTCCAGTTCCTCTGACGCAGATGTAAACAGAACACAGCTAGACACCTAAGGTTACACCCTACTCCCCCTGTTACAAGAAGCTCTCCTGTTTAGCAAAAAGCCATTCTGACGACCTTTATCTCTAAATTGCACACATCTAAGCTGTCAACAGTCTCCACATCAACAGCTGTAAGAACATTTCCACACTAGTGTAATAGCTCTTTGTGCCAGGCACCTGTGCAATTTGGTGGCTTGAAATTGATGTTTAATGGGTGAGATCTCCAGACAAATGGGGGAAAAGAGAGGTGAAAATTTCAGCAAAGAAATATGTTTATTTTGATTTGAATGAGACAGTTGCCTCCCACTGAGAAGCTGGGAGATGTAATTTGTAATTTGTTCTATTCATCCCCCCATTAGTGTCTGCCCTGCTGTGCAGACATTCTGTTGTGAAGCACAAAACAAGGTTAGATTGTCACATTACAGCGCTCCCCATAGAGCTGCACAAACCCTGTTACATAGAAGAAGACATAGACCTGTGCATGCATAGATTCCCCCCTGCTAGAATCCCCATTGGCGCTGTTTGCTACTTCCATGACTGTGTTTGTGTGCCAAACCAATATTTAAAACTTCACAGACTTTTTTTTTTTGTTCAGATGTATTGTCATCATGCAAGTCACACACAGATTGTATGATTGTTGTAACTAACAATGTTAGTTCAATGTTGCTCAAACCATTGTTTTAGAGGCTTTTAAGTTCGGTTTGCAAGATGTGGGACAATGTAAATGAATCAACAATCCATGAAACACTGTGGAATGGGCAAAACTGCTTCAAATGCAAAGATAATTGTAGAGCGTAATATTTATTCAAACTAAAGACTGGTTCTTTGGGAAAAACAAGGAATCCACACAGCAGCAAACATCACCCCATCCCTTATGGAATAAAATGTCAGTAAAAAAGGAATATGAAACTAATACTAGGATACCAACATATTCGTAGTCGAGGACTGAAAGAGGAAAGACAAAGCAGAGACACTAACAGGGGATAAAGAACATGTCTGTGCTCAGCGGGATGGAAAATTACAAAAGACCAAAGAAATTTTTTTAAATCACTCTGTCCAATTTTGATATGCCAACGTCACCTGTGCAAAGCATATGAACTCACATGTCACAAAGCTGGTATTACAACCTGTCCATATGGCCCGAAGAGAAGAAAAGAAAAATGAAATACTACTGGGCTCATAGTATTAAGAGCATCCTTTATTCAGAAAGCCTGACCCACACTTGCTTTTAAATTCCCATATGGCATGATGTCACAGGCGGAATAAGATCAAGCACATCTTCAAATCAAAGCCATGACACATTCTCTTGAATAGGCCTCAAGAACCTGCTTAATCTGACATGGTGCGTGTGTTTAACTTGAACAATCAGTTTTTTTTGTTTTTTTTTACTCCTGATTATTCCTGGATAAATATTCAGCACAACTACTTCTGGGTTGAGCACATGCATGTGATACAATCGCTGATGATACAATCACAGGATGTTAACTCTCCTGGAGTAAGAGTTACCACTTGATGTATTCCCATGGTTGCTGGGCCTGTTGGAGGGGTTTGATGGCATCCTCTCAAGTGCCTCAAGTCAAGATAATAACCATTGACAAAGAACATCTTGATTGGTAGCGTGATAGCATGTTGCAGAGGTGTTACTATACTGGCATTTGGATTATTTGGGTGGGCAACAACAAAAATGTTGGAAGAAACATGCAGTTTGAAAAACGTGCAAGCTGTCATACTATACAAGACGAATACAACTTATAAAAACTAGAGAAAAAATAATCAGAGGTATTAACACTTTTAATTGGATTGCACCAACAGGTCTTGTAATTGACTAAATTGTGTGAAAAATGCTGTGGTTTTTGCGATACCGACACCTTTAAAATGGCCAATAGGAACGCAAAGCATTTTGACAAAATTAAAGACAAATGTGAATGCTAGAAAAAGAAGCTAGATCAGTATTTTTTCCCCCAGAGTTTTCATTGGATGGGCAGATGATTCCTCTGGGTGGGCAAGGCTTGTCTCTGGCCACCGCTAGACACGCCCCTGCTTAACTACAGGGCAAACATAATCATAGAAGGTTGAAAGTCACAGGGCATGTCTGTTTTGATGATAGAATACAAATCAGCAATGTAAAACTGAAGGACACACACCCTGAAGAAGGCTTCTGCCGAAACGTGTGGGCTGTAACCCACTCCAATGTTTTATTTGATATAGCCATTGTAAAATAAAGGCTTTTTATTATTGAAGAAGAGTGCCTTGGATCTTCCTTTTTTGTAAAACTGAAGGATTTGGAAGCATACTTTCATATTAATTAGAGGGGTGGTGCTATCTCACTGTAATATCACAGCTATCAGGATGTGCCTCCATGCACCTGACATGCACATTGGCACAAGGACCATATTAAAAAAATATATCCTCTAGTATGTTTCTTGCACATTCTACAATACAGGGTTCAGATGCTCCAGTATTGACTGGGATATTGTGCTGAAGCGAGCTGCGAGTTCTTGGTTTCCACCTACATAAACAACCCCTTTATTCAGTGTTGATTGGTGGTGAGAGTACACCGCTGAGACTTCAGAGCTCTACTTGAAGGTGAAGTCCTGTGAAAAATCTATTTGAATTAATCATTCATCAGTGGCCATGCTCTCACTAATAAGCTTACTGCTGCCTAATTTTGAACCTTTTCTTGAACCCACTCAGCTGTGTTGGACTTCCTTTAGTTTGTGTGCATATGTGTGAGACAGTGATAGTGTTGTATTTTCAACGCAGAGTATTTTTGTCACATAATTGACATTCTGGTTGTTTTCTCCAGTTTGCCTAGTGTTCATTCATTGACCCTCTGGGGCTGCACCATTTGACCCATGGTCTGGTTGTACTGTACATCTCTCTGACGTGCCTAAAGCTTGTCTCCTTCTGAGAGACGCATCCTTTTTCTCTATCAGTTTGATAGATAGATGGGCGTGGCTATGAACTTAAGTGGCTTGTGACTAATTCAAGACCAGATACCTCTGTTACAAGGACTGGTTAACAATGTTCAGCACGGTGCCAATACTGGACAGTTTAACTGTAAAAGGGTCAAGGAGGCAGGTGGTGGGTTTGGAGCTTTATAAGGATATTGAAGACAAAAACAAAAGTCAATCAGAAAGGTACAGATGACTGTCTTCCTCTGTCGGGCCCTTTACTTGTTTTGGCGAGCAGCTGGCAGCTTGATGGAAATTACTAATTACACTTGACTTTTGCTTGTGATTAGAGTGGACCAGATGACACAAAAACCTTCAAAAATCTTTTTTAAGCAAAGCTTTGGTTATGATTAAAAATATTCCAATGCACCTCTGCTCTTCTGATTCAATTGGTTTTTGATTAGGCTTGAAAGAGAAGTGAAAAATCTCTGAAAAAAGAAAAAGGAAGGACAAGAGCAACAGGAAAAAAGAGAGAAAAGTTGAGCGCCCAGATGATAACTCTCCCTTGTTTCAACCCAAGAAGATTCCCTTTAAGAAATTTTGAATTGTCTAATCTGAAGTGTTTGCACAAACTTGTGTAGCTTCCACCAGCACCAACTAAACATTGGATGAAAATGATACATAATGCTGTCTCTATGATTCGTTGACTTCCTGTTTTATTTTGACACCAGTATTCATTCCGATGCACAGTAGTTTCACCACTTCCTGTCAGGCGCCATTGTTCTTTTCTCGCCAATAACCGCCACACCTGTTTCTTGTTAACCTGTATGTTTTCAAGCCCCTGTGCCACACCCATTGTTTGCCATTGATTGCCATTGTTACCCCATTGTACTTGATTCTCTTGCGGTTTTTCGTAGTGTTGCCAGAAAGTCTATGACTTGGTTTTTCTTAACAGGTTTTTCAGATTTATGCTTTGCCCTCTTCTTGCATGGGATGTTTCGTGGTTGGAGGGAGATCCTTTGTTCTTCACCGTGTCTCCTTTGTGTTTATGCTCATTAGATTGGAGTATACCATTCGTTTGTTCATTTCTGTCAGTTCAGTTGTCTCTTGTACATGTTGGACTGATCATTCCTCTCTGCTTTCCCTCCCAGGGAGCTCCACGGTGTTCACCCAGCAGCCCACTGACTTGGTGGTGGTAGCGGGTCAGCCGGTCACCCTGCCCTGCTCCATCCCCGGCTACCATGGCATGGTGCTATGGCTGCGCGACGGCATGGCCTTGGGTGTCAACAGGGATCTGTCAGGTAATGTCTTCTTTTCAGAGTTAATTCATACAATATCCAAGCTAATACTTAGCTGATTTTAAGCACTGACTAGCCAAATCAGTGGTTTACACAAAAACAGAGGAGCAAGACTGCCAACAAGATTACTAAAACAGCTCAGTTGCTGCTGTGAATCTCTTTGTGTACTGTACTCTGAATACATTCCCAGTATTAACAGAGAAACTACAAATCCCACTTTTGACAAATCTTTACTTTTTTCCTCCTATTTGCTCAATTTGCTCACAGTGGGCTCCTTAAATGGACTGTTTTGCTTGGACCCATAAATGAAACCAGAAACAGCTTGAGAACCCGTTGGACTATTGTTGCAGAAGTTATGAATTGTGCAGAACAGTGGAACAAAGATTAAAAAGAGTTTGGGCTTTGCCAAGCTGTTTTTAAGATAATTATGGAAGTGTCAGTTTATGTGAAAAGTAGTGGCTGGAAATTCCAGCCCACCTGTTGTTGTTGGTGTGTTTTTAATGGAAAAATACTTTCGGCAGTAAAATGCAAAGGATATATTTTCTGAGGGTCAAATGGGGAAACTTTCAGGAAGAAACAGATTATTCTGATTACAAACACAACATTACCAGTGGTATCCCAGCCTGTGCCATGTCTTGCTGCATAAACCTGCATATTAATGAAGATTTCTGTGTCAAGCTGCTGCAATTTTGTTCTCTGCGCTTATGTATATCTTCTTTTTCATATTTCAGTGTTTGTGTTCCTTTGCTGCAAAGTAATTACGTACTTTCATTTTGATTTATTTTACATGAATCTGAAGCAGAGAGCAATTAACCTCATTTTACTATATTGCAATAATGACGTGCTATTTTTTGCCTCTGGGGAATATATGGCATCAGATATCATCAGGATAGCTACCAATCACAGCAGTCCTAATGATGGTAAATATTTATTAGCACAAAATTCTGAAAAACAATCACAACCAGTGAGATAAAATTTATATATAAGACAAAAAAAGAAAAGAAAAGATGCATACATTTAATGCTACCATAAAACACTTTAGACTGATGGATGAAATATTGAAATGGCCAATGACAGGCTAAAAGGTGTGTACATACACTACTGTGATTGGCTGAATAGAGTAGACGAGACCCTGCAGTTCGTTGTTAATACCATACACTTGGATGAGGGTGAAACACAACATCATTCATTGTTACGTTCATAGCTAGAGTTGCTATATCAGTATCACCAGTGTTGGCTTGTACTTGCATGTTGTGCTGAAGTTGAGCCAGGCTCTGTGACAACACTTTGGCGCGTCCAATAGGACAGACTCCCTCAGTTTCCTGAAAGAATCTACTACAACCAGCGGCCGTCATGAAACCGGAGCTCCTAAACGAGATGAAACTCTCCCTGTGGTTTTTGTGAATCGACTCCCTCCTCCTCTTTGTGTTTGCTGCTACTCGCCTCCTTCTCAGAAGAACTAATGAAGGAGTTTTCAGCTTATTTGTCAGATACATAGGGCATCGATATTCACACAGGCATGGGGGGAAAAGAAACGCTTCCTGAAGCCGTTTCAGTCACCCAGAAACACTCACAGGATTTGTGCACTGCAGCGTCCTGGTGCGCTCTAGTGCTGTACCCTGCAGCATGCATAGAAAACACTGCGTCCTATGTGCAAAGGCCTTAAAACAATCGACTCTGAACATCACTGCATGAGTCATATGTTTGTGAATTCCTGTGCATGTGATGAATGAATGACAGTTTGCTCTCATTGCCTTCCAGGTTACCCACGATATGACATTGTTGGTGACCACAGGAAAGGAGAATATCATCTCTTGATCCAGAAAACAGACATTCAAGATGATGCTTTCTTCGAGTGCCAGGCCATCCAGGCAGCTATCAGGTCACGACCCGCCCGCCTCACCGTGCTGGGTAGGTAACTGTACTGTAGCTTCACACTTCACTGGCATAGTGTGATGTTTTACATACTGAAATCATGAAGTAGGAGAGTGCTGTGGGCTTGTTGATACAGTACACGAATGTCTTGGCGTTAGTCTAATGAAATTTTACACTGTAATTAAAGGGATAGTTCACCCAAAATTGAAATTTCACTCATTATCTCCTCCCCCTCATGTGGACTAAGGGCTGGGAGAAGTTTCAGAGTCCTCCGTGGCTTCTCTGAGTTACAGGGGGTCTCGGCGTAGCAGTGCATGTCCATATAATGGTTGCAAATGGATACCAACTGCCTTCGTAACAAAAAGACACTCCAAAAAACATCCAAATACCTCCATAGTGCTCGTATGTAATGTCCGTCTTGTATTGAAGCCCCGAAATGCGAAATTGTCCCGAAAAAAATTAAATAAGTCTATATTTCAAGCTTGTTTATAGCGGAGGCTCCTCTTCCCAGTTCGTCCAAATTTGACGAACCAGGAAGAGGAGCTTCAATTTTTTGGGGGACAATTTCGCATTTTGGGGCTTCAATACAAGATGGACATTACATACGAGCAGCATGGAGGTATCTGGATGTTTCTTTTTGTTACGAAGACAGTTGGTATCCATTTGCAACCGTTATATGGACATGCACTGCTACGCCGAGACCCCCTGTAACTCAGAGAAGCCATGGAGGACTCTGAAACTTCTCCCAGCCCTTAGTCCACATGAGGGGGATGAGATAATGAGTGCAAATTTCAATTTTGGGGGGAACTATCCCTTTAACCTAAAGTCATGAAATACACCGGGACCTAACATGTGGCTGCTCTACAGTTCCTCCTGATGACCCTGTGGTCGTTGGGGCCCCGGTTGTGAGTCTCCAGGCTGGCGACCAACTCAACCTCACGTGTCACGCGGACAACGCCAAACCTGCTGCATCCATCATCTGGATCCGTAACGGAATAGTCCTGAGTGGAGCTGTGTACTCCAAGGTATGACATGAAACCATCCTTTCCTGTCAAGAGTTTGGCCATTGAGTGGTGTGGTGTCACCAGTGTTCGATCATTTTAAGACCGTATTGCTCCAGGGATAAATTTAAATTCTAAGGATCTATTTATCTTCAAAATATATACTAAAAAAAGAAATTATGTGAATAGTGTTTTCTTTTCAGACGAGAGAGTGCTTCAGTTTCAAGTAGTTAATGTGTTAGAGGAGTTGTTCTTGACCTTAGATCATCAGCCACTTTGTATCGTGGATTTGACCCAAATCATGAAGCCAGTTTGTCAATGACAACTCAAACCAAATAATATCTTTTGCATACGAGAAAATTAACCTATTACTCTTGCTGATATACTGGGTGTTGAGTTTTTGATGCTTACAGTGACTTCAGAAAGTATCCATATCCCTTTTGCCTTTTGCACACTTTGGGCAGTCAGGAAGAATAGGATAAACTGCTCAAATCCAGGAGGTTTACTCAAGAAGAGTGGAAGCTGTAACTGCTGCCAAAGGGGCTTCTACAAAGCCCTGAATTAAGAGCCCAAAGACTTTTCTGCAGCTACAGTATAAGGGCTGTGTGCTTGGCTGGGCTGAGACAACTAGGATGTACTGAGGAATCATGAAAGCAGGTAAACATAAACAACAACAAAAAAGCAAAGGCAGCCAAACGCTTTGGAAGATTAAACTGATGACTGAGGAGAGAAGACCACCTGTTTAGTCCTACTGGTAGCTCCTCAAGTGATTTGGGGTCAGTTAAGCTCTGGGTTTGAGCTGCGCCAAGGGGCCTGAACCCTGCTATACAGTACTTATGTACCTGCAAATAGAGACTACATTGTTATCCCAAATATTCTGTGCTGCCAAACATAATCTCTGTCTGGATAATGTTCAGAGCATACAACAGAGAGGTGGCTCTGATGGCAGTCGGACAAAGTCAGTCCAGGGCTCATAATCCAGTGTCTGAACAACAGGAGCTCGTTTCTCGACTACACTGGAGGAGAGGTTTAAAAGAATAGTTCACCCAAAAATCAAATTTCACTCATTATCTACTCCCCCTCATGTCGACTAAGGGCTGGAAGAAGTTTCAGAGTCCTCCGTGGCTTCTCTGAGTTACAGGGGGTCTCGGCGTAGCAGTGCATGTCCATATAACGGTTGCGAATGGATACCAACTGTCTTCGTAACAAAAAGACACACCAAAAAACATCCAAATACCTCCATGCTGCTCGTATGTAATGTCCGTCGTATGTAATCGCACTGACGCGGGCGCAAATCTCGCGAGATTTGGATGGAGGAGCTACCGTTACAAACAAGCTTGAAATATAGACTTATTTAATTTTTTTCGAAACAAATTTCGCATTTTGGGGCTTCAATACAAGACGGACATTACATACGAGCAGCATGGAGGTATTTGGATGTTTTTTGGTGTGTCTTTTTGTTACGAAGACAGTTGGTATCCATTTGCAACCGTTATATGGACATGCACTGCTACGCCGAGACCCCCTGTAACTCAGAGAAGCCACGGAGGACTCTGAAACTTCTCCCAGCCCTTAGTCCACATGATGAGGTGAGTAGATAATGAGTGAAATTTCAATTTTGAGTGAACTATTCCTTTAAATCCAAATCATTTCGATTACATGAGTGTGCAACTAGTACACCATCATTGACCCTTCAATCAATAAATCTAAACGTGATATATATATTCATACATTCACACATGTGTAAGAGAGGGAAAAGTAGAAGTCAATTTCTGACTTTTACCCTCGTGTACTCTCTCTCCATCTTATTTATTCTGCTCTTTATCTACAGTTCGTGAGTTTCTTCTGAAGTAAAACACTGCCTGTCTCATAATCTGATGGCTCATTAAAAAAAGGACAGGTTCTCCTTCCTGCTCTTCAGATTTCTCATTGACCTTTTTATATTTCTGCTGTTTCTGTTCCGCATAAACTCATCCAGGTTTTTTTAATAAGCTCCTCAGTCCATCAGTATATTATATCTGCAGATACAGATATTTTTTTAGGTTTTGTATCCTTACACAAATTACATGCAAATACTGAGCTGTTCATTACGTACTTTTAAATGCCACAAAACCTTCCTTTTTAAACATTGTGCAAATGGTAAATCTTTAATGCTGATTTTGTTGGTAAGGAATAATACACTGTTTTTATACACATATGAATAAAACATAGTCATAGTTTTAGATTGGTACAGGAATACAACAAGCTCCTTTCACAAACAAGCTGTTCTGAGGTCAGCACTTCAGGACTGTGCGGTTTTCACATGAGAACAAAGAATGCATTCAGTTATTTAAAAGAGGGCCCCTGTATCTGATCTGAGAAAAAATAAGGAGTCATTGAGGGACAAATGGTCCCTGAAAAAATACATAAATAAATGAAGGCAAATCTAATTATGCTCCATGAACTCATGGTCAAACAGACCATTACCGAAGTTCTGTGTGTGTAATTCGATGTTGATGAAATTATGCTCCTGTGTGGATAATGCATGAATATGAATTTTGAAACACTTCTCTCCT
This sequence comes from Trachurus trachurus, assembly GCF_905171665.1. Lineage (NCBI taxonomy): Eukaryota > Metazoa > Chordata > Actinopteri > Carangiformes > Carangidae > Trachurus > Trachurus trachurus. The sequence continues at coordinate 4,476,727 of NC_139903.1, forward strand.
CTGTCCTTGAATCCTCAGACCTTGTTGCGGGACGGTAAGAGGGAGAGCACAGTGAGCACGCTCTACCTGTCGCCCTCTAATGTCGAATCGGGTCAGCAGATCACCTGTCGAGCGTCGAACAAAGCCGCCCCCACCGGAAAAGACGCTACCGTCACAATCGACATTCAGCGTGAGTAAAAAAAAAAGACACCTGTAATCAATTATTTACTATGCATCTCTCTGAATTAACTTCTGCCTCATCAGACAATGACCTAAACACAGTGAAATCTTTAGAGAAGTGGGGGGGGGGGGGGAAGCAGAGGAACACATCACAATCATAATCAGACAGATGAGGATTACAGATGTTGCCTTTTTATCCAGTGTGTGCAGTTAATGAAAGCTACGTGTGCCGTGCTCTCGCCCCTTCTTTACCTCACTCTTCATACCGTCATCATCCCTCTATTAAACTGTCAGATGATATTATTCGATCCTTTGCCACAGATTCTGGATTTGAAATATGAGGGTTTTTACATTCCTCATGGCTCCTTCACAGATATCAAGTGTGACTAATAAAGCAGAAAATGATGTTCAGAGATGCTTTTCTCTTGACAGATGTGTTTTTCCTCTTTCTTTTTTTTTCTGTTTCAGTTTTGTCATGTTGAGCTTATTGTAAGAATAAGGCCTTTAATCCCTTTTGTGGTGCAGAACAATGGCATCACCATTTTCCATGGGAAATCAAGGGCTGAAAAACAAATGTTTGACACTATCCCTCCAATTGTGTGTTTGGACAGCCTTGAACTGTAGCAGCAGTTTTGGATAAGAGCTCACTGACACAGCTCCAAACACCCCCAGAGACACTGAAATGTGTCTGTCTTCAGGAAAGAACCAGTCCAGTCTGCCATTAGTTTTTTAACATTAGGCTAAATCCTCACTCTGTAGTGTTTGTGAGTCTTTTCTGTCTGCAGGGTCCTATTCCGTCAAGGCAGATAAAGGGAAATCCTGTCTTATTTTCTTAAGTCTTGCTACTTTAAGTTGGACTTCCATTCCATTACAGTGGCTTACGGGATTCCCTCCTCGGTAGCCATGGTAACGTATGGTAACTAACCTCTGAACTAGCCTAGCGGGCTAACTGCAGAGCTTTACTTGGCTTCAATGAATTTTCAACGGCTGGAAACAGAATCCCAGAGGACGCGTGGTGTCTTTATGCATCACTCCCTCCCCCTTTCCCCCTGCTCTCAAACTACTGTAGGATCAACCCTGCATCTGAATTGAGTGTCTGTGCACAACCAGCACTGGTATAATTTACAGTAGGGGTTGTGTGCAACAGTGTGATAGGCTATATGATGCACATAGGACAATATAGTCACATGAAGCACTTTCATCTGTGACGCATTACTAAATGAACTGCTTTCATTACAGTTTCAGTTTTCAATTTTATTAATGACATTTAATCAGTGTACAAATGAGTTGTGTTTTGTTTATTAAAGAGGAACTATGCAAGATTTTTATGTCAACTATGCAATTTACATTTTTAATGTTGTATTGGAGTAATTCTTATGGTTAAAGCAGAAGTAAGTGGAATTGCGGGGGAATGTGGTGACATAGGGACGAGGGCGGGGACTGCTAACTCCATCGGCTGACAGAAAGTTAGCCAAAACAACCGGATCACTTACTTCTGCTTTAAATAAATTACTTGTAACCAACCTTGCAAAATCAGCGCTGCCGACCCGATGCCCCAACTCTCGTCTCGGCAGCACTGCGACAAAACATGCCTTGTAACCCATTATCTCATGTTTATGACAGATAAGACTACTAACTATACACATTGTAACACATAACGTTATCCGCCGCTCCATGGATTGATTCCTCATCGGCTTCATTGAAAATAAATTGCACATGGCCGGGAGGAGGGTTGGCAAAACAGCGGAAAAGCGACCAGACTTGCATAGTTTCCCCTTTAGGTGTGAAAAGACACACATCAGCACAATCACATGACTTCATCCACAGCTGAAGGCTCTGGGAGGATGAAGATGCCTACTGTTCTTATTTAACTCCATGCCTGGGCTTGCGTCCCTCCCTCTTCTCTTGTGGCCTGAGAGGTGGTGTTGTATTTAATTAAAAATAGAAAGCGGTAATATAATTCAGTTTAATTCGATCTCTGTTGGTCGCCTTAATTAAGGAGACACTTAAAATTATAGTAATGCAACAGTAAATATAGCATAGGCCTGAGCATTCCTATTTACAGTAAATCAGAGCTAGTGAGTACAACACCTTATACTTACGGCAGATCTCTGTGTTATGTAAATTAGGTCATAACAGCATCACATCCACTCCCGATCCCAGAGCTACATGGCAAATCAGGTCCTTTAAAGTTTGTTATCCTGCAGAGAGCCTTTAATTTCCTGTGGCTCCTGTTGGAGTCGGGGCTCAGAGGAGCCATGAGGCCCGACTCTGTCCTGTGGTAACCGTAAGAACAGGAGAAGCTTGGAAGGTAATTGCACAAAGAGAGAGGACGGGCACATGGGCTAAATAATGCATTTTTCTTTGATAATTAACAGCCACATGAAAAAAAGCAGTGTCTCCACAAAGATCCCCATAAGCACCAGAAAGACACACATAAAAATGCTAATGTGCTGTGTGTAACATCAGCAAAGCAGAGCCACACTCAGGTAGAAACAGAGTGGTTACTCAACACTCTTCTCCCAGGAGTCTGATCTCCCACTTTTGTTTGGCTCTACCCAGCACTAGTTTATGCTGATGAAAGCCACAGACAAAAGCTAATTACACACTGGGCTCGAGGATGGAGCTTAAACACACCACAGTTGTCTTGCCTCTTAAAAAAAAAAAAAAAAGCAGAGATCTTACAACATCAGGCACAGATTTCTTGTTTCATTGTGCGAAATAATAGGTAGCGATGTCTTTTGAAACGTAATATGAAAATCCAAAATGAGGTGTTTTATTGATGGTCGAAGACAGAAAGGATCAAGGTTATCCGTTCTAGTTGATGCCCTGGGATGAGTTGTTTTGAAACGCATAAAAAATTACACAGCGAGGGCAGCAGGGTAAAACAAGGGGCCTGAAACCCAGAGTTCATGTGATCATCATTTTTATGAGGAGGTCGTGTAAGCTCAGACCGCCAGCTGAGGTGAGATGTGTTTTGAAAGCCGAGCAGATCTACATTCATCACATAACACGCAGTCATCTCATTTAATAATGTACAGGCAGATGTATTTTTATTTCTCGCAGTATTAACTGCTTTCCCAAATTTAGATCAGTCAGTACAAATAGCTAAAAATTAGACTTAAATAACAGTCAGACTGCACCAATTTCTAAGTTGATTATAACGCCAGTGAGAGACCGGTCTTTAGTACATCCAAGTGTTACACTTTGGATCTATCTTGTATTCCACTGAAATGGTCCAATGCCAGTTCTACAGGTGTATCACGAATATCAAAATGATGTTGACCTTTTTTTTTTACTAAAAGAAAAAAAAAGCATGTTGCTTAAAATTCATAGAATTCCTTTTAACAGCAACTGGAGACTGGACTTTTTTCAGATGTTTATCTCTAAAACAAGCTGTGGGAAACTCCAGGAGCAACTGTTTTATCTGGCTTATCAGATTAAGTCTGCCAGAGTAGAGTTTGTTCGGTTTATTTTTTTAAGATGTGATCTGGTTGGGACAATAACTTGGACAAATTAAGAATGCAACAGCGCTCCTTAAAATAATCAGCAACAGTTTTGAAAGAAAAAGCTTTGCCAAACTCTGACAGCCAAACAAGAGAGTTGGTGTGACCACGATATGATCGAATTGTTGGAACCTCTTTCTGTCATCGGAGCAATTATTCAGTATTTAAACAGTTTCAGGAATCGGTGAACTCTGTGAGCTCCATCAGAAAACAGGCGTACAGATGCAGTGGATGGCAGATAGCACAGAAACTCCAGTTGCTCAGGAAGAGGTGAGGTGAGTCATCAGCAGAGGAGCCAACAGAACATTGGTGTCGATGGCCCACTCTGGATCTGGCTGGATCTCAACTGTGCTGTTACTGGGCAATGAAAGCTCATCATGTGCACTACTGTATGTAGTTGAGGCTATCTGGTCCTGGGAAGCTTGGAAACTTCGGGGCTGAAGTTGCATAGAATTATAATTTAGGTTTTTATTCATGCACTAAGAAGAAAAATATGTTACACATGAGCAGTTTACAACATGAAAGGGAACTCCAATGAAGCAAGAATGCTTATAGATAGACAATCTGTGTGTTCTTTCCAGGTTCTCTGGTTTCCTCCTACAGTCAAAAGACATGCACACTAGATTGATTGATTGGTGACTCCAACTTTCCACTGGGTATGAATGTGTATTTAAATTTTCCTGGTCTCTGTATGTCGTCCCTGCAATAGACTGTGCACAGTGTACGTCAGTATCTCTGAGACTGACTCCAGCAATATACTGTAGCCAATGGGTGTAACCAAAAGTCACCAATGTGTTATTAATGACAAATGTCTTTTTGCAGTGGGATACAATTTCCAAATAAGTAAATAGCAAGTTTAAAGGAGACATATTATGCCCCCTTTCCACAAATTAAAATAGATCCCAGGTGTCTTAAAGACATATCTGTAACATGCTTTGCTCAAAATACCACCAAGATCAAACATCAGCTCTCTTTTCGTCCTCTCAAAACAGCCCTGTTCAGAACGGCTGGTTTCAGTGCCTGCGCCTTTAAAAGCAAATGAACCACTGCTTGCCCCACCCCTTCTACCGGTCCCAGGTACGACTGGTATTATGCAAATTTGAGTCCTAGTAATATCACTGGAAGACAACTGAGGGAACAGCTCGTAAAATCACATGGATTTCAACCTAGGGAGCCTGCACATTACAGATTTCTTTGTCAATTCTCACATTTTGGGGGCCAAAAGGCAAGACAAACATCCAAATATATGTTAAAGAGCCTTCAAAAAGTGATATTTCCATAATATGTCCCCTTTAAAAGTCAAGTATCTAAGCGTGTGGATGCTTTACTGTCATACAAACCCACCTGCAGCACACACAGCTACCGCTAAAGTGGATTTTTTTGGGTTGGGTTGGGTTATAGGGTTACCTTCACTTGAGCATCATTCTCTGAATAAGGGTGAAGGTTCTTCTCTTTCTGGATAATCTAAATGAATAACAAGCATTAGTCAAGGCAAATCTCTTGAGTGTGACATTCAGTGTCATCCAGGTCGACATTACCTTCCACTATCTGCCTTCTAATGCTGGAAGGTTCATGGTGCGGGGCATTTTAATCTGACTGTTCACTGCTTCAGGCATAACAGTCAAGACCCAGATGGGAACTTGTTTCAAATATGCCGACATAAAGAAACGTTTAAAATTAGGTTTTTGACTTCACAGTTGCAAACCTTCCACATGCCAAATATGTAATACTTACTGTACAAAACAGACAGAGGAAATGATGCTAAGAATCCTGAGATAAACTAGTAAACCTCGCAGGACAGCATTCCTCAAGGCTATGGCATTAATATGAGTCTACTAGTGGGAAAAAACAGTGGAACTAAGGAAAAAAGTGCTTCCTGAAGACACTACATCGCATTTTTCCAGTCACTTAACCACTGCCTTGTGGATTTTAGTTACATTTCATGACAACATATGTACAAATCTATCTATGATTAATGAGAAATCCTTTGATCATTGATTATGCTGACGCTAACATGGCCTCACACAGACAATAGAGTCATCAGGCTGGGCTGCCGCGCTCTTCATTGAAAGGACAAGGAGAAAAAAATTCAGATTTAGGAGCAGCATCCTGGCATATACTGTAGTTCCCACCCTCTATTCAGCCACTGTGATCCTTTCAGCACCAGGACGCGCTGACATCAGTGCACTGAAAGGGATACTAAGGATTTATCAAACACTCTATTCAAACTTATCCAAGAAAAGTTGGATCAAGGGCAGCTACAGCCTTGGTTGTAGATGTGATCCTGCAGAGTTCAGCTCTCATCCAAGAGGCTACTTCAGTTCTGACTTAATGGTGAGGAATTGTAGGTGTTTAGCTTCTGCTCAGTTGTTTTTATGAAGGCCCCTGATGTCGCATGGTTTGTTAGTGTTCCTTTGTGGTTACAGCAGCCATTGCTGGATGCACCTGAGACCAAGTGTGGGTTGTAAAATCTCCCTGCAAGGGATGAAAGGACAGGATTGTAAGTGGGGGATAATAGATGTCATAGGCCTCCTCTGTTCACGCATGGTTCCTCTAAGTTGACATAGATGGCTCCTTATCTCCTCTTTCAAAGCCACTATTCTCCCAATTTATAATATGCATATGCTTGATTGCTTGTTATCGACGGGCTCACTGGCTGTGAGTCCATCTTTCTACATTTACTGGATACTGAAACATTGGATTCTCTTTTTTATTTTGACTTTCTTCACATCAATGGCATGCATGGATTCAGACCAGAAACTATAGTGAAAGGTGTCAGTTTTATGTGGTGTTACTGGTATGATGTCAATATCTATTTTGCCAATAACTGCATGCATCACACACTGTGTCCACTCTAATCCTATAACATCAACATGAATAAAAACCAAGACACACTCCAGCAGGCCCACACACACACACACACAAACATACACACACACTCCACGCAGCCGGGTGCAGGTAGACCGCTGAGACAACTGTCCATCCTGTTCTGAAATGAATAAATGATATGTTTACATAGTTCACACTGAAGAATCCAGTTTGGACAAGACTTTTTAATGACTTTTAAAAACAGAAACCGACGAGTGAATGCTGCTTTGTTCTTCATCCTCACAGATCTGCCCATCGTTAACCTCACCGTGGAGCCCCAGCCTGTTCTGGAGGGAAACATGGTCAAATTCCACTGCGCTGCCAAAGCCAACCCACCTGTCATTTACTACAGGTGAGCCTCACAACATCACACTTTATTGTGATGGGCTGTGTGCAGTATAAAGACAAACTTGTTGTTATTGTCTGTGCCATTGGTTCACAAGTAGGTAGGTTTCTTGCAAAGTCCAAGCGAACAAATGCTGTCTTAAAGCTCACAGAATAACTCTGCAAACCAATAATTGCACCTCTGAAAGGAAAATATGCCACATACACAATAATGATACAGCGTTGTGACTCAGACTGATGGAACTGAAAATGGAGACTTGTCAAACTATACACTCTCTTTGACCTCAAATCAATACAGCTTACAATAGGCTTCTGATCTTTTAACAACTCCACAGAACAGCAATACAATGTTTACACAGTTGTTTTGTGCAGAAGAGAGAGAAGTACTTTTTTATCAAGGACACAAATTAACCTGGTTCACTTCTGGTCATCTGTTCTAACAACAGTCCATATGCATGAATTTGAGGTCATCATGTAATCAACAATTTTTGTAGTTACATGGTAAATGGTCTGTATTTTATATAGCGCTTTTCCATCTGAAACGATACCCAAAGCACTTCACAGTACATACATCACATTCACACACATATTCACACATGACTTTGCCTAGTACTTTGAATTGAATTGAATCCTCTATATAAAAAGTGTAAAACATAAAATTAGGGAATTTAATTTTCAAACTGAGTGAATTTCAACAATGTAGTTGTCTGTTTTTTCTCCTTTGCTCAATTTGAAAATAGATGTCCTTCAATTTTCTGTGCATGTCACGATCTGTCCCTTAAAAGACAGTTTTCAGGATTCTTTCTTTTGGCCCTTTATGTCCTGTTTTATTTTACTCACCTTGTGTGTCCACTGTTTAAATTACTTCTCAATTGCGTCTTGTTACCTCGTTCCCTTGAGTGCACTTGTTTCAGTTCAGTTCAGTTCAGCCTCCATTAACAAATACTGAGTCTCAACAGACACAAAGAAGACAATCTCCAAGAAATAATTTCTTCGCTCGATTTGATCTGATTATTTCAGATGGGCCAAGGGAGGTCATGTGATCCCAGATGTGGCCGGTGATACTTATGAGGCTCTTGTGGATCACTCTTTCTTCACCGAGCCTGTTTCCTGTGAGGTTAGCAACGCGCTGGGCAACACCAACATCACCAGGAACGTGGACGTCTACTGTGAGTGGGGTTTTTTTTAGCCTCATCAAGCATCTGAACACATTTCTAGTTTCCTGGAAATGACATTTACGTATATATGAGAGTTTGTTCTTCCAGTAATTGGTGTTCGTTGTGAGCTACTGACTTAATGCAGTAGGTACATTGTACAATAACCTCTGCGTTTACAGCATAGATTTTATTATTTTCCTCTGGAGCAGGCATCTTAAACTGAAGTGGTATGATAATGACAGATCATTACAGATAATTTCTGTCATCTGTCTGTCCAGTCGGACCGAGGTTGGGGGCAGATCCCCAGTCTCTGCAGGTGGACCAAGGATCGGATGCTGTTTTCAACTGTGCTTGGACAGGAAACCCTTCCCTAACCATTGTGTGGATGAAACGTGGCTCAGGAGTGGTATGTTTTCTTCACCATTGACACACAGAAGTTCATTGCAATCGTTTTCCTACCTAGGACATTGCAACAATGATGTGGCGTTTCAAGAGGCTGGTTTGTGAATTTAATAGTAAAGCCATCATGCATTTTTGTAAAACATACAAAAACTAAATATCCACATTACAAAAATCCTTGGCCGGTCACTTTTTTCAAACCGTGCAGCATCTCTCTCCAGTTTTTGTTAGTGTTGTACCTTGTTAAACGCTTCTGTCCTTTTGTGATTTATGGTTCTTAACAAGATAGAAATGACTTCTGTCTCGTACGACCTTTGAAACTGTCTCCCTCACAACACAGGTGCTTAGCAACAAGAACACTCTGACACTGAAGGGAGTGAAGCAGGAGGATGCTGGGAAGTACGTGTGTCGGGCTGTTGTCCCTAGAGTGGGTGCCGGAGAGAGGGAAGTGTCACTCACTGTGAATGGTAAGTACAATGGCCCATCATGCACTGAATGTGAATGGCCCTTTTGTTTATACTGCACTTGATTCAGCCTAAATGTAATGCACAGGAAGAAACCTTCCTGCATGCATCGAGGGGCCGGGACAGATGGTGGCTCGTTTTGCGACAGACTGTCAACTCCATACCAAGATCCTACTTGAGGTTTTACTTTAAGATAGGAGACTCAAGCTGGAATTACTGTGTCTGCAGGCATCACACTTTCTAGGGGTTATCTAGAGTCACCAAAGCACCCCTGAGAGGAAGTTTTTGATACACTTATCACTGGAGGTCAGCTCTTGTTTGGATGTATTAGCTCTGCAATTGCCAAGAGACCATATCTGATTTAATAAACCATTGACTGGCTGGCATATGTTTGTCTCTGAGACAACCTGATAGCCCTTGAGCACCTACATATACACAGGTAGGTTAGACGCAGATATATGCATGTCACATACATCCGGGAGTACTTTAAAACCAATCAAGTCTCTATTCAAGAGAACACTTAAAACACTAGACAAATATACTACCATTATTGTAAAAATTGTGAATAAGCACAAAATCACGAACCTTGATAGTTTTCAGCTGTTTTTGGATGTTTGTCTAATCTTTAAAGGGATAGTTCACCCAAAATTGAAATTCTCATTATCTACTCACCCTCATGTGGACTAAGGGCTGAGAGAAGTTTCAGAGTCCTCCGTGGCTTCTCTGAGTTACAGGGGGTCTCGGCGTAGCAGTGCATGTCCATATAACGGTTGCAAATGGATACCAAACGTCTTCGTAAGAAAAAGACACACCAAAAAACATCCAAATAAAGTCTATTTTTCAAGCTTGTTTGTAGCGGAAGCTCGGGAAGAGGAACTTCAAGAAGCTTCCGCTACAAGCAAGCTTGAAATATAGACTTATTTAATTTTTTTCGGGACAATTTCGCATTTCGGGGCTTCAATACAAGACGGACATTACATACGAGCAGCATGGAGGTATTTGGATGTTTTTTGGTGTGTCTTTTTGTTACGAAGAAAAGTGGTATCCATTTGCAACCGTTATATGGACATGCACTGCTACGCCGAGACCCCCTGTAACTCAGAGAAGCCACGGAGGACTCTGAAACTTCTCCCAGCCCTTAGTCCACATGATGAGGTGAGTAGATAATGAGTGAAATTTCAATTTTGGGTGAACTATCCCTTTAAGGTTCTGAACGGTCTAGCCCCTCCACCATTACAAAACGCCATAAAGAAAAAATCCTCTAGAATAAACACCAGAGCACTAACTAGAGGTGACTGTGATATACAACAGTGCAAGACCAAATTTGGTCAAATGGTGGTGGAACACAGTCCTGGAATATATTACCAGTTTATCTTAGAGACTGTGCCACTTACACCAGCTTTAAAAAGACCCTGAAACAGTGGTTAGTAGCAAGCCAGACCAGCTCTCATACGTAACTTTTTGTCTTTCTATTTTTCTATATGGACTCTTAATGTGAATTGGGATCTGTTTTTTGTGTAAAACTGTGTTTTATCTATTTGTATAGTGGTATATTGTTTGTATGTTCTTGACTTGCCTTAGGACAACGGATGTGAATTAGCAACTATGCTAACTCCGGCATATTCACACTGATGCTCTGGCTGACATGTTGATTAATGTGCAATGTCCTAATCAAATAAATAAATACATAAAATTTAAAAAAGTAAATTTGACTTGACCACTATGGCTCAGCAGACTGACATCCTGACCAATGGCACATAACTCATAATATTGCAGGTTTCAGAGTATAACACAGTTTGTACTCTGTGCCCTTTACTGTTAAGAAAAGCTGTAGCTTAATCCAAATGTATCTGCTCAACATCGGTTAAACAACAGCACCGGCTGATCATGTCTGACTGCAGGTCGGCCTCCTCTCGCTGAGCCAAGCCAATAAATTGATTTGTCTCTGAAATGGTCATGTTTGAGTTCACCTCCTGAAATATCAACTGGGATGGTACTTGGTGTTTATAAATGTCACCGAATTTTTTTGACAACCTTCCTCGCGGTGTTGGTGACTTGTCTAAGGGTTGTTGTTTTTCTTCCAATAAATCTGTCATAATGACTCATTGGTCTGATCTTTAAGTCCATTTTTTCTTGATCTGAGTTTGATTATGAGGTCTTGTGTATGAAGTACTTGTTTTATATGATATCATATACGACTGATCTTTTTTTAAATAAATGAATTAAGTTCAGGCTGGTTTAACCTCCACTGCAGAAACCTGAGAAAACCCAGCGAATACACCGTGTTTTGACGAGACCTGACCGTGGCTCTGATCTGTCCTTGGCGCTGTGCCTCTTCGAGCGCCGATGCATCCGTGTTTACATGTTTACATTGTGATGATTGAGTGCTTCTGCCTTGACTGCGGCTCCACAGGTCCTCCCACTATCTCCAGCACCCAGACCCAGCAGGTGCTCTATGGAGAGAGGGGTCAGATCAAGTGTTTCATCCGCAGCAGCCCTCCTCCCGACCGCATCGTGAGTCACTCCGTCCGTCCGTCCTTCCTCCCAGTGACTAACTCAGTCCCATGTGCCATTGTCCTTGTATCTATGCAACCCCAGAGAATTTTAATTGAGGTCTGTCAAGATAAATTTGATGTGTAACGTGTCATTGTGACTTTGGTACAAATGCACACGTGTTCAGATTAATGGTAACCGGTCTCTGTGGAGCTTTCTTCTATCTAGAGCCGTGTGCATATTGCCAATAATCAGAGATGGACAGAGTACTCGACCCCAGTACTTGAGTAAGAGTACAAATACTACTGGTCAAAATTTACTCCATTACAAGTAAAAGTAGCTCAGTCGACATGTTACTCGAGTAAGAGTAAAAAAGTACCCAGTAAAAGTAAGAGTAATAGGAAATTTCTTATTTTTCACATCAATGAATTACTATAATTTTTTCTAAATGAATTTAAGGACCTTTTAACTCTTGTTTCTGAGAATTAACTCTTTGAAACCACCTGCATGATGTGCTGCTTTTAGGGGTTAGGGTTTCCTTCTCTGACAAACACAGCTTGTGTCCAATAGTATTTTAGAAAAAAAAAAGAACAGACCTGAAAGTAACGAGTACTTTTCAGCCTTCCTAGAAATTAACTTGAGTGAAAGTAAGAATATTTGTCTTGGAAATGTATTCAAGTAAGAGTAATTAGTACCAAAGAAATCTAATACAAGTAAGTAAGTACAGTACTCAAGTAAATTTACTCTTTTTTAAATTTTACTACTGTCCACCACTGCCAATAATGCATCTTTTGATAAAACAGTAGATGAGCTTCCACAAACATATTATATGCTATAATATTATTACATGCTGTCCCTCAGGCCTGGTCCTGGAAGGAGACGGTTTTGGAGTCGGGGACGTCCGGACGCTACACGGTGGAGACAGTCAGCACAGAGGAGGGGGTCATATCCACACTGACCATGAGTAACATCGTCCCCGCTGACTTTCAGACCATCTACAATTGCACGGCGTGGAACAGCTTCGGCTCCGACACTGAGATCATACGCCTCAAAGAACAAGGTGAGGATGGACAACATGCAGATTGCATCACAGCGGTGTGACAAAATGTGTTTTCCTTTTGTTTCCAGTGAAATTAAGAATTCAGTGGTTGAACCTATCCCAAAATTCACTGTGCTGTGCTCCAATGATGAATCAGATTATACAAACATAATAGTAGCAGACCAGACCGTCTCACTTCAGCCTTCACAGTCACAAGTGGTCTTTGTCAGCAGATACTAATATGAAACTTGTGATCATGCAAGTCAGGCAGCAGCTTAGTATGAGTGGTCCCAGTGGAACGACTCATTTATATTTCATAATACGCACACAAAACGCCTGACTACGCTACCCCTTAGGTTTTCCCACACATACTGTATATGGCTCTTTATCAAACCATTGATTAAAAGAATGAGAGAGAGAGAGAGAGATTGATTGATAGCACTTAAGATAAGAGACCATAATAAAACTATGACTGGCTCACCACATACATTTCAAAGACCAACCAACCCAACCAACAGGCCTTAAAGGGATAGTTCACCCAAAATTCAAATTTCACTCATTATCTACTCACCCTCATGTGGACTAAGGGCTGGGAGAAGTTTCAGAGTCCTCCGTGCCTTCTCTGAGTTACAGCGGGGCTCGGCGCAGCACTGCATGTCCATATGACGGTTGCGAACGGACACCACTTTTCTTCGTCCAAAAAGACACACCAAAAAACATCCAAATACCTCCATAGTGCTCGTCTGTAATGTCCCTCTTGTATTGAAGCCCCGACATGAGAAATTGTTCAGAAAAAAATTTAATATGTCTATATTTTAAGCTTGTTTGTAGCGGAAGCTCCCAGTGTTGCTCTTCCTGGTCCGTCCAAATCTTGCGTGATTTGCGCCGGCGTCAGTGCAAATCGGAACAATTTTCATTAATTTCTCATGTTGGGGCTTCAATACAAGAGGGACATTACAGACGAGCAGTATGGAGGTATTTGGATGTTTTTTGGTGTGTCTTTTTGGACGAAGAAAATTGATCCCCGTTCGCTACTGTCATATGGACATGCAGTGCTGCACGGAGCCCCGCTGTAACTCAGAGAAGCCACGGAGGACTCTGAAACTTCTCCCAGCCCTTAGTCGACATGAGGGTGAGTAGATAATGAGTGAAATTTGAATTTTGGGTGAACTATTCCTTTAATATCGAATATCCCTAAGGAAGGTGTGGGAAAATTCAAAGCAGGGCCTCAAAGCACCTTAATCTGCAGCGCTTCTCCTGACTCTAGACTCGTGAAATTTTCCAAAAAGGATGTTTTAACAAAATCAATTAAAACATGTATGGATAGTGTGTGTATAGGTTTGCAGCTGCTGGGGCCACTGAGGGGCCTTTGTTTTAAACTCCCCCTTAAACAACCATCGGGTGATTTGAGATGCTGTCTCAGTGGGAAACCTCCCTAAAGGGGGCCTCCCCCATTTAGGATAAAAACAATGGGGGGATCAGTGGTCATTAGGTGCAACCCATTCATAAATCACTCGTGTCTTTGTCTCACTGTTGATTGGTTGACTGAACATGCTACCACTGTGCACTGACCATTAAACTCTAGTTGAAAAGGAGAGGAGATGTCTGTCCAAAAAGTCTCAAGAAATTGTGTTTAGGCTGCTGCTTTCATGGAAAAAGTAGCTAAAAGATTTGAACAATCTCCAAATCTAGTGAGAAAATCGCCAAATTATCTATCAAACTTTCTTAAGAGGACTTGATGAGGGGCACAGGTGGTTCCCCCAGCAGAGACCAAAGAAGTCTTAATCCTCGACACACAGCTGAAAATAGAGTACAGCAAAAAGTATTTAATTTATAAGACTGAAACACTGGAAATCTTCATGATCTGCCCACATTTTACTACAAATGTCCAAATCCCTGATGAACATTGATCAACATATTGTTCCTTTTGAGAAATCTGAGGGCTGTTGTTGCCGTAGCAGCTGTAATTACCATCAACAGGACTACTGTATTATGCTTTTTGAGTTTTCTCTCCCTCTGTACAATAGATTTTGTGCACACGGACGGTTACACAGTTGCAGGAATAAGAGTATTCGACAAAGTGAGTCACTTTTCGGTGCAAAAACCACTTTCCTCATAGACCGTGACCTTGCCCACCCCGCGTGAGATTGACAGCCGCCTCCGATATACAAAGAAAAGTACATTGTAAGAGCCCAGTACAAGTACAATTTAAGTACCGGCTGCAGCCCCATCCCACCCCGGTGCCTCTCTCCCTGTCTCCATATAATCTCTTTGTTCTTGATTGGGCTCAGGAGAAATGAAATGAAATTTTAGGGGCTCAAAAGCTTCAGAGTGTTGTGGATGCCAAAGCGAGAAGTCTAGCAGCAGAAGTGATGTGTTTTTTAAAAAAGTAAAATGCATTAGTGTGAATGCAGCCAGCCTCGGCTCTCCTCACTCCTCAAATGTCTTGTGTGTGTTTCTTCAGAGACGCTGCGACTGGCTGTTATCATCGGCGTGGCAGTGGGAGCCTTCCTCGCCCTCTCCATCCTCCTGGGGACACTTGCCACTTTCTGCTGCACCAGATTCCACAGAAGTAAGATCCCACTGAATTACAGCTTTGGGTCACACAGAGATAGCAGTGTATCTTTTTTTTTTTTTCCTTCCCTAGTCAGTGCTTTTTTATAAACAGCGGTGGTGGAACTTGTTCATTACAGAGCTCAAGACAGGAGCTCTAAACTCATTCTGGGTTTCGTTGCATCGCCAGTCACAGCAATTAGACAAAGGTTTCTTCTTGTATTAGTTCCCAATTTCCTGATTTGGCTCTGCTGCCGTTGACTTTAAAGGGATAGTTCACCCAAAATTCAAATTTCAATTCAATTTCTAAGAGCTGTGAGAACTTTCAGAGTCCTCCGTGCCTTCTCTGAGTTACGCGGGGGTACGTGCAGCAGTATTTGTCCATATAATGGTTGTCAATGGATATCGACTTTCTTCGTCCAAAAAGACACACCAAAAAACATCCAAATACCTCCATAGTGCTCGTCTGTAATGTCCCTCTGGTATTGAAGCCCTGACATGAGAAATTGTTCCGCCGGTCAGTGCAAATCACGTGAGATTTGCACTGACACAGGAAGAGCAGTGAACCGAGACACTGGGAGCTTCAGCTACAAACAAGCTTAAAATATAGACTTATTTAATTTTTTTCTGAACAATTTCTCATGTCGGGTTCTCATGTCATGTATTTGGATGTTTTTTGGTGTGTATTTTTGGACGAAGAAAGTTGGTATCCATTGAAAACCATTATATGGACAAATACTTTTTGTTCTCACAGCTCTTAGTTGACATGAGGGTGAGTAGATAATGAGTGAAATTTGAATTTTGGGTGAACTGTCCCTTTAAAGGCTCATATACAGCAACATTATGAGTGTGTCTCTAAGGATGGAGTTTAGTCTTCCTCTTTTTACAGTATGTCTGCATGTTGAGTGGTTTACATGGCTGAATGTCCTCATACTGTAGATGATTCAGTTTTTGTTCTGCTCTGTTGTTTTTGTCCGTCTCTACAGAGGACGTCCATCTGGTCATGTCGTCTCTTCCTGTGTCACTGTCACGCCACAGAGATGTGAAAACAGAAAGTAAGTCATTTAAAAAAAAAACTGTCTGAATGAGTATGTGCTCACAGTTTAAAGGGATAGTATCATTTTTTTTTAAAGTGGGGTTGTGTGATCTGCAAATAGCCCCTAAGTACTATAATTTCAGTAGAAGACTCTCTGCACTCCTCCCGTTAGCAACGCCAGCCCATAGCCCTGCCCAGAGATTTACAACATACAGTGTTGTGAATGGACCCAAAGAAACTGCCTATTTTCACGGCCTAAAAGAGGTTTTACCAGAAAAAAAATACACAGTTCCATTGTTCGCTATAATATAATTTTTTCCAGCCCTTCAAAGTGCAGGAAAAACACAGTTTTTATTTGGACCTAACCAACTCACATATCCCTCCGCCCAGGGTTAGCGCCCGCCGATCAGCAGTTGGTTAGGTCCAAATAAAAATGAACAATGGAACTGTGTATTTTTTTTCGGGTGAAACCTCTTTTAGGCCGCAAAAATAGGCCATTTCTTTGGGTCTGTTCACAACAATGTATGTTGTAAATCTCTGGGCAGTGCTATGGGCTGGCGTTGCTAACGGGAGGAGTGCAGAGAGTCTTCTACTGCAATTAAAGTACTTAGGGGCTATTTGTAGATCATACAACCCCACTTTAAAAAAAAATGCTACTATCCCTTTAAGTTTAAGAAAAAAAAGAAGAAGTAAAAATTCATCTTGGACTAAATAGAGGAAGCTCTTCTCTGGGCCTCAGCCTTTTCCCAGTGCATGCTAAGGAAGAAGCTCTCCTGACAAAAATCAAAATTCAACATGACACACATCAATCATTTCACATCACTGTATAAATCAACTGCAGCAGAACCGATGCATCTGTCAGCCCCTGCCACTCAGCCCCCCCCCCCACCTCTTCCTCCTCCTCTGTCTCTCCCTCTGCTCCAGATCTTAAAGGGGTGGCTTCTGCAAAAAACGACATTCAGGTGGAGATTGTCCACAAGGATCACGATGCAGCACAAGAGAGCGGCGAGGAACAACATACAAACATCAAACAGATGATGGTGAGTTGAACGCAGCTCGGTGCTCGGTGCTCTGATTGGCTCTCTGGTCCTTCAAGTGTGTGTGTTGACTATATGAATGATTAATGACCCTGATTAACCATGATGCAGACTGACCACGGTGAGTTCCAGCAGGAGGCAGTGCTCAAACAACTGGAGGTGCTCCATGAGGACGACAAGGTGGGTCAACTCATCAATCACTCATCAGTATTCATCAGGAAATCTGATGTTTCAGCTACAGACAGTTCAATAAAGGATACCAAAACAACACATTTGATAAAAATAAAAAAAATCTTAAAGCAAACAGACTTTTTCTTTGACAAAATGTGAGGACTTTAAGTCATTTTCAGACACGACTGTGAGGCTCATAGGCTCATACAGCGCATGGTGCTGCTGCCACTGAGTGGAGAGTTCCTACTGACAGACATTTTTGGCTTTAGACCTGTGAGTGTTTTGATTGTCTACATAGACATCAGTTTTTTTTCTTAAGGGTATTTTTTGTCACTCCAACAGTGGATTCAATTTCACAGATTTTCAATTTCATCAAGAAAGAAGGCAGTGCTGTGCAAACTACATGCGGTCTTCAAGTGCCCTCTATTGGTGCATGGATGTCATTTCATGTGTCTTAATCAGATCAGATGAGTGCATTTGTGTAAACTCAGTCCAAAAACATACATTTGTGCTGGTTAGTTCTGGTTTCCAGATGTTGATGATGAGTAACATGAACATTTGTTTTTTGAAAGAGTCTGGCATCTACTTATCTTTTCAGTCTTAAGCCTTTTGTTTTGTGAATACATCACATCTCTCACTGCTCTGCTCTGGCTCCTACTCAATTATAAATGATACCTATAGTTGATTTTCTTTGTTCTTACATATTCTGCTGCAATAAAACTACATTTCTGTCTCTTCCCTCTGCTGCAAAGCCACAGGCAGAAGTCAGTTTGTCAGCAGCGGTGACGGACAGAGTGAGGGAGAGACAAAAATGTATCAACATTTCCTCCAACACAATGCACGAACATTAATATTGCAAAAGTATTAACTGACTGAATGGACTGAGTCACTGGAGTCTAAAGACCAGTGACTCATACCGCTGTAGCTTGTTATTTGCTTTCCCATTTTGAGCCTGTATTAATTTCTCATCCAATCACTGTTGCAGTCCATCCTTGACCCTTTAAGTGCAAACACAGAGGAGAAAACTAGCTCTTGTGTAGCTGTGTTTTGTCCTTTAGATTCAGGGTTTTGCAGATGCTCCTTTTCAGAAAAAAACTCTTACATTGTGTAACATCTATTTAAAAGCTTTTTCTTGTGCACAAAAAGAAACATTGAATTGCTAATTAAAATAAATAGCACAGCAATGTCCAATCTGCAGCATAATACGATTCAGACATCCACAAATAAACCTAGGCTGCACACTACCATTGAGGGCTCAATCTTCTTTTGTCCTTTCTTCATCTTGCTTTGTGTTTGTTTTTAACCTTTTTAATAACTTAACATTCTTTTACTTAAAGGGATAGTTCAACATTTTTGGCAAATTGGCCCATTGCCATAATCCCTATCGTCATAGCAGTAGGTTCGTTACCTTTATTTGTTGGTGCGAGCTATTTATAGAACGGTGGAGCAGAGCTGCGAGCTGCTCAGAGCTACGCTACGGAGGCTCATGGGATTTTCTTGGTTTCTCTAATCAAACTCATCAAATACACAATCTAACAACTCCAAAACGCTCTCATGGACAAGTTGTGACCTGCACATTCACCACGCTATGAGATAATAACAGGACGTTACCAGACAGAGTTGTTTTAGAGGGAAATGCAGAGACTGTTGATGAAAAACTGTCCCTGGAGGCAACGCGCATCAGCGGTTTTGCATGAATTTACCTCTAAAACAACTCTGTCTGGTAACGTTGTGTTATTATCTCATAGTGTGGTGAATGTGCAGGTCACAACTTGTCCACCAGAGCGTTTTGGAGTTGTTGGATTGTGTATTTGATGAGTTTGATGAGGGAAACCAAGAAATCCCATGAGCCTCCGTAGCGTAGCTCTGAGCAGCTCACGGCTCTGCTCCGCCGTTCTAAAAATAGCTTGCACCGACAATTAAAGGTAACAAACCTACTGCTATGACTATAGGGATTATGGCAATGGACCAAATTGCCAAAATGTTGAACTATCCCCTTAAATTGCCTTCACTTAATTTGGAGAGCCAACCGATCATGTGGTTTCTCCCTTATGCTTATGCCATGATATGAAAATAAAACTGACATGTATAGGCAGGTATAGGCTACACCCACTGAAATCTTTTTTTGCTTTTGTTGCATTTTAAAAGGACCCCACCAACGGCTACTACAGCGTCAACACCTTCAACGAGCACCACGCCACCAACGCCATGTCCCTGGCCCCGAGCCCGAGCCCCGACATCGGCCGCAGCCCGAACGCCGCCGGGACCATGACGATCGGCAAGCAGCGGGTTCCCACCGGCATGTCCTTCACCAACATCTACAACACCCTGGGCGCCGGCCCCAACCGCCTGTACGACTACAGCCAGCGCTTCGTCCTGGGCATGGGCAGCAGCTCCATCGAACTGTGCGAGCGGGAGTTTCAGCGGAGCTCCCTCAGCGACTCCAGCTCCTTCATCGACACGCAGTGCGACAGCAGCGCCAGCAGCCACAGCAAGCAGGACGGCTGCGTGCAGTTCGACAAGGACAGCAAGACCTCGGCCTCGTCCTCCTCCCACTACTCCCAGTCCTCCTCCTCCCAGAACTCAGACCTCACTCGGCCTCTGCAGAAACGCATGCAGACCCACGTCTAAACTGTCGCACTGTGACTGTGACTGACTGGACAGGAGAGTAGGAGATGTTATAAGGAGCCACCTCGCCCCTCGCCGACACAGATGGGACATTTTTTTTTAAAGTGCTTGACTGATGTTCTAACAGGGGGACGAAACGAAACGAAACACGAGATGTAAATGACAACTATACACTTTGATGATGAAACAGCTGAATCAAAGCGTGACTTCTTATCATCCAACTTTAAACTATAGTAATCATTCACGACAATCATCCGTCCGCTGTCTCGGCTCATACAGTGAACTGACCACATGCAGTGGTTTGCAGTATCCAACAACAACAGGACCACACTGCAAATCAACCAGTAGCGTAACTTTTTTTCTCAGTCAGCGTTGCAGCGTTCAGCAGACCAACGCTGTAACTCGATCCCTTACTCGCACTGCAAAAAATCTAATATCTTACCAAGAATATTTGTCTTATTTTTAGTCAAAATGTAATTTCTAGTCAAAACAAATCTCATTCTACAAAAAATAAGACTCGTCACATTAAAAAGCAGCTTGTTTTTAGACACGTTTTACTTCTTTCAAGCTCCACTATCAGATTATTTCAAGTGAAAATATCACTTGAAATAATCTGATAGTGGAGCAAGTTTTTCTTCCTTATTACAAGCACAAAAAACTTGCTTTCACTGGCAGATTTTTCTACTTATTTCAAGTGAAAATTTGTTTGAAACAAGTGAAAATGATCTAAAAACAAGTTAATTTTTAGGTGATGAGTCTTATTTAAAGTGGAAAGAGATTAGTTTTGACTAGAAATGAGACATTTTGACAAGAAATAAGACAAATATTCTTGGAAAGACTTTGAGTTTTTGCAGTGCGGTCAGTCAGTCATGGATGTTTGCTGAAACCATTTGTTGTTGTGACTTGCCCCCTCCACCCAAACCACTGGCTTTTCTTCTTAGCACTGTGGAGTGGGGAAACAAAAAAAAAAGAAAAGAAAAAAGATGTGAGCTACCACATCAGCACAAGCTTTGTTAGATGTCAATTCTTTCCTGTACATTAGTTACTGCAACAAATTGGCAACTTTTGATTCTATGAGTGTCTATATGATGTGCTGTACTTTGTTTCTTATTTTTCAAAAGCTGAGATTTTATTTTATTTTATTTTTTTGCCAACGTGTAGATTATTATTCCTCCTGCCCTGATCCCGTGCATGGGAAAGTGGACATGTCCTCTATACACTGAACACGCAAAAGTTCACTCAGCTGCTGCTTTTGGAACGTTTTATTCTCCTGAAAGGACTTTATGATCCTTTACAAGTGTAGCGCAAAGGTTATTGTGATCCGTACTGTTCCCATTTCCATCAGTGAGAGACACTTGCAGCTTGTGTGTATGTGTGTGTATGTGTGTGTATGTGTGTGTATGTGTGTGTGTCCTGTATCTCTGGGAAGCACTCTCTCATTTCCATGTTTGTTTGGCATGGTGCTGTTTACATGCTATAAAAACCCAGATTTTCTGTGTCCTGAGATTTCAATACATAATGACAGGAGTGAGATTCCTGCTGTTTGACACTTTTTTTTTGTTGGTCTGAGGACTCTGATGCCCCATTAATGAGCCAGAATGCTTGAGCTGGAGACAAATACGCTATCATCAGTTTGAAGCCTGATAATTAAACTCGCTGCACTCAAGAGAAATGACTAACAAAGAATGAGCAAACGTGTCGTGTACTACTGCATTATCAGTCTGAGTCCTTCTAACGAGGAAATGAAGGAAGCCCACGGAAACGATGACGACTACCCGGGACGGTTTAATAATAAGCCGCCGTTAACCTTGGATCCACGGGGCCGTCGGACAACAAGTGAAGAAAGCACAAAGTGGTACACTGAACTGAATCATGTTCTACAAATGAATGTCACTGAAAAGCATGGGTTGATGTACTGTCACAACTAAGCATGAGCAGATGTGTTTGGCTCACTCCGACTGTGTTATCGCCGTCATTGTTTGACAATCCTACCTTACATTTGAGGATTTCAGTTGTGAAATCTTCTTTGCTGTACAGAGAAAGAAAGAGTTTGTGCCAATATTGTGTTTTGTTTAAATAAAACTGCAATTTACCTCAGTCCAACTCCTTTTCAGACAGTGTTTCTCTCTGTGGTCAAAGCTACAGTTGTTTAACTTCATGCTTGTCACTCCTCATTCATCTTTACTTGGAAAGCTCCATTGTTAACACCACTACCATAGAAACACAATATTGTACAAAAAGAGGAAATTAATTGACCAGAACTGACATTCAGTCAGACAACTTCACTTCTTCTTCTTTTTAAAGCAACATGTTATAATTTAAAGTGCCCCTGTACAACACAGCCACATTTGTCAGTTCATTTGTCTTGTAGAGCAGTGGTTCTCAACTGGTGGGTCGGGACCCAAAAGTGGGTCGCGGACCCGTTCTGGATGGCTCGCGGACAGCTGGTCAAAAAAGTAAATAATATTTAATGCACATCTGATGTTGGACATGTCTTTTATTTTGAAAAATAACTTATATTGAAAGGCACACGAGACACGTGAACACATGCAGTTGTAATGGTCCTCCTCAGTTTCTTATTATTTGCTCCATTTGCTCTGAATGCAAAGATATCAGTTTCTTATTAATGTGGCCTGAATGCAGTGAATCTTGTTTTGTTTTGTGGGTCTTTATTTTGCGCAATTTGATATTTATTCACTTTTGTGAACATGCTCTGAATGCAGAGATGCATTAGAAGTCAAATATATCGTTTTGTTGGTCTCCATTTTGTGCAGTTTGATATTATTTTATTCACTTCCGTACATGCAGTTGTCATGGTCCTCCTCAGTTGTGCTCTGAAATGCACTTTGCTCAATAAAAAGCAAAATGAGTTTTTAAAATCTTGGTTTGAATTCTATAAAAGTGGTCATTAAGTGACTTAATGACCATGGGAAAATGTGGGTCCCAGAGTGAGACTAGTTGAGAACCCCTGTTGTAGAGCACCAATACATGGAGGCAGGACTTGTTGCTGTCAGTCCAATCAGCTTCTTCTGGTTTGTATTCCATCAGTGTTGGAGGTTTTTAGCATGAGCTGAATCAACAACAGAGATGCCACTGCCTTTCCAAAATGGACATCATCAAAATAAACATGTGAAAACACTGAATTAATATCTTTTTTTAGACACAGGATGTAACAGAAAAGACTGGAAGCTGAGTTGCTGCTGACATTATGCTGAGCTGGTGTCTCAGAAAACCACAGTATTTATCCATATGCATGTGATGTCACTGACAGACTTGGGAAATGCTGGAAATACTAAGTGTGGTTATTTTAAGACGTGACACTGTGGTGGTGACGTTACTCATCGTACCTTTAACATATCACTCACACAGGCACTGTACGCTTCAGATTTCAGAATGTTTTTTTTCTGCAAAACACAAAACTGTTTGTCTTGAAGCACCGTAGTGCTGAATCTTTGTTTGGACTTGTGCTCAACACAAACATACGCGTGCATTTACAGATGGTGAGCCTCCCTCTGCGCCTTCTGTGCGGCATACCAGAACAGCACATGAATATATATAAACAGAAAAACATGACAACAAGTCAGACTTTGACATGCAAGTCAAAATTTGCGGATTGGGGAGAAGAGAGCTGAATCTTTAATTTGACTTGCAACACGTTTGAAGCAGGTTTGATACAAATAAAGGACATGAAACAGCATAAATACAGTGTGGCTGAAGGAAAACACTCTGAATGCTGTTCACTGATAAAGGTTTAAAATGAACAATGATGGCCTGGTGAAAACACAGTTCAGTTGCCACAAAGACACATGTAAGACCTCTTTTTCTGTTGCTGGACTGTGACAGCCGCTCTGCTTGGTTGCCTGCTGCGGCCGTGCTGTCGTCACGGCTACAGACCAAACTGAAGACACTAATAAACAACATGGGACACACCTACAGTAGGGCCCGGCAACATGAGCAACTTATAGCCATAAAGATCTGTACCAGAGTGGCTGTGTGTGAAAAGGACATGGGAAGAAATAGATAACAAAAATACATTTCAGCAGCTTTGACACACAACTACACAACTAACACATGCATGAAACTTCATTATTCACACTTTACCCAGCAGCTCCAGGATTTGGCTTTTGCCGGTTTATGTTTATGTTTCTTTGCACGATTATAAAAGCAACAATAAAATTGAAAAAAAAAAAAAAAAAAGACATATGCGGGTGAGGTAGAAACCCACTATGGGCTTATATTTAAACCTCACCTATAAAAGCAATTACACAAATAACAAAGCAAAAAAAACAAAAGAAACATTACATAGTATATCTTGGATAGCATTATAAACAAAATAGAATGAACTAAAAGAGAAAAAAAATAATTTTAAATAAATATAAAAGAAGAAAAAAAATATACATACACATGTACATGTACACCAATAATAATAATAGGAACAAATGAACCAAAAAACAAAACAGATTACAAGGTATTACAAAAAGTCAGTATCATATGCAACAATGTTTTGTGATCAGAGCATTTTTTAGTCTTGATTTGAATCTGGGTAAAGGCAGAGAATTAGTAAATAAATGTATATTTTTGTTCCATAACTGGGCTCCACGGTATCTTATTGAAAACTGTCCACAAGATGTACTGTATGATACAAAGGTCGATATAGGTTATTGATTTGTCTAGTAGGATGTTGATTAACCTGAGAAGTAGCCTACAAATGAAAAATGTTGTGCGGCTGGCTTGGCGTGCTGCACCGAGCCCGTCGTCCACCTTGACTTTAGTTTGGTGCACGCTGGCCATGGACAACAGCGGTGAGCCGTGGTGGTGTGTTTGATTTGTTCAGGCAGTTTCTCACTATGTGGTGCCATGTTGCTTCAGCTCAAAGCTGAGAAAGCTGCTTCTTCACAGCCTCTCTCGTAACCTCGGTCATGTAACCAGACCAAAATAGAGATCCCAGGTGGGATCACTGTTGTTGGTCTTAGACTTCGGGGCTCATGTTTTTCTGTGTTGTCCATCCCACCCGTCTGTTTGTAATGATACATGACATCAAATACCCACACTGGAACATGAAATACTTGAAGAACATGTTGTGCAAAGTATAATGTTTCCTGGGATTTAAAAGCCAGTTAATGTGTGAGAGACTGTAATACTGTACATAGTTGTTGCAAAACATGACTTCACTGAATTAGAGTTACAGATGAATAAATTAACTTTGTCCAAATGTATGAACACTGAAAAAACTCAAAATATTACCAAGAATATTTGTCTTATTTCTAATCAAAATGTAATTTCTAGTCAAAACAAATCTCATTATACTTAAAATAAGACTCTTCACGTGAAAAGTAGCTTGTTTTTTATACACTTTTTACTTCTTTCAAGCATATTTAGCATCAAGTTAAGTAGAAAAAATCTGATAGTGGATCAGGTTTTTCTTTTATATAATTTTTCTACTTATGTCAAGTGAAAATTAGTTTGAATCTAAAAACAAGTTAATTTTTAGGTGATGAGTCTTATTTTGAGTGGAAAGAGTTTAGTTTTGACTAGAAATGAGACATTTTGACAAGAAATACGACAAATATTCTTGGAAAGATTTTGAGTTTTTGCAGTGAAGTTGCACCACTTTTTCAATCTCAGCCTCTGCGGACACTTTAGCATGCTGTAACAGCAATCCAAGGAAAGTTGATCAAATAGTTTATAAAAGTCAGTACACTTCCAAAAGAAGAACAAGAATACATAGTTTATAATCCTGAAGATTTTCTGTATCTTAAGTGTTAAAAAGACATAAATAAATTATGTAGACACCGGCCGGGATAATAAACACTGTTTCTTTGATATCTGAGGATGGTGAACAAAAACAAACAAACAAACAAAAAAAAACTAACACTACACTTGTAGTTTTATTATTCCTTTGCCTCCAGGTACTTTCCCCCGAGACAGTACCATGTTTCATTCATTACTTTATAATTTATCTGTCTGATTTACCCTTTTTTTTTTCAGGAGTCAAATGGCACATGAACAATCTTTAATATCTTTGATGTTTCAGATACAACCACTAGGTGGCAGAAATTTCCAGCTTTCTGTATTTCTGACAATGCATTCAACATGCCCTGACCTATTTTAAAATGTTAAAGCCTAGTGGA
This sequence comes from Trachurus trachurus, assembly GCF_905171665.1. Taxonomy (NCBI): domain Eukaryota; kingdom Metazoa; phylum Chordata; class Actinopteri; order Carangiformes; family Carangidae; genus Trachurus; species Trachurus trachurus. Next base: position 4,502,713 of record NC_139903.1, read on the forward strand.
TTTGTGGTGTTGAATGAAGGGCTTTTATTTTATTTCAATAATTATTTTGCTTTTGTGAATCTGTGGTAATGTAATCATAACAAACAGCCTGGAGCAACTAACATACTGGAAGATGTACAACACTATTTCTATATACACAGACATGTGTATGTGTATGGCCTCCCTAACCCATCTGTGCTGTATTATTGCCAAAGACATGACATATTCCCACCCACACACTCACTCACTCACTCACACACTCACACACTCACTCTGATATCCTTGTAACAATTGTTAAATCCCACTGTTACTTACAACTGTACATAACATATAATGGATGTTATTGCTTCTTTGGCCTTCCTTTCATTCCATGTATTTACAGGGTACAGGCTGTTCCAATGATGTCAACTGTAGCTTGAAGTGATAATAATCACACGTTTCGCCCAGAGGAACAACGTTTTGTTGAACCTTTGGTCAAGTGCCAGTTTTTATTGTATTGTCAAATAAAAGAAAACGTGTCTTGCTCAGGCAGCTACATGCAAGAAATGAATGTAATTTAAGTTGTACACACAGTAACCTGCAGTCTCAGCAGCCACAGGGATTGTAGTATGTGACTCACAAATTGTTTATCCACAGTTTTTCATTATTGCTGATGTTACGTTACGTTGTCGGGGGTTTGAATTGACTCATACTACTGGAGGGTGTGGCTGTCGTTTACTGGCAGTGTCACAAACGTGGCTCACTACACTACAGACACTGGCACGGTTCCATCTCTCCTCTCTGATTCGTGTGCACAAGGATTGTTTTCCTGAGTCAACGTAACACTTCAACACAACATGATTGTGCAACCCACTCACCAAACAGTGCAACACACTCTGCTTGCAGCACTCAGATGAAGAGTTGTGTTAATCCTCTAATAATCATTAATACTACTACTACACTTTCTGCTCAAAGAAGGGTTGTTTGAGTAGACATGAGGCTGGGCTTTTGTTTTTAGCATATAATAAATAGAAGGATTCATTTGAACATCTCATATCAAATCTGATACAACATATATAACATACTAGTGCCATAAATACATACATGATTATCACTATCAGAGTACAGTTCACTTTAAAGCACTACTTCTCATCTTCATCTTGCTTTCAAAACACTTCAAAATCTTTCAATCTCTAACTGTTGAATATGTTTCACACTAGCCGTTTAATGTTCGGGAAATTGTGACTGTTTCTTTACAGATTTATTTACATAAAGCACACAAAAGCAATGATCTATTTCTATTCCGAGAATAAAGATAAATTAAATCGTACAACTTTCTGATCTGTCAGGAAAATATGAATCACTATTTTGGTAAACAAAACATTTGATATGTTTTTAATTAATGTTTTTTTCTTTCTTTTTCCTCTTTCCTGAAAACCAGACCAGTTTATTTAGTCAGTGGCTTGTGAGTCAGTGTGTAGTAGATCATTGACGCTAAGCTATTGCAAACTGTTGTTTCTTTGCAAGCGATACTGTGAATTTTTTGTCAAATATAATGTATTGTATTTTGTATTTATTTATTTGCACCATAATAAAAGACAATTACAAAAAACAGAAATGAAACAATAATAGTAAGTGAAAGAAAAGAAAGCAATAAAAGTGCCATTTTATAGCACACACTCAAAGAAGTCAGAAATAAAAACATGGGTATGTATAAATATAAAATAATTGTATTTGACTGAGTGAGTGTATGAGCATGTAAAGAGATAATGATCCAATGACAAATATACTGGAAAAGAAACTATATAATATTTGGGTCATCCAGCGAAACTGTTTGGTTTAATGACAGAGTCAAGAAGTGTCTCGAAGCTGTTTTCTCATTCATTCAGAATCATAGGAAAATGAATGACGTGTTCTTGCCAAAATTCCCAACTGTTCAGATACAGCTATTTAATCATGTGCAACAACATGTCAAAAACATGTTCAAGTCTTGTTACAGTACTTCCTGGAAAATTAACTTATAAATCATCACCTTGTTCGCTTTAAATGTCAAAACATCTGTGTTTTAAACCTGTAGCATTCCACATAATACTTTGATCATGCCACATCTGTTACTGGCCTATAGCCTGGCAGCGTCTGCCACTAATGCATGTTCAGTAGATATGTTGATGGAACTAGAAACCTTGTAAGCTACTGGCAGTGTTGGGCAAGCTACTTGGAAAATGTAGTGAGCTAAGCTACAAGTTACTCTACATGAAATGAAGCTTCACACCAGAGAAATGTAGCAAGCTACGCCACAATAAAATGACAAAAGTAGCTTAGCTACATCAAAGCTATTTTATTTTAATTTTAATTTTTTTTTTTTTTTACATCAAACCAACTTCATTCCAAGTCATTGCTCTCTAGTGATCAAAAAACTTTAAGACAAACCGATCTGCAAAAAATGTTCATTTTAATAATTTAGGCTATTTTTAAAAAAAAAACTGCAAAAATAATATTTGAGAACAGCTTCTCCTCTTGTCATTTGTCCCACCTCTTCCTGCCTAAATGCCCTTCTACACACACACACACACACACACACACACACACACACACACACACACACACACCGTCTGATGTTTTCTGACTGAATTGTGAGCTTAGCTGACGATTGTTGTGTTAACTTTGGGAAAATACCTTAATGTGAATGTGTGTCCTCTATTATAATACACACAAAGGCAGTAGTAGTAAAGAGTATAGAGTTAATTTCAAGTTATTCAACTTCTACTTGAAAACTGCTGGGTACAGCTGACAACAAAATGGATCAATCCCAGTTGTAGCATCAAATCATCTCCTCTACACCCACTCAATCAAAACCTATTACTCCATAAAAGAGCAGTAGCAGTACAATAAATGAGCTGATCAAATTGAATATTGGAACACTACTTTGTCTAATCTTAGGTAATGAAACTCCAGTGTATTATTTGGTTGCACTAGTCTCCACAGTCACAGTCTTTTTATATCTCTCAGTGAAGTGCAAGAAACACTACATAGCCCTCTGGTTGTCATACATAAACACTGTTACGTAAAGGAAGCGGATGCTGTATGTTACACAACATAAGCACTGCCACTGTTATGTCCTTATGTACACAAACACATCCTTTCACTGTCAAGTCATCTTCAACAGGATTTTTGGTATTTGGTATGCAATTAAAACAGCTGTCATTCAATAGCCCTGATAATGTCACTTTGCTGTACACACATCAATCAGGCTTTGCAGGAATTACACAAACACAAACACAAACACAAACACAAACACAAACACACACACGTAGCCTACTGTTGATCAGTGAATTTAGCCAAGTATGAAAAGTGCTCTGGTTTAAACCTGTCTGTTTCTTTTCAAGAACAACACCTGCATCTCGTTCCTGCAACACCTTAGAAAATGTGTTGAGAATAGGAGGAAAAAAACACTTTAACGTGTTGCCCAATCCCTAGAAATCCCCTTCTTCCCTCCTCAGCTGGCCGCCACATGAAGCTCTATTTGCATTTCCAGTTTAAAACACTCACATAAGAGGATACATACTATACACATTGGTCAGTGTGTGTGGTTTTTTGATTTATTAATTCTTCCATACAGTATGTTGACAGAAGGACTGAGTGGAAAATTAGAAACATGAACCCTGGTGTGTGTAAGTGCAATAAAAGTATCACATATCATGACTAGAGAACTTTAAATCATCGCCCACACACTGCAAAAAACGAGTTCTTTATTCATATAATACTGCAGGTTGTAAACACTCCCTGAAGGGACAGCGAAATGACTGCGAGTCATTTTCCAGACCAGTGTAACAGCGTCTTAATGAGTGTCATTAAGGGGGTTTTCCCCACAGCAGCCACTTCCTTTGACTCAAGATTAGTTGTGTCTACTACTTACTGTAGATAGCCTGCAGTCATCAATGGTGTATAGTCCTGCTTCAGGTGTGTATACCAGTTGTAAAGTAGGTTTTTATCTGCCCGGTGGCTCGTCACTGCAGAAATGACTCATGCTGGGTATGCCCGACATTGCTGAAGAGGCTGAGTGAGAAATAAGAGCACTTACTGAAAAGTCTATTAGCTCTGCCGTCACATGCTGAGACACTTGGCCTATAGTTTTTTTGTTTTTTTTATGTTACTGTGCATTTTGAGTTGGAATCGTTATGCAAAGTGCATAACGATTCCAACTGCACTGCAGAGTCCTGCTTTAATTGTTTCGTTTTTAAAGTAACCACAGTGAATATGCCGTTATAGCTCCCGTCTGCTCAGATGCAGGTTCTTAAGGGACTTGGGATTTCACTGCACAATCCTGTGGTGATGATCAACTTCCTAGCTTACTTTTAATTTAATGGTATTAAATAATTTAATATTGCCCATTTTAATGCTTAATTGTTTTAATGTTTTTAATGTTCAATGTTTAATGTTGTTTCTTAGATATCTCCTGTGCTGCTTTTTCCTATTGTTCCTTGTACAGTGTCTTTGAGTTACTTGAAAAGTGCTTCTTATTTATTACCTGTGGTAGATACCTATATCTGTTTTAGGAAATGTAAAAAATAATATTATAATAAATGAATTTCTTCCTTTGAATATTTACATCCAGTTATTTAAATGTTGATATGTAGAAGGTATAATGTTTATCGTGATCACCATCTTCATTTGTGATGTTAGCATGGTAACAGTTGCTAAAGCATTTAAAGTGTAACAGGCTTAGTGGCATAAATTTAGCAGGAGTTTGGTTCTCTGGAAGGCTTCTTTTTCTCTACAAAGAAAACACGTCATCTTTTTTTAGTCAGGGTTTTCCCCCAAAGGTTTTCATGTTTGCCATCCTGTCTTCAGCCACAAGGGGGTGAAGTACACCACGACCCCAGGATGAATCTGAGTGACAGCCATCATGTTGTGACATGAACGCTACATGTTCAGGAGATCGAGGCCCTTTGCTGATGAAGTGTTGCCTGTAGGATCAGATTAAGATAACCCTCACTAGTTAGTGTGATGATTCATAGCAGAATTATTTCATTTGAAAGGTATTAATAATTAATATTGTGAAAAATGTTGCCATATTCCCTATGAAAAGAAAGAACATTGAAAAAGTCACCAGAGATCCCCACCAACGATTATAATAAAGAATGTAATGATGATGATGATGGTGATGATGTAGGGATTTATACAGAAGTAAGTAATTTATTACAACTGTACTGCTCTGAAATATCTGTTATTGTGATCCAGAGAAAAGCTTTTGGAGTGTCAGTATTTTTATATCTTCTAAAATTTTAAATCTTAAAGGGATAGTTCACCCAAAATTCAAATTTCATTCTCATTATCTACTCACCCTCATGTCGACTAAGGGCTGGGAGAAGTTTCAGAGTCCTCCGTGCCTTCTCTGAGTTACATCTTTGTGTCAATTATCAGTTACGATGAGACAAAAATACATTTAAAGCCCCTGTACAGACTTTTCATTTAGTGTTGATTTTGGCGGCCCCTGTGGATGAAAGCGGTGGTGTTTTGCCGGAATGAAGACATTTGCATTTCCCACCGTCATGAAGACGTTTGTCTGGCCGGCGCGTGTAGATTTGTTTTGGAAACGTTGGAAAGAAGATGGGACTTGCTTCTTCTTTTTTTAGCAACGTAATGTATCTATTCGTATGTTCTGTATAGTGTTGTATCACATGTGTGTAACTGCCTGTCTGTATACTGTCTGAAGCATAAAGCTCTGTTTCAAACTCATCAATCACACTTGACAAATACTTCTACAGTCCAAACCACACAAGTCCTTATTACTTTATCATATTTATACAACAGTAACTTTATCATTATTATACTTGAGAATCATTTGGCAGGATTTCTTCATGCAAACAAAGAATGCAGCACGATAGGCATTTGTTCTCCCTCCAGTAAAAGCAAAGACTATAATTAAATTACATGTGTAGACTATAATCCAGTGTCTCTATAGGCTGAGACACAGGATGTCATAACAGTTCTAATATGCAAATCTGCTCCATCATCGATTAAGCTGCTGCTGTACCACTATAAATCAAAAGATACTATAACTCATGGTGATATTATTAATTTATTCATTTTATTCAACAGCCAAACACAGTTATGGCATTCATTCTGGAAATCCAACACTCCTTATGGTTAAAGTCTGGAGACTGTGCTGGTCTGACATCATGTGAAGCTTCTGTTTCTTGTTTGTTGTGGATTGTTATCTTGTGCTACTGATGATGAGTGACAGATTAAAGGAAGAACCTGAATAATGAGTGGACGTGAGAACAGGATGATATTGCCAAGTAACATCCTTAGGGCACAAGGAGTCTCTCCGGATTTAAACACCAATGAGAAATTTTGGACCAACATGTAGAGTGCACTGCAAAAACTCAAAATCTTACCAAGAATATTTGTCTTATTTCTAGTCAAAATGTCATTTCTAGTCAAAACAAATCTCATTATACTTAAAATAAGACTCATCACATTAAAAAGTAGCTTGTTTTTAGACACGATTTACTTCTTTCAAGCATATTTTCATTTGAAATAAGTAGAAAAATCTGACAGTGGAGCAAGTTTTTCTTCCTTATTACAAGCACAAAAAACTTGCTTTCACTGGCAGATTTTTCTACTTATTTCAAGTGAAAATTAGTTCGAAACAAGTGAAAATGATCTAAAAACAAGTTCATTTTTAGGTGATGAGTCTTATTTTAAGTGAAAAGAGTTTAGTTTCGACTAGAAATTAGACATTTTGACAAGAAATAAGACAAATATTCTTGGAAAGATTTTGAGTTTTTGCAGTGTGCTCTTCAACACCATCAGCAAAACAATGGATGGGGGGAATATGCCCTGATGAAAGCCTATTATGAGCCCAAAAAAAGGTGAGGTTTTTAATGTTCATCATGAACTAGCTGTAAAATAAAGGCTTTTTATGTGAAGAGCTGCCTTGGACCTTGTTTTGTTCTAGTTTTATCACAATCTTGACACAAGAGCAGCTTCCTGGATGCTATCACTGCAACCCACATGAGTGCTCCATCTGCTGTTTTTATTGCTGCTGCTGTGTGTTTTGTTTATTTTAGCTGTTATAACGTGGGAATATGTTGATGTCCCCCTGCAGTTCCTATGAACACTAACTTTGGTGATAGTTTAACGTAGAATTTGAAGGTTAAAAAGTCAGATTTTCCTGCGAGTCTGACGTCACTTGGAAGGGACACAAAACAGAGACCCTTGTACACCGAGGCGGCGAGGCCCCCCGTCACGCTGTTCTTGTTGGGACAGGAGCCGCCACATATAATTAACAGGTGGTCCTCACCACCGCTTTGCACACAGCCCTGTGGTTCTGCAGATGTACATATATCTGAGACAGTCTGGGAATGCCAGCGTGAGGAACATGATGAAGATGCTCTGGCTCATTCGTTTGACTCTTCTGGTGCCTGGCCAGAATCTCGTGATGAGCTTTCCACTCCAAAACCCAGAGCAGCAGCACACACAACCAACTGCTGGTTCTTCTGAAGCTGACCAGGAGTTTGCAGAGGTATTTATCCTTTTTATTCAGAGCATAATGATTTCAAAAGGTTCAAAACACAACCTGTTTGTATTATTCTTTTCTTTTCTTTTCTTTTTTACTTTATTTACTCAGTGTAACGGACAGGAGTGACTTGACTAAATTAAAACATAAAGGACCAACACATGACACTAATCAAGACATACTGTATCATAAGCTAAACAAAATTAACAAATTTGACAAGACATAACACTCAGGACAAATTGACAGCCAAAACATATTTTAGGCTTTTTTAAACAGGCACACATTTTTGTCTTGAGGTGTAATTGATTCTCTTTTAAAAATAGTTTTTTTTTCTTATGATAGTCATAGTATTTCCACCATGGCAGATAATAAAGATTTATTGTATTGTATTGTAGTATCCTGTTACTCCTAATACCTTTTCCACCACTGCTTTACAAGCAGTTCTGTTCAAGTTGAATGTTTTGGATTTAATGAGGCCTGTTTTTCTGTGAACACACTCACTGTTTTTCAGCGCACAGGTTCAGATTAGCTACCGTACCTGTTGGATATTTCTGCCCCTGGTAAATCTAAACTGGAGTAAAATGAGATGCAGTAATAATGATATGAGGTCTCACTTGGCTCCACGCTCCGTCTGACTCACTTCTCAACAAGGCAGTGACTGTCTTCAAAGCAGCAGCACTGTCCTGTGGTAACAGACACATAGATAACAGCTGACAGAGTAATGATCGGCTGCAGCCACGCAGAGTCAGACTGAAATTTAACTTTTATCAAGTAAAATAAATTTCATGATTGTCAGTGGATGTAATGACACTGATAACGAAATTACCAGATGTATATTTTCTAAAAAGAAATAAAATAATACAGTATGATGATGCTATCTCTATTAACTGAGATCACACATTTGAATTTTTCATATTTTCTCTGTTCATTCAAATTTTAATAATATTTTCCGTAAATTGTGTGAGTATAAGCCAGTATTCAAATCCAATATGTTATGAATGAGTGAGTGTATGTTAGGAGTTGAAAGTTAATGCTTGTCCTTTTTTCCTTGATCAGAAATCCATCTCATTTACTCAGATAAAGCTTATTTTAAATTTCATATTTATTTTTAAAGGGGTTTGTATTTCAGAAATATATAAAATAAATCTTAAATATATCATATAGGCTTCAATATGAGCCTATAAGTGCTGCCTTTGTAATAATTAAGTTATTATTTGTTGGCCCAGAAGTAGTCAAATCGAATTTATCACATTCTCTGTACACATACTGGATTTAGCCTTACACTGAAAGATTTGTCAGTAGGCAGTTACTGTACTGGGGTCCTTAGATTGATGATTAATAATGAAAAAATAAAAAATATCATTTTTTTTATTTACAAAATCATTCTCACACTGTCACAACTCAGCCGACATACTGTAGATGTTAACACAGCAAAGAAACATCTGGCCATGAAATGATTGTGCAAATGTTTGCAGAGCTGCAGGCTACAGACTCTGGAGACCTTGTGTGTGTGTTATGGGCACCTACATGGTTATTTTCAAACAGCGTACTGTTATTAAAGGTTTAAGAAAATGTTTGGAATGTTTAAAGATTGTTGTCATTTCATGAACAATTGCATGTTATTCCTCAACTAATGTGACACTAAGAGAATCTATCCTCTACAAATTGTCTCAATCTGGTCGTGTCAGCTACTGGAATTTTTTTTCTCCCAGTGCAAGCAAACAATTTTGAAAGTTAACTCAATTATCATCTTCAGGAATATCTACAACACTTCTACAGCTACCACTCCAAGTCGGAGAGGCAGAAGAGAAGTGCAGACGCAGCCGAGGATGCCGACTGGAGGACTGACCTGTGTGACAAACTGCAAGGCATGCAGCGCTTCTTTGGTTTACCGCCAAGTGGAGAACTGACCAAAGAGACTCTGGCAGTGATGAAGAAACCGCGATGTGGTTTGTCAGATGTGGAGCAATTTGAAGATAAAATTCGCTGGAAGACAAAAACCCTCAGCTACAGGTTAGAGATAAGCACAGCTGCTGATGAGATTTCCCACGAAAAAGCAACAACACATACTGTATCAGAGTGCAATAATGAGTAAGGCTGCAGTGTCCTGAGATAAATGCATCAGCAAGTTTTTATTTGGCTTTTGTCCCATTTCTGATGTTTGTCTGGTAGCTAACATATTTTAGTTTTGTGGAACCAGCTAACATTTAAAAATTAACACCTAATGGAAGAAACTGATGGAAATGTATTTATTTCAGGTATAGGACCAAGTGTCAAACCAAGTGAAGACCTGCACCTAATTTCATAGACAACCATTAAATTAAATTATAGTCCATGATCTTGAGTCAATAGGGTTTATCCTCTGGGTACCAGGAATAAAATACATAAAGTAGAGCAATAAAAACTGACTTCCTGGCTTCCTTTTTTAAGTTTTTTTTTAGTTAGTTGTGTTAGTTGTCAGGTGTTACTTACCTGTCACGAAGAAATGGAGCTACTCTCAATGCATTGTCATGGCATTTTCAAATCTCAGAGACCCACCATAGTTACATTAAGAGCACTGCCACATCAGTTGGCTAAAACGCATAGTAAAATAGTCTCTGTCCCTCAGCCAGTTGTAGTACACAAGGATTCAAGGACTTTATTTGTCATTCTGTCACATGGTAGGCGACATGGCAGGACAGAAATTTAGAAAATACCCAGCAGCAACAATGCAGTATAAGGTAACAGTAGTAGTAGTCAAGGCCTGGATTGTTTTCCCAGTTTGACCATGTACTCTCCACCACTAAAATCCTACTAATTTCAAAAGGGCTTGATTACAATTGATTTCTTGTACTTTTTGTTCTTCTGGTATCTCTCCATTTTGTCGAAGCAGTGTTATTATCATCATGTTGTGGAACATTCCTCCATAATGTTGCCAGCAGGTTTCTTTTTTATTCCTACCTCTGTTTCTGCCTTTAACTAGTACCATTTTATATTCCTTTCTCAGGGTAGCTGGCTCCAACCTCCCCAAATCAGCCGCCAAGGTTCACAGAGTCATCAGGGCAGCGTGGAAACTCTGGTCCAGCGTCGCAGCCATGAAATTCCGCAAGCGGAGCAGGAAAGAGGCGGACATTGTCATCTCCTTTCACATCGGTGGTGAGGTCTAGAGAGGTCTCTTCAATCACAAATCCTGACACAAACACATGGCATGAAAAACACACTGAATGAAAAGGTTAATTGCACTGTTTGTTACAGACCATAAGGATGGAGCCCCGTTTGATGGCAAAGGGGGAATCTTGGCTCATGCCTTTCTGCCTGGGTCTGGTATTGGTGGAGATGTGCACTTTGATGCTGATGAAGACTGGAGCTTTAATACTACTGGTACTAGAACTTTTTTTAAAAGAAGAAATAAAACTCCTACATCAGCAGCACAGATTCTTACACTATATTTACATGTACGTTAATTGTGTTGCACACCTGTCTTTACCATGAATCCCTTCCCATGGCCTGTGTTTCTGCTCAAGGTTTCAACCTCTTTGCTGTGGCAGCCCATGAGTTTGGCCATGCAATAGGCCTGCCCCACTCATCTGACCCGGGAGCCGTCATGTACCCCGTGTACAACTTTGCTCCCAATTATGAGCTGCAGCTCTCCTTCCGCGATGTCAAAGACGTACAACATCTGTATGGTGAGTTGAGCTGCAATCAAAAGATGGAGAATTATTTCACCACTGGGGTTCAGAAATGTTGCAAAACAGACAAACATAAGTGAGAGCTGCACCGTACGCTGTGACTACACTGTAAGGCAGACTGTAGCTATACTTAAGTTTAATTCACATTTGAGTGCAGACATATATTGGATAGATTTTGCATGTAAAATATTGAAACATCAGTTTAGTAACACATACAGTAATATACTTAAGTAATTACACAGTCATTTGTTGCGGGTATTGTACCAGCTCAAAACCGCCTATGTTTCATCACAATAGTGATGAAATGTCCAGAGAACGTGAAGTCATTATATAAAGTGACAGCATCAGAGATATGTGGAAATCTATATTCCCATATGAGTTACAGAATTGCGGTATAGGCTATTGGACATTTGTTTTTGTTTGTTATGTTTTTCTTTAGTCCTTTTAGCTACAACTTGCATTTGTGTAGGCTATTAGAAAAATACATGCCAGCAAGTCAGCTTCACGATGAAATTAATGCTCATCACATCAACTTACACGTAGCTAATAGCAGATGAATAGCCTAGCTGATAAAGGCAGCTCATTTGGAAAAATGAAATCTGTTGGTAGCTACAATATATACACAATTGTCCATCATTCATAAATATAACACATTCATTAAACACGTTCTTAAAGTGATACTTAGTAAAAAGTATTTGTCAGGCAGCTTTGATTGGCTTTGAGAAAATGAAACAACTTTAAAGGTAGAGTCTGGAGGTTTTTGCTCCATGCAGCACGAGTAGGAGGGCTGCTACTGTACGGGGACAGGAGGCGTGCACAGTTGAGCCCGAGAGGAGGGCCCCAGTTTGAATGTTTTGTTTACAAACTGCAACAAACCTCCAGACTCTACCTTTAACAAAATGACAGGGTCTTGTTGTTTCTGTGAAAAGACACTTTTCTTTCATGACTTGCCTGCAGGTACCAGTCCCAGATTTGCTTCGCTATTTTCCAAAAAGCCTCCTCCAAGAACCCCTGACAAATGTGATCCAGATTTGTCATTTGACGCTGTAACAGAATTACAACAGGAAGTCCTGTTTTTCAAAGACAGGTATGTAAACTGTCCCAGTATGAAGGAGGACAGACTTGATTCTCATGTCCTTAGTGCAATGATATGAGAACAAACAGTAATTAGAATTATGTGTGAGATCATTTTCTGCCTTTTCAGATTCTTGTGGCGGAAGCATCCTCAGTTTGAAGAGACAGGACTTACTCTGATCAGCAGTCTGTGGCCAGACAATGTACCTGCCACCTTGGATGCTGCCTATCAGAATGTGGAGGGAAATCTACTTGTGTTTTTCAAAGGTAAAATAATAAAACATCCCTAAAAACCATAGTGAGTTGCACTAGAATGGAATTCCTAATGAATAAGCATGTAGCCTATAGCTGACTTGGTACTGAGTGTGAAATATCTAAATGTGTGACAGTAGTGTTTTGTGTCCTACAGGCCATCGGTACTGGATGCTGAGGCAGCTAACACTCCAGGAAGGTTATCCCAGAAACATCTCAGATTTGGGTTTCCCCTCCAGAATAAAATCTGTAGATGCTGCTCTTCATTTCAGAGCTGAGCGCTACACTGTGTTCTTCACTGGCCACGAGTGTTGGAAGTATGTGAAATCCCACATAGTTTTCCACAGCTGGTTGCTCCTTAAAGGGATAGTTCACCCAAAATTTAAATTCCCTTATGTCGACAAAGGGCCAACTGTCTTCGTAACAAAAAGACACACCAAAAAACATCCAAATACCTCCATGCTGCTCGTATGTAATGTCCGTCTTTTATTGAAGCCCCGAAATGCAAAATTGTCCCGAAAAAAATTAAATAAGTCTATATTTCAAGCTTGTTTTGTAGCAGAAGCTTCTCGAAGCTCCTCTTCCCGGTTCGTCAAATTTGGACGAACTGGGAAGAGGAGCTTCTGCTACAAAACGAGCTTGAAATATAGACTTATTTAATTTTGTCGGGACAATTTCGCATTTCGGGGCTTCAATACAAGACGGGCATTACATACGAGCTGCAGCATGGAGGTATTTGGATGTTTTTTGGTGTGTCTTTTTGTTACAAAGACAGTTGTTATCCATTTGCAACCGTTATATGGACATGCACTGCTTCGCCGAGACCCCCTGTAACTCAGAGAAGCCACAGATAACTTTGAAACTTCTCCTAGCCCTTAGTCGACATGAGGGTGAGTAGATAATGAGTGAAATTTGATAAGCTTTGTGTATTTTTATATACAACTTCTTTAATAGTTATTTAGTCAGTAGCAGACTGTAATACTAACAAACTACAATGAAGTACAGATGCAGGTCACCAGTATCCTGCAAATGTGTACGCAGAGCAATTAGTGGTCAGTCAGCACTGTGATTTACAAGAGCTACATGTCTGGGGGGAGTAATGTCACAGGAAGATAGAGACAGATCTCACACTGTTTCCTTTTTTTCCCTTATATGTAGATACAATGATCAGGAGCAAAAGATGGAGGGATCACCAGCACTCATAGAGACGCTGTGGCCTGGGATTCCAACTCCCATTGATGCAGCTGTCTTCTATACAGGTAGCCTAGTTAAATATAGCCTACCATCTTTTTCTGCATTCAGTTTTTTTTTTAAGTAGCAAAAAAGGTGGTTTGGCACTTTTAATAAATGAAATATGGAACAAAAAGTAGGTAATAGCCTAAAAAGGAGTTTCTGCACTGCAAAAACTCAAAATTTTCCAAGAATATTTATCTTATTTCTTGTCAAAATGTCTCATTTCTAGTCGAAACTAATCTCTTTCCACTTAAAATAAGACTCATCACCTAAAAATGTTCTTGTTTTTAGATCATTTTCACTTGTTTCAAACAAATTTTCAATTGAAATAAGTAGAAAAATCTGCCAGTGAAAGCAAGGTTTTTGTGTTTGCTTCACTATGAGATGTTTCTACTTATTTCAAGTGAAAATATGCTTGAAAGAAGTACAAAGTGTCTAAATACAAGCTGCTTTTAATGTGATGAGTCTTATTTTAAGTATAATGAGATTTGTTTTGATTAGAAATTACATTTTGACTAGAAATAAGACAAATATTCTTGGTAAGATATTTGAGTTTTTGCAGTGTATGCGGTGGAGCAATGATGTTTTAAAAATGGTAGTATACAGCATTACATATTTTGATTAATATGTTATTATGTTGGATCTTGATGCCCCTCAGGATTTGTGCACTTCTTCAAGGGAAATATCCACTACAAATACGATTCCAACACCAAACGCGTGGTCTCGACCAGTCCTGCTAACGACGTGCTGGACTGCAGGAAGGATGACAATGAAACACTGACAGAGAGATGATGAAGACATTTGGAAGATGATGATGTTGTCATAGTTGTAATGGATGATGTTGGTGCTGTGCATCTGCTTGGCGTCATGTGCATACAGTACAGTCATAACCTAATATTCTTACTTACTGATAAATAATAGGGAAGTGGTTGAAAGTATTACATTATACTGTGCAATGTTGTAATGATGACACATGTACCTTGTATCAAAGTACAGTTTTTTGTGTTTGGTTTAAAACCTTTAAAATGTTTTATGGTTTTGTATAATACACTGTGCTGCTATGTTTTCTTGAATGCTACAAAGATACTCTTTTTTCACCATGAAAAATGTGTTGCTGCATTTTCAATCACAACACATTCATTCTGTGTGAATGTCTCCAGACAGAGTGTTGCTTATTTACATTACACACACACACAAGTTCCTCCCACTCATAAAGAATGGATGGAATATTACAACCCCACCTGCAGTTGATTAAACTTTTTTATTAATTTTTTATAATCAAACCATTGGGAGTTACAGCGAAAAAGATGAGAAAGCCGTGATTAACCGTGATGTGTGAATGTTCCCATTTATAGTTTTTTGAGACTAAAATATGGGAACCACAGTCACCCCGAGAGAGAGAGACGCCCCATAATCCAGGCAGGTTGACCCCATCCGGCCTTACATGTCCCCACCCTAACTCTGGCATAAAACCATACAAAGAAAGTAGAAAAGTAAAACAAACAAACAAACCAAAAAATTACGGGGAAATGTCCATGGCATGATGTTGTGTCCGATTTAAAGTTGAGATGTTGCTCTATAGCTATTGAAACGCTGTCCTGTAAGGGAGCTGAGCCAGTGAATTATTTTACATTTATAGTTTTGGGTAACACTTTACAATAAGGGTCCCTTAATTAACGCTAGTTAGTACATTATTAAGCATTAATTAACTGTTTACAGATATATTAGCAATCATTACTATGTATTACTAAACATTAGGAAACACATTAATTAATGTAGCCTATTAGTAAGCAGTTAATTTATGTTTACTACTCAAAGTTAGTTCATCAATTATTAAGCATAATAATGTAATTAGTTATCATTATGTATGCATTACTCAGCATTAATTATACATTAGTTAATATATTAATGCTTAATAATGTGCAGGGCCGTTGCTAGGAATTCTGGGCCCCCTGAAAGAATACTAAAGTGGGCCCCTGCCCCCTGACTTTTCCACTTTTTTTCTTAGACTACGTACGTATTATAATTTTTTATTTAGCCTACTTTGTTTTGATGCTAATGCAGCATTACTATGAGTATTAGTCAGGGTCTAAGCAGAATAATTCTGTCATATAAAGATTAGACTACTGGGGGGTTTTGTGGGCCCCACTGGGCGCTGGGCCCCTAGAATTATCATCACCTTCCTCCCCTATACAACGGCCCAGATAATGTGCTAACTAACGTTAATAAAGGGACCCTTATTGTAAAGTGTTACCCAGTTTTGTAAGATTATCTTCTTGGTGTTAGAGAAATAAGGAATAGGTTTTTGAATTTGAATGGGAAAGCTGCTCATGTGGCAAGGCAAGGCAGCGCAAATTTATTGGTAGTGACGGTTTTTATAAACAGTTTGTCTTACAGTAAAAGGCTTTACACAGTATTATGGCAACATCCGCACATCGACTGAAGAAAAATTCCTAAGAAACACTTTTAACAGGGAAAACAAATTAGAGAACCCACAGGGAGAGAAACAAAGGAGGGGATCCCTCAACCAGGACGGGCAGACATGCAACAGTTGTTGTGTACAAACAAGAAAAGAGTTTACAACACGGAATATGGGAAACACATGGAAATGCTTAACAAGAGCTAATGAAGGCCACTTCCGATGGGCATGAAAGGCAGGGAGGGGTTGGTGGTTATGGTGGTGTCTCTAAACACAGAGAGTGATGGAGACACATGGATTCTGCAGCCTATAGGACCATGCTATGCTGACTAGAGGAGGTGAACTGGTTGACGTAATCACATAATTACCATGGTATAATCTGCATCATTACAGTGACGGTGATTAACTTTTACGCTGGAAAATCATTGGAGAGGTTTTCCACAGAAAGAGTTTGTGGCATTTCTACATCAAATGGTAACATAAATAAAAGTTTACAGTGACTGTGATATCCGTAACTGTCTGAGATCATCATTGCAGATTGTCAGTCTACCAGTGGATTAAGTGTAATTGAATGGAAAATTTCCCACATTGAAAGCAAATGGGAGAATCATCTGTTACAGTGACGCAAAGGTGCAATGCCATCACGCTTACAGAGAGTTTGATTTTTCTTCAGAAAAGCAATGTTTGATTTCCTTTATTATCCAGAAGGTATTTCTCAATTCCCTGACTCAAGGAGCTGGTTACTCATCATGTCCAGTCTCCAGCTTATATAGCAGCTCTGCAGCACAGGCAAGTCACATTCAACGAAAGAAACATGAAGACTTTCAACCTGATCCTACTACTAAGCCTGGCAGTCGCAGTTTACTGCATGCCTCGACCACAGGCCGCTCCGCAAGATGAGAGTTTTGCAGAGGTTTGTTTGCTTCACTTATGAATGCATTTATTTTCTTTTGCATCAAAGTTGTTAGAGGTCTCTGAATATTTAATTATTACAGACACAAAATAGCTCAGCTGCTTATTCTCTGTTGTGAAGAAGCAGGCCTCTTATTCCAAGGGCAGCAGCAGCGTGTAGTATCTAACTTTGTTTTCTTTTGCAGAACTACCTGAAGAAATTCTACAACCTAAAAGAGAAGACTGGTCCAAGGGTCAGACGGGAGATCAACCCGATGAACGAGAAGCTGAGTGAGATGCAGAGATTCTTCGGTCTCCAGATCACGGGGACGCTGGACGCTGACACCATGGCTGTAATGAAGAAACCTCGCTGTGGCGTACCAGATACCAAGATTGGAGGTTATTCCACATCTGGATACAAGTGGCAGAAAAACAGCCTCACCTACAGGTGAGTGACCAGAATAATGTGTTTCAGGATACAACTTCAGACAAAGCAAGTCATTCATTCCTTCATTCATAACCTTTATTTGAACTCGGAGATATATTGAGGAGCAACCTCATTTACAATATAGCCGAGATGAAACATAGAACATATAAAGACAGAAGACAAAACAATTGAGACATACATAAATATTCAGACATAACAAACATACATAAGCATAACTTGAATACATAAGTGTAGTTAAAAGCAGGAGCAGTTAGAGGTAAAATATGCTGTAATTATGGATTTAAATTGCCCTATTGATAAAAGTGAGGTAAGTTTCAGATGATTTTGCATAGAGTTCCAGGTTGAAGGTGCAACAGTAAGAAATACTAGTCTTTCCAAGTTCAGTGTTGACAGAGGGAACCTGCAGTGTGAGCCAGTCTTTTGAGCGTGTGCGATGGGGACCTGCATTAAAAGATACTAGCGAGTTAATATAAGATGGTAAAAGACCAGTGAGAGCTTTAAAAATAAATAAAATCCAGTGTCGATCACGCCTATATACAGGGCCGGCCCCTGGCATAAACACTCTATGCGGTTGTTTAGGGCCACAGCCGTTAGGTGGGGGGCCACATGATCAGAAAGGTACCGGGGCTCATTCAAGTCATTTAAACATCCTGAGGTCTCACGCTATGAGCTTTATATGTAATTTGAAGTCAATATTCAGCTTCTTTTATTCCACATTTGAGACATTTGGTGAAAACAGAACGGCAGAATGACAACATTTGTGCTCAAAAAGTAATCTTACAAAATTTCATTTTTTAGACTTGTTTTCTACACTTATCTATTACTGTTCATATCCTATTTCAAGCACCAAAACAGTTCATTCTCATGACTGAAGGAGTGTTTTCACAAGGGATTTGAATTTTTTTCAAAAAGCAGACCTCAAATTTCCAGCATTTGGCCTAAATTATTTCTTTATACAGTGTTCTAAGACAAATTGTCCTCAGTGTGCTTACAGCGGAGGTTCTAATATTTAGACATAAAACACTTGAGTATTGTTACATCTGCAAGTATCTTAAAAAGATAAATTTAAGGAAATATGTAAAAGTCCAGAAAATGGCCTCAAACCTCAGAGGGCATAAATAAACATGTCTGTATTCAGTTTTAACCAGTGATTTGGTGTTTGCGCTTAGAGTGGGCCACAAACAAAAATCTTGTTTAGGGCCACCAAAATGCTAGGGCCGGCCCTGCCTATATATATATACGTATATAAGTATATCCTAGGTACATCTAAATCTTTTTTTCCCTGTCCTACAGGATTGAGAACCACACACCTGACATGTCAGTGGCAGAGGTGGATGACTCTATAGCAAGAGCTCTGCAGGTCTGGGCCAACGTCACTCCTCTGAGGTTCACCAGGATCTACAGTGGCACTGCTGACATCATGATCTCCTTTCCCCGTGGAGGTGAGTTCAAAAGAAAGTTGTCATGTCCTATAATGCATCTTAGCCTTTGGTCTCTGAGTCTTGAATCACATTTGACAAAAAAAAAAAAAAACTTTTCACATTATTTCTGCTTATTCTTTGCATCTGGATTTGATTTTGAACATCTGACATGAACATGCTCTTGCTCAACAGACCATGGAGATAATTCCCCCTTTGACGGCCCTGGTGGTACTCTTGCCCATGCCTTCGTCCCATCTGATGGACTTGGAGGAGACGCCCATTTTGATGATGATGAGACCTTCACCTTCCGCTCACGCATGGGTATGTTCATTATACAGATAGAGTATCATGTCTTTATTTAATTTTCCCCAATTAACTTCAAAAACTTTCTGCTTTAGGCTACATCCTCTTCTTGGTCGCTGCCCATGAGTTCGGCCACTCTCTGGGTTTGTCTCACTCTCAGGATGCCGGTGCTCTCATGTACCCTATGTACTCACATAGAAACCCCGACACCTTTGTTCTGCCCCAGGACGATGTCAAAGGCGTCCAGTCTCTCTACGGTTGGTACTATCTGACTGGAACATCACTGTTTCTCTGCACAAACAATATTTGGTCAAAAAATGAGTCTACCGAGTGAATTTCATGGTGTTATTTATCCTACAGGTCCAAATCCCGATAAGGATCCTCTTGAGCCTCCCGGCCCAACTGCCCCCGCCACCCCTAATGCCTGTGATTCATCCTTGGTATTGGACGCTGTTGCCACCCTCAGAGGAGAGATGGTCTTCTTCAAGGACAGGTATATTGCAGACAATGAATGATCAAATATATGAATGCTGAAGTATATTGTGTGTTTTATTGAGTGTTTTTCTTTGGCCTCTGAATTAATTTATGTTCTCTTATATCTGCTCTCAGCTTCCTCTGGCGTGGCCACCCCCAGAGTGACAAACCTCAGCAAAGTTTCATCACAAACTTCTGGCCCGAGGCACCTGTAAATATTGACGCTGCTTACGAGAGCCGAGAATTAGACAGTATCATGCTCTTTAAAGGTATAGTACTTTTTTTTTTTACTGATATGTTTTTTTTAATTTCTACAACTACCCACTACAACACATCACATCACACGCATGTTGAATTTCTTGCAGGTCGCAAAGTGTGGGCTTTCAGTGGCTACGATCTCCTACCTGGCTATCCTAAGTCAATCTCCAGTCTGGGTCTTCCTGAAACTGTGAAGAAAGTTGATGCTGCTCTCTATAATGCAGAAACTGGCAAGACTCTGTTTTTTGTAGGCGCCAATTACTACAGGTGTGTTTAAATCAAATCATGTGACCAACAAATTTAGATATTATGTTGACTGAGATTTTTTTTCAATTATGTATCATATATCAAATTATTATCTAATTTCTGACCATGTTTTTTCAGTTACGATGAGGTCAAGAAGGCCATGGACCAGGGATTCCCCAAAAGACTGGACGAGACCTTCTCTGGACTGACCAGCAAGGTGACGGCAGCTTTCCAGTATGGAGGTGAGTAACTGTCAAGCTTGCACTGCAAAAACTCAAAATCTTACCAAGAATATTTGTCTTATTTCTAGTCAAAATGTCATTTCTAATCAAAACAAATCTCATTATACTTAAAATAAGACTCATCACATTAAAAAGTAGCTTGTTTTTAGACACGATTTACTTCTTTCAAGCATATTTTCATTTGAAATAAGTAGAAAAATCTGACAGTGGAGCAAGTTTTTCTTACTTATTACAAGCACAAAAAACTTGCTTTCACTGGCAGATTTTTCTACTTATTTCAAGTGAAAATTAGTTCGAAACAAGTGAAAATGATCTAAAAACAAGTTCATTTTTAGGTGATGAGTCTTATTTTAAGTGAAAAGAGTTTAGTTTTGACTAGAAATGAGACATTTTGACAAGAAATAAGACAAATATTCTTGGAAAGATTTTGAGTTTTTTCAGTGTGTCGATTATATGTTCACATTTCTACAGCTTTCACTTCAATAGGAGGTATAGCGCCTAACATCTGTAACATCTGTGTCCTGCAGGTTATGCCTACATCTACAGTGGCTCCTCCATGTTTGAGTACAGCCTGTGGTCTGGGAAGTTGCTCCGTTTGCTGGGGAACGACTACTTCTTGCGCTGCACCCGTTTCTAGGCCACGTCATTGCCTCAGAAGTTTACGTAGCTCCTCTAAATAACAATAAGGACTTGAAAGTTCCATAATATATAATTTAATACTTTATACAGAATTTGCACCTTTACAGAAAACAGCACCTTATCTATTTTCAACTGTTTAAGCTGATTTTAAACTGTTTTTACTGTTTAAGCATTGTTGCTATTTTTGTTGCACCATTATCTGTGAAAAATAATTAATTTAAACATTATTTTAAACATTATTAATTTATTGATACATTTTAATGAACTTTGAACTGTGGAACTTTACTCAATTTTTGTTTTATGAACGTATGCAAATTGTTGACATAAATGTGACGTAAATCTAGATAATGTTTTGTACAAGTTAGCAAATTTGTGCAAGTTTGTTAGTGTGCATTTGAAACCATGTTTTGTTGTTATTTTATATAAGTACTGAAGATCAAAATAACAAAGTGCACTCTGTACTGCTTACTGAATTTCAGCACTGGTCAGTCAAATTGAATAAACTATTCCTCAATGAAAAATACAGAAATGTTGTACGTATATTTTGTCTAGATGGTATTGTTTAACAGTGAGTTTGACTGTTTTGTGGTAATGAGCAGCTTATAAGGGTTAAAAGATGATTACTCTATATTATATTATCAGACCAAACTGACTGACAGGGCCTCATGTGACTTCATTATGTGCACAAATAGAAAACTGTGTCATCTGCAAGGAAATAATGTGGTAAATAATCGTCAATTCGCAACTTTCACAGATGGGAAGGTAGAGCACACAAACCAAAATTGTTGCATAACATTTCCACAGTGTGCACATGTAAAATTATAACCTTGGCACAGAAATAGGTTGTATTTTGTTTACATATTTATCAGTTTTGTCAGAGGCATTGTTGAAGTTTGCCAAAGAAACATAATATAACCACACAGTAGTCCTCGCCAGGCATGGTGAACACTGGCTCAAGCATCTCAAGCAAGATGGCAACGCTTTGCTGCAGGCTGGTAGTAGGTCCTGCTAAACCTTTACGCACAAAACATCCCGTCAATCCTCTGTCTGATAAAGGCAGCAAAAAGAACCGTGGCTGTATATTCCTGCTCTCTGTTCGCTGCTGCTACACTACCTGACAGGACGGCAAAGTTCGCCTTGCCAAAACGGTCAGCCAACTTTGTATCTACAACACACACAACACACGACAATGGCCACGTCAAACCACAGAAGCACCGGAGTACAACATCAAGCACTCAGTCAAAAGACATGTTGTGGCTATTAACGTAATGATCTTACTACTATGAGCAAATCAGGACCTGGTCTGCTGAGTGGGGGTTTGGTGTCTCTCAGCACATTTTTTTTAAAGGAATAGTTCAACATTTTGGCAAATTGGCCATAATCCCTATAGTTTTAGCAGTAGGTTAGTTTAATTGTTGGTGCAAGCTATTTTTAGAACGGTGGAGCAGAGCCGTGAGCTGCTCAGAGCTACGCTACGGAGGCTAATGGGATTTCTTGGTTTCCCTCATCAAACTCATCAAATACACAATCCAACAACTCCAAAACGCTCTGGTGGACAAGTTGTGACCAAGGGGGCAGTTGTGGGTCTGAGAAGTGAAGCTCACTTCCGCGTTCAAAAAACTGCAATCCCCCCGGCTTCCTCTGGGGGCTGGTGTCAGAAGGGAGCATTCCCCATAGACCCCTATGTTAAAATCGCCGATTTTACATCCTCAATAAACATGTTAAAAGCCTGGTGTCAGAACGTTTTTTTTTCTCAATCGATAGTTTCTACACTCTGAGGGGGGTGAATTTTTTTTTAACTCTACCGTTTTACTGTTATTAGGTTAAAACTCTGGCCAATTAGGGCGCGGAAACGCTGAGTGACAGGTCCGAGCAGCTCCGGAGACAGGCTGCTTCGAGGCCAGTGGGCGGGTTCTCGGCCGGCCAATCCAACATGGCGCTGTTCAGGCCGCCATATTTGAGTCACAAAAACGACTCCCCAAAACCAATGGGTGACGTCACGGACGCTACGTCCATTCTTTTTACAGTCTATGGTTGTGACCCGCACATTCACAATGATAATGGAACGTATGAGTTGTTTTTGAGGTAAATGCAGAGACTGCTTGCCGAAAAACTGCCTCCGACGGGAACGTGCATCAGCAGTTTGGGATGAATTTACCTCAAAAACAACTCTGTCTTGTGATGTTCTGTTATTATCTCATTGTGTGGTGAATGTGCAGGTCACAACTTGTCCACCAGAGCGTAACAAACCTACTCCTAAGACTATAGTTATTATGGCAATGGGCCAATTTACCCAAATGTTGAACTATCCCTTTAAATGACCCTTATTTTTGTTGTATTAAGTTATATAATTCTGTTCAATGATTTCTGGTAACAAAACTACTGTATGATCGCATTCATCTTTCATTTGCAATTACATCACAATATCAAGAACACGCTGGCTTTAAAAAAAAAAAAAAAAAAAAAAGTCAAAAAGACGAAGTGGAGAACCTGAATCTGTGCAGTGACCATGAAGAGGCTGACACATAAATGAATCAACATGACTAAGTTCTCAACCTAAAGGAACTAATTTTACTGTCCACCAGAGATTATATCCACAGAGGTAATGTTAACTCTGGGGTTACATGTATACTAACTGTATGGGTGAATTCTACAGATCAAACAGAAACTCTCTGTGTAGTAACAGAATTAATTTTACATTTTCCAAAGTCCCAGCAGTTAGTCATCAATTATCAAGCACAGGTGTAATGACACAGCTCAGGCCAGGTTACATGGTTTTGATGTAATAACAACTTGTTAAAGGTGTACAGAAAAGAAAATTGAATTTGAGCCCACTTTGGGTCATAAAATTAATGTGATAACTCATCTTTCAGACGTTGTGGGCCAAACTTTGTGCAAAATTCTATTTTTGAGTAAATCCGGGATGAAAGTGTGTATTTTTTTTTTCGCATTGGATAATGCAGGCGCACGGATTATACGTCAGCCTGTACACGATTCACCAGCCACTGCTATTGGATCCGTAATCCGTCATTCAAACGTCTGAGACACGCACACACACACGGAGCTCGGGCTCGCCCCAAGCTTTGAATATCCCGCCCGCTCGATAACGACCAATCAAATTCGTTTCCCTCACTCGGGTAAACTCGTGTTGCAGCTCGTGACAACTCGGCGCGACAAACAGGACAAACGGCCATTTCTGTACACCTTTAATTTATTTTTTGAGTTAGTCAGACCTGTTATTAACTATGTGTATCTATGGTAACTATGTTTATCACCCAATTTGGGTTTAAAGTTAGCTAAGCGTGATATCTCTGCTGATGTCATGATACAGTCAGCACTGTGATTTACAGTGCTTCCCAAAAGCAGCTACGTGTCTGGGGTAGTAATGTCACAGGAAGACAGAGGCACATCTCACACTGTTTCCTTTCTTTCCTTATATGTACTGTAGGTGCAATGAGCAGGAGCAGATGATGGAGGGATCACCAGCACTAGAGACACTCTGGCCTGGGATTCCAACTCCCATTGATGCAGTAGCCTAGTTAAATATACCATCTTTTTCTGCATTCTGTTTTTTTTAAAGTAGCAAAATCCATCGAGCCTTACATGTCCCCACCCTAACTCTGGCATAAAACGATAAAAAAGAAAGTAGAAAAGTAATAAACTGAAGCTGACCTTTTAAATGTAAAGTTTTGTAAAATTATCTTCCTGGTGTAAGAGAAATAAGGAATAGATTTTTGAATTTGGATGGGAAAGCTACTCATATGGTGAGCCTATAGGACCATGCTGACCAGAGGAGGTGAACTGGTTGACGCAATTACATAATTACCATGGTATCAGCAAGATTCCAGTGCCTGTGATGAACTTTTTCGCTGGAAAATTGTTGGAAAAGTTTCCCACAGAAGCAGTTTGTGGCATTTCTGCATCAAATGGTAACATACTGTAAATAAAAGTTTACGCATGATATCCGTAACTGTCTGAGATTATCATTGCAGATTGTAAATCTACCAGCGGATAAGTGTGATTGAATGGAAAATTTCCCAAATGCAAATGGGAGAATCATCTGTTACAGTGACGCAAAGGTGCCGTGCCATCATGTTTACAGTAAGTGTAAAAAAACAATGTATGATTTCCTTTATTATCCAAAAAAGGTACTTCCTCAATTCCCTGACTCAAAAGGCTTACTCATCATGTCCTGTCTCCAGCTTATATAGCAGCTCTGCAGCACAGGCAAGTTACATTCGACGAAAGAAACATGAAGACTTTCAACCTGAGCCTACTACTAAGCCTGGCAGTCGCAGTTTACTGCATGCCTCCACCACAGGCCGCTCCGCAAGATGAGAGTTTTGCAGAGGTTTGTTTGCTTCACTTATGAATGCTTTTATTTTCTTTTGCATCAAAGTTGTTAGAGGTCTCTGAATATTTAATTCTTACAGACACATAATAGCTCAGTTGCTTAATCTCTGTTGTGAAGAAACAGGCCTTTTATTCCAAGGGCAGAAGCATGTAGTAGCCTATCTAACTCATTTTCTCTTGCAGAACTACCTGAAGAAATTCTACAACCTAAAAGAGAAGACTGGTCCAAGTTTCAGATCAGGGATCAGCCAAATGAACGAGAAGCTGAGTGAGATGCAGAGATTCTTCGGTCTCCAGATCACCGGGACGCTGGATGCTGACACCATGGCTGTCATGAAGAAACCTCGCTGTGGTGTACCAGACACCAAGGTCGAAGGTTACTCCACAACTGGATACAAGTGGCAGAAAAGGCGCCTCACCTACAGGTGAGTGACCAGAAAAATTTTCCAAAAAATCACTTCAGGCAAACCATGAGATTATCTAAGTACATCTAAATGTTTTTTTTGTTTTTTTTCCTGTCCTACAGGATTGTGAACTACACACCTGACATGTCAGGGGCAGAGGTGGATGACTCTATAGCAAGAGCTCTGCAGGTTTGGGCCAACGTCACTCCTCTGAGGTTCAGAAGGATCTACAGTGGCACTGCTG
The DNA here is from genome assembly GCF_905171665.1 of Trachurus trachurus. NCBI lineage: Eukaryota > Metazoa > Chordata > Actinopteri > Carangiformes > Carangidae > Trachurus > Trachurus trachurus. Next base: position 4,528,765 of record NC_139903.1, read on the forward strand.
ACATCATGGTCGCCTTTTTCCGTGGAGGTGAGTTCAAAAGAAAAACAAATGTTTCTCAGTTGTGAGTTGGTAACTTGGCATGTCCTATAATGCATCTTAGCCTTTGGTCTCTGAGTCTTGAATCACATTTGACGGAAAAAAAATACAAAAACCATGCCTTTTTAGATTATTTAATTATTTCTTATTCTTTGCATCTGGATTTGACTTGACATGAATCTGACATGAACATGCTCTTGCTCAACAGACCATAGAGATAATTCCCCCTTTGACGGCCCTGGTGGTACTCTGGCTCATGCCTTTTACCCGGGTCCTGGAATTGGAGGAGACGCCCATTTTGATGATGATGAGAACTTCACCTTCCGCTCACGCATGGGTATGTTCATTACACATAAAGAGTATTATCATGCATGTCTTTATTTCATTTGCCCCAATTGACTTCCAAAACTGTGCTTTCTGCTTCAGGCAACGTCCTCTTCTTGGTGGCTGCCCATGAGTTTGGCCACTCCCTGGGTTTGGATCATTCCAACGTTGCCGGTGCTCTCATGTACCCTTACTACTCGTACGTAAACCCCGACACCTTTGTTCTGCCCCAGGACGATGTCAGAGGCATCCAGTCTCTCTATGGCGGTCGCCGGTACTAGCCGACTGGAACATCACTGTTTCTGTGCACAAACAGCATTTGGTCGCTGCACCCACTTCTAGGCCACATCATTGCCTCAGCAGTTTATGTAACAATCTAAATAACAATGAAGGCAGGAAAGTTCCATAGTATAATTTCATAATGCCTTTCCTGAAAACAACAACTTCTCTATTTTTAATCTTTTCAAGCCATTGTTGCTATCTTGTTGGTTCTATTTTGTACTTTTTATTACAAGTGTACCATTTTTGTTGCTCCATTACTTGTAAACATACATTAATTTAAACATTAACTTGATTTATTGATTTATATTATAATAAACGTGAACTGTGGAACTTTACTCAATGTTTATTTTATGATTGTATGCAAATTGCTGACATAAATTTGACATAATCCAGATTATGTTTTGAATATATTAGTAAATAAAGTTTTTCAATGTGCATTTTAGTTTGTTTTGTTGTTTCTTGTGTAAGTAGGCTACTGAAGATCAAAATTGCAAAGCGTATTTTTTTTTTTTGTCATATCTAAAGTCTAAGTTACAGCACTGGTCAGTCAAATTTAATGAACTAGTTATTCCTCAATGAAAAATCTTAGGTTCTTGCTAATTCTGGCTGTTTCGCTGCTAAATGTTTCTTTGTGTGTCTGCTGTGTAGTAATGTTCATGAGGTTGAGGTATTAGGTTCAAAGGTAATAACTATATCTGACCAAACTGACAGATATTTATTTTTCATACATCTCTTGCCTTTTTAGGGGCATTGTGGGTTTTCATTCTATGCAGCAATAGCCTACATATATGACATTGTGTCATCTGCAAAGAAATATTATCTTAAATAACTGTCAGTTCACAACTTTCACAGATGGGAAGGTTGAGTGCACAATCCTAAAATTTATCACACGTGAAATTATAACCATGCTACAGCAGTAGGTTGTATTTAAGAAAATCTGTACATGTTTGTGTATAAGGCCTTCCTTTTTATATGGCACGGAAAAAAACACTCAATCAAAACTGCCCAGAGGTTGAAGTTTTATCATCTTGAACATATCCTCTTGACAAAGATAGAGCATGAACATTTTTCCACAAGAAAATTGTATCCCTCAAGTGGCAATGTATCAAAACTGCCAAAGAAACATCAGTGATTGTCTTTTGTAATATGACCCACCCAGTGCTCATCAGCCATGGTAGAGGGATGGGTAGTTACAATCAACATAGCAAAGAATTTAAAGACATTGGTCACATGCTCCGCAATTTACTATCAATTTTATTCTTGCTATTTTTTTAAAACAATACAGGTCTATTCTAGAGTATTCATAGTGGTTTCATTTTAGGTACTTTTCTTGATAATAATTGAATCAAAAACATCAGATTAAATTTGAGACAGAGGTGAGAGAGACCTGCAGCCTGACGTTGTTTTATTTAGCATCACATTACCTTAAAGCAGAAGTGAGTGATATATTTGTGTTAATATAAGTCTTAAATAGTTATATCTTCCGACAGCAATCACTTACATAGAGTGTTTGGACCGAAACACGGGTCTGTCAGTCACTCTGCTCTGCTCTGAGCCGAAGAGAAAACATTTATCGTATCCTACAGTTTTTATCCAATGAGGAGAGAGAACGGCATGCAGGGCTGTGTGTGCAGCCAAGGAACGCCGTGAATGTGGTGACGTAGCGACGAGGACTGTTATGGTGCGTTCAAGGAAACTCGTATTTTTCCGACCGTGAAGTGGTACCAGTTCGATCTGGTACGAGTTCACCGGTCGGAAGTTACGAGTGGCCGTTATAGTGACTTTCACCGGTAAAACAGGTCGGAAAAACACGAATGGGTTGCCTGGAACGCTACAAAGTCGTAAGTTGTGACTTGAAGCTGTAATTTATGATTTCAAAAGCCTGCATGGAACGCAGCATTAGCGAAAACGACCGGATCACTCACTTCTGCTTTAACACCGCCCATTCATTAGACTCCAGTTTAAAACAGAATAGTATGTAGCCTGCACCAAAATCCTCATGAGCCAACAATTTGTCTTTAAAATGCCAATCAGTGGTCTGTATCAGCTGGTAACTCTCCCATGTGCTGATCTCTCTGAAATGGAGGCTGAAATGGTTTAGTAGAGGAACTAAATCCTTCAAACGTTGAGTAGCTACCATCAAATAGGACCACAATGGAAATAAGCCTTTGGGCTTTATTGTGTTTTTAATTCTTTTGAACACTTGTCTAATGTTGTTCAATAAAGTTTTCAATCAATCAATCAATCAATCAATCAATCAATCAATCAATCAATCAATCAATCAATCAATCAATCAATCAATCAATCAATCAATCAATCAATCAATCAATACCTCCACCTGAAATAAAACAAAGGACAACAGTTTTTTTTTTTCTTTTTTTCACCTGTTTGATATTTTATGAAGTACAGTAGATAACATTTTACAGTACGGAAGCCTTGCATTCACTGTAATTCTATTTATCTATCTATTTTTCTGAGTAATTTTTTTCCTGTTTTTCTGACTAATCTTTTTTCCTGTTAATCTGGCTATTTTTTTCCCCTGTTTTTTTTTAGGTAATTTTTTTTCTGTTTTTCTGAGTATTGTTTTTCCCTGTTTTTCTGACTAATCTTTTTTCCTGGTTTTTTTTGTGTGTAATTTTTCTGTTTTTCGTGCTAATTTTTTTCCTCCTGTTTTCCGAGGTAATTTTTTTCTGATTTAGCTTCGAGATTTCAAAATCCCGTGAAAAGCTCCCACCTGCAAGTAACGTAAGGACTGATTTCAAAATAAAGGTGCTACATGAGTGACACTCTCTGAGGAGATATTCTGTAACAACAGGTAGTTTCCTTTCAATATAAATCTGAATTTACTTGGAACACAGTGAAAATAAGACTATATTTTTGTGGAGCATATCCATGGATGTAAAGCAATGTAAAAGAAAGCGACTCTACTCATTGTGTTATGAGTAGTACTTTTATTTTGAAGGCGCTCCTTGATGTGCCCTGTGTAGCTTTCCCCGGGAAAAGTTTGTTGATGCTTGTGTTCGAGCCGTCAGTCCGGAAAATGAGTGGAGTTTGAATAAAAATCCTTAACAATGTATCTCATGGGTCTAAGATGCAATAAATCCGTGATGAAGTGGTGGCTTGACTGCAGCAGTTAAACGATACTTGCAGGTGGGAGATTCTCGCGGGATTTTGAAATCTCGTTAAAGCAGAAGTAAGTGATATATTTGTGTTAATATAAGTCTTAAATAGTTATATCTTCCGACAGCAATCACTTACATAGAGTGTTTGGACTGAAACACGGGTCTGTCAGTCACTCTGCTCTGCTCTGAGCCGAGGAGAAAACATTTCTCGTATCCTACAAGTTTTACCCAATGAGGAGAGAGAACGGCATGCAGGGCTGTGTGTGCAGCCAAGGAACGCCGTGAATGTGGTGACGTAGGGACGAGGACTGTTATGGTGCGTTCAAGGCAACCCGTAACTCGTGTTTTTCCGACCTGTGAAGTCGTACCAGTTCGATCTGGTACGAGTTCACGGGTCAGAAGTTACGAGTGGCCGTTATAGTGACTTTCACCGGTAAAACAGGTCGGAAAAACACGAGTGGGTTGCCTGGAACGCTACAAAGTCGTAAGTTGTGACTTGAGGCTGTAATTTACGGTTTCAAAAGCCTGCCTGGAACGCAGCATTACCCAAAACGACTGGATCGCTTACTTCTGCTTTAAGGTGACAAAAGGTGGAGAACCTACCTTATTTGAGCAGTGGTCAGAGACTGACACTGTATGACTCTGCATGATTAAGTAACCTAATGGACTAATTTTACTGTCCACCAGAAATTATATTTATAGAGAGGATCTACAGTAACCAGTCGGGCAGTTATACTGTATGTTAACTCAGGGTCTATGAAGAAGGAGCTAAAAAGGGTGAATTTTACAGATCAAACAGAAAACTCTGGAAACAGAATTAATTTTACATTTCCCCAAAGCCCAGCAGTTATTATTCATCAGTTATCAAGCACAGGGGTAATGACACAGTTCTTAGATTTTCTTTTTAAGATTCTCATATGCATTATGGCTATAACTGCACTACTGTGTGCAGAGTAAGAGACCAAACCAGACTAAACTCCTTCCCTCTTAGGTTCTGATGTAATGACCACTTGTTCATTTCCTGTTGGAGTTAAACAGAACAGTGTAATGTACGTGAGTTGTCTGTTTCTCATCCAGTGTGAGAATCATGCGGTTTAACCAAGATCCCCCTGCTGATGTCATGAGATACTGTACTGTACTGTACAGTCAAATATAGTAGAATTAAATATGGTGACTTTAATTATTTTGAATAATGATCTTCCAAAAATGCTTCCCCCAAAAAACGGGGTAAAATGTAAAAAATAAAAAAAATTAAAAAAAAAAGATTTTCAGACACCATTTCTTAACCTTGGTTTGTCGAACGTCTGCCTCACTACCATCAGCAGCTAACGTCCTTAGGTTGTGTCACGGTGAAGTGTTTCACAAGTATATTTTCAACAATAACCACAATTTACCTAATAGGCCTACTGATGAATAATCTAGGGAAGTGGCTGGAAGTGTTACCTCACTGTTTTATTGAGTCGTGTGATAATAACCGCCTTTATGTCACAAATCAAAACACAGTTTCGACAGACTTTTCGGGAAGTGTTTGATTTAGAATGTAAATGTATTTAAAGGTGGGTTTTACTTAAATATTGCTGCTAGATTTTCTTGAATGACACAAACAAAAACCTTTAATGAAGGATTCTTAATAAAAAGCAAATGATCACATTACCATGATATACTAAGGTTTATTGTTCACTTTTGTGGACAATTGTTCAAGTTTATATTTTTCACCATCATTGTTGCATTTTTATTACAACACTTTCATTATGTCTGAACGTCTGCATTCCTGGGTGTTGCTTCATTTACCTGAGACAATACGTGACATTACAACATGATTACTGTTCTTCTCATTGTCCGATATTAAGTAACTGGCTAAAATGTACCTTTCCAGTCACGTTCATGTAAAAATAAGGCCATGGAATATTACAGCCACCTGTAGTTGACTCACAAACAGGTGATTGACAGATTTTTATTAATTTCTAATCAAATTACTGGACGTTATAGCAGACAGATGACGAGGCCAAAATTATTCATCTGATCCTGCAAATGAGTCACATTAGTCAAGCAGCCTCAGCTAACACGTTTATCTCACATTGATAGACACCATTGCCCCGGCTGTTTGACTTGCATGATGTGGTGTGTGAATAAAACCGTGCAGGACGGTGACTAATCCACGGGATTAAAAAGACACTCCCTTACCTGGCAGGACTTTTAATTTCAAATGCAGCGTAACTACTTTTGCTGATAACAACGGGACACGTCAGGTCTCTGTTTGCAAGGCATACAACTTCCTTTGCAAATGAAATATTGATGATAAACTGACCTGGGTTAAAGAGCATAAATCACACAAGCACTGAAACTTTACTCAAATGAATAAAGTAACAAATACAAGTAATTGAACCGTTAAGGGATTTTCCATTTCACAGCATTTGTTTTATTTAAAGTCTAAAACAGTAAGCTATTTCTCAGTTGTTATTTCTGCAAAAGTGCTTTGTTATTTTTGACTAAATACCAGTTTCACTAAAATGGTTCAAATTGGATAAAAAAAACCACAAACACATATTGCAAATCCAAACAATCTTAAAAAAGTCGGCCAGAACAAGATCACAATAAGCTTCATTTAGCAGTTGTTCTGGAGCTATTGATCATATCATTCAATGCTCCTCAAAAGATGAAATGTGTCTTTTAAATTATTTCTCTACATGGTTGGGCTGCACATTCTACAATTTTAGAACGACTTGCAGTTTCTGGAATGGAAATGTTTATTTATGTATGTTTTCATCCTATTTATGGGCATCTGGAAAACAGATGCAATTCTTTAAATCATATATACTGTAAATATAATTTTCTCTGGTGAAAAAAATAAATTGGTGAGATAAAACTGGGTAAATCCCAAGCATCATCTGTTGGATGTAAGCAACAGAAGTCATCTCGTCATGATTACAGTGTCTTGTTTGGGAAACTTTTTTTGGTTGGATGAGCAATCCAACCAAACTTCCTCTATCGTCCATATAAGGAGTCACTGACTCAGGTGGCTCGTTGCTCAATACGTCCAGTCTCCAGCTTATATAGCAGCTCTGCAGCACAGGCAAGTCACATTCAACGAAAGAAACATGAAGACTTTCAACCTGAGCCTACTACTAAGCCTGGCAGTCGCAGTTTACTGCATGCCTCCACCACAGGCCGCTCCGCAAGATGAGAGTTTTGCAGAGGTTTGTTTGCTTTACTTATCTATGCCTTTATTTTATTTTATCTTGCATCAAATTTGTACCAGAGTCAAATGCTAAAGGTCTTTGTATGTAATTATTACAGACACATTATAGCTCAGCTGCTTATTCTCTGTTGTGAAGAAACAGACCTCTTATTCCAAGGGCAGCAGCAGCGTGTAGTATCTAACTTTGTTTTCTCTTGCAGAACTACCTGAAGAAATTCTACAACCTAAAAGAGAAGACTGGTCCGAGTTTCAGATCAGGGCTCGGCCCACTGAACGAGAAGCTGAGTGAGATGCAGAGATTCTTCGGTCTCCAGATCACCGGGACGCTGGACACTGACACCATGGCTATGATGAAGAAACCTCGCTGTGGCGTACCAGACACCAAGATTGGAGAATACTCCATATTTGGAAACAGCTTCAAGTGGCAGAAAAACAGCCTCACCTACAGGTGAGTGATCTGAAGAATGTGCCAGAGAATCATTTCAGGCAAACCATGAGATTATCTAAGTAGGCCTACCTCTAAATGTTTTTTTTCCCTGTCCTACAGGATTGAGAACTACACACCTGACATGTCAGTGGCAGAGGTGGATGACTCTATAACAAGAGCTCTGCAGGTCTGGGCCAACGTCACTCCTCTGAGGTTCACCAGGATCTACAGCGGCACTGCTGACATCATGATCTCCTTTGGCGTTAGAGGTGAGTTTCAGAGCAGCAGAGTTGTTTCCCGGTTGTCGACTCAATGCATCTCAGCCTGAATCACAGCTGATCATTCATAGCAGGAGGATGAATTTGCTCATTTGTTTTTACATTGATTCATTTCTAACTCTTTGATTTTAAAAATCTGACATGAACATGTTCTTGATCAACAGAACATGGAGATTTTTACCCCTTCGATGGCCCTGACGGTACTCTTGCCCATGCCTTCGCCCCATCTGCTGGCATTGGAGGAGACGCTCATTTTGATGATGATGAGACCTTCACCTTCCGCTCTAACTCAGGTACTTTATACAGAAAATAGTAGCCTATCTTACTGTACATTCTCACTTCCATGTCAGTCAGTGTGTATGACTTGATGTAACCTTATTTTATTTTTTTGTTTTTATTTTATTTAAAAAGGACAATGCACATTAATGGACATAATAAAATGTAAAAGTGCCAGTGTTAGCCAACAGCTAGTTTCTGACTGTAGTCCTCCTGGCAAGGTGTTAAAAGCCATTAAAATAAACACAAGGACATAACAACAGAATTCATAAAACAGAAAAAACACACATGTATCCAACAGAAACCAACAAAGAGAGACAATTAACATGACGCTACTATGACATAACAAAAAACAAAAAAGACTGTTTATGGATGGATAAGATGGATGAAGATGCAACAATGCAAGACCAGGACAGGGTTTCTTGATGGAGTTGTGCTAGGATGGATTGAGAACACAACGAAACCAAAATATAGTACAGTGTGATAAAACTAATTTCTCCTTGCCTTACCTGTAAAACTTTGCTTTCTGCTTTAGGCTACATCCTCTTCTTGGTCGCTGCCCATGAGTTCGGCCACTCTCTGGGTTTGTCTCACTCTGATGATCCCGGTGCTCTCATGTACCCCGTGTACTCATCCAGAGACCCTGGCACCTTTGTTCTGCCCCGGGACGATGTGAATGGCATCCAGTCTTTCTATGGTTGGTACTAGCTGACTGGAACATCACTGTTTCTCTGCACAAACAGTATTTGGTCAAAATCTCATACAAATTACTTTGGCAGTAACCTCAATAAGTCCACCTGAATTTTCATGGCATGGTGTTATTTAACCTACAGGTCCAAATCCCGACAAGGATCCTCTTGACCCTATCGGCCCAACTGCCCCCACCACCCCTGATGCCTGTGATTCATCCTTGGTATTGGACGCTGTTGCCACCCTCAGAGGAGAGATGATCTTCTTCAAGGACAGGTATTGCAATGCAGACAACAAATGCTCAAATTCACTGCAAAAACTCAAAATCCTTCCAAGAATATTTGTCTTATTTCTTGTCAAAATGTCTCATTTCTAGTCAAAACTAAACTCTTTTCACTTAAAATTAGACACATCACCTAAAAATTTACTTGTTTTTAGATATTTCACTTGTTTCAAACACATTTTCACTTGAAATACTGTAAGTAAAAAAATCAGCCAGTGAAAGCAAGTTTTTTTGTGCTTGTTATAAGAAAGAAAAACTTGCCCCACTATCAGATTTTTCCAAGTGAAAATATGCTTGAAAGAAGCTACAAGCTACTTTTTTATGTGATGAATCTTATTTTAAGTATAATGAGATTTGTTTTGACTAGAAATAACATTTTGACTAGAAATAAGACAAATATTCTTGGTAAGATTTTGAGTTTTTGCAGTGTATCTGAACACTGAAGTCTATTAACATTGTTTGCATTTTGAAATTGAATTAATTTATGTTCTTTTATATCTGTTGTCAGTTTCTTCTGGCGTAGCAGCCCCAGGACCAGCAAACCCGATCAAACTCTCATCACAAACTTCTGGCCTCAGGCACCTGTAGATATCGACGCTGCTTTCGAGAGCCGAGAATTAGACAGTGTCATAATGTTTAAAGGTATGTGTGTTCTATCTATTTCCAGCTGCCAATGTCACGGTTTTCACAGGTATGTATATCCACTAATATGTTCTTTCTTTCAATATCTTATTTCTTACAGGTCGTCAAATTTGGGCTTTCAGTGGCTATGATCTCCTGCCTACCTATCCTAAGTCAATCTCCAGTCTGGGTCTGCCTGAAACTGTGGAGAAAGTTGACGCTGCTCTCTATGACATCAACACCGGCAAGACTCTGTTCTTTGTGGGCAGCAATTACTACAGGTGTGTTCAAAATACAAACACAAATACACCTACAATAAATGTTGGTCAGTGGTGTAGATATAATATAGATTGATTTTCTTTTTTTAATTATGGTTAATCTAATTTTCTGTCTGTGGTTCTTTAGTTACGATGAGGTCAAGAAGACCATGGACCAGGGATTCCCCAAGAGACTGGACCAGACCTTCTCGGGACTGACCAGCAAGGTGACAGCAGCTTTCCAGTACAGAGGTGAGTTGTGGCATTCACGTTTTCCAAGTCAACACTACTTATATATGTGCACATTTCTGAATCTTTCCAGCGTTAAGCCAAACTCAGGAGCTAACATCTGTAACATCTGTGTTCTGCAGGTTTTGCTTACATCTACAGCGGACCCTACATGTTCGAGTACAGCCTGGGGAGCAAGAAGTTGTTCCGTGTGCTGAGGAACAGCTACTTCTTACGCTGCACCAAATACTAGACCAGTTCATTGCCTTGGCAGTATAATGGATGACAATGAAGAAACCAAAGTTTAAAAAAAAAAACCTTAATATTTAATTTTGTATGTTTTTGATAAATGTATTCCTACACACTTATGGGTTCATGCTGGATTCATGCCTTCCCTAAAAAGAGCACCTTAAACTTTTATTCAGAATAGTATTTTGTGAAGTCAGTCAATGCAACTTTAAATTAACTTAACATTATTACATTTTATTTAAGTGACATGAAGTGCAATATTTAAGTATTTTTTGTTGCTTCTTTAGATTTGTGTTTAATGAAGTTGAACTGTGGAACTTAACTTATTAACATGTGAATGTATGTATGTATTTATGTATGCAAACTGTTAACAAAACTGTGACACAGTCAAGAAAAATTGTTACATGAATTACCAAATAAAATTTGTTCAAATGCCTTTAAATCATGTTTTGTGGTTACTGTGGATGAAAGAGTGTGCTACTCACACAAGACGGAAGAAAGAAGCAAACAAAGTGATGTTACTAATAACTGCTGCTCCCTCATACTTCAACTTATTTACTGATAGAGCCCGGTGAACAACTGAGAACAAGTGGTCGTTTGTGCAAAAGCTTATTATGGCCCATAGTTATGTTTTGTTTCTTAGTGACATCTAGTGGCCATAGTAACAACAGCAGGATTAAAGGGAGGAGTGTGGTATAAAGTGTTTGGTGTGGATTGAAATATATGACACAGGAGAGTAGATGTTATTTTTGCAATCCATGATTTTTTGTTGTCATTATTCCATGACAACAAAATTTGTTGAGGAAATAGGCTTCTTATTTTAACCTGAATCATTCTCTTTCCCTAAACTCAGCTGAGACCCAACAGAAACTGCCTTCAATTTGAAGGTCTACAAAACTGCCACCTGGTGGTTAACTGGCATAACTGTCGGGGTAAGGCTCTTTGTTGGCACCTTTAATGCTCTAGGACAGGAAAATGAGCTGAGAATTGGTATGTGCACTGTAATGCTGCAGTGAATATTGATTTGATTTGATTTTGATTTGAAATTCTTTATTCAGTCACATCAAACAATAGCAAACATTATCGACAAAATAGTGACTGAAAAGGCACAGGCAGAAGCATAATGCTTATATTAATGCCTGTCCTACATACCAAATTAAGCTACCCGGCATTCTTACAATATAAAAAACAAACAAACTCACAATAAGACATAAGACAACAACTAACAAACAAACAAGCAAACGAACAAACTAAACTAAACTAAACCAGAGGAAAAAAACAAACCAGTACCAGTATTTAAATATATTGTAGTAAATACATTTTTGAATATATTTCATTATTTACTTTAGGTTACATGTATTTAGACCATGAATATGACTACTTGACAACTCATTGTGAAAGTTAACAAAGACTCCTAGAAATAGTATTCACATGCTTTCATTTTCATTTGTGACAGAGAAAAGGTGGAAAATCAGGAGATGTGTATTCCGTTCATAATTAAAATATGATTAAATTATAATGGCAAAAAAAAAAATTATGTTAAACACACACACATACAAAAGGATGTAGGGTTGTATTACAAATTTACCCCACCAGTAGGAATGACTTATTTTGTGAAACCTCTCTTTGTGAACGACCATTTACTGAAATCAGTATAGCTACATCACAAGCTGAGTGAGATGTGGCAGCAACTCTTTTGTTTTTTTTATTCCATACGTCTAAAAACTGAAAATAAAAACACAAACAGTAGCATTAAGCAGACACAAACCAAATGTTGACCAAGATGGAGACACAAGATCATCACGTCAGATACTGTGAAGAAGGATCGGTGTTTAGTCTCGTCCAACTGATGACTATCTGGCCATGAAATGAGTGGGAGGTGGGCCGGGGGATTTTCAGTATTGTGAGCTCAAAATGGTGTGGAAGAGAAGTTCCTGATGAATAATAAACTAGTGACTGACTGACTGACCGATGAATAAGCATAGGGCCAGTAAAAGTTTTGATATCAGCATATAATCCACATTCAGTTATATTTATGTCTAGTTTGTGGTATTTCATTGGAATTTTTTTTTTTTTTTCAAAGGAGGTTAAATCGATTTAACCTCCTTTGAAATACTATGACCTGGGCAAATGAGAATATGCACCGGCCTATTTCATTGGAAATGAATTAGGTGCTCGTGTTTTTCTTGCAACATATCCATCCTTACTGACTGTGTGTGTTTAGTGTTGGCCAATCTGAAGTTGCTCAATGAAGAAGATACTCCATCGTCCCATCCGATGTGGAAACAGCGACCGCAGAGTCAACAACATTTACGCAAGACAACAATGTTCAAATGTCACTTTGGTATAGATGCATAAATACAAACATATACATGATATACCAGTCAAAAGTTCAAAGTGGAGACATCAAAGTTATGATGGAACACATAAGGAATTGTGTAGTAAGCAAAAAAGGGTTACATGCTGTCATTCCGACATCCCACCACTCCGACATACCGTTATTCCGACATGCGAACGTCCCACCATTCCGACAAGGCTTTCAATATAAGGAAATGTGCGTTACTCAACAGGTGACTCCCTTCTTTAAGACATGCTGATAGAGGAATACTCACATGGTTGTGTGTAATCACGCAGCAAAGTGCAGACAGGGACTAGTCTGCCTGTCTAGCCTCTATTGCTCTTTTTACTAAACTTAACCAACTCCTTTCTTTATTGCCTAAGCCCAACCAGTGCAAAATCGGAAAAATACGCTATTAAAGGAATTGTCGGAAAGGCAGGATGTTTAAAAAAAGAAAAAAATACTGTCATTCCGACCATAGGAGGCAAAAATTGTCAGAATGAAGTGTTGCCATTTAGACAATTCGAGGTCTATGTTGGACTGGTGGGATGTCGGAATGGCAGTTGCCCCCCAGATATAACTGGACATAGTTGGTATAAAACATGAAGAACTCCTCTATGATGTGGAAAACAACCAACAGATGATGCCCTAATTATGAGATGATGAGTCAGGTGATGGTAATCTTGATGGCATGTACAACTATTTTATAACCTGTTTGCAGTGTGACCTCTGGTTTCAGGCCAGAGGGAACAGGGCTTTTGTTCATGACATGACACAGCATGTCCATGTTTGCTCACAAAGCACATCACAGGAGCAGTATAGCCCGAGGGTGAGAGAGCACAGCGGCTGAGCAAAGACCCTTCAATTCATCACAAAAAGAGGTTGCGCTTCAGAGTCCTGAACCAAAGACTTGAATCAAAAAGATTGCAAAAACTTGCAATGGTAGCACATCTTAATTAATAAATTTGAGGACAAGATACTCACTTTTCCCATGATATTCTGGCTCGTATCATGCAAAAACATGCTGACACGTACCCTTAAATTCATGTCGTACTGTCACTGACTGAGGTAGAATATTAGCATGTATAACTCGTGATATAGCCTAACTTGAAGCATCAGATCTTACAAAAATAGTATGCAGACATGTTCAAAATGAAAGGACAAATACTCAGACAATAAGTGTCAACTTCCTCATATACTCCTACAACTTCTTCATAATCCTACATATAGATTGTCTATGTGGGAGTATGAAGAAGTTGTAGGAGTATATGAGGAAGTTGACACTTATTGTCTGTGTATTTGTCCTTTCATTTTGAACATGTCTGCATACTATTTTTGTAAGATCTGATGCTTCAAGTTATATTACAAGTTATACATGCTGATATTCAACCTCAGTGACAGTACGACATGAATTTAAGGGTACGCTCTGATGAAGGCTGTATAGCTGAAACGCATCAGTTATACATGCTAATATGAGGATGAGGATAGCATTGACAAAGAAAAGTATCATCATTCTCATCTATACTAACAGTATCTGTTTGTTTGAGTTTGACAGTTGAATTTGTAACCAACAATTATTGTATTTATTAGTATCACACAACTTTCATATCTTATCTTATTTATCCAGTTAGCAGTTATCACTACCTACGATATTTGTTTGATATTGTTTCAGCCTGGAGAGTCTATGTGATGTCATCACCATTAGAAACCTGTTGTGGAAACTGTTTTGTTGGCTGAGTAATCAAAGCAATCTTCCAGCTCGGTCATCCATACATGGACTGTCGCTCCAGTCTGTGACTCAAAACAAGAGTTGCCCAACACGCCCACTCACTCCTCAACAGATCCCCTCCTCAGCCTATTTAACAGCCAATTCCCCGGGGAGGGGAGACTCACAAGTTGCATGCAACAAGGAAACATGAGGTCTTTCAGCCTGAGCATTTTACTAAGCCTGGCAGGTGCAGTGTACTCCCTGCCAGTATCAGACATCACTGTGCAGGATGAAACTTTTGCAGAGGTTTGTGTGTTTAATTTACTTTATATTATTTATCATCTATATATTTCAGATGAGTTTATGCTGTGTATTTTGTGAACTGTAATCGCTTAAAATACTATTACTGACGACAAAGTATTACTGTAAAACCTCTTCTTTCTTTTCTTTTTTGCAGAGCTACCTGAAGAATTTCTTTAACCTAACTGAGCAAAGGGGTCCAACTAGCAGACGAGGGATCAACCCACTGACCAAGAAGCTGACTGAGATGCAGAGATTCTTCGGTCTCCAGATCACCGGGACGCTGGACGCTGAGACCATGGACATGATGAAGAAGCCCCGCTGTGGCGTTCCAGACACCAAACTCGAGCGTTTCGCCACATTTGGAAACAACCTCAAGTGGGAGAAAAACAGCCTCACCTACAGGTGTGTGACCTGGACTGAAAATGTGCCTGTTGTTGTCCATTTGATAGTGTTTAATAGTGTTAACCATATTTTTCTGTCATGTAGGATTGTGAACTACACACCTGACATGTCGGTGGCCGAGGTGGATGACTCTATAGTGAAAGCTCTGCAGGTCTGGGCCAAAGTCACTCCTCTGAGGTTCACCAGGATCAACAGTGGCACTGCTGACATCATGATCTCCTTTGGGACTCGATGTGAGTAAAAACAAAAATCTCAGTTATGGGAGAAGTACTTAAAGGGACAGTTCAACATTTTTGGCAAATTGGCAAAATTGGTAAATGCAGAGACTGCTTGCTAAAAAAACTGTCCCTGAAGGCAACGCGCATCAGCTGTTTTGCATGAATTTACCTCTAAAACAACTCTGTCTGGTAACGTTCTGTTATTATCTCATAGTGTGGTGAATGTGCAGGTCACAACTTGTCCACCAGAGCGTTGTGGAGTTGTTGGATTGTGTATTTGATGAGTTTGATGAGGGAAACCAAGAAATCCCATGAGCCTCCGTATAGCGTAGCTCTGAGCAGCTCACGGCTCTGCTCCACCGTTCTAAAAATAACTTGCACCGACAATTAAAGGTAACGAACCTACTGCTAAGACTATAGGGATTATGGCAATGGGCCAATTTGCCAAAAATGTTGAACTATCCCTTTAGAAGAAATCATCACACATCCTCTACTCTAAAGAATTATTATCAGCAAAATATACCAAGTAAAAGTACTCATCATGCAGAATACATTGTTTTATTATTTTTGTACAGTATATTAATACATACGCACAGTCTAAATCTTAATTCTGCTTTCACAGAGCCTTTACAGCCTTTAAACTCAGGGCGTCCTAGAGTCCTTGTTGACACCTTTGCTAGGACATTATGTAATATTTGAGTGACACTTATCGCATCCTGACTGGCAGGGGATCATACAGTACAGCCGGATGTTGTGTATGTCACTCAACACAACAAAGAGACATCAGTGATTATGTGTGACATGCCTGCACTTGCAGCTGTTTCAAGGTACAGAAGGGTGTTAAAAAATGTTGTGTTTTCCTTTGCTCAGGCTTGTGGTGGTTGTGATACTTCACATAGCATCACAGCTATGCATGTCAGCCAAACAGTATAGCAATACGATGCATTAGTGACAGCCTTTCTCATTTGTTGAATTTTACAGAAACACACTGTGGTGGAGAAAATAAGAAAAATATCACAGTACACTTACTAGCACAAATATATTTTCCAAAATCTGACATTTACATGCTTTTCTCAACAGCCCATGGAGATTATTACCCCTTTGATGGCCCTTATGGCACTCTTGCTCATGCCTTTGCACCTTCTTCTGGAATTGGAGGAGATGCTCATTTTGATGATGATGAGAGATTCACTTTTCGCTCCAATGCAGGTATGTAAGTTTGTGAAGAGAGACAGCATTATGTAATTCTTGTACCATGAGCCCTTATACAGACAGAATGCTTACCTGTAAAACTTTGCTTTCTGTTGTAGGCTTTGTCCTCTTCATGGTAGCTGCCCATGAGTTTGGCCACTCTCTGGGCTTGTCTCACTCTGATGATCCCGGCGCTCTCATGTACCCTACGTACTCGTACAGAAACCCTGACACCTTTGTTCTGCCCCGGGACGATGTGAATGGCATCCAGTCTCTCTACGGTAATCACTACCTGACTGGATTGTAACTGTACAAACAACTCTCAAACAAAATCTCAATGAATCTCTTGCGTAATCCTGGCTGGGAGACACCGCTCAACTCTTGTTGCAACATGATGCAGGGGTTTCCTCAATACATGACTCATTTTGTTTCGTTCCCCCCTTAGGTCCAAATCCCGAAAAGGATCCCTCTGTAACTGATCCTCAGCGTCCCACCACCCCCGATGCCTGTGATTCCACCATGGTATTGGATGCTGTCACTTCCCTGCGAGGAGAGATGATCTTCTTCAAGGACAGGTAACAGACAAACTTTACAGTAGCATGCTTAAAGGGATAGTTCACCCAAAATTGAAATTTCACCCAATTCTCACCCTCATGTGGACTAAGGGCTGGGAGAAGTTTCAGAGTCCTCCGTGGCTTCTCTGAGTTACAGGGGGTCTCGGCGTAGCAGTGCATGTCCATATAACGGTTGCAAATGGATACCAACTGTCTTCGTAACAAAAAGACACACCAAAAAACATCCAAATACCTCCATGCTGCTCGTATGTAATGTCCGTCTTGTATTGAAGCCCCGAAATGCGAAATTGTCCAGAAAAAAAAAAGAAGTCTATATTTCAAGCTTGTTTTGCAGCGGAAGCTTCTCGAAGCTCCTCTTCCCGGTTGGTCAAATTTGGACGAACTGGGAAGAGGAGCTTCCGCTACAAACAAGCTTGAAAAATAGACTTTTTTTTTTTTTCTGGACAATTTCGCATTTCGGGGCTTCAATACAAGACTGACATTACATACGAGCAGCATGGAGGTATTTGGATGTTTTTTGGTGTGTCTTTTTGTTAGGAAGACAGTTGGTATCCATTTGCAACCGTTATATGGACATGCACTGCTATGCCAAGACCCCCCGTAACTCAGAGAAGCCACAGAGGACTCTGAAACTTCTCCCAGCCCTTAGTCCACATGAGGGGGAGGAGATAATGAGTGAAATTTAAATTTTGGGTGAATTATCCCTTTAAACATCTGAATCCAAAGTCTATTTCTCACCATGAGTACCTTTTTTTTTAATGTTCTCAGCTTCTTCTGGCGTAGCTACCCCCAGAGCAACAGACCCCAGCAAACTCTCATCACCAACTTCTGGCCCAATGCCCCTGTCAATGTTGATGCTGCCTTTGAGAGTCCTAGGTTGGACAGAATTTTCCTCATTAAAGGTAGTGTATGTCTCTCTAAATCTGACACAATTTAATATTTATCTGAGCAGATTTTTCAGTTTTTTAGTTTCTAACCATTTCTTTTTTTTTTTTTATCTTTTCAACTTTGCAGATAATAGAGTTTGGGCCTACAGCGGCTATAGTCCAGTACGGGGCTATCCTAAGAGGCTGACCAAGTTCGGTCTGCCAAGAAATGTGAGGAAAATCGATGCTGCACTCTACGATGTACAATCTGGCAAAACTCTCTTCTTCGTTGGCAACTATTACTACAGGTGTGTGTCACTTCTGATTTCTGAATAATCAATTCTTTACACTTTACGTTTTGAATATTTCTAAACAATGTCCATGCTTCTTCAGTTATGATGAGTCCAGAAAGGCTATGGACCGGGGATTCCCCAAACGTATTGATCAGACCTTCACTGGACTGACCAACAAAGTGACAGCAGCTTTCCAGTACAGAGGTAAGAAAGCACTGAAATGACAAGGTGTTATAAGAATTTGAGACAAATGAATTAGCCCTCATTTTATCTTTTCTGCTTTCAAAAGAAAAGAAAAGCCCTACATTTTACTCCGTAGACTTACTCAATTTCTTGTTAGATGAGAGCATCAGTACTCTCATGTCTGTACATGAAACATCAAGCGGATCAAAACTCATGTTGCGTCTCGTTTATTTAATGTGTACAAAAATCAAAGTTTAAAAATGACAAGATGTTGGATTGATGATCTCCTTTGGGCGTCGATGTGAGTAAAAAAAAATCTCAGTTATGGGAGAAGGACTTAAAGGGATAGTTCAACATTTTTGGCAAATTGGCAAAATTGGTAAATGCAGAGACTGCTTGCTAAAAAAACTGTCCCTGAAGGCAACGCGCATCAGCAGTTTTGGATGAATTTCCCTCTAAAACAGCTCTGTCTGGTAACGTTCTGTTATTATCTCATAGCGTGGTGAATGTGCAGGTCACAACTTGTCCACCAGAGCGTTTTGGAGTTGTTGGATTGTGTATTTGATGAGTTTGATGAGGGAAACCAAGAAATCCCATGAGCCTCCGTAGCGTACGTAGCTCTGAGCAGCTCACGGCTCTGCTCCGCCGTTCTAAAAATAGCTTGCACCGACAATTAAAGGTAACGAACCTACTGCTATGACTATAGGGATTATGGCAATGGGCCAATTTGCCATAAATGTTGAACTATCCCTTTAGAAGAAATCATCACACATCCTCTACTCTAAAGAATTATTATCAGCAAAATATTATATACAGTATATATATATATTAATATATAATATATATTTAATATATTTAATGTGTACAAAAATCAAAGTTTAAAAATGACACGATGTTGGATTGATTTGGCTGGGTGCAGTAACTTCCCGGAGTCCCCAACGAACGAAGACACAAGAAAATTAAACAGTCCAGCAAGAAAATGTTCCCATCTATTGCTCCACAGAGGGCAAATGTATACTACATTATTTTCCAAAATGACAAACACTGATGTTGAGCCTCTTCTCTGCAGGTTTTACCTACATCTACAGTGGACCCTACATGTTTGAGTATGACCTGAGGTCTGGCAGACTGTACCGTGTGTTGAGGAACAGCTACTTCTTGCGCTGCACCAACTTCTAGACCAGTTCATCATCTAAAGTAGCTACTGTCTGTATCCACTCCTGTAGAATGATAATGAATGTACAAATGACAGTGTTAGAATGGTACATTATAAATATTTCTTCTATTCTGAATACTATATTTTTAATATTTAATTATATCAAATGTATTTCAAGCTGTAAACATGTAAAGAGTATATGAATAAAGTTGGATACTGTTTTTATACATGTCTTGTCTATATTTTTGTGTAACTCATAACTCACGGTTGTTGCTTTTCATGATCGTGAAAGTGATGAAGATTTATGTTTGCCTCTGTGCTGACTGTAGTAAAAAAATGGCTTTAATTAGAACTGTAAATGCAGGAAATTAACTTTGAGTCTTTGAGCTAAATACATGCAAATGTGACAGAAAGCTGACCCTCAGTTCAATATGAGATCTTATATTTACTGAAATCTTCTCAAATTAATTTAATTTATGTACAGTACTGTACATTTGTTTCTTTATTCTGTCGAGGACATCGGTGCCCAGGCTGTGTGTGTCATGGTTAATAGTGAACATGATAAAAAGCTAAGTTTAACCACGAGCTAATGGCTGAGAATAATAATAATAGTTCATGACAAAATGTGGTTAAAAAGACTGTGTCATAGTTATAATAGTAAACATGATAAAATGTTATGTTTAAGTCTGAGCTTATGAATGAAAATAATAATGATTCATGGAAAGACCTGATTAAAAAGAATAATAATTAATTGTTTTCATGTGTCTTGAGTTAAAAAAGGTTAAAATGATGATTGATCATCCATTCTCAATCCCATCCCATGCTCAACTGCTTTTGCCTGGCAGGTATAGAAGACGACAACACTTATAGATAAAAAATAGTTATTTTATATCACTTTTTGTTTACAACCTTGTACTTACCTTTGATCAAAATTCACTTGTATTAGTTAGTTCTGGAACTTCAATTGTGTTTTTATTTTCTTTATCAAGTCTCTCTTCACCTCTCTTTATCATAATAGCAGTGTTTACCATTATTATCCGTTGTTTTAGTGTTATCGTCACTATTATGGTTATTGTTGCTATCACTGTTAGCATCATTATTGTTATCATCACCAGCAGAGACAAATATTTCACCAACACCTTCACAAAACTTGTGAAAACACAGAAACACTTGCCGTTATCTTTCATCTAAAACAACACACTGCATTCCCGCTCACGGCCCGTATTATATCATCCCTGATCAGCACCATGTCCACACAGGCCCGAGCTCTGTCTTAAATCTTCTGTTTCCTCTGTCATTCCTGCAGTTATCTCTTTCTCCTGTTGCTCTGATGGGCCTGTTCTAACACTTTGCAGGAATGTTTTGGTGTCCCATCTTGCATGTGTATCTGCTCTCACACCCAAACCATCTCACAAATAATAAATCTGAGTGTTTCAGGAAATAAAGAGCTAGTCTATTCCCAATCAGCGGATGAGCGGGGTCTGACAGGGAGAACAATTATTCCTTCTTTTCAGAGGAAGAAGGAATCATGGAAGGTGCACTGGCTGTGTTGGTAGTGGTGATTGTGGCACTCTGTGGAGCCGTGCCCACC
The DNA here is from genome assembly GCF_905171665.1 of Trachurus trachurus. Classification (NCBI taxonomy): domain Eukaryota; kingdom Metazoa; phylum Chordata; class Actinopteri; order Carangiformes; family Carangidae; genus Trachurus; species Trachurus trachurus. The sequence continues at coordinate 4,549,861 of NC_139903.1, forward strand.
GCTTCACCCAGCCAGGACGAGCTCTCTAGAGCCCAGGTAAACAGGAGGTGTTCTCTGAGTTGAAATATTGCACTGTTTGCTGGTGTTATACAGTAGTTAACCTTGTATCATGTGAGAAACGAGCTTTCCCTTGTTCTTTGTGGTATCATTTCAAATTTGTTGGGGAAAATATTAACGTGAATGAATATACAAGGTGTCCATGATGCCAACAAATGGTCATTGTTATTATAAGAAGGAAAGTAAACTTGACTAAAGTTACAATGTGATTTCAGGATGGGTCCACTGCAAAAACTCAAAATCTTACCAAGAATATTTGTCTTATTTCTAGTCAAAATGTAATTTCTAGTCAAAACAAATCTCATTATACCGAAAATAAGACTCATCACATAAAAAGTAGCTTGTTTCTAGACACTTTTTACTTGAAATAAGTAGAAAAATCTGATAGTGGGGCAAGTTTTTCTTTCTTATTACAAGCACAAAAAACTTGCTCTCACTGGCAGAATTTCTACTTATTTAAAGTTTGAAACTAGTGAAATGATCTAAAAACAAGTTGATTTTTTAGGTGATGAGTCTTATTTTAAGTGGAAAGAGATTAGTTTTGACTAGGAATGAGACATTTTGACAAGAAATAAGACAAATAGCCTATTCTTGGAAAGGTTTTGAGTTTTTGTAGTGTCTGTTAACATCCACACAGTCACTGGTGAGAGCAGTTTTGGTTTAAAGGATCTTGAATCCTGGAGCTAATGGTCGTTCCGTAGCTACATTGACATAAATGTAACAGTTTGTTTACTCTGGAGTAAAAAAAAAAATTACTCAAGGCATCAATTATTGGCCTTTTTCCATCATCCATCTGATTTCATGCTGAGCACAGCACAAGTCGTTTTTCACACAACAACGGGACACAGGACATGAGTTGTTATTGTGCTCAATCTCTATAATCCCTGCAATATTTACAAAGGTTCCGCTAAAAATGATTGTGCTGTTTTGTAAAAGATCCCGACAAATGAATGGTCCCCAAGGACAAAATAATAAAACTAATCCCAGTTTGACACTTCAAGGGAAAGGAAATACTGGGTTGGTTTTAGCATTGATATGGCTGCAGGGGAATGAACAACTGGAATTATATAACTGAGCAAACAATAGACTACATATGAAGCCTCTGAATCCTAAAGGGCCTGAATCCTGTCCATGTAAATACTACAAAAAAACAAACAACAAAGACATCTTTCTATCATCTTTCCTCACAATTCATTGTTTAAACATGAATAGATAAATTACTAATTAGTCAGATTTGTCTCCTGAGGACTTTTTACTGAATAATTAGAATTGTTTATTGTTGCTTTCTTCATCCAGGACTATCTGTCACAGTTTTTCTCTGATGTTGGTGTCAGCGCCCCCGACACCGTCTGGCGCAGCTCTCTAGATTCATTTGACGACTCGCTCAGAAAAATGCAAGACTTCTTTGGCCTGGAGGTGACGGGGCAGTTGGACTCCAACACCCTGGAAGTAATGGCTCGCCCCCGCTGTGGTTTCACAGATGTGTCCAGCTACGGCCACTTCGACGGTCGACCAAAGTGGGAGAAGAATGAGATCACATACAGGTACGAGTAAGGGTGGGCATTACGATACGCATCACGATACTTGAGTCACGATACGATACGATATTGCGATATCCAAATTTTGCGATATATTGCGATGTATTGCGATATTCTACTATTAGTCCAGTCATTTTATGAGAAAAGGTTAAACAAATTGCAACAGAAGCAAACTCAACTGATTTTGTATCCTCAGCATGTCCTGAGTGAGGGAAAAAAAGCCCCGAAGAATCCCATTAGGGGAAAGTTTAGAAAAACACCCAAACATATCCCATTAATATAAAACATTTTTTTCACATGAATAGGGTAAAATTTTTAACCTTTAGATATCTCCATGAAAATTACTGAGTTGATTACTTACATTAAGACAAACAAAAAATGTATTACAAGTTTTTTGAAATTCTTTGTTAACATGAGCAAATGTGCATAAATGTGCATAAATGTGCATAAATTGCACCGTTTTGACGGCACATGTATATATGAAGTTGCTGTGGTGGTACCAGCATGAAAATTGGATTGAGTTGACTGTATTGAGTTTAAATTTCAAGATGACTGTAAAATCCCCTGATTCGCACAAACTGAAATACGCTGCTATGGCCGGGTTTTGGTTGATTTATAAAGACAGCCACATCCTTAGTAGAGCAGGTATGACATGAGCCAACAGTGCATAATCCAATTACATATGGCTAATTTGCATACAGCACCTGATCTAAACATTGGGTAGAGCAGGTGAAAATGTCTTGTTCAATCTTGTTAACATATTACAGTTAAAAAACTTAAGGAATGGAACCAATTTAGGCCCATGAGCATTAATCGAGACGGAGCATGTCATACCTGCTCTACTAAGGATGTGGCTTCTTGAAAAATTGCAGTCATCTTGAAATTTAAAGTGGTCAACTTGTCGGTTGACAGATGGAGTCAACTCATTCCAATTTTCATGCTGGTACCACCACAGCAACTTCATATATACGGGTGCCGTCAAAACGGCAAATTTATGCAGATTTATGATAATTTGCTCATGTTAACAAATAATTTCAAAAAACTTGTAATACATTTTTTGTTTGTCTTAATGTAAGTAATCAACTCAGTAATTTTCATGGAGATATCTAAAGGTTACAAATTTTACCCTATTCACGTGAAAAATATTTTTTATATGCGTATAAATGGCAAGGCAAGGCAAGGCAAGGCAATTTTATTTGTATAGCCCGTTTTTACAAACAGTTTGTCTCAAAGGGCTTTACATGGCATCGTAGCAACATCCTCTGTCCTTAGACCCTCACATCGACTGAGGAAAAACTCCATGGAAACCCTTTTAACAGGGAAAAACAGGAGAAACCTCAGGGTGAGCAACAGAGGAGGGATCCCTCACCCAGGACGGACAGACGGGACATAGATGTTGTTACAGACAAGAAACAGTTTACAGTTTGTCACAGAATGTGCGGAATATGGAAATGTTAGCAGGGGTTGATGACGGCAGTCTCTGGTGAGGGGAGGGGGGGGGGCAGGGAGAGCCGGTCAGCTCGATGGGAGGACTGGGTGGTAGACTGGTCCATGGGAAGGGAGGGGAGGCCGGTCTAACAGCAGGGGAAGGGGTGGGAGGGGGGCGATGCAGGCGGCGGCTGGTGCAGAGAGATGGAGCTCCGGTGGATCTGCGGAAACACAGAGAGAGTGCGAGACACCAAGGCCAAACTACAAAGTACAACAGAAAATGACAGTTCAAAAATATACTGAGGAGAGGAGAGGAGAGGAGGAGAGGGGAGGAGATATGTTGGGATGGGATATGTTTGGGTGTTTTTCGAAACTTTCCCCTAATGGGATTCTTCGGGGCTTTTTTTCCCTCAGTCAGGACATGTTGAGGATACAAAATCAGTTGAGTTTGCTTCTGTTGCAATTTGTTTAACGTTGACCACTTTTTTGGCCTAAAATTACTGGACTATATATTCTACATAGTTCACTGAAAAATGTAAAAGGCATTATGCATCTTAAAATCCGAGTTGTATGTACATCAGATGATAGTGATAATTTATGGGACAAACTGAGTCAAGACAATGTAATTCAAATTATCCATGCCATTTTATACAAGTGCAAGTTACAACAACATATTTGCATGAACAACACACTGTCTGAGGTAGCAGTACAGTGACACCTCACGGAGCAGAGGTGCGGAAGTCGTACTGGATTTACGCCTGAAACATGATTTATTATTTGAAAAAAAAAAAAAAAAACGATATTTAAATATTGAATATCGATATCGTATCGCGATATATATAAAGTATCGCAATATATTCAAACAATAAACAATTATCAATATTTTTGCCCATTTTCCTCTGTTCCTGCATACATTTCTCCTATAAAGATCCTGTTATGAAGGCTCTTCAAAAGCACGTTTTGTTCTCACACTGCTGCAGGATAATTGACTACACACCAGACTTGAGTCAAAGTGACGTGGATGAAACCATCGCCAAGGCTCTGAAAATCTACAGTGATGTCATCCCTCTGGATTTTAAGAAGATTAGCAGCGGAAGAGCTGACATTATGATCACATTCAGGAGTCGAGGTAGTCGAGAAGTACCTTCGGTGTCTTTGAGAGGATGTTTGATTGTGGTCATGGTAACTTCACTTCTCCTCTCTTCTCTCATAAACCAGACCATGGAGATTTTAATCCATTTGATGGGGAAGGTGGCGTCTTGGCCCACGCATTCTCCCCTGGGGAAGGCAATGGAGGCGACGCCCACTTTGATGAAGATGAAAGATGGACTCTAACCTCGGCAGGTGCTGACATTTAACCTTCGTCTTGTGTTAGCTTTTTACTGCCATCTATGGTGTTTTGTGTCAGTTTTGACCCGTATTTTAAATCAGCTGTAAAATACACTGAATACATTTTTTTCATCCAATTTGTTTTTCTTCTCTTGGTTACATTGTTAGGCTTCCTTATCCATGAAAATATTGGTTTTAATATTTTTAGGTGTGGGCCCCTGGGCCTTTTTTGTCAGTATGACAGGCTTCAATGAAACCTTCCTCTTGCCAGCTTTCTACTGCCATCTATGGTGTTCGGCTCAGTTTTGACCCTAGTCTTCAATCAGCTGTAAAACACACTAAAAACAGTTATTTATCATCCCATTTGTTTCTCATCTCTTGGTTATGTTGTTAGGCTTCCTTATCCATGAAAAGATTTGTTTTTATCGTTATAACCAGTGATGGGAATAACGGCGTTAAAATAAACGGCGTTACTAACGGCGTTATCTTTTTCAGTAACGAGTAATCTAACTAATTACTATTTCCACCGTTACAACGCCGTTACCGTTACCGACAATTAAATGAGGCGCGTTACAAACTACTCAGTGAAGCCGTTGTCCTCCGACTTGGCTCATCTCATCTCAGACACAGAAGCTGCTAAACTGTTGTTGTTTTTCTCCTCCTCTCCTTTGGTGAGGGGAGGGGGGAGGAGGGAGGGACGAGACAGCCGCATAAGTGATGATGATTGGTTGAGGCAGAGTAAGGTTTCATGCTAAGCCAATCAGAGGCAGTGTTCAGTTTGTACACAAACCACACACGCACGCAGTTTAGCCTCACACACACAAACTAGCAGAGGGAAGCTGCCGAGATCGGAGGGAAAGTGGAAACAGACACTACTTTAATCTCCCTGAGGTAAAAGACAAGAACATGTGAGGTGTAGCTACATTATGTCCCGGAGCGAAGTGTTTGTCCTGAGCTTCTGCTCACCTGACTCTGTGCAGCTTCTTCATTAAATCCAAACAGTCCGACACAGCGACGCTCTGCTCCTCTTGACTCTAAAGTCTCTGTAGCTCATCAGCTGGAACTCTTCCAGAGCAGCTACAGCAGCGTTGTGACCTCAACCATGGTTGGTGAGAGCAGAAATGTTGTTGTTGTAGTGAAAATGGGCGGGCTCGTGAAGACGCGAATTTACACAAAGTCAAAACGAGCGATAAATCGCATTTCTCGCGTATCTCGCGTTTGGTTGCGCGTAAAAGCTCGCGCGAAAAAAAAGCGTTCCTCGTGTTTGTGTGGGAAGCCCCTGTGGGTCTTCCCACACAAACACGATGAAAAGGACGAAGACGCGAAGGTCCCGTCGCCATAAAACAATCGGGTGTATTGCGTCGCAAAAAAAAAAAGTCGCGTCTACCGCGTCTCGCGCCTAATCGCGTCTTTGCGTCACGGCCTTTTACACCGCGTAATGACGTAACGAATAAACGGTGACGGTGTGAACGAACAACATAGAACAGGACCAGACGTGGCGTTGTTTCCTCTTTTCACCTACAGCTCCACTCTCCCTTACTTACACTAACTACTGTTATTGTTGAGGCCAGATAATTGTGGGATTTGTAGTTTTTGACCAATCGTGTGCTCTTTCTTTTTGTGATTTTTCCGGTTCACACATGTTTGTTTTTTTTAGGGGCAAATGCGAGTGAAATGCTCGCCCATGGTGGGCATAAGAAAATGTAAGACCTGTCTAAAATTATTTAAGACTTGAACACAATAATTCAACAAATTTAAGACATTTTAAGACCTAAAATTTAGATTTTCACATTTTAGACTTTTTAAGACCCCGCGCGCATACCCTGTTATTTCATATAAAAGTTTAAGTGCATACATATTTTATGATGCTGTGTATTATATATTTAAGACCATCTTAGAATTTTCTAATAAATTTAATACTTTTTAAGGCCTTAATTTTAGATACATGAATTTAAGACTTTTTAAGGATCCGCTGATACCCTGTTGTGCGCTCGCAGCAGGACAGATAATCAGATGGATAATCGGTAAAGTTAATAATTTCACTTAATGTGGCCATGAATAAATTAATTTCGATGTTTCGCCTGTTATTAAACGCAAATCTTGAATAGGTCTCCGCTGTTTTCACATTTAAAAAGGTCTTTGTTGTCTTTGTACAGAGACAATATGAGATTTGCTTGTAGCCACAGCACTTAAAAAACCCACTGTAACCTATTTTCATAGGCACACCAGCCTCGCTTTCAATAAAACACACACTCGCATTCCATAATTGCGATCAGTGAAATATATGAAAACAATAAAATACAATTTAAAAATGAGAGAAAAAAAATCCAAATTCTTCGACATATTTAAACTTAAAGCAGAAGTGAGTGATATATTTGTGTTAATATAAGTCTTAAATAGTTATATCTTCCGACAGCAATCACTTACATAGAGTGTTTGGACTGAAACACGGGTCTGTCAGTCCCTCTGCTCTGCTCTGAGCCGAAGAGAAAACATTTATCGTATCCTACAGTTTTTATCCAATGAGGAGAGAGAACGGCATGCAGGGCTGTGAGTGCAGCCAAGGAACGCCGTGAATGTGGTGACGTAGCGACGAGGACTGTTATGGTGCGTTCAAGGAAACTCGTATTTTTCCGACCGTGAAGTGGTACCAGTTCGATCTGGTACGAGTTCACCGGTCGGAAGTTACGAGTGGCCGTTATAGTGACTTTCACCGGTAAAACAGGTCGGAAAAACACGAGTGGGTTGCCTGGAACGCTACAAAGTCGTAAGTTGTGACTTGAAGCTGTAATTTACGATTTCAAAAGCCTGCCTGGAACGCAGCATTAGCGAAAACGACCGGATCACTCACTTCTGCTTTAAACGCAAATCTTGAATAGGTCTCCGCTGTTTTCACATTTAAAAAGGTCTTTGTTGTCTTTGTACAGAGACAATATGAGATTTGCTTGTAGCCACAGCACTTAAAAAACCCACTGTAACCTATTTTCATAGGCACACCAGCCTCGCTTTCAATAAAACACACACTCGCATTCCATAATTGCGATCAGTGAAATATATGAAAACAATAAAATACAATTTAAAAATGAGAGAAAAAAAATCCAAATTCTTCGACATATTTAAACTTAAAAAAAAGAAAGAAAAAGTAACGCAATAGTTACTTTCCCTGGTAACTAGTTACTATTATAGTGAAGTAGTGGAGTTACTAACTCAGTTACTTTTTGGGAGAAGTAATTAGTAACTATAACTAATTACTTTTTAAAAGTAACGTTCCCAACACTGGTTATAACCGGGTCAAAATTGACCCTAACACCACAAATGTAACAATTTTCACCAGAGCATTTTAGAATTTTGTGAAAACAATTTTTTTGTTTTATTTTGGTTAAATAGAGGTTCCTGACAAAGTCAAAAAGTCTAAACAAATTTATGTGGTACTTCTATGCATTTAAAACTTGAAAACGGGTCACTGGTGACCCAAACACAAGAGGAAGATTAAGGAAGCATTGTGATTGAGATGTTCCCACAACTGATTGCCCATTGATCCATAACTTTTTCAATGTGTGTGTGTGTGTGTGTGTGTGTGTGTGTGTGTGTGTGTGTGTGTGTGTGTGTGTGTGTGTGTGTGTGTGTGTGTGTAGGATCCAACCTGTTCTTGGTGGCAGCCCATGAGTTTGGCCATGCACTGGGACTGGCCCACTCTCAGGTCAAGACCGCTCTCATGTACCCCACCTACCAATATGTGAACACAGATGGGTACATCCTGCCAGATGACGACAGACAGGGAGTACAAGCTACTTATGGTGAGAGCCAGAATGATTCAGTTTTTTCGTTTTTTTTTTTAGCAGTTTAGGGGTTGTTATTTCACAGAAACAGTATTTTTTCATGAAAGCATTGACAAATTCCTTCAAATATCTTCACCAGCACCATTACGCCTGTTAATATAATCTTTTAAAAGAATAGTTCACCCAAAATTCAAATTGCACTCATTATCTACTCACCCTCATGTCGACTAAGGGCTGGGAGAAGTTTCAGAGTCCTCCGTGGCTTCTCTGAGTTACAGGGGGTCTCGGCGTAGCAGTGCATGTCCATATAACGGTTGCAAATGGATACCAACTGTCTTCGTAACAAAAAGACACACCAAAAAGCATCCAAATACCTCCATACTGCTCGTCTGTAATGTCCCTCTTGTATTGAAGCCCCGACATGAGAAATCGTTCCGAATTTTTTTTTATAAGTCTATATTTCAAGCTTGTTTGTAGCGGAAGCTCCTCTTCCTGGTCCGTCCAAATCTCGCGAGATTTGCGCTGGCGTCAGTGCGATTACTGATGCCAGCGTGAAGAAAAGTGGTATCAATTTGCAACCGTCATATGGACATGCAGTGCTGCACGGAGCCCCACTGTAACTCAGAGAAGCCACGGAGGACTCTGAAACTTCTCCCAGCCCTTAGTCGACATGAGGGTGAGTAGATAATGAGTGAAATTTTGATTTTGGGTGAACTATCCCTTTAACCTCTTTAAAGGAATCAGGGAAACATCGGTTGAACCTGACCCCAAACCGCGGCCTCAACCTGAACCTGAACCAGATCCTGAACCGAGACCAGACAGGTGCAGCAGATTCCTGAGTTTTGATGCTGCCACCACCATTCAGAGGAATCTATACTTCTTTAAAGATGGGTGAGGCATTTATGCAGTCATGCAGGTAACACATGCTACTCCTTAGATGAAAAAAAAATTGGATGTTAAAGGTAGAATTTCAGTTTTTCTCTTTTGTATTTCTTTGCCAGATATTACTGGACCCGTAGCCGCTCCTGGGATGGTATCTATATGAGGAAAATTCAATCTACTTGGCCTGGAATCGACAAAGTTGATGCTGCTTATGAGTATAAGAGAAGCAATACCGTCATTTTATTTAAAGGTATACAAAATCTACCTAATGGACAGTAAGCCTTTTTGTTGGTTTTTGAACATTAAATATGACAACAATAATTAAATAAATGGCATTATTGGTTTGGATCATACATAAGTAACTCATGATTGTTCCATGCTGTAGGGAATCAGTATTGGAAACTCAGCGGAAGAATTCTCCTCCCTGGTTATCCGAAGCCTATCACTGACTTTGGCTTCCCATCATCGGTGACCGAGGTAGATGCAGCTGTCCATGTGTCATTTACAAGCAGAACCCTCCTGTTTGTGAACAACAAATACTGGAGGTGAGCAATGTGAATTCCCATGAACATAGGCTGGATCCATAGACAGACAAAAGCAGATGTATTAATGAACAATTATCACGTTACAATGCTCTATAGCTATAATGAAAGGACTGACAGCATGGATGATGGGTACCCAAAGTTCATAAGCACAGATCTGCCTGGGATTGGCCTTCGAGTGGATGCTGCTTTTGAGAATAAAAGTAGGTGAAATAGTGAAAGGACGGCCCCTCTGCAGCATTACAGTATGTTCCTGTTTGACCTGTTATCAATAATGTGTTACCTTTTCCAGGAAACCTGTACTTCTCATATGGAGCCACACAGAGAGAGTACGACTACATTCGGAGAAGATCTGTTCGCACTCTGCTTAACAATAAATGGATGGATTGCGACTAAATAATAGCCAAATCAAACACACATACACACACACACACACACACGCATCCACGTTGTACACACAGGCATGCACACAAGTGTACATGCACACACACTTACAAGCTTGCCGTAGCTTTCCAGTAGAAATCTGCAAGTAAAAACATAGTTTGAAAGAGAAATATTGTATAAAATGAAATGATAACGCTGTAGGCAACTGCTTCTTGGTAGCTAATGAGTTCTTGTGTAGGCTATGTGTCTCAAGGTGATTTAATCAAGCATTAAAGTGGTGGGGAAAAAAAGATAAACTGTGTATAGCCTAATAATACTAGAATAATATCAATATTGCAATCATCATCTTTACAACATGACCTCGGAAGAGTTGTTGCAGAAGGAAAAACAAAACAGTTGTCATCATAACATCCTTGAATGCACAAGAGCTGCTGAAACAACATTCAGACACAGGGCAACGGGCTTCACAGACAGAGAAATGCATTGAAATAGACATTTAAAAACAACAAAGAAGAGTTTGACCTTTTCTTCACGATAGGCTATAAATCAAATATCATTCACAGCAACCGCAATAAGGCTACCATGAAAATTTTTAATTGAAAAACACACTTTTATATAGCATTTTATATTTTTTATAGGCACATTTACTCTTTCAGTGCAGTCGATGTGAGGGTCTAAGGACAGAGGATGTTGTTACGATGCCATGTAAAGCCCTTTGAGACAAACTGTTTGTAAAAACGGGCTATACAAATAAAATTGCCTTGCCTTGCCTTGCCTTACAGTTTGTGTCATGCAGAGCAGCAGTATATTCTGTGATTACAGCCTACAAATTATATTAAATGGTAAATGGTCTGTATTTATATAGCGCTTTTACTATACCTGAATGATACCCAAAGCGCTTTGCAGATCACATTCACCCATTCACACACACATTCACATATATTACATCTTTGTTTATGCTCATTTTGAAAGTTGTAGTCCATTACAATAGATATTTCAAACCTGACAAGCCTCTCTACTTGTAACCACACGTAGGCAAGTGTATCCGTCTGCGGCCTGCAAGAGGGAGGCGTGTCGAGTAGTAGGCACTGTAGGAGGCGTGTCGCGTAATGACGTCACTACGCGACACGCCCCCCGCCACTACAGGGAACGCCCTACACACGGTTCTTAAAGGGATATGAGCCCACTACAGTTGCATGTTGCATGCAAAAGTTAACGACTTTGCCTACGCGTTCTTTGCCCTATAATGAATGTATTCAAAAGCTTACAAATGTTATTATTACATTTTTAATTGGGTAAAAACAATTAAGGCAGGATTTCATTTATATTAAAATTTAGATGTAAAATTTTCTGACTTTGTCACAAGAGAAAACACAAGATAATTAACAGACAGGAATTCATGAGCTAAATGTCAGTGCTTATGTGGGAGTAAGAGCGTAATGTGTTGATATATATATATATATATATATGTATATATATATATAAAAGTAGTGGCCTACCCTATATTTATTTATATAAATAAATAAAAGTAGTAAATAATAATGTCAGTGCTTATGTGGGAGTAAGAGCGTAATGTGTAGATATATATATAAATAAATATATATATATATATATATATAAATAAAAGTAGTGGCCTACATAACAAAATTAAAATAATGTGATGACAATAACTTTTATTATTCCTTAATGGGGAATTCATTTGTGAATCTCTCCATTCTGTAGGTTACTGAGCAGTGTTGCTCCCTTGCTTTCTCTCTTGATATCAGCAGGGATCATCAGCAGCATTCTCCTGGAGCTTGAGTTGCTGGCCCTCTCGCCCTCTCTCCTACCTGCATCACCTCTTGGGCTTTGTTTGGTATTCTGATTTCCTTTATTTCACCCTACAACACACACACTACTGTACTCATGCACTCACAGCACTGATCATAGACCATAACTTTCTTTGTCATGGTCGTTTTGTGACAAGTAGCAATTCATCTCAACTATATTTGGTCTGTCAAACGTATTTGTAGTGAAGAAGAGATCTATTTACAAAAAAACAAACCAAAACATTTCAAGGCTCATTTTTTATTTTATTTTATAGCCTGCTCAGAAATGCCTCAGAGGAGAGGGCTTCTTCCAGTTTCTCCTTGTAAATTTGGAGCTTCTTTGCTCCCTCCTTGGACATGTGCCCCACCAGGGCTTCGGCCATCACATTTAACTCACTGTCAAAAAAGAACAATAAAGGTTTTCAATTACATGTTACATCACACATTGATGTGTCATGCGTCTATCATCAATTCTTTATATATTAATCTTACCACGGTTGATATTGAGGTCCCATTCGGAATCTCGCCACAGCCTCTGGCACTGTTATGTTGAATTTATGTTGAGTAGAGTGGCTGTTAATCGCCTGTTCGTCTGCTCCATATATCTATGGTCTGCTCAGGGTGATGCGCATTTATTGAGTCCCTAGCAACGGCTCGTTTTACCTAGCAACGGTCTGGTATTGTGTTATTGTTCCCTTCCCCTAACCTTTAAGAAATGGTCACTTTTGTGACTGTAGGAAGTACGTGTTTAAATGTAAATGTGAACAATAATTTCAAACAAACTATTGCTGCACTAGACCACGGTGAGAATAATGTTTTTGAATGAGCTGGTCAATATTATAGCAGAGTTACAATTTATTAGTTACACCAGATTGCTGGCTAAGTTACAACACCCAATTCTATTTGGCTCAACCTTTTAGGATCATTTGCAATAAAACGTATGTATACGCTGCATGTCACTTATCAAACAGGCAAATAACCCTCTGAAACTTTGCTAACGTTACATTTTGCTGAGTCGGCAACGGGCTGGCTTCGTTCTGTTTATACACTTATATTTAATAATATGGATAAATATAGCCTTACTTCCTTAGTCCATCGCTAAACACAATTATTATATACATTAATCGATGAATTAATTAAATTACACTGACACTTACAGTCTGCATATGTTCGGCCATTCAGACTAGTCAAGTTTTACGGCGGAACTGGTTTACTTCCTGTTTTGGCGGTCTCATTTTACATCTCGCGTGGTTCAACGTGACTTTCCCGTGTGGAGGGGGCGTGTCGCGTAGTGACGTCACTACGCGACACGCCTCTACGCGAAACGCCTCCCTCTTGCAGGCCGCAGACAGACCCTTCTCCACGTAGGCCTAGGCTATAGGTTGTGTGTCTGTTTGAATGACTTGTATGCAGTGATGGGACTAACGGCGTTAAAATAAACGGCGTTACTAACGGCGTTATCTTTTTCAGTAACGAGTAATCTAACTAATTACTATTTCCACCGTTACAACGCCGTTACCGTTACCGACAATTAAATGAGGCGCGTTACAAACTACTCAGTGAAGCCGTTGTCCTCCGACTTGGCTCATCTCATCTCAGACACAGAAGCTGCTAAACTGTTGTTTTTTTTTCCTCCTCTCCTTTGGTGAGGGGAGGGGGGAGGAGGGAGCCAGGAGGGACGAGACAACCGCATAAGTGATGATGATTGGTTGAGGCAGAGTAAGGTTTCATGCTAAGCCAATCAGAGGCAGTGTTCAGTTTGTACACAAACCACACACGCACGCAGTTTAGCCTCACACACACAAACTAGCAGAGGGAAGCTGCCGAGATCGGAGGGAAAGTGGAAACAGACACTACTTTAATCTCCCTGAGGTAAAAGACAAGAACATGTGAGGTGTAGCTACATTATGTCCCGGAGCGAAGTGTTTGTCCTGAGCTTCTGCTCACCTGACTCTGTGCAGCTTCTTCATTAAATCCAAACAGTCCGACACAGCGACGCACTGCTCCTCTTGACTCTAAAGTCTCTGTAGCTCATCAGCTGGAACTCTTCCAGAGCAGCTACAGCAGCGTTGTGACCTCAACCATGGTTGGTGAGAGCAGAAATGTTGTTGTTGTAGTGAAAATGGGCGGGCTCGTGAAGACGCGAATTTACACAAAGTCAAAACGAGCGATAAATCGCATTTCTCGCGTATCTCGCGTTTGGTCGCGCGTATAAACTCGAGCGAAAAAAAAGCGTTCCTCGTGTTTGTGTGGGAAGCCCCTGTGGGCTTCCCACACAAACACGGCCCCTGTGGGCTTCCCACCAAACACGATGAAAAGGACGAAGACGCGAAGGTCCCGTCGCCATAAAACAATCGGGTGTATTGCGTCGCAAAAAAAAAAAGTCGCGTCTACCGCGTCTCGCGCCTAATCGCGTCTTTGCGTCACGGCCTTTTACACCGCGGACGTAACGAATAAACGGTGACGGTGTGAACGAACAACATAGAACAGGACCAGACGTGGCGTTGTTTCCTCTTTTCACCTACAGCTCCACTCTCCCTTACTTACACTAACTACTGTTATTGTTGAGGCCAGATAATTGTGGGATTTGTAGTTTTTGACCAATCGTGTGCTCTTTCTTTTTGTGATTTTTCCTGTTCACACATGTTTTTTTTTGTTTAGGGGCAAATGCGAGTGAAATGCTCGCCCATGGTGGGCATAAGAAAATGTAAGACCTGTCTAAAATTATTTAAGACTTGAACACAATAATTCAACAAATTTAAAGCAGATATCAGCTTCACGGCCGTTTCGGCTAATGCTGCGTTCAAGGCAGGCTTTTGAAACCGTAAGTTACAGCTTCAAGTCACAACTACGACTTGGTAGCGTTCCAGGTAACCCGTAGCTCGTGTTTTTACCATCCTGTTGTCTGTGAAAGTTCCCTATAACGGCCACTCGTAACTTCCGACCCGTGAACTCGTACCAGATCGAACTGGTATGACTTCACAGGAAGGAAAAACACAAAGTACGAGTTTCTTTGAACGCACCATGAGTTAGCAGCCCCCGCCCTTGTCAGGCATCAATTGGTCCTCGTGCTACGTCACCACATTCACGCGCATCCCTTGGCTGCACACACAGCCCTTCATGCCGTTCTCTCTCCTCATTGGATAACACTTGTATCCCACAAGGAAAATTTTCTCCTCGGGTTACAGCAGAGCAGAGTGACGGAGAGACTCGTGTTTAGGCTGAAATACTTCATGTAAGTGATTGCTGACGGAAAATAGGACTATTTAGGACTTATATTAACAAAAACATTCCACTGATATCTGCTTTAAGACATTTTAAGACCTAAAATTTAGATTTTCACATTTTAGACTTTTTAAGACCCCGCGCGCATACCCTGTTATTTCATATAAAAGTTTAAGTGCATACATATTTTATGATGCTGTGTATTATATATTTAAGACCATCTTAGAATTTTCTAATAAATTTAGGCTAATACTTTTTAAGGCCTTAATTTTAGATACATGAATTTAAGACTTTTTAAGGATCCGCTGATACCCTGTTGTGCGCTCGCAGCAGGACAGATAATCAGATGGATAATCGGTAAAGTTAATAATTTCACTTAATGTGGCCATGAATAAATTAATTTCGATGTTTCGCCTGTTATTAAACGCAAATCTTGAATAGGTCTCCGCTGTTTTCACATTTAAAAAGGTCTTTGTTGTCTTTGTACAGAGACAATATGAGATTTGCTTGTAGCCACAGCACTTAAAAAACCCATGTAACCTATTTTCATAGGCACACCAGCCTCGCTTTCAATAAAACACACACTCGCATTCCATAATTGCGATCAGTGAAATATATGAAAACAATAAAATACAATTTAAAAATGAGAGAAAAAAAATCCAAATTCTTCGACATATTTAAACTTAAAAAAAAGAAAGAAAAAGTAACGCAATAGTTACTTTCCCTGGTAACTAGTTACTATTATAGTGAAGTAGTGGAGTTACTAACTCAGTTACTTTTTGGGAGAAGTACTTAGTAACTATAACTAATTACTTTTTAAAAGTAACGTTCCCAACACTGCTTGTATGTGATCTAAAAAGCTATGAAAAAAGTTTTTTTTTCCATGCTCTGCTATGGATATGCTTCTGGCTCAGCTCCCGTATATAAAACTACAATGACCATCATGCCTTTCCAACCTCTACGTCAGCGGAACACACCCCTCACTGTGATTGGCTGACACATATACCCCTCCGCTGCTGTAGCTGCTGCTGCTGCTGCTGCATGGTTGAAGGTGAAGTGGGTCCAATTGTGAGTCACGGTCCTTGTCTCTCAGTCCAAAATGCCATCCAGTGGACTTTTAACCATGCACGCTCACGTCTGCAGGCGCCTGGTAAGTGTTTAGTTTAGTGTGTCTGTTGTTGCGTGGAGGAGCTCGTTGTAGCAGCACTGACGGCGTGTAAACACAACAAGGCCTCGGTGAAGTGGTGAAGTTAGCTTTTCTGTCTCTGTCCTTGACCACAATAATGAGACAGAGAGAAGAGACAGCCTGAAGACACCTGCTTTCTGGGACAGGTGTCATTTGGATAGTGGCAATTATGACAGTGGCTTCGTTTTTCTTTTCTTTTTACATGATACAAAAGTGAAGCTAAAAGCTAATAATTAAAAACAACAGTGTCGCTAGCTAAGTGAAAGTATAAAGCTAAACAAAAGTTGGCTACTGCTTCTTACTGCTTTAATTATAAACATAATTCTCATTAGCTTCACCTAAAGTCCTTCAATTGACCCAAACGTATAGCCTATGTTATTGTTCAGTTTAAATAACAACCTTATGTAATCGCTGTTACATGATTACTAGAATTATTTTCAGTACCATTACTGTATTCAGTAGCCTACCAGTACTCATAATAATCATGGAGCTTGATATTTACATTATTCCTCAGCCGAAAAGAAGATATCGTTTTATACAAAATCTATCCCACTTTTAGTTGAAACAAAGTTTGGATTAAAACAGAATAACACAGCACAGAACCTGCTAAAGTCTCCCACTTCTGACACTGGTGCAAGTGCAACCAAGTTTTTCTGATGGTTAAACATAGGGCTACTCTTTTGTAGAACAGTATTGATTATCTCAAAGTTATTGAAATGCATGACATAAACCAGAGTGAAGGAGTGACAGAGACATTTGTGGTTACAAAAAAAAGAGATGTCTCTGCAGCAGCTGTGGTCCCAAGTCCAGCTTGACTGAGACTGAGACAAGGCCGAGTACAAATGTGGTCCCAAGACTCACTACAACACTAATAAATGAACACCAACTGTTTCCTGCTGTTTTAGGCTCATAAGTACCTGTGCAGAACCTACTCGTCTCGCCCCTCGCTCAATGTAAGTACACCGAGAGCTATGTAAATCTGTGTTTGGATGTAACTCTTTTTAATATGAACTTGTTATGGATGTTTCAGGAAGTCGTCATTGTTAGCGCAGTCCGCACTCCCATGGGCTCCTTTAGAGGAACCCTGGCAGCGGTACCAGCCACCAAGCTGGGCTCCATTGCCATCAAAGGAGCCATAGACAAAGCAGGTATGCTTACAAGTATTTTCCTCATTCATTAATTCATTCATAAGTGGCTTTGTGCACGTGATCAAACATCCTGGTATGCAGAGGATCCTCATCATACGCAGCAATTATGTGCAATCACTGCTAAGCAAATACACCAAATGAATAATTATAAGTTGATAATATCTTTATATCTTTGACTTATTGTTTCTTGTGTTTAGGAATCGCTCCTGAAGAGGTGAAGGAGGTCTACATGGGTAATGTTCTCCAGGCAGGAGAAGGACAGGCCCCCACAAGACAAGCCTTGCTTGGTGCAGGTGTGAGCTACACTGTTGATGCGTATATATATTTTAACCACTAACATCAATATTGACATTAACAGAAACAGCCACATATGTAGGCTAATATGTCTTGGACTGTTATCTATCTCCACTATAAAGCTAATTGGTTGTTCTGCACACATTTCTGATCTGAAAGCTACAGATCATAAAGACATGATCAAAGCTACACAATTTTTTTTTTTTTTAAAACATGTGTTTACCTGCAGGTTAAACTCATAAACATAGTTTATCTCCAGCAGCAGTGTTATGCCTCATCCGCTTTGATAAATGTACCCAGCTTCTGAAGACACTTTTATGTCATGACTGATCACACCGGTCACATGAAATATGGCAACTAATGATGCACACAAACACAGAGACAAAAGATTGGTCAAGAGACGTATATTCAATTTTTTTATTTTTTTTATTTAACACAAATATGTCTGTCTCTCTAGGCTTGACCCTCGGCACTCCAGCAACAACCATCAACAAAGTCTGTGCCTCGGGGATGAAGTCAATCATGCTGGCATCCCAGAGTCTAATGTGTGGACACCAGGTACTGTTGACATTACATACTTTACACTGTAGCTCTACAGCTGGAGAGACTGTGTTTGCAGTTAATTCAAGATGCAGAGTTCATGAAGCTGTGACAGAATATAGACTTTAATGTGTGTAGTTTTGATGTGTGTATTCAAAAACACAAATCTGATTCAATATTAGATTAGGAAGGTATTTTTGTGACCAAAACAAGCTTTGTTTACCAAACTCCTAGCATATGATGGGTGACCTGCAGAGATCTGAGTGGCATTGTTACACAATCCACTGTATGAACAAGAGACTGTGTCTGTCACTACAGATGAACAGACATGTGCTTATGTGATTATTCATTAAAAGTTCCATATGTGTGTGTATAGGGACATTAATTAATTCTGTGTACCATTAGTACAACTCGGGCATGCAGAGATGTGTGTGTGCACATGTGGCTTCCCAATAAAAATCTACAAGGAAAATGGATGTAAAGTAGCCATAAACACTATTGCGATGCTGCAGCCTTATTGTTAAAAGTCAGTTACACTAAATCACTGCAGTTACTACCTGATGGAAATGTATACATGCATACACACATACTTTATGCATTTCATGTCCAATTGTTGATATTGTCAGGGGACTTGTATCCCAGGGCGAGACTGTTGTTACTCACGAATGTCAATGTAGGTCATAGGCAGCCAGAATAACAATGTGACAGCAACTCTTTCTTTCTGTGTGACTCTTTTTCTTTCTTCAGGATGTGATGGTGGCAGGCGGCATGGAGAGCATGTCCAATGTCCCTTATGTAATGGCCAGAGAAAGTCCAACCTATGGAGGCGTGAGGATGGAGGACCTCATTGTTAAGGACGGACTCACTGATGTCTACAACAAATTCCACATGGTAACTGGAATTTATTTATCTTGTGTATTTTTATAATATCATTCAAAGTTTTAGGATGATTTTTAAAACCCTCCTGTTGTCCTTCTGTGTCAATCTGTTCCCTTCCTCCATCCTTCCTTCTTTCCTTCCTTCTTTCCTTCCTTCCTTTCTCCCTTCCTTCTTTCCACAATCCTTTTTCCCTTCCTTCCTTCCTTCCTTCCTTCCTTCCTTCCTTCCTTCCTTCCTTCCTTCCTTCCTTCCTTCCTTCCTTCCTTCCTTCCTTCCTTCCTTCCTTCCTTCCTTCCTTCCTTCCTTCCTTCCTTCCTTCCTTTGTCCGGCCTCCTGCTTCCTTCCTTGACCTAATCTGTTCCTTCCCTCCATCTTTCTTTCCTTCCTTTTTCCCTTCCTTCAGTCCTTCCTTCCTTTGTTCCCTTCGTCCTTACTTCTTCCTTCCTTTTTGACCCAATATGTTCCCTCCCTCCCTCCATCTACCTTACCTTCCTTTTTTCCTCCCATCTCTCACTTCTTCCTTCCTTCCTTCCTTCCTTCCTTCCTTCGTCCTTCTTTCCTTCCTTCCTTCTTTCCCTTCGTCCTTCCTTCCTTCCTTTTTGCCCTCTGTCCCTCCTTCCTTCCTTCTTTTCCTTCCTTCATCCTTCCTTCCTTCCTTTTTTCCCTCCGTCCCTTTGTCCTTCCTTCCTTCTTTCCCTTTGTCCTTCCTTCCTTCCTTCCTTCCTTGACCCAGGAGGACAACAGGAGGGTTAAAAAGATTATGTAAAACGGTGCATACAGTATCAGGTTGCCTCAGTAACTGGATCTACAGTGTCTTTGGTTGCAGGGCCTTTCCATAAAGTAAAAATAATTGCCTCCTATATATCTCATGTCCCAGTGTTCGCCAAGATGAATTTATACTTTTATCAGATTCATCTTTTGACATCTGTGCCATTGTGTTTGTGTTTGCTTGGTCTCTGACAGGGAAACTGTGCAGAGAACACAGCCAAGAACAGCAAGATCACGAGGGAGGAGCAGGACGCCTACGCCATCGGCTCCTACAGCCGCAGCAAAGCGGCGTTCGAGTCTGGATTGCTGGCCAAGGAGATCGTACCAGTCAGCATTCCTCAGAGAGGTACAGCAAGATGGCAAACACGGTTTCTCCCAGTTTATCATGCAGTGACATTGGTTATTTACACAACAAAGCGTGCTGTAGCTGTTGATGTGACTTACTGTATTTCTTTATTTTTGGTAGGGAAACCTGATGTGGTTGTGAGTGAGGACGAGGAGTGGAGGAGGGTCGACTTCAGCAAAGTCCCCAAACTGAGGGCAGTGTTCCAGAAAGAAAATGGTAAATGTGAAGCTGTCATTATTCTCGCTGTACTGTATTTATTCCATTTCTTAATTTCATTCATTAAACCACTTATGGAGCATCAGCAATTCAGCATACATGCATTTCATGGAGGTGTAATTTCCTGCTGTTCTTCAGGCACGGTGACGGCAGCCAACGCCAGCACGCTGAACGATGGAGCTGCTGCCCTCGTTTTAATGACGGCAGATGCTGCAAAGAGGCTCAATGTCACTCCACTGGCAAGGATTGTCTGTAAGTTTTACACACACAAATATATATACGTATATACGCACACTTACACACACAGACAGACTAGGCTTTCAGAGTTTGAGGTTTATGATTGGAACTCTTTAAGGTTGGTCAATCCATTTTTGTGTAAAATGGAGAGAATTAATGTTTATTCCTGTTTATTAAATCCAAACAAAAGTGTGATTTGTTTACTTATTTCCCTTTGCCACATTTGTTGGATTGTGTATTTGATGAGTTTGATGAGGGAAACAAAGAAATCCCATGAGCCTCCATAGCGTAGCTCTGAGCAGCTTGTGGCTCTGCTCCGCCATTCTAAAAATAGCTTGCACCGACAATTAAAGGCAACAATCTTACTGCTATGACTATAGGGATTATGGTAATGGGCCAATTTGCCAAAATGATACAGAATATTAACTTTTTTCCCCCCTCACATAGCTTTTGCTGATGCTGCAGTTGCACCCATTGATTTCCCCATTGCTCCTGCATACGCTGTACCCAAGGTGAGTACAAAGCTGTACTGATGTGAAGTATTATATACAGTACCTTGAAAGTTTTAGTCAGAGGTATATATTCCATAATTTTAATAAAATAACTCTATCTGCTCTATAGTCAACCTTTCATTGATGCAGTTGAATCCATCCTAACCTAGTGAATGTGTGTCAGGTGCTGGAGGCAGCAGGGTTGAAGAAGGACGATATCTCCATGTGGGAGATCAATGAGGCCTTCAGCGTGGTCGTTTTGGCCAACATGAAAATGTTGGACATTGACCCAACAAAAGTCAATGTTAATGGAGGTGCTGTGTCCCTGGGACATCCAATTGGGTAAGTAGTGTACTGTAGCTGGGACTGACACGGAGGAGCTGCTCATTATTTTTGATATAAGTGATCAAGTGACTAGGAGACAAGGAGGAAAGAACAGAAATACCTCCACAACAACTGAGCCACAGGGTGTGTGTCCTGTTCTTCTAAAAATATCTCCTCCTCTTTTCCTGTTCCTCCTCAGTTCAGAGGAACTGTGCAATAAAGTTTAATTTTCTAGGGAATATAGAACTATCGGCCCATATCCAAACTTGGCCCTCAACATCGTGGACATAAAATCTTATCTAATCTATCTAACCTCAAAAACACTCCAGACACTTAACTGCTGCAACTTGTTTTGAACTTTTAACAGAGTACTTCCTGGAGTTTGTCTAACATGACTAAGGGATTTGTGTATATTTATTTGCAAGTGCACGCCTTTTTGTACTGTAATCAAGTCATAAAACACAGCTCTGCTTTAAAGCAGAACTATGCAGGATTTGGGCTGTAATTATTGTGGCTCAGAGACACTGTGATGGTTGAGTGACCTATTATGAGGTGAATGGGGTCTAGGCCAATGCGCTCACCCCCCCCACTGGCTGAAAACCGCACTTGCAAGATCAGTCCTCCATCTCGGTGTTACAAATCTCATCAATGGATAGAACTATCGCGAGAAACTGCCTTACGGCAGTACGAGATAAGAACGCAGATGACGTCATGCATGTCATGAATCGTGATTGGTTTGAGTTCGGAAAGTCGGAGGAAACCATGGAAACATGAAATGTTTAGAAGTTCGGCTTGTGGCTAACACGGAGCTAATGCTAACACGGACACACACACACCATGGATCTTTTATAAGATAATGTAGGCTAATACATCATGACACACACACGCCTTCGCGTTTTGTTACCTTTATTCCTGTGTGTGTATGTCTGTGTCTTTGTGTCTGTATGTGGCCGTATTAGCGTTAGCTCCGTGTTAGCATTAGCTCCGTGTTAGCAGGGCTTAGCAAACACCGCTCTCTACCTTCAGGAGTTTTTTTTTTTTTACGACAGTGACATGTGCCTCCCAGAACTGTGGGGGAGCCCCGGAGAGGGAAAAAAGAGAAACCAACGAAGGAGCGAGCTATTTCCGGCCGACTTGCATAGTTCTGCTTTAAGCTTTATATCCCAGAGTGACCACAACAGGAAACACATGACTAATCTCAGTTTACAGTCTTCATAGAACAAGTAGTGGGTACTAGAGGGAAAAAAACAATGCTAGAGGTTTTATTTATTTATTTATTTATTTATGAAGAAAGAGATGAGTTTTCTATTTATCTATTTATTCCTTGATTATGGAAACCTCTGTGTGCTATTGGTGAATCAGCCCTAGTCATAATATAAATAGTTTTTATTGACTGTAAACAGGCCTGTCTTAGCAACTTGGTGGATGATTCATAATGCTTTCTTCTTTTTTATTGCTCAGGATGTCTGGGACAAGAATCGTGGGTCACATGGTTCACAATCTGAAGTCCGGTCAGTACGGGCTGGCAGGCATCTGCAATGGAGGTGGTGGAGCTTCATCTATTCTGATCCAGAAGCTGTAGGAAACTTGACGTCTCAGATAAAACTCCCAGATACACCCGTTGAAGTGTGTGTTAACTTTTGACTTTTGGTTCAATAAGCTAAGACATCTGTATGCTCCCTTTTTACTGTGAAGATAAGAATGCTTCTGTTACAACCTCTATGCCAGTTGCCTTAATCACACAACAAGATAGGACTCCACTCACGTGACATCACGACTCCAGAGTTAAAACACTCCTTTGTTTGACAAAACATCTTGTGCAAAAAAAAAATGGATTAATATTTAACTCTGTATGAAATTAAATGGTTGAATAAATACTGTAGTTTTTATGAAACCACTGTCATGTGATTGATCTTTATTGACCGACATATAGTTTATGGTTACCAAAAGTCCCACCCTCAGTGTATGACGTTTCACAGCTGGGAATTCCTTTGGTGTCAAGTGTATCAACATTTTGACTATACAAGGTCAGAGTTGGTGCTGTAATTTTCAAGTTGTACACTAGATGCCGCCATTTTCCTTGCACTCTTTATTGCATGCATTCCACATTGCAGTGGAATGCATGCATGGAAAAAAATGTTTCTTAAAAAGCATTTCTACATGTATGGCACTCACTTCCATTACAGATTATTATTACTGATTTTATAGGAAGATTATGAAAGCCACTGCTGTGATTAAAAACTGACATTATCCCACCAAAATCTATTGATAAAGTCTAAAAGTTTACATTATTTCAGGTCTGAAAAGACTTAATATTTTTGGTTATTTGTTATTTTGACTATAGTTGTCATTTTCTGCCAATAAATGCTCTAAATGACAATATTTTTATTTCAGTTTTGGGAGAATTGTTGTCAGTTAATAGAATAAAACAAAAATGTTCATTTTACTCAAACACCTATAAATAGTAAGACCAGAGAAACTCATCATTTTGTGGTCTCTTTTATTTATATATATATATATATATATATATATATATATATATATATATATATATATATATATATATATATATATATATATATATATATATATACATACAGTATATATGTATCTGTATTTTCCATTTATCCCTCTTGGCTTCCATCACTTTTGTTGAAGAAATACTCATCCTAGTGTGGACATGCCTTTTACGCTGTAGTTGACTAGAAAGCTCAAACAGGTACAGAACATCACCGGCAGACAGAAACCTTCACTTGAGGATACATTCAGGTCCTGATGCCTGTGTTCAGCCACAAACACGTTTAAGAATATTTCAAACTCAAGACAACCACCTTTTCACTCTGCTGCCCTCTGCAAGGTGCACTAGAGTTACTAAGAACTGCACTGAAAATGCAAAACATCTTGCTGTTTAGCTGTGCAAATAAATGCTATCCACTTGTGGTTGAAAGCCCTACCTGCTGAGTGTTTGAGAGGTTATCTGTAAAATGTCTGCTGTCACCTTGATGCAGTGAGGGTGGATGGAATTTCACTTGTGGTGTTTAAAGTGGGGAAAAGAAATGTGTCTTATCCGAAAGAATGCAATTTCAGGGGTGAACTTACAAAAAAAAAAAAAAAAAACCTGGGTACATACACCAACTGAACAACAGGTGTGTGGGAAGGGCTAAGGAAGGGTGAAGAAGATACACTCTGACCTAGAAGAAGTCCTGCATCCATCAAGGTAGGTCCACTTTTTTGGATCTAGCAATGTCATTTGAAAGTAGTGCTGGTGCTGGTGCTATCGTATCGCAGTTATGGCTTTTTGTACACTTTTGTTTATGACTAAACTGATGAAGACATGGAGCAGGGACCCCTACTATATAAAAAAATGTACTAGGCCCAGTACAGTATGTATTGTGCATTCAATATTAAGCTTTTGAAATATCACACAGGTTGATATACCGGTATTCATATTTTTTCTAAACGTGTACAATGTACAGTGGGTAGAGTAGTCGTCCGTCTGCCATTTATAAACAGACCTTGTTCACTGATACCAACGCCAATATCAACATGTCTGTCAACTGCATGGTAATCATGCATATTAATCAAAATTACGTTTTTTATTTGAAACATAAATGTGGAAACTAAAAGACATAAAACATTGCCTAATCAACCAAAAGTTCCACAACCCCCATGCAGCATCTCCTGTTGAAGACCTCTGCTGTAAAATGTAATTTATTATCTGTACAATAACTCAATGCATAGTTATTGAACAAGTTTGTATGTATGTTTATATTTACAATCCAAAACCATTTTCTTCATGTCAGTAAATATGTTTCATACTTGTCAGTCAGAACATCGGGGTCTCCACTCTCTCTTTCCTGAACGACTCTTGTCTTTCATTCCTTCCTCTTTCCTGCCAGTTAACCCAAAGTTAAATATTAACTGGCTCCGAAACTTGTTTGGCCATCAGTATTTGTTAGCCCACTTGCCATTTGTTAATAATTGAACACACCCGGGTGACGCATGTATTGTCGGACAATAGCATGGGTAATGTAAGAATGAAGAACCAAAGCTATTACGCCTTTTAACTTTATTTTGTGTAATTTGTGTTTGTTTTCTAAGACTTTGTCTGAATGCCAGGTCTAGGTCAAACAGTTCCCTTTTGCCAACTGTTGACTGCTATTGCTCCTCCTCTCACGTACTGTTTTGGACTTTAAGACACTTGCATTTGGTAGAAACTGTGGTCAGGAAAGGTTCAGGGAAAACATTTATCCAGACAGAGTGGAGATTAGCCACAGTAAGCAGAAACTAGTGCATGTTTGTCTTCAAGGTTTTATAAGGTAAATTGAGAATTTCAAATATTATGCATTTATAGATGTTTCTGCAGTTATGTAGCCAGGGAATGTTTTCAGCTACAAAAACTGCTCATAGATCAATGACACAGCTGATGTAATGTCACTTCTACACAGTTACACCATTAACCTGCACAGGACTATAAAGCATTCATTGTTTTCAAATGATTCACCTTGTCCTAATCGGCCTCACCGTTAGTAATGAGTATCAATGAATGTCGATGCTTTCCTCCATCAATACCTGCTATTTGACCATGTCATTATGAAGTGTTAAATAAATGGAGTGGTGTGCAACAGGCTGGCTTATGCACACACACCAGCAGTAGGTGTGGTCATGGCTGTTGATTACAGGGAAACAGGGAGTGGAGGGACAGAGAGAATCAGAGCGTTGAAGGAATTTGTGGGAATTACAAGGTACGTAGCAATCGAGAGGAAAAAGCGGATTAATTTGTGAACATTAACCACACAGCAGGTCAGGTGTCCGCTTTTATTGTTGTGGTATTTAAGTTGTTAATTAACAAAGATTGATTTTTGGTGTTTGGGGTAATGTGAATATAGCATATTTCACATTAGTGTTTATTTTTGTTTTACAAATGTTGCTTTAATATAAACTTTTGCTTGGCTATAATACGGTGCATTATGTACTTTTCTTTTTTCAGTTATGAGCTTTTATTTGTAATTTCAAACACTGTATAAACTTTTCCAGGTGTGACAGCGTTTCACATCAGGCGGTACGACCAGTTTCAGTATGAGTAATAATCAGGTAAGTTTGACAGCTAAAGACAACGCTTTCTAAATCATCAGCGCACTTTTTTTTCCCTTTATATTATCCCTCTGTTTTTACACTCAATAACATATTAACCTGATTGTTGTGCCAATAATTTCTCTTTCTTTACTTGCAGGTAAATGGGCCAACCTATGACAACATAGGCTTCCAGAATGATGAGGGGAGACCCCCTCCATACAGCCCACAGGACGGGATGTACCCTTCGCCTTCGTACCCACAACAGACGCCAAGTCACGTTGCCTCGTCTCCCAGAACCATCAACACCCACCACACTGTAACGCCGGGAATACCACACAGTATCGGACAAAAGAAAGGTGCAGTTATCAGTCGTAACGCAAATACACACTCATATGACTAACAGCTTCTGCAGTTTCACAGAAACATGAACTCATTTTTATTTCCATTTGAACCAGAAAGTTACATTTACAATGATTTTACAAAATCAAAGCATAACTTTAATTGGTCTGATATCTCCCAGTCGTTCATGGTGGTGTATTATTATTATTATGTGCGATTATTTTATTTTCAGTATTATTAGCTTATAGATATCATATCTGGTTTTACAAGTGATAATGAACTGTGCCTTTTCCTTCCTTATCATGACCATGCAAATGGTTCATCACTGCATTGGAGAAATGTAATACACAACACTTTTGATTGTGCTCTTTGGGTGTTATGAAGCTGGAGAACACTGCTTGACCTTTGGTCCTTCTTAAGAAAGCCATACTTATCCACAGCTCCATCAAAATGTCAATGCACCCCTCCCTTAAGTGTTGCATTTGTATAATGCACAGTTTTGAAGCAGAAATGAATTTATGGATTTTTTTTTTTAGGCAGTAAAGTAGAAACACAAAACCTAACATTACTGTTTCGTCATGTGGAAAATGATCAACTCACAACACTTGATTTCATGAAGTGAATGCAGTAGAAAATGAACCTCACCAATTTACATCTTTGGCCACTTCTTTTTGTACTGCGTTCTCTAAATAAAACCATTTGCATGCCTGAATCTATGTAAATTTTAAAGGGTGCCCAGCACTGGCATGTAAAATTGAGCAATATCAATGAGTTTATTGTAATCTTGCTTTACAGGGATGAGGAAATGTCAATGGAAATATGTCCTGTCAGCAGTTCTGGTTGTCCTTCTTATCCTGGCAGTAGTGGCCCTCCTGCTCTGGTACTTCTGTGAGTTGAACTGAAGATCTTTTTCTCATTATTAGATTTTTCTTTTTCTTTGGTGATATTTCTGTGTGCTCTATACTGTGTGTGTGAGTCTCTGTGTATCTGTGTTTGCAGTATACTTCCAGTGTTTACTAGGGAAGTCGTGCAGAAGCGGTGGACGGTGTCTGAGCCACTCGCAGTGGTGTGACGGTGTCGAGGACTGTTCAGATGGAGAGGATGAAGCTCAGTGCTGTAAGATGTTCCGCAATCTACAGTAGTTATCGGTGGTCGTCATGGTTTCTGTTACATCCGTCATCAGCACAGGGAACAAACCACTGTCCTTCTGTGCTTCACAGTTCGCCTCCATGGGACCAACTTAATGCTGGAGAGTTACTCATCTGACAGTCAAACATGGATGCCTGTGTGCGCTGACAACTGGCACGACAACTATGGCAAAGCAGTGTGTGAGCAGATTGGCTACTCGAGGTGCTGAGCATCTTCGTTGTCCCACTTATGTGCACTGTTTGAGTAGCTGTTTTTTTTCTCTTTTTTCCTCAGAATAAATTTTTGTTAAAGGGATAGTTCAACATTTTGGGAAATTCGCCTATTGCCATAATTCATTACCTTTAAAGAGACAACGAGGAGTTTTGGAAAAGCGAAGCGTTTTCACACAACACTTATGAGCCTCCGCGCGCACCGTGAAATTCTTTGACCAGCGCAAGACAGACTCATGTTTTCATTCATCAAGAATTAAAGCAGAAGTAAGCGATCCTGCGTATGGGCGGATATAACTATTTAAGACTTATATTAACACAAATAGTCCGCTTACTTCTGCTTTAAAGTCAGAGGTTCGAAGACGATCACATACCGTCGTAGTTCCGACCATAAACGGTGATTCGGCGGCGTTATTCTCATGACTCGCCAAAACCGAAAATAAAGAAACGCTGGTCGGCTCGACCAGCATTTCCGCCACCACTAATAATAACAAAATAACGATAGAGACAAAACGATATATTTATCGAAAATGGGCCCATTAACAAGTGTGGGTAGCGGAGATTCATCCACATTAATATGAGACTTTTTTATTGTCGCAGAATTTTTGGTTCTGCCGACGGAGAAAACTCCTCATTGTCCCTTTAATTATTGGTGCATGTTGTTTTGAGATCCGCGGGGCAGAGACGTGAGCTGCTCAGCGAACACAGTGGAGGAGAAACTCATCAAATACACAATCCAACAACACCAAAACGCTCTCATGGGCAAGTTGTGACCTGAACATTCACCACACTATGAAATAATCATGTATTATTATGTAACATTACGACACATGAAGCAAATACTTGGACCTACTTGCACTTTTGAGATCACTCCGCCCAGCAGCCGTGTGTGGACTGTCGTTCTGGCTATGTATTTACCTCGAAAACAACTTAGTCTCATAATGTTACATTATTATTTCATAGCGTGGTGAATGTGCAGGTCACAACTTCTCCACAAGAATGTTTTGGAGTTGTTGGATTGTGCATTTAATTTGTTTTGAGGGACGGAGGACCTGTACCGTTTACCTTCATTGTGTTCGCTGAGCAGCTCACGTCTCTGCCCCGCGGATCTCAAAACAACATGCACCGATAACAAAAGATAATGAACCTACTGCTATGACTATAGGGATTATGGCAATAGGACAATTTGCCAAAATGTTGATCTATCCCTTTAAAGAGGAAAAGCCTCTGAGACAAGTTAAAGTTAAAAGTTAACACTGTATATAAAGCAATATAAAGAGGTACAGTACAAATGGCCTATTCATCTGAAGAATTGAGTAAGACAAGGAGAAAAAAGATATGTTTCACATTTGGGAAGATCTACACACAAATTCCTCATCATGACTAACATCCAAACTTCACTCATCCAATTTAAAAAGCTGAGTATGTTTGTCTCACTGATCACATGACTTCTTCTTTGTGTCCATCCCATAGTCGGGATTACGTCACCTTCAGGCGAGTGAATGCAGGTTCCTCGGCCTCCGAAGGATACCTGAGACTGAAGCCCGGGAGTAACTACAGGTCTCCTATACAGTCTCAGCTAACTTACAGGTATGATTTACACCCAGTACAGTAATAATGAAATGCATTTCCACATTGAGCAGTCAGTCTTATTTCTCTCTGTGTCGTGTGTCGTGTATTTTGGAAATAAATATCTTTTTTTTTTTACTTTTCTCTGCAGCCAAAATTGCTTAGCCACAGCAATCGCACTTGAGTGTATAGGTAAGCTACTGTTTTAACTGGGACATAACTGCAATGCTGAAATATGTATGAAATTGTGTTGCTGTTTGGACAGCAGCCAATCAAATTGTGGGGAAGAATACCAAATATCCAAGAGAACAGAAATATAACTTGAATTTAATTAGTTGTTTTTGCTCTATTAAACTTTTTTTCTCCATCATCAGAATGTGGAAAGACGTCAGCGGCCCCCAGTTCTCGAATCGTAGGTGGTACGAACGCTGTGAACGGAGCCTGGCCGTGGCAGGTCAGTCTTCAGATTCAGGGGCAACACGTTTGTGGAGGCTCCATCGTCAGCCCTTACTGGATCGTATCTGCTGCACACTGCTTCGAGAAGTGAGCTTCTGCTCTTTACACCATTTATGATCCTTCATGCCATTTCACAAAGAGACGCTATTGCCTATTGCACATGTTTGTGTTCTCGGTTGCAGGTACTTCAGTCCTGGGTTATGGACAGTGCGCTATGGTGATGTGAGCTTAAGGGAGTTGCGTTTTGAAGCTGGCAAATCAGTTAACAAAATCATTAGTCATGCCGAATATGACAGTGAAACTAGTGACAATGACATTGCCCTTCTGAAGCTCAACACACCTCTGACATTTACAAGTAAGTGCTTTCCAGTTAAATCTAATGATGATGATGTGACCTGGTAGTTTATTTCTGTAATGAGAAGTTCATGTTGTTTGTCTCTTAGGAACAGTGCAGCCTGTGTGTCTCCCCAACTCTGGTGTGAACCTCTCTGCCCAACGTTCAGCCTGGATCACAGGATGGGGAGCCCTGCGCTCATCTGGTGAGTGAATATGTCCAACTTTGAAACTGAGAATTTACAACATATTAAAGGGATAGTTCACCCAAAATTGAAATTTCTCACCCTCATGTCGACTAAGGGCTGGGAGAAGTTTCAGAGTCCTCCGTGGCTTCTCTGAGTTACAGGGGGTCTCGGCGTAGCAGTGCATGTCCATATAACGGTTGCAAATGGATACCAACTGTCTTCGTAACAAAAAGACACACCAAAAAACATCCAAATACCTCCATGCTGCTCGTATGTAATGTCCGTCTTGTATTGAAGCCCCCAAATGCGAAATTGTCCCGAAAAAAATTAAATAAGTCTATTTTTCAAGCTTGTTTGTAGCGGAAGCTCCTCTTACCAGTTCGTCCAAATTTGACCAACCGGGAAGAGGAGCTTCGAGAAGCTTCCGCTACAAACAAGCTTGAAATGTAGACTTATTTAATTTTTTTCGGGACAATTTCGCATTTGGGGGCTTCAATACAAGACGGACATTACATACGAGCAGCATGGAGGTATTTGGATGTTTTTTGGTATCCATTTGCAACCATTATATGCACTGCTATGCCGAGACCCCCTGTAACTCAGAGAAGCCACGGATAACTCTGAAACTTCTCCCAGCCCTTAGTCGACACGAGGTCGACTAAAATCTTCTCTTCAATGCTTTGTTGTCTTTTTCTTTCTGTAAATTATTTGTTCAAGTGTTTCAAGGGTCACCTGCTTTTTAAGACTTGAGGAAAGTGATTCTTTAACGTGTGGCTGAGTTAACTAAATGTACAATTATTAATTGTTCTCAGGGCAAGGCCCGGACATACTGAATCAGGCCCAGGTGACCATTTACAGCAGACAGACCTGTAACAGCCCTCAGGTGTTAGAGGGACGGGTCACTCAGACCATGATCTGTGCAGGAAAACTGCAGGGAGGGGTCGACACGTGTCAGGTTAGTCAGACTTTGTTTGTCTCACACACACATACTGTATAGATACACACATGCACCATGCACATTCATCTTTCTCTTGTATGCTGCAGGGGGACAGTGGAGGACCGCTGGTAGTTGAGCAGGGAGGTGTATGGTGGCTGGCAGGGGACACTAGCTGGGGGATTGGATGTGCTTTGAGGAACAAGCCAGGAGTCTATGGCAACGTTACTTATTTTACTGACTGGATATACACACAAATGCAGGTACAGTATGTTAATGCTCCAGAGATTCACCCACCTGATTAACCTTTATTTGCATACGCAGTAGGTCTTCTTTTAACAGATGCTTGAAAATTCAAACTGGGCATTGCATATGTATTTGCAGTTAGAAGCAGAGCAACAACACATGTCAGTCCTTGTGTGAAGTCCTATGTCTTGTTATATTATGATTCTAACTGCTCAAAAAAATAAAGGAAACACTTAAACAACACATTGTAACTCCAAGTATATCACACCCATGTGAAATCAACCTGGGATGATAATTTTGATTTACATTGATAATTTTTACGTTATGTTGTTCTCAACACACTCTACTATATATTGAATAACGATTTTAAACTGCAATATTTCATTAATTGAGATCTAAGATGTGTTGTTTAAGTTTTCCCTTTATTTTTTTGAGCAGTGTAGTTAAATCTAATGTGAATGAGTCACGTACTGTGATATTAGGTGACATTATGCGAGCTGACAGCTTCATAAGAATGATATCCTAACATCTAACTCTTACATTGTTTCTCATCCTAACAGAATGAGTGATGGAAACATCAGCCAACATGAAGACAAACCTCTGTTAATCAGTTACTTTATCACACACTTTGCACTTTGAATCTGAATCTCTGATCAGGAAGAGATTTTTTTTTTAAAAACAAAAACAAAAATTGTGGGAAACCGATGCGTCATTTCATTATTTTTCTATACTCATTATTACGGACAAATGAATGTTTGTATTGTGACAAAAATCAAGCTATTTTGTTGTAATAAAACAAATTTTGCACAAAAGAGCTGAGTTTCACTTGTGTTCAGTAGTCTGTCCCTGCTTCTGTCAAGTAACTGGCTAATGGAGCAAAGCCTGGCAGCCGGCGCAGCAGTTACTTTGACTCATGCTGCAGAATTTAATGGTACACTACTCAGGTAGTGGTAAGCATATCCACAGCCCTGTTTGAAAGAAGATTAAACCCCACCTTCATTCTTTTATTTACCTGTTAGCTCTCCTCTTGGTACAGTACAGGGAACAATAAGATCAGAGCTTTGCCTGGACATATTCACTTACCACACACTTTATCAGGAAAGCCTGTACATCAAGTTTTTCATTGAATTAACTAATTATGTACCAGCAGTATAATGGATAAAACACAGAGGTAGGCCAGGACAGAGCATTACATAATGTTCCAGGAAAATTTGATTTTGGGCTTTTCTAGAATTTGCAGCAGAATGAACACACATTGTTATTCAGGAGAAAAAGACCATGATTGGACTGGTTGGGTATTCAGAATGGACAACACATGAACTACTATTGCTGCAAGTTGAGAGCATCCTTACATACAGTACAGTATCTGTGTGTGGTTCCTTAGTTGCACAGCAGCTGATCAGGAGGCCCGACAGCGGATTGTGAACCAAGCACAGGAATGCAGCTCCCTGCCTTGGAGGACATTTACCTACAGTACACACCGCCTTTTGTGTTACAGGGTCTCCAGGGACCCGTTTTTAGGTTTTTAATGCATAAAAGTACCTCATAAATATGTTTATTGCATAAAGGCTTTTTGACTTTGTCAGGAACCTCTATTTAAACAAAATAAAACAAAACAAAAAAATTTAAATTATGACATTTATGGTGCTAGGGTCAGCTTTTTTTTTCTCATTTTGGAGACGTGGCCCTTTAATGGATTCAATTCAGCACATTGTAACATGAGTAACAACAGCAGATGAGCACAACATGTCCCAGTTAAACTCCCAGTTAATTTGTATATTATGTAAATTCAGTGTACAGGTTTCAGGTTTCACATTAACATCTTCTGGTCTAATATTTATAAGCCACCACATCACATCCTTTTGGGTGAATTTGTCTCTGTTTACCTATTGGCTGTAGCTATTTCTTATCTAATTTTTCAAATGTATCTTATGACTGTTACACTGCCTCATGAATGAACATATTCTTGTGCTATTTTTGCTGTGTGAATTTGTGAAACTGCTTTTAGAAAAGGTAAAGCTGTTTCTTGTTTACACCAAATAATAGAGACTGCTGCAAAAAAAAAAAGAAAGAAGGAGGAGGAGGAGAAGGAGTGAACAGACTATTCTCTCAAAACAGCAGAGATGGACAGAGTACTCGACCCCAGTACTTGAGTAAGAGTACAAATAGCCTACTACTGGTCAAAATTTACTTGTTACAAGTAAAAGTAGCTCAGTCGACATGTTACTCGAGTAAGAATAAAAAAGTACTTGCTTTTAAGGTACATATAGCCTACTTAGGTATCCAAAAGTACATGCTTTTAAATTTACTTTAAGTAAAAGTAAGAGTAAGAGTAAATTTCTTATTTTTCACATCAGTGAATTACTATATTTTTTTCTAAATGAATGTAAGGACCTTTTAACTCACCTGCTTGCTTTTAGGGGTTAAGGTTTCCTTCTTTGACAACACACACAGCTTGTGTCCAATAGTATTTTAGAAAAAAAAAAAAAAAAAAAAGAGCAGACCTGAAAGTAACTAGTACTTTTCAGCCTTCCTAGAAATGAACTCAAGTAAAAGTAAAAATATTTGTCTTGGAAATGTATTCAAGTAAGAGTAAGTAAGTAGCCTACCAAAGAAATCTAATACTCAAGTTAAAGGGGGTCATCCCTATGTTCCCACAGCCCTATGTTCCCACAGCCTTATGTTCCCACATTTCTAACTTTTGTTGTCACTGAAAATTAGGCCCTATGTTCCCACAGCCCTTTGGTCCCACCATTGGTTGGGTTTAGGCAATGAAGAAAAGAGTTGGTTAAGTTTAGTAAAAAGACCCGGTAGAGGCTAGACAGGCCAGATAGATAGAGTCCAGATAGGTAGAGAGAGTCCAGTGGGAACATAGCCCTAATTTTGAGAAAAATCTTAGAACTGTGGGAACATAGGGCTGTGGGAACATAAGGCTGTGGGAACATAGGCATGGACCCAAGTAAAGTACAAATCCTCCAGAAAAGCACATTTCAGGGGACTGTGCTGTCGGGCCTAGTACTGTCTCAGTGGTAGTACCTGTAAACCACCAGCAGGTGTCACTGTCGCCGTGTGGGAGGCGTTGGTACAGGAAACACCTGGGAAAGACCAGACAGACACACCTGGTTGCTGCGTCATCTCTAATCAAACCGTGAGCGCGCGGCAGGCGGCGGGAAGAAAGTCAGTAGATTAAAACATGATTTCTCACAATTAACAGGTAAGCAGGTAACAGTAGTCTTATCTACTGTGTGTTGGCTGCTTTCCTATAGGTGAATAGTTGTTACTTTTTGCTGAAGAAACGAATGTGGAGAAGTTAGCAACAACAAGCCAACAGGAAGCTGCTGTACCCGACCTCGTTATCTGTTCATTTTAAAAATGGCGTTGTTATTCAGTGATGTATCGCTGATGAGAAGGATATTGACAGACATTATCCTTAACATGATGTGCATTTTTCTTACTGTAATGTGTTGCTCAGCCACACAGGTGTTTGATTCTGGCTGCTAGGCCTCTGCTCTGGTCACCAGTGTCAACATACAGTACAAGCAACATAGCAGCACAGTTACAACAGTACAGGTGTAGCTAGCTGGCATAAGTTATGGCTTTGTTCAATTTAGGTTGAAGATGTTGTGCATGCAGGCTCACTGGCTTGGCTTAGCTACTGGGACACCTGAGAAGATGTTCAATCTATCAAGCGGAGGCATTGCTTTCAAGAGGCATGACTTTGGTGGATGGACCCTGGGCATGTAGGTTTATCTATGTATGTAATGCATGGTATTCACACAACAAATGAACAATCAAACTAAAACTTGCTTTTTTTCTCATTTTGCAGAAGGATGTTTGCATAGCCTAGCCTACTACATATTTTGGAGAGCTGGGCAGTCCACAGATCCAAGCACAGGTTCATCCAGAAGAGCTTGACCCACATCAAGAGAACCGTGCAGCAGTCACAGGATGCAGTAATGAGCAAGTAAGTTTTTTTCTTGTATGTTGAATAATCATAGCGAATAATGATGTTTGACTGGTAGTTGGTTGCACAAGTTTTTATATAGGGAAAGAGTTGTCATTGCCAATAACTTGGTAACCTTCAGCCTTTGCCACAATCCCAACTGCTTTGGCAAAGATGAAGGTGTCACTTGGGACTGAGTTTTGTATCCTTGAAAGACAGCAGATGATCACTGTACAAGCTTCCCATCGGAAAGTGGACAGCCGGCAGCACATATACTGTACCTACAAACAGATAAAGGGGACACCTGTGTATTTTTCTGCTCTCAGAGTCCGATTGACCCTGTTACTTTTATTTGTTCAGTGTCCATGGTTGTGATCACTGTGTTAGGTTTGGAAAAGGTGTTTTCAGGGTCTATGTGAGGATGATTCATTTCATTTGTTTATTTTTTGGCCCCCAAATACTGTACTTGGAAGATTATACAGATATCGGTGAACTTTTTTGGTTCTGCCAGGGTTGGCTGCCTGGGCGGGTAATTTCGGATCAGAGGAAGGTTTTTGTATTTGGTTGACAGGTTTGGCTGTAATGGTTTTATAAAGGGACTTTAAAAACGCTCTTCTCCTCTCCGTGTTTCCTCAACTCCCCTCTCCTCCTCTCCTCTTTGATCTCCCTCCATCAGCTCGGCTGTTTAATCACTGCTCATGGAGGTTGGCTCGCTAATTGGCAGATGCTCAATCCCAGAGCCTGCATCTGCTACCTGTTTGTACCAATTAACAGACCCATGATACTGCACTGACACCTCTTCAATGGGTTAACAGATGCCACAATTAGCCACTCATTTGAATAGCTGCGTCCTTAGCGTGAGGACCCTTGTTGCATCATCTCCCACTGTGGGGACCGCCTTTCATCTATTTGCCTTTTTTCTTGTTGCCTTTCAAATGAGGCATGGGAAGACCAGGGAACCCCGGAGTGTTGAGCAAACAGTCTTTCGCTAGATAGATCCCTACATCAGCTCTCCAGACTCAGTGTTGCAGCTTAGCAGAGGCTGAAGAGTTGAATGACAAAACGCACTGCCTTCATGAAAGCTGAGGAAGAAGCGCTTGCACTATCATTTAGGATGTTTCAGTTGTTCTGTGGTTCTAAATACTGCTTTAGCCTATTCAACTCGTTTGCTTTGATACACATGAAACTGTGAATATATGCTTGGTAGAGGTGGGAATCTTTTACTATCTCACGATTAGATTTAATTCTGATTTTTGGGGCTACGATTAGATTCAAAATCGGTTTTCGATTCAAAACGATTTGATTCATAATGATTTCTGCTTCAGTCTGTCGGTGTGTAAAGGATCCTCATGATCTACTCCAGTCTGCTTTGCAAGACAGAATGACTAAAGTGTCTTTTTCACATTTATTGAGTTTTAAACATTTATCCATGCTTAGATGGAATTGTTGAAACTGTTGCATAAAAGCAATATCACATATTACTTAAGTAACAAAATTAGAAGTGCCTCTTTTTTAAAAGAAATAGTGCAGTTAAACATGCTGCCTTTTAAATTCTAAGAAAATGGAGGCCGACAGCCGGCAGATTTGTTTCATTATTTTATTTTTTAAAATCGATTTTGGGACATTTTATATCGATTCTGAATTGTATTAAATGAGAATTGCGATTCTTATGTGAATCAATTTTTTGGCACACCCCTAATGCTTGGTATACTCTTATTTTTTCCCGGAGGACTCGTGGATGAACTAATTAGATTTTGGTGGTCAAACGTCAAGGTCGCGGTGACCTCACAAAAACATTTTTTGGGCAACAAGAAACTCCTCAAGGGAATCCCTTCAAATTTGGCAAAATGTCCACGTGGACTCATGGATGAACTGTCAACATAGTGACAATCAGAGGTCAAAGTCACTGCCAAATCATGTTTTTTGGCTTCTTGAATTTGTCAACATTCATTTAGACTCAAGGATGCACTGATTAGACCTCATCAAACACTTTGGTACTGGGCCAAGGCTGTAATTCTAGTTCGTCTCTTGAAAACAGTGGATGTGCAAAAAACAAAAAACAACAGTTTGAATCTTGTTGGGTCCTGGTGGAAATAGATTCAGCTACTGTATCTCTGACCACTGACTCAAATTTTTCCAATTATGTTTTTTTCCACACTCTATGATTGGATACTGTAGTGCCAGCTTTTACATTTTAAGTGCTGATCTCTTAATCTTACAAAGTGTCTTGATATTTCATGTCTAATTTTTACATAGTGAACGTTTATATCCAGATAAATCATTTTTTTAAATGAATTTCTTCTATTTTTTAAAGTTGAAAAACAGTTTGTCCCTCTTCTCATGACGTAGAACCAGATATGGTCGACTAGGCAGCATTGAAAATATCTTTATATAAGGTAAAAAGTCAGGCTGGCAGCAAAACTGAAAATTCACGTTTTTATTTATAGGCATGAAACTAGATGTTGTTGATGTGAAAAGGAGCTGGATATTAAAACAGAGGAGAGGAAATGGTGTTGACACAAAGTATGAACCAGAGTGAGTGATGTGTAACAACACAATGACAGCGCTGTTACTAGGGGCTAAGTGCTAATCTTGGGTGGGGAAAACTGAATTCTCAGAGGATATTTAAGGAAAAAAAAGAGGCTTACTGGTGTGATTCTGCCCTAGTTCTCACCAACACATTGTCAGTGTGTGAATATGGGATGTGTGTATGTGTAATTTTGTGTGTATGTGTCAGGGTGATGGAGTGCGTGTGTGTGCATGTCTAAGCCTCCGACTGTGCATGCGCGCGCACACAGGCTCTGTGACTGTGAGCATGTTACTGTAATCCTCGCTGCGTGTGTGTGCGTGTGCGTGGATCAAAACCATGTGTCACTTTGCACAAAGAGTATGATCAATGCAACATTCTTCTGCAGCCAATGAGAAGAGAGCCCTTGTTACTGGGCAGCTATGTGTTTACCCCCCCCCTCCCTCCCCATTCTTTCGTGAGGTCGATGTCATGCGTCAAGCCTCATAGACTCTCAGATCAGCATGAGTCTTTACGACACACCAGGGTCCTGCAGTTGTGACGAACATCAGCACTCTCAATGGTTTTGTAGGTCAACCAGCGCTGTGCTACGGGTGCAGGCCAGCTGACAACATGTACTTGTGTGTACACTTTAAAGCAGGGGTCACATACTGTAGGAAATTCTTTTTACAAAAATCCAGATCAATCGCAGGTGAAGAATAATCTCCATCTCCTGAGCAATAATTTGTAAACTTACTTTACTCATATACCGTACTGTATATCATATGTAATGTTAATTTAGAAAAATGCTTCTTTAAGAGTATATTGTATGATTGTTTTTTTACTCATTGCCAGTTAGAAGGCAAGGCAAGGCATCTTTATAGCGCATTTCATACCAAGGCAACTCAATGTGCTTTACATAACGGCAAAACATTAAAAAAAAGAGAGAAGCATAAAACAGAATAAAAACAAACACTAAAAACAGAGTTAAAAGCAAGAAAACAGATAAGTTTAAAGTTCTTGAAAAGAGCTCAGCTATAAGCACGTGAAAAGAGAAATGTTTTTAACCTGGATTTAAAAGTAGAAGAAGTATTAACAGCAGCAGATACTTATATTATTGATTTATTGTTGCATTTATAAGCAGAACCTTAATGTTGTTGGATGAACATAATATAATATTAACTACATTTGAACTACATATACTGCTAGATCTGTAATTATGATACACCACCTTACTTTGCACCACTGCAATTTCCAGTCTTTATAGTTACAAACATGCAAAACCAAATTATCAAATAAAATGATTAACCAGCAGTAACAAAAATATAGAAAACAAAATACCACATTTTTTTCTGGGCAAATTGAATCGTAGGCAACTGGACTTGTATTTGTCTGGGAAGACGTTTCGCGTCTTATCCAAGGGGCTTCACAAGATCCGCACTAGTTGTGAGTTGTGAGTCCAACTAGTGCGGACTAGTGAGACTTGTTGCGTACGAACTGATGAAGCCCCTTGGATAAGATGCGAAACGTCTTCCCAGACAAATACAAGTCCAGTTGCATACGATTCAATTTGCCCAGAAAAGAACAATGACCTGGATGAATGAGAATATCCATAGACAAAATACCACATAAGTGCTGTTTGCATCAGTCTTTGGATCAGTAGTCTTGTGATCTTTCAGAAAGAGGGAGGAGAGTACTTTGACAGTTGTGGAAGAGAAAGTTTAGAGGAAGTTGTACAACAATACTGGTGTCAAAATTAAATATACTGTAGGTAAATCAATACCTTTGACACAGTCTTAACAAACATTTTACATGCACAGCATCGCAGAGGTAACATTTATTATTGGGCTGTATGTATCTACACTGTATTAAGCTACATTTTTCTGTCCAACCCTTGCCATGTATTTTCATATAAAAGTGCATGTTGCATATTTTCAGTTTGACTCTAATTATAGCACCACGCTGTCTAACTTTGGAAAGTTTGTGTCAGCTTAAGATGATGAGTAAACACCATGTTCCTGCCAACATTTAAGAATTACAAATGAGCATGAATCTTCCAAATTGCAGCTCGTTAGAGTATAATGGTGTATCATCCAAACTCATCAAGTGGGAAGCAAGTTGATAAGCCTTCCAAAGATTATGCACTGTAAAGAATGTATTAAAAAAAATGCTAACAGCCCCAGACAACATAGAGCTTGATCTCCTCAGTCTTGACATTGCAGGACTCTTTGGCCTTCACCTGCAGCACCACTCCTGACCACATGGTGGCATCAGTCCTCAGTGGCTCTGCCCCCGTTCAGCCGTTCAGCACCACTGATGAGCAGGGCTGTGGAGAAATCCTCTTTACTGGAAAGGTACAACTTTAATCTTGACGATCTCTTTTCAGCCCTCATGTAAAAAAAAAAACATATGGAAATAAACAATAAGACAAAAACATCTGTCTCGGCTCCTAAGACAAGTAATAAACAATAGGAATAACAAAGGGATTTGCAGCATAAACTGACCCAGCTAGTTACCTAGAGGCTGATCTTACTCACTAATAACATGCAGATCTTGTGTACAGTAGTGAGGATAAGGAAATGTTTTTCAGACACAATATCAGCTTGTTTACCATGATCCTTAAGCACATCTGTGGCTTTTCTCCTATCAAACATTGAAGCCTTTGGAGATGTGGATTCCCACTTGAGGTGTTTTTAACCGAGACAGTCTTTGCAGAGTTAAATGTTTGCTTCCTCGGTGTCTCTTTTGGTTGGTCAGTGTAGGATTTCTGTTGACAATTTTGTATTTAGGTCAGTGTGGCCCCCTCAGGGTCTGACAAACCACTTTCTCCCAGAGTCCCCGTGATTGACACATTCTCTTATAGCGAATGAAGTCGTGCTCCTCCGGTTTTAAATTCTTGATGAGTAACATGTTATAAAATACAACACTAAATGCTGCTGTAAGCGCACTCTCATTTAGATACCCCGCCCTGAATACCATTTAGTTATCCCCTGGATACCACTGATAATATGGCTAAATACAGTAATGGCAATGGTATTTTATTTATCAAACAGTCTGCCTGTACAGTATATGTCTGTTTATTTTATGAATGTTAATCTCATCACTTTGTCATA
Source organism: Trachurus trachurus (assembly GCF_905171665.1). Lineage (NCBI taxonomy): Eukaryota > Metazoa > Chordata > Actinopteri > Carangiformes > Carangidae > Trachurus > Trachurus trachurus. The sequence goes on from NC_139903.1 coordinate 4,591,323, forward strand.
TACTACAAACAGACATGTGTCCCCTCTGGGTCTTGGAGGATCTTGTTTTGCATAGACGGCAGCACCATGTGACCCAGCCAGCCAGCCAGCCAGCCAGCAGATATGGCTACCTGTTGTCCTCTGCATCCTCACCATTTCTCAACAACATGGTCATAATCAGCAGCCTGGCAAAAAGCAGAATTACCAGGACATCCTCTAAGAACATAATGCCTGTCTTAGACACTGGGCATCTGTTGGCATTTCCTCGTGATATGCTGGATACGGGGGGAGAGGGGTGAGGTGAGGGGGAGAAGGAAAGGAGGGAGGGAGCTTCAGGCTGGGATTAAAGGGGGGAGCTGTGAAGAAGGGGAGGAGAGAAGGAGAAGCGATGACCTGACCACATGCTCCATCCGTAAAGCGCTTTTCTTCAGCGCTGGCTCTTTGCCATGGACAGCCAGTCCAGGTCATGGCCAGAGCCCCCACTGGGCTCTGCCCCATGCTGCAGTCAACAGTCATTGTCCTCCGTAGGTCTGCTGTGCTCTGTCACACTCTCCGGGCCCATGCCTCATTTTCAGGGAAGGTCTCTGAGGTCCACAGCATCTTTATTCAAAACATCGTCTTGACTCGGAGAGACTGGACTATAATAAATACTGATATAATATCAACTCAGAACCGACTTTAAACTGAAGTAATTTATTTAATACCAACAGAGAGCAATTTCAGGCCTTCTATAGCACCTCTGAACTTTCATTTATTACAAGTTATAAATCAAGATGGTTGCAGATCAAAGGTTAAACATGCCTTGCAAGTGGTGGACAAGGATGAGGAGGATGTTTGTTTTATTTGTTCGGATCCCCATTAGCTGCGCTCTAGACCACCGTCTTCCTTGGGTCCACATTTAAAACCAGTAGATTTAAACATACATCTACAATCACAACACGAAAAAGACAAGACAAGTCAACAATAACGTATGTAATGTATGTAAGATCCTCCAATGTACAGTGGTTAGAAAATAACATAACATGAAACAAAATTAAATAAGATAAAAAGGTCAAACAAATGAAAATGAGAGCAAGAAGCCATACGATCCTACATAAAACCCTTTGTGTGTATGTGTGTGTGCATCATGTGTATGTGCGCATATGTTATTTTACAGATATGAAATTCCAAGATATATTTTTATTTGCTTCTTGAATGTTAGTTTGTGTGTGAGTTTAGTTATTGGCAGTGGTAAGGAGTTCCATACTTTCCTTGATCTGTATTCTATTGTGTGCTTCAAAAAGTTGGTGTTTGGTTTGGGAAGCGTGAACCTGTAATCTGGTAATGCCCTCATGTCAGTGAACATTATTGGTCCCTGGATTGGGCTTTAGAATAATGATTTGGAGAAAAATGACATTTTTATATCAATATAGCCATTGAAATAGAACTCTTCACCTGATATGTATTAGTCTTCTGCTTGTGTATTCGAAAAACATAGTTAATTAGATTAAAAGAGATCGCAACATACGATTCGGTCTGGCTAAAAAGTTGGGTGGGCCATTGCTGTGGGATTAATTAGTCAGTAACCTTTCTTTTCCTTCCACTGTCTGTTGGAATTAGCAGACTGCAGCGTATGATTACCCCCCCCCCCACACACACACACACACCCACTAGTACACACACACACACACACACTGCCACCCTTCTCAACTCCAGTGAAACTGCCCACAGAGTACAGCGTTTTGCACAAGGTGACTTCCAACTCCTGACAGGCTTTCTGTCGAGTAAACGCTGAAGATGCCCCGGGGCAGAGCGCCAGCGCCGAGGCCAGATGGGCGGCCCCGCTCTCTACCTGCCACGCATCCCCACCCCGCGCCAGTCCCCTGACACCCCTCCCTGCCATCTGCCCCACCTGCCCCCGGCTGTCAACAGTTCAAGAGCCGGGTTGTTGGCGTTCCTGCCTGTGCGCGCGGCGGCGGCGGCGGCCCGACAACACAGCTGTGCAGATGTTGTCAGGGCGAAAAGATGGCGACGGCGGCGACAGCAAGGCTAACATCTGTGCTCCCTGTGGAAACAATAGAGCAGCACTTTGCAAGAAGGCAGTCTCTGTGATACTGTGTCAATGAGCTGACAGACTTTAGTGCTTAACGTCCTCTGTGGGATCATCAGCGCTGCTCCTGGCTTGTAAAGGCCTCGGAACCCCCCCCCCCCCACACACACACACACACACACTGTTGCGCACTGTGCTTCCTCTGCATGATACCTTGTCAGTTCGGTAAATATGTTTTGCTGTGGATTTACTCCCAGATTATGACACTGTAAACTAGACAGATTTACCCCCAACTAAGTAGATCACAGTGATGTGATACTGAAAGCACAACAGATTATAGATTACACAACATGCGCTGTAATCCAAATATCATTATATTTCCTCGATCTACGTACCTTGCGTGTTTATCTTCTGGGCCCTAATAGAGTGCCGAAGCGGAAGCAGGAAGTAACAGCCGCCATGGGACCTCAATTCGGAAAAAGTCTCCATGTAAGTGAACGGGAGTCAAAGTTTTATTTCGTGATCCGATTGAATTGTGCCATGAGAAAAAAATATGACCTCTAACTGGTTAAAACATCACGATTCATGCCGAGAAATCAGCAGTTTGTTGTAAAGCTATTGTAAAATAAAATTCAGAAGAATGCCAACCAGAACCAGAAAGACTACAGGTGGCGTAGGTGACGTCACACACCACTTGGCGCCCTTTCCTGTGTCAGTTATTATTTATTATTTATTATTTTTGGGACACCCATAGAGCGTCCTCACACTAAATACATTCTTCCATTGCCGTTTTACGATAAACTGCTGATTTTTTGGCATGAAACGTGATTTTTTTAGTAGGTTAAAGCAGAAGTAAGCGGAATATTTGTGTTAATATAAGTCTTAAATAGTTAGGCTATATCTTCCGACAGCAATCACTTATATAGAGTGTTTGGTCTGAAACACGGGTCTGTCAGTCACTCTGCTCTGCTGTAAGCCGAGGAGAAAACTTTCCTTGTATCCTACAACCTTTATCCAATGAGGAGAGAGAACGGCATAAAGGGGCGGTCCTCTCTGTGTGTGCAGCCAAGGGATGCGCGTGAATGTGGTGACGTAGGGACGAGGGCGGGGGCTGCTAACTCCATCGGCTGACAGGAAGTTATCCAAAACCACCGGATCACTTACTTCTGCTTTAAGGTAATATATTTTTCTCATGACACAATTCAATCGGATCACGAAATAAAATTTTGACTCCCATTCACTTACATGGAGATTTTTTCCGAAATAAAATTAAGGTCCCATGGCGACGTTACTTCCTGCTTCCGCTTCGGCTCTCTCTAGAAATATTCCAGTGAACGTGGACCTGCTCTCCCACTGGCATCCTCTGCAGTTTCCCTGTGAGGATTGTTGCCAACTGCTGATTTTCCTGTCACTGGATGCCCCCCCCCCCCCCCCCCCCCCCACACACACACACACACACACACACTTCACCCTCCTGCTTCTTGATGTCGTCTGTGGCATGTGTCAGGTATAGCCCTTCATTACCACCCTGCTGCTCTCTCTCTCTCTCTCCCTCACACACACACAAACACACAAGAACAACGCATTTAGGATGTGTTCATCTGTGTGTGCATCCGTGTGTGAGTGTGTTTGTGTGTTTGTGTGTGTTAGAGAGAGAGAGAGAGAGGGGGGCACAGCAGAGAAGGGGAAAATGAATAAAAGGACTTCATACATTTTTATGATCGTACCGATAAGGTCAGTCATGTGCTGTGGTTACTAAGCAACGCTGCCACCCCATGTTGGACAGTTACGGACCAGAAGAGTCGAACTCAGAGACGTTTACTACTAGCTCTGTTAATGACAAGTCGTCTAGCCTCTTCTTGCCGGGCCAGAGATCTGGTCAGTGCAATTTCACAGTCTCAATGAGATGAACAAAACCAGTATGGACAAGCACAAACTCACCCTACTGTATAGAGCTGTGCTGAACTAAGCCATAGAAAGCCTTTGTAGCAAAACGTCTTCAGATGAAATCGCGCTATAAAGAATCAGAATATGATATAAAAGCCTCAGATCAAAGCTTTAAAGGACAATTCTGGGCAAATTCAACTCGGGGGGCTGTATTTTCCTAACATTTTAGGTCTAAAAGAAGCAATCTGAAGATTTTCAGTTTAATTGCTCCTGTTTTGCGGTAGTTGTGTCTGTCCCCGCATCGCCACAGCAGCAATGAATGGGAGCGGATGCAAGTTCCGCTGCTTAGGCTGCTTACATTCCTCAAAGCCGCAATTTTTTTTCCACGGACAGCGTCAGGTTGCATGTTTGAGTAGCCACCTGACGCTGTCCGTGGAAAAAAATGTACACTTCAGGCAAGTCAAGAGTTGATATTCCTGTGTTTATGACACAAAGGGTAGTAGCTCCGACTGCACGTGAACACACCGAGCACGGTAACTTGGGTCTCACGCGAGACTCCGTGAGACTTTAGATCTAGTCTTACAAATATGTCAGCTTGCTTGAAGAAAATAAACTTCTCTGTGCATGTTTGAGTCGCCATCTGACGTTGTCTGTGGAAATCCGCTCCCATTCATCGCTGCCGTAGTGATGCAGGGACAGACACAACCACCGCAAAACAGGAGCAATTAAACTGAAAATCTTCAGATTGCTTCTTTTAGACCTAAACTGTTAGGAAAATACACCCCCGAGTTGAATTTGCCTGGAATTGTCCTTTAAGTTTGTCTTATCTCAACGCTTGTGTGTGTTCTGAGCTGTAAGCTGGACCCCGATATCTCGGTGAATATCATAACGTGGTTCTCCGACTGAAAATTCACATCGCCGTGTAAATGTACAAATGTATTTTTCAGAAATCAAATCAACCGGGTTACAAAAACTGCAATTTCAGTCCAAAAAGCAGTGGACCTCTGAGTGACCCTGCTGTCCACTCAACCAGGACTGGACAGGAGTGCATTGAGCCGTGAGATGCAAAGTAGTCAATGAGTGCGATCAATGTATAGATCTGCTAAGGTGGTCCATCAGGGAACTCTGCCCTATCCACTCAATTGGTCACTACTTTATGAGGGAAGGTGATTATGGAAACCAATATAGTGTTTTTTTCATCCCGGTTGCACCAGAGAGTGAATTAGTTCTCACCTCCCACGGATGGCTATTGTGAATATTAATACCAACAATAACAGCATAACAACTTTGTGCATGTTGTTGTTGCTGCAAAGATGAAGTACAGTCTCATGAAATGTTCTGTTAGTGGTCTGTCCAGGCTTAGACATGTTCATGGTAATGAGAACTCCATTATTATCTATAAATACATAAGGATGATTTTTTTGTGATCTACTTTTTATTTTATTTTATTTCATTTCATTTCCATTCATCTATACCCCTTACTCCTCCCCCTATCATGAGGGTAACATGAAATTATGAAAACCATTACATGAAAGAAAAGGGAAAATAAGAAAATAAATAAAATAAAATGCACACATTGTAAATATACATTCTCAGATACATTCAAGTAGCCTCAAAACAGAGCTTTAACTTCCTCAGCTGCCAATTCCAAATTCTGTATAGTTTCTGTCTTTGCCATTTGAACTCGGGCACTGGAGATTTCTAATAACAGAATAAGGACGATTTATGCCATTTTCCAAGATCTGAATGAATAAATATGTACAGGAATTCATTTGAGCTGGACTACAGAAAAAACAACAATAACACTCCTCCAGCTTGGAGAGGATTTGATCTTCCAATGTCTACCCCCCCAACCCTAACCCCCTAATTACCCACTGTTAAGTTCACAAAAGGTGACATCTACAGGTATTATATTATTAATGAACATCATCTGAGAATTCTGGGGTGAATTTGTCCTTTATATTCTTTGTTACTCTGGCTTTTAGAGAGTATAATTTCTTGTGTAACCTGCAGTGGGAAGCTTATGGTACAGCTTATTTTCAAGCAGACACAGCACTTTCCACCCTCTAATGGCAGAGAATTACTCTCAAAGGGAACACGATTTCTCCATTTCTTTATTCTGCAGACATGTCAACTCATTAAACTTGAATTGTGACTTTCTCTCACGTTACGTTGAGAATTTATGGGCGTGGAGAAGAATTCAAAGATGATCTAATAAAACGAGGGTCTCGGGATGTACGTTAGCCCACCATCCCTCTATTTATACCTCATAACATGCTTTGAATTATTCAACAGCCTGACCCAGGCAGCAAAGCTCTCTTATTCATTACGAGTTGCATATTGAAATGAATCTGCCATCGTTGGTCATCTTTAAGACATTAGCAGATATCTATTTTATTGGGTTGTTTGAATATAATCAAAATGCTTGAGATTATTTTATTAATAAGAGTCATAAAAGTTTACCCTGGGGAATCCAGCCCTTGGTCGTTAGGAATAATGGATATTGTTATTCCCCACTGTATACTTGCTTCTTGTTGAAGTCACTTATGTACATTATATTGTAAATGAGTGGCTATAAACATAAACCACATAGAGAAGTAAAATAAACAGAACAACAACGATATACAAGTAGCTTAATGGACGTAATCGAGAACATCTAGAATTTAAAGCTGATATAAAACTGTTTCCCAACTGTTTCTGCTCTCGACTCTCGACAGCTGTAGTAACCAACTGATGAAAGATCTAGAAGAGCCTGGATACTCACAACCCAACAAGCATTTGTTACAATATGTGCTGTGTTGGATAATAATAGGCCCTGTTCACAGTTTTACCCAACTTCTGTAAACCTACTGTCACAGCACAACCGCTATTCTACATTCTTCATCTCTGCATTATTGTTTGGTTAAAGGGATAGTTCAACATTCTGTCAAATTAGCCCATTGCCATAATCCCTATAGTCATAGCAGTAGGTTTGTTACCTTTAATTGTCGGTGCCAGCTGTTTTTAGAACGGCGGAGCAGAGCCGTGAGCTGCTCAGAGCTACGCTACGGAGGCTAATGGGATTTCTTGGTTTCCCTCATCAAACTCATCAAACACACAATCCAACAACTCCAAAACGCTCTGGTGGACAAGTTGTGACCTGCACATTCACCACACTATGAGATAATAACGGAAAGTTACGAGACAGAGTTGTTTTTGAGGCAAATGCAGAGACTGCTTGCCTAAAAACTGTCCCCAACATCAGTGGTTTTACATGAATTTACCTCTAAAACAACTCTGTCTGTGTTATTATCTCATAGCGTGGTGAATGTGCAGGTCACAACTTGTCCACGAGAGCGTTTTGGAGTTGTTGGATTGTGTATTTGATGAGTTTGATGAGAGAAACCAAGAAAATCCATGAGCCTCCGTAGCGTAGCTCTGGTTACACCCCGCGGTTCTGAAAATAGTCTTCATTTTTCGTAATGGCGGGTTTTCCCATTTTTTCAGCCGAAAACAGACAGACGGACGCAATCAGAAAGGAAACGGAGGCTGCGCATTGATCCTTTTTTTTTCCTTTTTGTGGTCAAACGGATCATGTGCATAATTAACCGCAAAAGCCACAACGCAGAGTGTAAACAACGTTACCCGGTTCAGCACCCTGGACAGCTGCAGGGGGGTTTTGGAACAGCGGTGTGTCGGAATGGAGGGCTGTCCCCCGTAGCTCTCAGCAGCTCACGGCTCTGCTCCGCTGTTCTACAAATAGCTTGCACCGACAATTAAAGGTAATAAACTTACTCCTAAAACTATAGGGATTATGGCAATGGGCCAATTTGACAAAATGTTGACCTATCCCTTTAAATAAATCAATATGTGCATGCCTGTTTGACAATGCAGGTCCATTGTAGTGGCATGATTTTCAAGCTTTCGAGTTGAAGACGACACATTCTTTAGCCATGCTCTTGGTGTGGCTCTGTGAATACCACTATTAGACAGTCAGTCATTTGGTCCATCACTTTGGTCCATAGTGAAGTATCTCAACAGCCAACTCTAGTTTTTGTTTAATTTCCTGATTGCACAAGCTATGGTAATGTGTCTCACCCCCATTGTGACTGATTGTGTGCTCTATGCATCACTGGCCTCTAACCATAATTCTCAGATGTCTTGTTTGAAAAAGAGATGGAATAGGCCTCCAAAAAAAATGGAGCTTCAAATGATGTCAAAAGATGTGCAACACCAAGCACATCACTAAGGCGATGAGACATGAGAATGAACTGCAACAGTGATTCGTGAGTGCTGTCAATGTGATGACTAGAGCAGTCACTTAGTTATTTCTCCAGCAGCAGGAAACAAACTGCTTGAAGATCGTCATTGCAGGCATCACTCCAGGGATGTCGAGGAAGACCAGGTGTCTTAAAGGGACAACGAGGAGTTTCTATTCGGTTATAAAAAAGTCTCATATTAATGTGGATGAATCTCCGCTACCCACACTTGTTAATGGGCCCATTTTCGATAAATATATCGTTCTGTCTCTATCGTTATTTTGTTATTATTAGTGGTGGTGGAAATGCTGGGCGAGCCGTCCAGCGTTTCCTTACTTACGGTTTCGTGGCGAGTCATGAGAATAACGCAGCCGAATCGCCGTTTATGGTCGGAACTACGACGGTATGTGATCGTCTTTGAACCTCTGACTTTAATTATTGATGAATGAAAACATGAGTCTGTCTTGCGCCGGTCAAATAAATGTACGGTGCGCGCGGAGGCTCATAAATGTAGTGTGAAAACGCTTCGCTTTTCCAAAACTTCTCGTTGTCCCTTTAACGGACCTCTGAGGATCTTTTAACCTCATCATCTGTGGGCCTACAAGAGTAGGAAAATAGGTTACACCGATTTGTTTGAGTTTCAGTACAGGATTTGCAGAAGCTGAAGTGTTACAGTATGGAGGTCAAACTCTGTATCGAAGTCCCCTTGTTGCAGTAGTCCGTCATCAATCAAAATGTGATGTGTGCTGTGTATTGGAAATACTTTGGACACCAGTTGAAATTAAGCGTGAGATAACGTGTGAAAAGTACATTTATTGTTAAATGTCCCCTTACAAACAAACAAATTGAAACAATACTTACAACGTAACCATGTCCTATAAAGGTCTTGTCTCTCCATTATTGAAGAGGAGGTGGTTGGTATGTGGTACAATGAGTTTCTCCTTATACAGTATTTGGACACTTTGCAGTGTCAAAGAGTCTTTGACGTGTTTTGTACACGAAAGCACTGCATAAAGCATCACAGTTATCACGACTGAATGCAAACTGAGAAGGTGAAATGATCCAAATGCCAGGAATTGTAATGTGAGGAGTTTGATGTTGGATCCTGTGTGGCAGGTTCATTAACATCCCTAATTTCTTCAAATAACTGTAGTATTGACATGAGTGCTGAATCTGTAGTGTTTTATGACTTTTTGTCCACTTAACTGAAACAGTAAAGTGTCAAAAATGTTGAAGTTGCTTTTTAGAGTTGGTGTCAGATGTGCACTTTCCCTTGTAGTTTTCATACATACAACAAAACGTTATGATAATAGTGATGAGTAGTAAAAGTCCAACTTGTCATTGTATGCTCTTATAAGACCATATTTAAATTGAAATGTTCAAATTTGACCTAAAACTGTATCCAATATATTAGTACATCTGCCTTTTAGCCTGTTGTATCATTTAAATGGCCATGTGTCAACTTCTTACATGGAAAAATGAGGCCAAAACAAGAGGTCACTTAACTTGATTGACCAATTCTTGCAATAAGACATTTAACTGCATCATAATTGCATAGAAACACATAGAGATTAAGTCTGCATTATGTATTATGTTACAAATCTGTTTATACCCTAAAAAAATGTTTACAGATGTTGTCAATTTCCTTCTGCAAAATGCAGCGATTTATGAATGGAAAAAAAAAAGTCTATGAACGTTTAACATTTAAACGTCAGAAGGATTTAAAGAGGATAATACGTTTGGTTTCATCATAACCCCATACTGCATATCATGTAGTTACTGTAAAGCGGGGATTAGAGAAATAGGAATTGATCTCTTGATGACCATTCAGTCAGATTTTAATCCAATCTCTGTACCCAGCAGTCCACTGGGATGAAATGAAACCATATGGCTGGATGATTGGATAAAACTAGACAAGACAGAAAAACAGGCAGTCGGTGAATGAGACTGGTAAGGAAATATGTTGTTGTCAAGTTAAAGTTGGAACTGGTAACTACGGTATATGTGTCTGTCACACAGTGGCTCTAAAATGTGATAGTGTTAGTATTGTTTTGCATGAAATCCAAGTTGCGATGCACACTTTCTGGATTTGCATTTTCTGACTGAAAAGCGAATTGAACGGCCAAAAGAATGGCACCGGCATAATGAAAATATGATTAGGTGTTGATATGTTAGCCACATATTTGCAGGCAGTGAGTCTATATACTGTAGGTAGCTGCAACTGGATGGATGAATTCCAGTAATAATCCATTTGAAACGAGTAGTGGTGCGTTCAGAGTACCAGTCTGAGTAGAGAGGCAGGTATAGTTTAGGAAGAGGAAGAGTGCACATCTCAATGAACACAGCACCATATAACGGGATGAAAAACAACCCCCCCTCCACCCTCCCCGCTGGGAGCCGAGGAGACTGACGCAGAGAGGGATTAGACAAATTCAAAACAAACAAAAAACACACTTTGTATACAATGTGTGAAGAATAGAATAGCACGTTTTTCCTCCCTGCCATCTTGGTTTGGGTGGCTGGAGTGTGTGTGATAATGATGTGTTTTTATTTCGGGTGCCTGACTGGAAGCGCATGCAGGGGCCAGACAGGCGGTGACAGGTCCTGTATTCCTGGTGCAGAGCGTGTTCATGTGTCGGTCTGATGTGGATGCTAAGCCTCAGAGACGTTACAGTGTATCTGGGAGGAGAGCTAAAGCCTGCATGGCTCGCCTGCTATTTGAACATAAATGGGCCACACTAAATTCAGTCACATGGCAGCGGATGCCTCTGCAGTTTCTATTGTGTCAGCGCCTGTAAAATCATCTCAAATCGTAATGTACAACCCGGTTGTGACTTTCTTATCATAACACTATGCCTGAAAAACATAACATGGATGTTTGCTTGGGAGACATTCACTCCCTGCATACTCTCATTCATTCCTTCAGATTTACAAAATAACCAAAGGTTTACAGGGTTTTCAGCCGTCCAAATCTTTCAGTATTCATTTATTAATCCACAGCGTCTTCCTACGGTTTGATTGGAGGTGAACACATGCAGAGGGGCTGTGGATGTCTGACATGGCTGCCTTTTGATGCCCCCTGGTGCATTGGAGGGAGGGTGGAGGGGGGTCACTGCTTATATTTGTCAAGGTCAATTAATGAATGCAGGGGTACGGCAGCCAGGATCCCACAAACGCCCCCAGGGCTCATAAATTATCCAGTAAACACATTAAAAGACAGGATTTTATCTCCTCCAATTAAGATAATTTAGAATTTTTTCCCCTACCAAATGCCTACATGTAGCATCCAGTCAGGTGTAGCCTACATCACTCCCCCTCCCTCCCCTCCCCTCCCCTCCCTCCCTCCCTCAGCATCCATCCTCCAGCCTGCTACACCACAGCAATGCCAGCAAAACCACACAAGGATGTCCTGCATGGGCTAATTCTCTCTTGCTTATGTTAATGCACAGTTCTCCCACTCAGAGTGTGGGACACCTTCATCCGTCTTCTCAGTGATAAAACAAGAGGGGCTTTTTAACGCTCCGTCAGAGGCTCAGCTGGCTGGTCTCCCCCCCACACACCCACCACCACCAACCAATCTCCCCACCCCTGCACCTTTAAGGCAATGGAGAGGGAGAAAAGCCGCTGCGGAGAAGGAGGCGAGGGTTTAGCCTATTCCACAGCGCTCTGAGCCACGGCAGGTTATAAGCGCAGGGACCAGTGTGCGCAGTTTGTGTGTGCGGCTGCGGGGGGAAGATGCGTGTGCTTGTTGCTCGCCGGACGGAGAGAGGCGGCGAAGAGAGAATGAGTTTTCAGCGGAGCTAACAATCAACTCTATGCGCTTTTTAATCCTCGAGAAATCCAACTTTTACGCATTTCGTCCTACACACACCTGCAGATGACATGTTCGGCTCTTTTCCGTGCGTAGACTTCTAATTTATTTATTTATTTATTCTTTATTGATTATTTTTCTTTCATCCGATTTTGGAGCCCCTTTTTTGGTTCTTTTTTTCTTTTTTCTTTTCTTTGTTTTAATTGTTTAGCCGTGGTGGAGTTGGGTGTGCGCATAGGCAGTTTGTCCGATGCGTCTCCAGCCTCTGACTCAGCAGCAGCAGCAGCAGCAGCAGCAGTGGCACAGCTCACCTGGACCGGAGCGCACCGAGCCGAGCTCCCTCATGTTCCACGCAGCGCAGCGCTCCGACACTGGGGGACGGCAGCACTGAGGCCCGGCGCGGTGCGGTCAGTCCGACAAAGGGGGGAAGAGACGCACAGTTCTGGATCATACTACACTATCTCCCGTTGTACCAGGAGACAATCAGCAGCAGCAGCAGAAGCTCGAACCTCCTCTTCATCTTCCTCTAAACGTGAAGGATTGAGGAAGAGAGAGAGAGAAGGAGGGAGAAAAGAGAGAGACCTGAAAGCTCCCCCTTTTTCTTTCATTGCAACAGACTTGTTGAAAGAAATAAAAGGAAAAAAAATAACAAGAAGAAAGAGTGCAAGGGAGAAAAGAAGAAAAAGCATAAGCTTGGATATTGAACGGAGCGGGGCATGTGGATATTGGCTCTTATCTTTTCCCAGTGCATCTTGAATGGTAGGTGATGCATTTGTGCACGTTAAACTTCAAGTTTATGTTAATTAGCACAGGGAACTGGGTGTACAGATCAAATCTGAAATAGTCTGCAAGCATTCCACACTGAAGGTATTGATTGTTTTTTTTTTCCTATGGAAAATTGAGGAACAGGCTGTTGCTATGTCCTGACACAGGCAGTGCATGGTTTTTTTCAAAGGGGGGGGTGGGGGGTTGGATCTCCTCATTAACATTTATAGGCATTAAGTATAAGGTTTGACTTCGTGCATTTTCCAGATTTAAGTTGAAGCTTTTCTTAACGTGTGTATGCAGAGAAAGAGAAAAGGAGAGAGAGATAGGTAGAGATAGAGGGAGAGAGAGAGGAGAAATGTAGGTTGAGTGATAGGTGCAGCCTGTGCTGCAATAGGAGCAAGGCTTTTAATCTATTTTCTATCTATTTTATTAGATTAGTTTTTGTGCATTTTGTTTTTTAGGAACTTGCAAGTCAAAATAAAAACCTCACAATTATTTTTGAAGCATTCTTAGTTGCTACAAGAAATAATTATTTATTCTCATCAAACTGCACTGGGCCTCAATCTAGGTGCATTTGCCTACATCATTTTGAAAGCTTAATGTGCATATTAACAGTTTCCAATCTTATTTTCATGTACAAGACTTATAAGAAAAAAATTATATGATAGATTTTTTTGGGGTAAATAATTTAATTCTAACACATTTGCATGTTTACGTGGTGTATTTGTTTGTTTAAATCTAAATCTCACATCAGCCTGTGAGCTGCATTCAAACAGATCAATTATTTACTTAATGAAACTGAATATTATTTTAAACTGATATAAAGTTAATTTTTAATTCAGAATCTTCCCCATAAGCAAGAAGTATATTGATGCATCACATTTACTTGCATGAAATGATATAAGTATATTTTTTGATTGAGGATTAAATCAAGAAACATGCACTTATAATTACATATTTGTATACATTCTGTTAAATCTATTGAGCGTCCTCTGAAAAAAGGGGATTAAATAGGTTGGCTGTGCTTTTTTCTGGCATTGCACCCGCCATATTAGAAGCACAGACATGGAGTCATTTTGGATTGGAAAAAAAAAATGAGACAAGCCCTATCACCCTTGCCCAAGTGCACATCTTGCAAAATGCATTTAATGCACAGTAGAGTCCTCAAAGGAAAGCTCGGATAAGTGGTGGTTCTGGGGATTTTTTGTTTTGTTTTGATTGTTTTGTTTTTTTTGGACTCAGGTTGGCTGATTTTTTTTTTTTTTTTTTACAGCGAATACAACAAGGGTGTGTGAGGAAGGGGGGTACGAGGAGGACAAGGGGCTGTGGGTAGGGGTAGGATATGCGCATGGTGGGGGGCAGATATCAGCTCAAAAGAAAATGAGGGTATTTAGAAAAATCTTTTGAAAGGTACATGGAGGAAAAGGGGTTAAAAAAAAAATCAAAAGTGGACACAATGTGAACTGAGAGTAGAGGGTGTTGCGTCAAGCAAAGATGACAGGAAAACCATTTTGTGGCCATGCTGAAGGGTTCAATGAAGGCAGCGGTTATTTATAGGAGAGAATGGAGTAAAAGCAGTGATGGCGGTGTGGCAAACAATCCCTTCTGTGATTGAGGCGAGACGTTCAGAAAAGACAGAGAGGACACTGATGTCCATGTCAATTCTCCCCCAGTGCTGTGCTGAAACGTCTGTTTGCTGAGCACGATCTATCGCTTTGCTTGTGAATGGCTTTTCCAGTCTCTTTGGTCCAGGCAACAGCGTTGCAAAATGGCTGCTGCTGGAGACATCTACATGGAAACTTTGAATGGCAGCAGCAACAGCAGTTGTAATTGTGATGAATGCTACGTTTGTGCTCGCTGCAGATGCGGTACCATTCATACGGACGGACGGACTCGGTTCAATTGTTGTGACCTTTTCTATTGATTTAAAGATTAAAATGGCAGAAACTAGAATTAGGCTTTTTGTATTATGACAGTTCTCTCTTTGTATCGTGCTTGTGTCTGTACAATGCTAAATTGACTGTAGGCAGGATAAAGAGGCCGTGTTTGTTGATCTTAGATCCAATTATTTCTGCTGTGTATTTGCTTTCCCCAAACAAACCAGCAAAGATTAATTGTATTGAAGTGCCTCCATCAGATTTGTACATTTTGCACCTCTCCTGGCCAGAGAGATGGAGCTTCCTGATATTCAGGTCTGTGGTCCAGTACAGGCTGCTGAGGTTGTCTCTATGGAGACCTGGATAATGAGTGTTGTTGCAGTGTGAGCTTTGGGCTCGAGTAACACTGCGCTCTGTTCAGGTGACCCTGGCAATGCTTCCTGATAGGTTCCAGTCCGTCTCTGTTTCATTATAATACTGTTGATACAGGAGTACCATTGTATTTGTACACTTACGGTACATAGCTTTTTAATTTGGATCGTTCAAGTACCTAAACATTTTTTCTGTCTATTTTCATCATATTTTTATGTAGATGTCAGTATTTTGATTCCGTCGTATAGAGAAAACAAATTTAAAGCATTTACATTTCCTTTCCACCTATTTGCAATGCAGCTGGAGCTGGAGCCAGTGCTGGTCATTTATGAATAGTACCCAGTGTACCAACTCCATTTTGCTTTGAATTGCAATTTGCCAGTTTGAGGACACATTTTCAAGTTCATCTACAGTAGCTACAAACAATTCACTGCTGCAGAGTGTAAAATATGCTGAAGAGTTCACTTCAGTGATGCTTGAGCTTTTAAAGTGCTCTTCCAAAAGTGTCTATTAAAACCTAAATGGAATAGGAACAACATATTCCAGTTATGAAGAGATAAAATTGGGGAAAAGGCATAATGTTGTTTTTGCAACAGCTACGCCGGGGGGGAAATCTGACACATGCTCAATTGGACACTAATAAGCTGTGTAAATATACAGCAAAGCTCCTCAATTGGCTCTTAGCATCGCTGTGCATGTGTATTTTTAGCTCTCCGTTTAGGACAGCGAGGGGTTGCTGGAGAAATGGTACCTCTGCTTATTAACACACAGGCATTTTTCAGCGTGGCTTAATCCAGACATCAAACATGATTAATGATTAAGCAGAATTTAAGTTTCCCTTAAACAGACTGAACACAGGGAGCTGTGGAAGAGCTGCTTCATGCTGAACAACGGGTTTTGGGCGGATTAAAGATACAAAACACCCGAAGATCTGAGTACCTGTCAGCAGCAGCTCGACTGTTCATTTGGATCAGGAGTTGCTATCTCAATATTAACCCTGAGAAACTCAGAAATATCACTTTACTGCTAACAGTGAGATCACATCATGATTTTAACATATCGCTCTACTTTACTCACTCGTTGAAAGGGTCAGTTTCAAAACCTGTCTTCTAATGAATCGTTGTAACAAGAGAAAGTTTTTAATGAATGCGTCTCGCAAGTGTTTGCTTTGAATCTGTAAAACCTCTGGTTGTTCGACATAAAACCATGCAGAGATTATGTTTCCCTCTAAATGTATTTATCCAAACAGATCAGTATTGTGTACAGTATAATGGTCACTTCAGGGGGACGGGGTTGGGATTACAGTACACTGCCTCCAGAGTCCATTTAATCTCAGATATTCATAGATATAACATTGCATTTCTCTCCGCAAACCAGTATTGATTTCATCAGTCTTGGTGCCAAACATTTGTGTCATCTTTTTTCGATTTAA
Source organism: Trachurus trachurus (assembly GCF_905171665.1). Lineage (NCBI taxonomy): Eukaryota > Metazoa > Chordata > Actinopteri > Carangiformes > Carangidae > Trachurus > Trachurus trachurus. The sequence continues at coordinate 4,607,716 of NC_139903.1, forward strand.
TGATTGTGAACGAAGTTTGATGTCAGTGCACTGTTTTGACCCGTAATCACCAGTCAAAACAGCGCTGCTTAGAGGTCACATTAAGGCCAGTGGGGGAAACGAGGCCTGTGCCGACTAGTGTCTTTTGGTATACATCTGTCACTTCACATAGAGCCAGGCCGGGTTGACAGAGTCACAGCAACACACATCAGCCACTAACAATTGAGTTCAGCTCTTCAGTCGCACATTAATATCAACACGATGTAGGCCAGTGGGAACGTGTCTGTGCTGATTATTCTTTAAATTATTCGTCTTTATTATCTATACTCTATGTGTATAATGCTGAACAAAGCTACTGATTTGACAGTGTAGTCATCATAATGTGATTTATGAACAGTTTTAACAGTATGTTTTATTAATTTAGTCTTTGCCACAGTGTAGTATAAAGCAGAACGGTGGTTACGCCATCTAATCTAATTCAGTTACATGTAGTCCAGTGGTTGAATTTAGGTCATCACTTTAATTCTTAGCTAACTTCATGTTTTTTACCACTTAAATATGCACAAATTAGGTCCAGGAAGACTTTAAATACATATAGGCCTACTATTTAGCTTTAATTATGCATAAGGCTTAATATCAGAAGGTATTAGTGACATGCTGTTTTCGTGGACTCACTAATCACTCCAGGATTTGTCAGTGCCATCGGGTCAAGATTTTTGTGTCGCTCCACTGTGTGTGCTCGCGCCGGAGCTTGGCTGTTCAGACAAGAGTAGACTCAAGCATATGTTAATGGATGCACATTGAACTGTTAAAGGTTTCATTTAACCCAGACCAGAATGCTTAAGGAGATGATAGTGTGTAGTGAGGCAGAAAAAGAGAGGGAAGAGAGGGGGAAGAAGGAAGGACACACAGAGTCAGCTTGTGTTATGTGGTATCCAAAGCTCAAAGAATCATATCTAATCAGCCTGGTTCTCCATGCAGAAACTAGGCTATTTTAGACACGTTCTCATATATCACACAGTTATACTGTTTGACACTGGCAGAGACACAACTGTGTTTATTGTTGGCCTACATCCAGTAGGAAGTAGACAAAGCTAAAGCTAGAAGTCTATGACCCTTTGTTCTTGTACACTGTTGTTTAATAATGTTGCTTTTGCCTTTCCGATAGTTTGTTAGATGCCTTTTCAATGCTTTTTTGTTTTTTTTGTCTTTGCATGAATGTCTTATACAGTAGTACCATCAGACAGTGATATCAGAGTATCAGTGGACCAAAGCTTTTGGCATCTGTTGACTGGACCAGTGACTTAACAAGATCTCAATTAGTTGTGTTGTTTGTGTCATTCATTATAAAACAGGGCAGTAGGTTAATGCTGTGGCCACAGGTAGAGCAAGACGTACAGTAAGCCAAGTGGAGCTCAAGGACCTGACCGGTGCTCTTCACTCGTTATCCAACACTTCCTACGTTAACCTGAAGCATTTAATTGAAGTTCTGTGTTAGTAGATTAGACGTCTTACGTAACGTGACAGATAAAGATGCACTGGGAGACTTTTGTTGATTTAGAGAAACAAAAAAAGATGGTTACATGTTATTCTCCATTCAGACCAATAGCACAACAGTTTGGCACTAGCTGACAGGAGTAACTCAGCTGGAAACCTGTGATGTCATAAATGTAGGAAACAGATTCATCACCTTCACATAAGTTACATCAGAGCTGTGTTTTAAGATGTTGTAATGAGGAGCCTTTCTCAAAGTCATCTGTGCAACAACAGTTTATTTACTGGCAGCTGCATGATGACATTCATACTGGTGGTGAACTGGGCAAACACAGCACTTAACTTTACTGCAGACAGAGAGAGATGTTCAAATCAGCACCAACATTTATATATTTAAAAAGTGATTTTTTTCCACTCCCCCACCACTGCATACTGTATGTTCAGTGTGAATATTAAGGTTCATTTGTGGATCAAATGTTTTTTTCGACAGCAAAACACTGTAGTTGCATAATGTGCAGTGAGCCACATGTGTGGCGGTTACTGAGGCGATGGAACTGTTGCCAAACAACAACACCCCCCCCCCCCTCCCAACCTTAGGGACTTTACTTGCTGGGGTTTCTTCATTTCCTTGTTGGATGTCGACACCTACACAGACACATTGGCTACATGCACCCAATTTAATACTACTACGTTTCTCACTTTAGTTTCATTATGTCTCTAATTTCTGTTTATAATGTACAGTGCTGTATCATGAATATCAACATCTCCTCGCTGTTTGTGCAACAAAAACCCTGAAACCTCGTCGGTACACAGAGAGAGAATTTGCATTAGCACAACTTGAACTACTGGGAGTTACAAGGTAACAAACAACTTGACCGTCTTGATTCTCTGCTGTTTCACTGGTCAGTAGTGGTGTTTTTTTTTTTTTTCTATGAGATTAGTGTGCAGCTGCTTTGTCAGAGTTGGAGACTGGCAAACTGTTGGGGTGTGTATTGGCAAGAATCTGGCGATACAATACGATACTGTATTGCCATTGTTTTCCTTTTTTGACTGTGCTAACTTAGGCTAGGGCCTGACTGAGCATTTGATGAGCCACAGACCTGAACTCTTGTGAGATCTCTTGTTCCATTGCAGGGGAGGAGTCAGTGGCTGAATGGCTTTAAATGCAACACAAAAATGAACCACTGCCGTGAATGTTTGCATGTAAATTGTAAAACGATACAGTATATTGTTTATTGATACAGTATTGCAAAACGAAATATTGCGTTATTTTTCTTATACACCCCAAGTAAACTGAGATTCTACTATAGTAAAAAATAAAACATCTTCAGTAAGCAAGGACAAATGTGTACGGTGGCCGACAAGGGCAAACACGCTGCAAACGGCCAAACGCTGCAAACACAGGACTGATGCAAAACCAAAAACACACAAACACATAAAACAAATGCAACAGAAAAACGCTGCAATCACAGAAACGATGCAGAAACAAAAACATGCAAAAACCCACGAAACAAATGCGAAAGAAAAATGCTTCAAATACCAAAACACAAAACCCCCAAAACAACTGCAAGAGAGAAAACAGAATTGTGTTTTTGGTTTTGCATCATTCCTGTGTTTGCAGCATTTGGCCGCTTGCAGCGCGTTTGCCCTTGTTGGCCACCGTACAAATGGCCTCAGCTGAAACAAATAATGAAAGTACAATACAACATTTTCAATTGCTACAATCTTTATAACAAATGAGACAGAGGATATTTTAAACACACAAAAAATGTCAAACCTATAGCCACACCCTCCTTAACATGCTTCATCTACATAAATTCATATCTTTACATATATACAATCATTGTATTCCATCAAAAATAAACTGATTTTGTGATTTTTGTTGAATCGTCATAAAAAAAAAAAAAAAAAAAAGCCGAACAGTGAATTGTAAAAGACGTTATCAACAAGAAAAAGTCAAATCAGGCCCTCGCTGGCAATTTCTTCCCCTGTGGCTGCCGACTGGACGTATTCATTAGGCAGAACCAAACCGCGCTGATTAGCATTCAAAAGCCCCCTCTGTTCCTGTAGCTCGAAATGTGTAACATTTTCAAACATTCTGGCAAATGTTCCATTAAAGTGTTGCTAGCCCCCAGCTCCTTTCTGCTCCACTCTCCACTCTATCAGGCCTTTCCCAGAAGTGATTATGCTAATTGCTGTTTGATCAGATGATTAAATTATAATTTGATTAATCCCGGGCAGTAAACGCTCTGAATACATTGATGTGTATTTTGCTGCCTAGCAGTGTTTGCAGAGCCCCTTGTCACTAGGCAGGCGCTGTGTGAGACGCCGCACGACTGAGGCGTATAGGACAGGGAGAGATGTATGTAAGGCTGTATTGGGAGGTGGTTATGAACATAAATGAAACACTGCTTGTGATGTAGCGTGGCCTGGTATAATCGCAGAAAACACGATGATTAATAAAGGATGACTCTTGTCTGTGTGCAGATTGAGTGCAGCTCTAATGCAGATAGCTGCCATTTTCTCAGTCATTGCCTGTGTCTGTTACTCTCAATTGACTGTGTATCCATCAGGGTGATTTATAATCTGCTGTATAGACAGACGGCCTGCTGTAGGGCTAAATGAGTAGGTCCTTCACTATGGGATGCAGCTGCTGTGTGGTGTATGGCTGCCCTGTCTTGTTGTACTTCCTGATTAAAGGTAAATAAAAAGGTTGGATGCAAAAAAAACTGAGCTTGCATACATCTGCATTGACTGTTTGTGTTTGCATTGTAGCAGTAAGAGAAGGACTCTCTCCTGCAGTGGGGTTACTGAAGATGAAATACTCTCGCCTTTGAGGCAAATGGAGGGCTGTTGAGGGGCGGGGGAGGCAGGGATGGAGTGGGGGGGGGGGGAGTGGGGGGTGATATTTTTCTGAGGCAGAGAGAGGATGGCTGTGAGCGGAAAAGGCAACGATGTCTAGTCATCTGACCCACAATCCCATTTAACCCCAGGACTTTGATTTGCCCTCCATTGTCAACTGCCAGCTCATTTCGCCTCTTTGTTTCTCTCCTGCAAATGGCTTTTCATTTTTACCATCCGCAGATAATTCAGACACGACGTGGCAAGGAAGACAAATCAATTCCTGTTGTACAGCGTCTTGCTTTTATTATAAGTGATTGAGGCACTTTCTGTTTATGCATTTTGATGCAAGTGGGGATTTTATTTGTAATTACTAATAGATACTAATACAATAATGAATTTATTTGTTTTTTACAACCTTCTCTAAAAGCGTTGTGTATATTAATCTTTTCTCACCTATTTCAGATTTCAACCCTTCAACTGTTAAACTTTAAATATGCAGGATTTCTACATTTTCCTCAAACTTTTTAACATTTCTACTGTTACATGTTTTACATTTACCCTTCAGATATGATGTACATATTCTTCCCTTTAACGGATTGTAACTACTTCTATATTATTCTACTTTTACTCTTCCGATATTATTTCATCTACAATATTAGTAATGGTCCAACAATGTTTTCAAGCTGCCAGTTTTAAATTTATTTGAGTAGACTTCAGCCTTTCAATTTCTACATACTGCTCTTCAACAATTCAAGTAATTTCCAACCATTTCATACAGCCTCCTTCTTGCATGTTTTACTTTTACTCTTGTTTCATCTTTTTAAGATTGCTTCAGCTATTTCTTCACTTAATTCAGCATTGTTTTAACAATTTATTCAGCTAATTCAGCTTCCAGCTTTCAGCATTCACCCGTATTTCCTTCAGGAAATGCATTCTCTAGTTACTAATAGATATCTAATACAATAATGAATTGGTTTTTTTTTTATTACCACCTTCTCTAAAAGCGTTGTAAGGTATAGAGCCGGCGTTAGTAATGTATGCAATATGCAGATCTTAAAGGTGACACCTGCGCTCTTGCATACAAAAGTGAGTCATCCAGAATTTGTACAGTTTGCCTCAGGTGCAGAACATTGCAACATCACAAATGATAATGACATTTCCTGCTCGAGAGAATAATAATCTCGGCCCTCCATTTCTGCACTTCTCCAACAATGTTTTTGTTTGTTTTCTCTCTGTAGTTATAAAGACTTAAATCCAAATGGGCTCTTTATACTGTAAATCAGTGCAGCATCTCACTGTGGTTTACTGGTTCATAACCTCGAATGAGGCCCAAGGAAGCATTTCTGTTACATAAGCAGAGTCTTTATATCCCACACACCTGTTTCAGAGGAGATGTGTTTGCATTATTTGGCAGAGCGAATGCTGCAGACACAGAGATCAGACATTTTCTCTCTAAGGAAAATGATCCAAAAATCTTCAACCCAAGTGGTCACCTGGCAGAAAAGGACACCTGTGTGTTAAAGAGAACAAGTGAAACCAAACAGCAGCACGGAGAGACCCTGAATGCATCAGCGCTGCCCTGGACTTGAGTAAACATTTCCCAGTCATATTTTTGGCCAATGGTTTACTCACCACCCATGTTGCATTTCAGCTCTCAGTCATTCATGTCAACATGTTTAGTCACCACTTGCCCTCAGTCGTATGTCAAAATAAATCAAATTCCTTCATAATAAAATATTAAATGAAAAACAGGTTACTCATTAAGTCATTACAAACTTTCACTTTCTTCTCTGTGTCACAGAAAGAAATGAAACAAGCCTGTATTCAGATAGATAGGATATGCCAATGTTGGCTATAGGCTCCTGTGTGGTGCTGTATAGTAAGTCCAATACTGCATGAAGAAGATTTCCAAGCTGTTAGCCTTCCTCCTCGAGCTAATCTGCCCGTTCATCCTTCCCCGCTGGGCTTCATGTCCTCGCTCTCAGCTCACCTGAGATCCACCTCCTCTCTCGCTGTCTGTCAGCTCAGTCAGAGTTGCAATTGACAGTACAGCAAGCAGAGGTGGGTGGAATTTTACTGAAATAGAAATATTGCCACTCTTCCCCCTCTCTAAAAGCATGCGGCGTATATTGTGCTGCAATATATTACATGCAAATTTGAGTCAAGTACTGTAGAACTGCTCAGACAAGAAAGTCAATAACCAGCACCTCTAACTAAAAAAAAAAAAAAAAAAAAGATCTCACTGGATATGATATACTGTATATTACAGCACTTTGTTGAATGAAGACCAGAATTAAAATTTTACATCAACTTTCAGCACCAGCAGGCGAGACTGCACTTTGTGTTAACGTTTTTATCTAGACAGTTAATCCATCAATGACTGAGAGTAACTGATGCCTTCGGCCTTATATGAATATAACTTCTAGTTATTCAAAAGCACAAGTGAACAATAAAAAAAAATGTTCAAGTGGAAGTGATACAGTATTTTAGCATCTTAAGCTTATTCACATTCTCCCAGATGATCAGATCAGACTCATATCTTGCTATTGAATATGTAACAGATGGTGGGATAGCACAAAGACCTCATACTTAGACATTATAGACAACACATTAAATTGATAGATTAGGGTTTTTTTTTATGTGGGGCTGTGTCAGATACCTGCAGTAGATTTGGATCTGCACGCTCACAGTTTAGAGAAGCAGCTCAAGTTGAGCGATGTGCTGCTGTGGGCAAGGCCTGACAGTAAAAATGTGTCTTTATCATGCAGACTTATACAGTAGATAATCATTTACTTGTTTTGTTAATTCTAAAAGCCACAAATACTAAAAGAAACTACTCGTTTTCATTTTCTGTACCAGAGTTTGTGTTGATCCTTGCAGCAGATGTTGAGTTATGTCACAGGATGAGTGAAGACCTGATAACAGTGTTAGAGCAAAGGACCAAACTGAACGACTACACAGAGTTACATGACAACAGTCATTTACTGTACACATTATTGTCCTCATTGACCGACAGTAATTGAAGAACATTTATTTAAACCTATGGGGAATTCAGAGGAGAGTCATACACAGCTAGTGTATGTACAGTAATGAGGTTTAATTTAGTGGAGTGTAAACTTCCCGCTGTGCCTCCAAGAGCTGTGAAGTAACCAGCGACCACATCAAGCTCTGAATCACACTTTGATCTTCATGTGAAATCATATGAGAAGCTGCTGCATTGGGTCCATGCTGTCATCTCACTGCTGTGTCACTAAGGACGGGTAATGGAGCATTAGGAATCTCTCATATGGTTGTTGTTTTGTTTTTTTTCATCTCTTTTTTTTTTCCTTCTTTCTCTTGATGCGCTTTTGCATATTAGCCTCGGTGCCAGCAGCTCGTTTACTCACTCTGATTCCTCTATTAGCCATCACTCTCTCTCTCTCCCTCTCTGCTCCTCTGTCTCTGATCATTTAGAGCGTTTGTCCG